>NC_064598.1:68415471-69055471 GCF_943734845.2 Anopheles funestus | reverse complement strand
AAATTATCAACGTTGCTAGGCAAAGTTTCGTAAATTTCAAATGTTATGTTATATTTTTAAGAATATTTTTAGGAAAGATTTTTTTGAACGTTGTGCAAATACATTTCAAAAATATCTATACACATCAGTGATGCAATTCTAAAGGAATGTTTCAAGTATGAAAAAGTTGTATAAAATTGTATAAAAACTTAAGAAACAAAGCCAGTAAGAAGAGCAGAACAACAGTTAGGACAGTTTATAAATGCAGTGTAAGAAGCAAAAGTAATAAAAGTATAATCATATAAAAATAAAAGTAAGTATAAATAAATAAAACTATAAAATAAAAGTAGATAAAATACTCGCAAATGGAATACACTTCAAGACACAATAAATAACATTTGAAATGTAACATCGTTTATCCTTAATAGACAATCGCATCCTGTCTATTGTTGCTCATAATTAATAGCAATGAATTAATAATTTAAAATAACACTTTGGTATATTATGCAACATTAAGTGTTATCAACATTATTACCATTGCCATCTTTATCGTAAGAACTTTCGTTCAATATAAGAATAATCATAATGCTGAAAATGGAAACATGTAAAACGGCGTCACGTTCGTAAACCAAACCGTAAAACCACTGTGAAGGAAACGTTCCTTCACGAAGAATATTGCACCCAAACACGCAAAAGTCCATCGGAGGTGGTCATGATGAAATTAAAATGAATAACGAGTCATGAAAACAAAACACAATGCGCTGGAGAAAAAAAAACACCCATATACAGCACCATAATAACCACCCAAAAGCACTTCACATCCGTCTGGTGGCGTTTGTTGCAGCAAGAAATGAAGCAAAGCTTTGCATACAACGTAAAAAATCAAACTGCAAAACACAAGTTCTTTCCATAACTAGCAAAAAAACAAAGAAAAACATGATCATAAAAACGAAATGAAAGAAAAAATCTCCAGGAAAAATGCATTCAGGAACCACCCCAAACGAGCATATGTCACAGCGAGATAAGTGTTTAAGGCTGCATAACCATAAATGAATAAATGAATGAATGTCATTATTCCAAAAACCTTCCCCATACCACAAGCACTACCAGCAAGGGCGATCGGAGACGCGCACGGTCTCACGGCTTCGGGGGATGCTATTTGTTGCTCGTGCTCAACAATCATTACTCTTATGTTGTGTTTCCTTCCGCGTTACCCGCCAACACGATATGGTGTGGCGGGCCAACGTTAATGTGCCACTTGAAATTCATGAAAATCGCAAATGAAATACATGTTCAAGTGTTTCGGAAGAAGAATGGAAAAAAACTGGAAATGCATCACAAAACATCAATTGTGCATAAGGAGAGAGGAGAAAATGAAAACAAAACATGTTTGTGCACTTGTAATTATTTCTGCCATGCTTTACAGATTTGGATCACTATTGCTCATGTAGATCGATCATTTTTCTTATGATTATCGTTTGAAATGATCATCGCTTTTATTTGAAATGTAAATTTTTAGCATGTCCTCAATGTCAATCTTAGTGTTCAACATAAAATCAAAACTCACTCGACACACTCGATTCGTTTAACAACTTCTAGATGTCAGCGAGATACATGTCCACTGGCATCCTACACCTTTTATGACTTTAAACTTTAATGAAGATAACAACTTCGATCGAACAAACCAACAGGACGGGACGAGGGCTTTACAGGGCAAACCCTTCATCATGCACTCAAACACTTTCCAGACATTCCAAACAACAATCAATCCTCCGGAGAGAAACAATCCCGAGCCCGACACATAAATAATAATCTTCCACCGACACTTAAGCCGCGCTTGACTTTTTAACGACGCACGGAATGTTGAGGGAGCATCATTGAACGATTTTGATTGGAACTCGGACCGAAACAGCATGCAAGAAGACAAACTACGGACCAACACTTGTGTGTAGTTTGTGACCGGCCGTACATGTACGTACATGGCACACCACTACCTAACATAAACATGCTTCTTGTGCTGCCTTTCCGGCTACCGACAATCGCAAACGAAACGACCGAAAACAATAAAGCATCATAAAGCAAACCGTGTGCTACCAACGTTTGCTCCCCAAAACCTCTGGATGTTTTTTCCATCTTGTTCCATCCCATTCCAGCAGAAGAAGATGGAAACGGTGACTCTTCGCGGTAGGGGATTATGTTTAACCCCCGAAAGATGACGAATCATTCCGTCAACGGGGGAATTAGACGGGGCTCGAGTCAATAGTGGGCATGACATTTGAATTACCCGCGAGTTGTACAGTGCTATATACGATTTTTTTATACGATGTGGAAAATAATCTATAGTTCAATAATACCAATTAGAGATTGTTTATCTCTTTCCCTGAATAATAATAATATTAAATATTTTTTATTTATCAGAAATACATAATCCTTATAATTGTAGCCAAATAAATATGTTCTATAGTTGAGGTTCTTTTATTTGATTTTTTCAAACAAGCACAAAACTAAAAAAAAATATTTAACTTGTGTCTTTATACGCTATAACTTCTACCGCCTCTCTGTAGCAAACATTACGACGAGCTCAATTGCTGTATGACAAATATTTGACGCACTGTCTGTCCATCCAACGAGCCGACAACAATTCGCCGAGCCGTGCACGTTCAAATAAAATTATTCAATTAATTTATGATTTGTTCATCTCGCTGCCGGGACGAAAACAATGCTGTTGGGGCTCTGGAATGGTACGCCATTTTGGTAGCCACCTTCACAACAACAACTAAACCAATATACGGTCGCGCAACTTATTTTCCAACATTCCCTTTCTCTTGTTTTTCCTTCATTCACACCCTTCTTCCGTACGAAAGTCCTCAACAGTCCTCTTATCCTACCATTGTTTAGCAGCAGTAGCCGATCTTTGACAGTGACTAGCAGAATTCGATTGGCCTAATCGTATTAAGACAGGTTATCTTGTTAGTGTGGCTTCAGGAATCATGATGCTGTTCGAGAACATAAAGAGCATGAGTCGCTTTTATCCGGTATGGAAGCGAAAAGGAAAAAAATGGGAAGGAAAAGCCACATACACAAGCAACCGAAATCGACGGGCTGGAGGTGTCCGTGGAGTAATAGCATTTACTGTTGTTTCCAAACATTTTCTTACAAAACACACCGACGATACCATGTGCTTGCCAGTGATTTTAATACGCCACCAGAAAACGTTTCATAGTTATGAGCGTAATTTTCAATTTTACTAACACCGAGAGATATCTTTTGGAGATGAGAACAATGTACTCCGGTACTTCACTGTTCGTCCTCCACACCTTACCAAAGCAGCTGAGTTGTTTTAGCACTCTAATGCAAAAGATTACATTCTCAGTCGAACGAGCAAAATCTACATATGTTAACATACTGCACACTTCAAACGGTACCAAGGTACCATTATTCCGTCCAACTTTCCGGATAGGAAACGTTCCGTTGGGTCCACTTCACATCCGTCGGTTTGCCCGGGCTCGTCGTCAGGTTTAAACAAACCTCAAAAGTTACCCACCGATCCATCCATCCGGCGACGAAATCTTTCGTCATTATGCTAAAAGCATTCTCTCACACTGAAGCCGAAGGAGGACGCCCTCGATCAATCAAATCCCGCTTTTCCCGAAACTGGCACTTTCCACACACACACACACACACCAGTTTTTCACCAAACCTGTCGGAAAATGTTTCTTTCGCACACACACACGCAGGCACGTACGTACACCACACCGTCTCCCAACCTTCTCACCGGAAGCAACTCGTTTTTCCACACCTTTTCCTGTGGGTTGGTCGGTTTTTTTGCTCTCGTGTCGGTACTTTACTGCAGGTAACCATCCTTGTACGGATGGCGTCCTTTTTTTCTCTTTGCTTTTCCACTAGTAGGGTATGTGTGACTTACACCTCGAGTGTTTCCATTAGTAGAAATTGATACGTTCACCTTCTCTTTTTCCTCTCTTTAACACTATACCGCACAAAAACACAAAATAAGGCTCAGAAACTAAGGAGGTTTCTCTAACTCATGCTATCCTTGCCACCCGGCCAAACATGAAGGTGGTACCCGAAATCAATCATTTTTCATCCGAATTGCTTTTTTTAATCATTCAAATAACTCGGCCATGGTATAACTTGCAACTCGGAACTGGCATAGCGTTACATCGGTAAGCATCATTCACACTGCGTGGCATTTTCAAGTGTTCAGATACTTTAGACGCACGGTAATGCATTAAGTTGATGTAGTGTATAATGGAGTGAGAAAAAAATGTTTCCACAACTTCCTATGTCACTTACGCAAATTAAAGTAAATGTTCGATAATGTAACAGTAAGTTGAAAATTCAGTAAAGAAGAGTGCAAACATTGTACATATAATATGATTTATGAGAACTATTCAATAACAATAAAAAAATTAAAGAAAATTAAAGAACGAAAAATCAAAACATAAATAAAACTAATAAATAAACAAAACAATCAAATTAAAAAACCAAAACCAATAAATTATGACAAATGCTATTTCAGATAAGCATACATAGCGTATAAAGTGGATTAAAATAAGGTGTATCAAACGACCAATATTTTCATATTTTTCCATTTTCCAAGTAATAAAAATTATTAAAATTTTTCTTTATATTGATAGGTGTCTTTTAATATCATTTAAATAAAAAAAATTAAGTAAAATAAAAGGCAATACCCAATCATATTTGAAATAATGAAAACATTTTTTAAAACCAATAAACCTAAATCGTTGCAGCCACCCAGGTCAATAAAAACTAACTATTAAAATGCATTACTGCAAAACAAAACACTAACTCATAATCGTATTAGCTTCCAAAACCAAACACACCATTCGTTATTGATGAAGCAACCGGATCACGTATGGGCAACAAAACAAAACAAAGCAAAAAGACAACCACGATCCAAAAAAAAGCAACTCGATCGTAAACCGTAAACTTACGCATGACGCACGTGCATATTCAAAGCAGAAATTCAAAAAACACAAAATGTACTGTACAGAATTGAATTCTGTCGCTTTGAGGCATTGTTCAAAATTTTATTGAATTTCCATTTTTATGCTACCATGTCGAACACATGTTTATCGTGCGAACTGAGAGAACGCGCGAGTGTGTTCCAAAAATTGATTCTGATAATAAAAATTGTCAACCAGTCAGAACTAACCCTCCACTTCCCTTTTTCTTCTCATACCTTTTTTCGTTCGGAAACGGAACCAAGTTAGGGATGATAAATTCAATTGTGTGGAGTAAAACAAAGCATAGAAGAAAGGCAGTTGAGGAGAAAAAAACACGAACCTCATCCTACACTCAAACAGCAGACGAAATCCGGAACGAAAATCGGAAATAGCTCGTTGGTTAATATTCACTTGGCACGTCACACGTTTCTCCCCGCGAGCACGCCCGGCTGGGAATGTATGAGGTACACGAGCGGAAGTACACATTGGGTATGATTCATGCCGTACATGTTTGCCTGCCCAACCGGGTACGTATGCCAAAGTTTGGAGTACAAAAATGTCACGAACGCACGGCAGATGAGTATCCGTCGAATGTGTTGTGTGTGCCTGGTGGAACCTTATTCACCGCGAAGGCACGAACATCTTCAATGGATGTTGCGAAGACTAAAAACAAAGCCCCAAAACAAAGCATAAGATGCTCCAGAGTACGAAAGCGATACGAAAGGAAGTGAAACTCAACACAAATATGATGAAATTTACGATCCATCCAGCTTCGGAGTCGAGTTGCTGAATCCGATCGTCTGGCAGCAAATCGCTTGATGGAAACGTTCAGCTTAAAACAATCCAATCACCTCCCCACTTTACCATTCGCCTGTTCGCCGATTGTTTGGAGCAATTGTTGTAAAGCAATAAAAAAGCAAAATCTTTCTAATGCTCGACTGTCATAAAAATGTTAAGATAGAAAAAAGTACCACAAGATTGCACTGCGAACGAGCAATTAGGCGACTTACACAAGGGTCGTCACACTTGTCCGATTATGACGACAGAGGCAATGCAATTCCACGATTTCTTCGCATTTCATCATGATAAGAACTTGCGCCACAATAGAAGGGTAAGGAAATAAACCGTCTTCTGCTCTCTAATCACCCTTACTCACCCTGGCAGGGGAACATAACTCACTAAAAGAATCTAAAAGTTGGAACTTTTATGACACTTCTATTGAGCTATTTTATCGTATGCAATTAAGCTTGTTTCTGACGAGAATAACAACTTTAAGCAACAAAATTTATTCTATTGGAATTAAAAACCTAAAACGACAAGACAATTGATAATTGGTTTTTGGGCTGGAAATGCAATCCTAACATATGCTTCATTACCAATACCTCAGATGCAGTTCCATGTCTAATGAAAAACACTGATACATCTTTGATATATTTCATAGTTGGCACCACTCTTCATCAACCTAATCCCGACGTGTGTCGTTTTTTCCGTAATGTTATGATAGTAAAAATAAATTGATTTTTCCGGAAAAAGGGCTGGTTTTGGGCACAGTTTTCCATGCTTTTTTTTATCATGATCTTCCTGATTCACCCTCCATGCTAACAGCTCCAACCCACTCGATCGGCAAAGATGAAAAGAAACCGACCGAGTGCAGCATAAATTATCACCGCTATCATACCGCGGGGCGTTGCGCTTTGATAAAAGCACACACATACGCCAAGCCGGATGGGTTGTTTGATTTTTGTTTGGTTGCAGGCGCCAAATAACCAGCATGTTGCTGTGCCATCCCCCCTCCAGCCCTTTTTTTAACACGGTACTCGTGTAAATAGTGAGGGTAACATGGCAGGTGGATGTGATTTTCGGCTTTTCGACGTCAAACAAAATCCCTGATGTTCAATAAATGGGTTCCGGGGAAATGAATCGCTCGCGATCGGTGAGCAACACACATAACCCACCGGATTGATGCTTCATTATGATTTCATTATTAATTGTTAAGAGAAAATCTTCCGCTAAGGCTTATTATGCAACTGGGTTTTAATACATATGAAAACAACTATAAGCCATATTAAAAAAACACAAAGTTTCTTTTTTGCTACTTAAACTAGTGTTGGTTTATTTTAAAGATTTTTTTTAAGCAGTAAAAATAAAATAGTTTCAATGAAGTTAATTATCATAATAAAATTTTGTCATTATTATCTAAACTGATGATATATTCTGAGATTTTCCAAAAAAACACAAATTACTTACAACCATTAATAGATAATTCAACTTTTCGTGTAAGTTACCATAAGCAATAGTTGTAACACGGCATTATCTTTAAAGTTAAATAAAAAAATTGAAAAGTGATAATTCTATACATCCGTTTGCTTTTTCTAAGTCATACAATCTAGTTTATGTGGTCGACCATTTTTTCCCCAATTTTCGTTCAATTTCCAATTTTCAATCGCAGCTAATTCGATCACTTAATCCCAGCATCACGGTAATTAGAGTCGGATGCTATACTCATTCATACAAACCCCTCTCCATATGCTGTAACAATCAAACATGGTTATCCATTTGGGGGGGTTAATGCTTAACATACCGGCAAACATTCCAGCATGACATGAATGTCATGCTCTCACCATACCAGCAACAACAATTCAAATGTCATGCTCAGGCAGCAAATTAAGATCTTGCGCGGGGTAACAAAAGGTACAATCCAACCGTTCCATCAGTTGCTCCAGTCTATTACCGGGAGCCAACAAACAAAATTCATCCTCCACCCGGATCGAAAAACGGGGGCTGCTTCCTTCAAAATAACCGATGAGATCATGTTTCCATATCCATTTTTAAAACAAATGTAAATACAGTGAACCACCGCCAGTCGCCATCGTCACACTTCTAGCGTCGTCGCACCATCTTTATGACGGTGATGATGAAGACGAGGGCAAACAAATCAGCCCATAAGACTGGGGAAACTGTCTCGCCATCCAGACGAGTGCATCGCTGCACATACAGCTGCATCCATATGCACTTCTGTTTCTAATTATCAACGCACGCACGCCTGCCTGATTAGGTGCGGGTGTGTGTGCTTTGCTTTGACGGAAGACTTTTTTCTCCCTGTTCAATATCGGGTAAGTACACAACGTTAGTATAACGATAGATTCTTGCACTGCAAAATGTTTACAGCAAGAACCAAACTCTCACACATACAATTTCTTTCTCGACACACTCATAAGAAAAATGTGTTTTGCATTCGATTCATTCTTTGGTTTTCTTTTCTTATACTCCATCTTTAGTTCCCTGACTCACAACATCAATGGAAACTTTCCTAGCGCGCATAGGGAAGGTGGGAAGAGGGAACAAAAACGCGACACCGCTCGACACCGCCACCCATCGCGATCGCTAATTTACTTCGTCACGGGTGTGCACGATGGGCGATGCGTTTCGATGAGTTCATTACCATGAGCGAAGAACCACCAACAGCGAAACCGTGGCTTATACCACGGAAAGAAAGTGTTGTAGACTGTTAAGTTTATGAGAATGTACGGGTACGCGCGTGTGTGTATGCATAATGTACAAGGGAAGGTTATAAGATATCGATTTTTCAACGCAAGACAACCCCGACAAGGGAAAAGAAAGCATAACTTTAATGGCTCTTGGA
Organism: Anopheles funestus; assembly: GCF_943734845.2. Taxonomy (NCBI): domain Eukaryota; kingdom Metazoa; phylum Arthropoda; class Insecta; order Diptera; family Culicidae; genus Anopheles; species Anopheles funestus. The sequence continues at coordinate 69,046,861 of NC_064598.1, read as the reverse complement.
CGTGGACCGATGTTTGCTTTACTAATTAGCTAGCAATATCTTCACCGAGCTGAATGACGACACAATTGGTATCGCCTCTCTCCACTCAATGATGTCGATGATGATCATGTTGATGATGATGCTTTAGAAAGAACAACGGATCAGCCACCCAACGCCTAACTGTGCCAGACATGCAGACCAGCAATCTCTGCCTTACGGTCGGAAGAAAAAAGAAGATTTCCGTAAAAGGACAACAATGGGTCTAATTCATGATCCCGACACCGTGCGCAAGCCCTTTATGTCTTTTATCTGTACACATTTTTTTCTCTGTCTCTCTTCTTTATCTTCTCCACGTGTGTGCCTTTTTTGACCCTCTTAGCGCCTTCGCGAACCATCACCCCCAATGGCGACAGCTGGTCGCGATCTTTGGCACCGTCTTTGGTGCTACTTCTTGGATTACTTCGTTGAGGGTTTTTTTTTGCATGGTGGCAGCATTCTTCGCGCTCATTCGAGGTTTAATTCTGTACATGAGGTTTCACGTACACAACGTCTAAGCCTCCCGCGCATTTCAAGCGAGAAGTAAAATCAACATTTCCTAGTCGCTCGTTATCGTTACACCCTTTATACCACAAAAAGCGTCACTTCCTACACTCAGCTCAGTGTTTGGGTGCGTTTGATAAGCAAATTTGTTTTGCCTTTCCGATGGCAAGCCACACAAGCAGCTAGTCGAAGACGATGACGACTGCACGGATTTAAACAGTAGACAAACTAAATATGGCCTCGTTTGGAAGCGAATGTATAAGCAAGCAAAGACGACTAGTAACTCTAGCCGCATGTTGATAAAGGAATGCAACTTTTATCGGGGTCTTCTTATCTCGGCCATCAGCTGCACCTATTTTTATGAGAAATTGATCAACAGAAGCCTATCGGAGGAAAGCATATATAAGCGTTATTTAAGCATGAAGAATGTTTGGTTGATCGTGTGTTTACTCCAGGGTTGATCGTATCAGGTAATGAAACTTTATATCTCAAGGCTTCGAGCGTGAAAGTATTACTTCATGTAATGACTCTCTTTGAGATTTGTTTTATTCTGCCTTTTCTTTCAAATGCTACAACTTCAAACTTCTTGAGCTTCGAGAGATCTGGTTTTCCAAAGCTTTTGTAATATTTTCAGACTTTATCTAGCTGCAAATTAGAGACTCAAAATGGGAAATTTAATACAGCCACCATCTTGTTAAAATCGACGAACATACCACAAGACCACTTTGTCCGCAGTCTTTAACCAATAATACTGATTTATTATTTAATTTACAAAAATAATAATACTTTTTGAAAACTTTAAAGTTAGTAATTTTTATGTTATAACGAACTTTTAAACATTGTAAAATAATCAATTTAATTTATATTTAAAATTTGTGTATATTTTCAATATTAAGCACTTTCTGAATTAATTTCAAACGACCATCACGAAAAAACGTAGTAGCGGAATATCATTAATGTTATCTGTATAATTAAATAAAACATACATAAATTAATGATACATCCATCCCAATGCTGTATAATTCAAATAGATACTTCATAAACATATTCTTATCAATGTATCTTCTTCTTCTTCAACCATATCCTCACCCTTTCCCAATCCCCGTTCGGGTGACCCCAACTCAGGCGACTTATTGACATATCTTGTCGATCAAAAATAATACTTAAAAAAAACGATGACCTACAAATTCCGTCCTAAACACACAACCCCGCATCCAAAATGACTCAGCTGAAGGCAGAACTGAGAGCTCCAAACGAAACGTTGCAGCTGCAGCAGGTTTACTTAGCTGGCGCATGTGTTTTTATAACCTCCACCGCCCTCAGAGAAGGTGGTGATTCTTCCTCTGTCGATTGAATCGATATTCAAATTTCAAAGTTGAGGAAGGTTCCAACCATGGAGCCGCTTATCGATATCTGTTTTCTTTATTTTTATGTATTTTCTTCTTCCTGTCACTTTTGGGTTTGGCTTGTTATTTCCATTTTTTTTCCGAGCGAAGAAATCCATCCTCACATATATTTTCCGTAATCTCGCCGAAGACGCAGACGACTGCAGGGAACTCAAAAGTACGTGGTTACGTTCACCTTCAGCAGTCGACAAACAGCCACCCTCTCGAACGCGATACGAATCAGCTGCAAATGTCCGTGCCCGTGCTGATGATGTCTATCTCAATTCGTCAAGACAGCCCCGTGACGCGGCTATCCTCCCAAACCCAACACACGGACGGGTGCGTTTGAAATCAAATAAACATTCAATCATAATTCCACCACGTCCCGGGAACGTCAGAAACCAATAACTGCCACGACTCTATCATACCGTGCTGCTTGTTAGGTCGGGGAGAAATAAGTTGCTCTTCAAATCTTTGGTTCTCCGCGTTCTTGTAGTTGCGCCGATAGTTTTTGAAGAACCCAGGCAGAAGCACTAGCCCAAGAAGAAGAACAAACGGCATGCCGTTGCTGGCTCAGCTCGATTGTCATCATTAGGAAGGGAAATCTTAATCAATCAATCGTGAATGGAATGGAACACTCCAACCATACCCAGGAACCCAAGGTCGCCGAAATGGAAGAGACAAACTTTGTAAACGTGAACTCCGAAGTACCACCGATCGGAGATGGTGATTGTGATGACGAAGATATTCTTCTTGAAAGAAATTTCTTATGTTTTGCTTTTTTTCCTCCTCTCTTTTGGAAGCTTTTAAAAATGCATTAGAACCACACCGCTCGAGATGACATTTATACCCGTTAGAGTTTGCTGCACATGAGCATAATCGTTCAAAACCCATCAAACTAGCGCGGGCTGACAAATTATGTCCTTTGTATGCACCTCTACGCTCGTTACCTTTTTCCGCACGCTTTTGTCCATACCGATTCCGGTGTGACTGCAAGCTTTTTTTACGATCATGTCGTGGGAACATGAAAAGATTGTGTCCATGGATGTCCATGTTTTTCTTAATCGAGAAAGATGAAGAAAAAAAAACACACAAACATTTGCTCCAACTCTGTGTGAGTCGCTTGAATGGTGGTGAATTCGATGATAAATGTGACCCGCTTACATCATCGGAACGCCAGAAATGGGATAGAAAGTTACTGGGTGGAAACAACTTGTAGCACAACCATCTGTACCATCCTCCAATAGGGACACCGTATTTATCTTGAATATCTTCTGTTTTTATTTATGCCACGTTATGAGCATCTCGTTTTGATGCTCATTTTCGTAAGGAAATAAATTATGTCCCTAATTCGTCTCCATTAACAGTTTCAGAAGCCAATGAATCAGATTTTGGGCAAACTTGTTTTTTTTTCTTCTTAATGCCAGTGTATTTTATTCGATTTGGAAATAATAGCAGAAAATTATTCACAAACTTACCTTAATGTATATGCGGTTTTGCAATTGTTTGGAGAATTTTCTTCGTAAAAAAATCCTTCAGATGATATTTTTTACTCTTACATACACTTGTTGATACGTCTCCAAAACGTGTTTTATGTTACACTTTGCTTAGTAATTATTTTTTCCCTTATCATTACAGCACGCAAGAACTCGCCCGCTTTTTGCACAATCAATGAAGTATTTTTTACACCTTTTCTAATACCCGCAGTGGCACGCAAACACACAATGGCTTCACTAATTCATCCAATTAATCACTCACGTTACGCGTCAAACACTTCCTCTTCAACTATTACATATGCGCTTTCGCCACTGTGTTGTTTCGTTTTACAATTTTCAATACAATTCGAACACACTTAAAAAAACACTTTCTTCCTTCTACCAAGTGGGGGGGGGGGGGGGGGGGGGGGGGCAATATTTTACCCAAACAAAGCCGATAAGCCGATGTGTGGCTCTTTGTGTGCAACACTCAATTCACATTCTACACCAGACGGGTGCAGCATTGCTGCAAGGGCATTGGGAAGTTAACGCACACCACATTCATCACTAGCACTGGAGAGTAATTCCCGATTTCAAAACCTGCAAACATACACACAACAAAATTAAAATTCGAATTACCACAATTAATTCGTTGTAACCACAACAACGCCACCAACTCCACTTAATTCCACCCCTCCCGGAAGGACACCAAACAAACCCCACGCAAGTCAAGAAATGAAGTGTCAGCTTTCAAATAATACCGGATTGCTTTGATATACTGCTTTTGTGATGGATTTGGGGGCAAAAGGAAAGGCGGAAATTCAAGTGCCAATTTAGTTCCAATAGTTTGTGGTGTCGCGAAACGTACGCTGTGGCTTTGCCCTCACACTTTAAGTCGTACCTCGCGGTTTTCCTCAGCTCCCAAAAACGGTGTGGTCCGGTTAACCGCAAATCATTTGCATAAACCACACGCAATCTCACCGTGCGACCCTCCCAAAAACGGGTGACCTCACACCTACCCCCCCCCCCCCCCCCCCCCCAAAATGGGAGATCGGGCGCGTACATAACACACAAACCGACACTAACCAATCAACCTGCCAATCCATCAACGTGTGGAAGGTTCGTGGTCGCGCGCGAAAATGTGTCCAGAGCTTTCCACCGATTTTCCCTACCCCTGCGCTACCCTCCTTCAACCTGCTCCTTCTCCTCCTCCGTCCTCCTTGTGCAGAATCTGGTGTAGTACACTAACACACACACACTAGCACCGGACCGGAAATCGAAGGACCTTCCATAGAACGATTTCTCCCGCGCAATGGTTTCTGGTCCTGGGGGAGTAATTATGGTAATTTGAACTGATTATTAGTGACATCGGTAAACAGACCAACACACAGACACACACACATATACAAACACAATCCTTTCACTCCTAAAAGCTCCTTTGCTGTTTCCGTGCCACTTCATTATCTCTTCGGCGAAATTTAATCAAATCCGTTCAATCATTTGAGTGACATGTTCGGCATGCCCACTTTCAGCACCACACACCCTTTTCCCATCGGCCAACAAACATGATTGTCAGCGGACGAAGAAAAAAAGTGCCCACACATCATTCTTTTCGCACAAAACATATCGTTGGATCGTTACGCCGGAATAAGGGATCGATATTTGAGTTCCGCGGCAGAATAAAGCAACTCCTACAAAGCCGTACATCGTATCGATTCACTAGGCTTTGGTGTGGCTCGTGACCTCCAAGGACATGTTTTCCCTTAAAGTTTTCCTTTTCTGTCGAGCTGTTTGGTGTGTTTTCGTCATCATCAAAGTAGCCACCGTGTAACATTCCCAACACCTTTCCGGTGTATCCCTTTTGCTGTTGGGTACACTAACACACCATTATACTTCACGCACACACTCGCAACATCCCAAGCACAAGGAGAGTCCGAAAAGGAATGTTACTCTGCCCTACGTGTATAAACCCGGGGTTTGTCTACACGCGGCAAAAGGTTTCCCCGTACCGGCTTCAGGGCGTTTGGCGTGTGATGGGCCCATAAAACAATGGCGCTGTTTCTGCTGTTCGCTTTTCTCTTCGCCCACCTACCACCACTAAACACACCGCAAAACCTTTAACCGGGTTCCGCAATGCTGGGAGCACAACATTCCTTCCTCAAACGATAACACTTCCGGTCGAGCGTGAAAATGGCATGGAAAAGTGGAAAATGTAGCAAAAACCAGGAAGGACCTTTAAGAAGTGCAAGAAGACACTTTGTGAAAACCGCCTCCACTCGGTTCCGGTCAGGGGTTTTTTCGCTTCTTCTCCATTTTGTTTGACTCATTTTCAGATCGTTTCACCGTTCTTTGCCATTCCGTTCCTTGGGCGCGGGAGTTTTAATTTATGCAAATTAAAAAATAATAATCAACCAACAGCATAAGACCGATAGAATTGCGCGACATCCACAATACAAACACACGACGGAAAAAGGACCACACCGACGACTTTTGCACTCAACGCTTGCTACGATGTGACTGAAGTTTTGGCATTTCTCTTTCGCATTTATTCTTGACGTACGGTGGTTTTTAGGAATTGCATGTTCAAACTTGCACAACGATTGCACTAACACTAACCATTGTCGGTCGGCGTTATAGTTCAGCTGGACGACGTGATTGGACGAGTTTTGCAATGTTTCCGCAGGCAGTGCAAGCACTTTGTGATTAGCTCCACACGTGTGTGGTCAACTCTCGGAAACGGATGCATCACGACATATGATTTATAACAACAACGATCTCCCGGCACCCGGTGGGCTTCTCCTTCCCATCCATCGATGGTGAATTATGGAAGACAATTAGTCTAGCTGTTAAACTTTGAGATCCGCATTACAAGAAATACGCTTGATACGCTTGAAATTTGCACTAATAAACACACCTTTTTTTCATTCGCTTATGATCCCTTGTGGAAATGGGGTAGCAAAACGCTTCCCTTCGATTTTAGCTTTAGCGCTTTGCTTTCCCAACCAGGAATCCTCCGAAGAATGCACTGAAACACACGCGTACCGGAGAGCCGGAGAGCGAACGCCGTCGTACCATGTGGACCGCGCGAAACATAAGCCGAAACTGAGGCACGACCACGTCTCGAAACGCTGCCAGCACGATGCCAAAAACGACGACGTGAACATGCATTCGTACGCATGCTCTCTCCGCGTGTTCTGTTCTACGGTCGTTCGTGTCCGTGCCCGTTTGTTGCGGCCGTTTGTTCTGGATGGATGTGTTCATCGGCGGAACCGCGAATCATAACGCATGAATGGTGGGAATGGGCAATCGGTTTACAAACACGGAGGTTATGCAAAATTGGGCGAACGACTGAATTTGGGAGCAGGAGCCGGTTTTTACATTGTAACGTTGAGTGTGGATTATAGAAAAATATTATTATATCAGGAATGTGAGTGTTATATTATTTTCAATTAAAAATTCAACGAAAAAAGGCAATCGGTTTTACCACTTAAGCTTTAAAAAAACCTAAAACAAATTGCAATAAACAATAATTATTGTATGAAACAAATTAAAAAAAGGTAAAAAAATCAAAATGCTTCATGTTGTGAATTTTATTTGATTCCACTCAATAAAACTATTAATTAAACGCTTATTAACAACATAATTCATTTCGAAACACGCTCACAAAAAAAAATCGTCTACTCTCTCGCGGATGCATTTTTATGTTGCTTTTCGTCATAGAACTGCAGCTGATGCGAAACAGCAGAGAGAGAGAGAGGAAGAGTTAAATTTCATTGATCAGTCAGAGAGCAAATGAACACGCACTCTCTCACGCAACTTCGTAAAAATATGCTACGAACGTGAATGCGCTAAATGAACGAAACACAATGGGCCAGATTTGATTGAATTTAGGTGGAATTAAACCGTTTGAACTTCTTTCTGGCTAAGCTAATGAGGCTTTCATACTATTTTATGCTGTTTATAAGTGCATTTTCTTCAAAAAATTATCTTCAAAAACTCACATTTGAATGCAACTGTTTTGTTGTATAAATTTGCGATTTACGAGCTTGAAATAAATGTGTTAAAAATTAAAAATATGTTTTGATTCTATATAGTGGATTATTATTAGGGAATGCAATTTTATTAATTCTTGTGGTACTCTCGACTTAAGCAAAACTCATCCAAATCACTGAACCTGCCGATCTTTTCTTCACACCACTGTAAAAGCAGCTGATACTCTCGGGCGAAACGGGAATGAACAGTTCATTCATTTGTTCGAAGCGCAGCATAAGCGTTTCGCTCGCAGCATAAATTTTATGCTACGCTCCGCGTTTAACTTTGTTGTGCATGACGAACGATGAACTCGAAGCTGCGATTTGAGAGCGAATTCGCCTCAATTTACAAGATAGAGAGAAGGAGAAAAAATCTGAATGTTTTGTAGAAGATCTTACTAGACCTGCGGGTAACATGTGCGTAAATTGCATTACAATGAAATGATTATGAAATTATAAATGAAGCAAAATATTAATAAAAAAAAAATCTTCTGTTTTAGAAGCACAAATTTAAAAAAATAAATAATCCGAAATTTTTAAACAAAAAAAAAAGAAAAAAAAAGTTGATATTGAAATTTTATTTAAATTCAAATATCAAAATAACTAACTAAGCAAAAATTTTAGCTTAAGGAAAAAAAACTCAACATCAATAGAAAATACTTTTTTTCTATTTACAAGAAAACTCCTGTTGGCGCCTGTTTTATAGATAATGTACCCAATTGAGATTACAGACGAGTGTTTTTTTCCTCATCTAGAGCACCTCCTAATTACTTTAGTACTATAAATGTTTTAATCATCAACGATTCATTTCCGCTGAGGTTCGTTATGTTGTTAGGTGTGAAAATTGAGGAACATTGCTCAGAGCACACACATGCATCAAAAAACGGTTCTTGCGTACAGTGAGTCACTATTAGCAAAAACGAAAAAAACACACACACCTAACTTGACGATTGCCATTGCGTCTAACTGCTCGGTTTGGTTTGTTTACGGTAGCTATTTTCTTCCACCCTGTCCAACAATTCCGTCTGCTTTGGCTCATGCAACACTCTCGCTCTTTCTCTGAGGCCAGCAGGGTCTGCTTCTATGCTTCTATGCTGTCGAGCGATGTTGTGTTATGCATCGCAATGCTATGCTGCAACCGTGGTAGCCCGTGGCAATGGTATGGAAGCGGTAGAAGGAATGGGATCGAACGGGGGGCGGCAAAGAAAACACAATCTTTGGCCTGTATCACTTTCCATTTCGCTTCTCAACTTCCGTACGCAGAGGGTAAACACAGACGCCACTTGTCATTTGTTGTATCGTACCGTTCTTTGGGTTCGTTCGTTCGTATACCGTTCGTAGCGGAACCGTTCCTTCGCGCGGGATGCGTACGCTCACACTCAATGGCGACATTTTCCGGTGTGAAACCTTGTGCAGCAGATGACCTTCGGCGGGATGAGATGTGGCGATATAAAAATTCCTGCTTGGAAGTGTTTTAATTCCGAAGCAAATATCGAGCATACGGAAGGTAGTTTGTTTTTTTGTTTGTTTGAAAAAAATAGAAAAGAAGCTTTTTTATTTTAAAGTTTTACACAATGATTAATAATCATGCGCAAGGGTAGAAATTAAAAAAAAAAAAACTTCCAATAACCTTAAAATTGTATTCGATCTTATGGAAAAAGTCTTCTAATTTACATTTTTATAGCAAAAGTTTAAAATAAATAGCCAATTAATACGTTTTTGATGAAACTACCGTATACAACCTGGACCAAGCCAGAAAAAAAATACTATGAGATAGATGTTATGTGCCGTTTGGTCGAAGTTTGGCCCTCCCAGATCGAACCGTCTCCCCTTGGTGAAACAGTATTTCAACTACACTCTTTCCTTTCAGTGATCTACTCATGCAATAAATAACTACATCGGCAAAACGGAACAGATCGTCACCGAAAGGAACGCATCGATCCGTAGCCACTGGATGCAGGTTTCCACTTTTGTTTCCCTTTTTTTCTTGTTATAGTATCGTAATATTGTTTCGATATTTCATCGGCAAACATAGCCAAAAAAACCCCCCAAAAGCAGCACACATATAAGCCAACCATTCCACCTACCACCAACTACCGAAATTGGTTTACATGCTGCGCTTCGTTTTGTTTTGTGACATTTTTGTGCCGCTTTTTCCAAGGCCCGGAGGCGATTCCAACTGTGCGGTGAATTATTATATTCTCCCATTATTTGGACATAATTTAACTCAACACGAAATTTATTGCTCTTCAAAGTTCGAACCTCCCCGGTGGAAAAGCGGGCTGCTGGACCGCTTTTTTTATTTGCTTGAAACCGGTTACCGACCGATCAAACGGTGGAATATACTAAGCTTAAAGCCTTTTAAAAACCAGGTAAATATATTTGTTTCTGATCAAGATCAAGATCGAAATGGAATCCGATCTTACCGTGATCTTGTCCGCGCTCTTGTGTCGGCGTCTGCTCTTCGTTTTCTAGCATTTAAAGTGCTCTGCCGGGTGCTGATTTGCCGCGCTGTGCATATAATTTTAATATTTACGACGCCAACTTTACGGCTTTACGGAGGAACGGTTGCTTCGGCTGTGATTCTCATGGTGCTGAGGATGCGTTTTTATCTCATCCGAATTTCATCGCCGGTGTGTTCGAATCGTCTCCATACTGTGCAGTTCGATTTTATTGAGCTCCATAATGCATGTAGTTGATTAGCAGTACGGAGTCGGGACCTGTTGCATCTTCTTTCGACGGTACATCATGAGACAGGATTGCGTCGTTGATGGGATTGGTAGATAATCGCGAATCATTCGCTATGTTACTCAAGGTCTTTATCGATTTGTACGATGATATATGGTGGTTTTGCAATCATGATCATATTTTATGTTAAATCTTATCAAGTTATAGCTATAAGAAGCAGTAAAATAAGCAAGATGCGAGCTTTATTTAAACCTAATGAGAAGAAGAATGGAAAATAGAAATAAAACGAATAAAAACCCTTAAAACAGATAATTAAATAAAACTAATTTACTTTGAATCCCTTAGCCAGCCCCCTTGAATCTGCCCAAGGGTCGGCAGAGTTTTCATCAAAAGGGCCAGGCGGTAAAAATTAACCTGGAACTGCGAGTCAAATACTTGAAACCAATCTTAAAACATGTGGAAACAAGGTTTCTTGCGGGTCGAATCAAATCGTCTAAAATCATTCATTTGCAAAACATAAATGTTAGCTTTGTATTCAGTGTTATTTTGGCCAAAGGCTTATATTAGCCAAAACAATTTTGGCTATCAACTGACATTCCGTTTTGCCCTCAAAATTTTAAAAATGTTTGTAATCTGTGAGTTGAATAGTATTTAGACTTTTATCATTAATCAAAATAACATGACCCGTGATTTCTTGTCTTGAGTATCAAGGCCAGATCAGGAGAAAAGTTCTCAAAGTCTTTAGTATAATATTTATTGTTAAAAGCCACTGCTTCTGGAAGATAATTTGTGATTATATCGAAAATTACCATAAATTCTGGGAGATAAAATATGTCCCCTTTTTGCTGATCGTTAACTACAGAAGGATTTCTTGCGAAACATTGCTTCTTCCGACGATCTAAAGGACACGATTCTCATAACTACATAGGCCTAGTAGCTCTCGTGCTCCATTAAGATCTCGATGTTATATTACTTCGAAAATAATTTCTTGTCCAAGTAATTCTCCAACATTTATGGGAAAAGATGAAGTTACTTTTCAATAGAACTTCATTTTTATATTCTGCAGCTCTTTAGGATTTTTCGCTACATCCTGAACATTCTCGGATAGTTATTAGTATACATGCATAATTGACTATATCCAGATACGTATAACTTTATCGAACATAAAGAGCCTGACACTCCGGTGTAGAACCTGACAGAATGAATAAATTCTCTAGCTCAGTTTCATGACTATTTTAGCAAATGCTTTTGTAAAGGAACTGGTAAACGTTATCAATTTTGCATACGTTAGATCAGGGTTTGGAAAACAAAATGGTAAAAAAGAACATTTCCATGGAAAAATTTGAAACAGAACGCTAATTAAATTAGTAAAGAGAAAAATTGTGATCGCAAACACGTCCAATCGCATAATCTGTTTTCATTTTTAATAAACTCACGAGCTCATCGTAACACTGAATGCAACGACACACCTTTGATGCATTTTTGCACGCTGTCAATCGCGAATGAACATCCAATGGAGATTGATTGCACTTGGCTTCGTTTGTAGGTTGTATCGTTTATTTTTTAATTATTTTTGGGGCGTGAATCGTTCGTTAGCGAATTAAGCTGGTTGACGGGTGTGTAGTTTAAAAATGTTTCTAAAAACCCCGTTCCTATGCAAAACATGATTTATGGTGCTGGATATTCAGGTTGGATAGCGTTACCCCGAAATGTACCCCTCAAATATGTAACGTTTAGATGTGTTTGATAGCATCAAAACTGGAACATGCTGTACATTAGTGTCGACAAGTTTTTGTTGTTTTAAGTTTCGTTATCTTGCTTTATCATTCTCTTCTTTGGTTTATATTTATTCGCAAAAACCCATGCGTTCTGTTCTGCTGAACGAACATTTCCAGCCCTACATCGTTGTGTTTATCCATTGGCAGCAGCACACTCTTCAGCCCAATCTTCCCAAATGTTTGTATAGCTGTTCAACCTCCTAAGCTCTTTGTGCACAGCCCTTGTTATCCGTCATCCCTGTTTCACTGTTCCGTTCAATAGCGTTGTTGGTTGCTTTTCGCTTCCAAAAAAAAAAAAAAACAAATTCCAAATGTTTCATCCCATCCCTCCGATGACCGTATGGCATTTTCGAACTGGCTGGCAGTACTCGTAAAACATAACCCGTACGAGGGAGGCCTCGCAGACGGCCTAACCTAAAGACCTTATTCGAAGAAATTGGTTCCTTCATCGAAACGGTGTGTCCCTGGCTTGGCCCAGGTGGGGTTGTCGGGGTATCGTGTTATTTTCCTTGTGCATCTTGTATTGTTTAAGTTATTGATTGTTTATAAGTCGTTTCGGGCATCGAGTGTTTGCGTCTCGTTGAGTTGTTCTGCGTGTGTGAGTGTGTGTGTTTTTTTTCTCCTCTTTTCGTTTATCATGACAGGTTTTAATCTTTGAAACAGATACTTGTTGCACGCAAAACCACATACCACTAACCGAAAAAAAAACTCTTTGAAGATTTATTTTCCTTTTAATATCAAAATACACTAGTACATTTCTATATGATGATTCAGATCTAATCAAAAATGGTTGGAAGAGCAAGGAAAATGCTAGCTGAAATTTAAATACAAAATTTATGTTGTCTGTTATTTTATGTTCTTCCTGTTTTCTCCACAGATATAGTTTACAACATTTCCGTAAAGGTGAAAATAATTGTTATTTGTTAAATTTTAATTATTTTCAAAGCATCCAATCCATTTCTATTCCAATTACTTTTTGATTGTTTGGTGCATTAAAGAGCACCTCATGCTTTTAAACAATGTCAAAGCGTCGATCATGAAAATAACTAATTAAATGCACCATTTAATTTACGATTAAAATATAAAAACCAAAACAAAACAAAACTCCTTCCCGGGGCTTCAGTAGGGAAAACGCCTGCACAGAACGACTCGCCCAAATGCAAACACCCCCATCGACAACATCTGTCACCGAATCACGACGCTTGCCAGTTCGACATGAAATGCAACGTGCATGCATGAGGTGTGCATATTGCACCGTTTTATGCATCATCCGAGGGTGAACTTCAAGGACGTATAGGGAAGTTGTTTTAGTTACTGGGAGTGTGAAAACGGCCTCCATCAAGGGAGTGTTTGCATTTCACACCTAACGTAGAAGTCGAACAGGTAGGAAGTCCTCCAGATTTGTTGGGCCGTTGCACCGATGTGCATTTTTCTTTGTGACGAATGATCTTACTAACGGGCGGGGTGAGGTGATGCTTGATTTCTTTGAAGTATACCGCGTGCCAGCTTTCAACAACGCGGCAAAGTGTGTCTTGACTACTGTTTGATTAATTTCATGGTGTATGTAATGAAAGGAAGAAAAAATGACCATATTTTTATGCTTTCTAAAAGTTTTTACTTTCTAACATACAATTAATATTAACATTCATAATTGTCAAATAAATAACAATAAATATTAATTATTGTTTAAACATTGCTTAGATTTCAAAATTTTGCTTTAAAAAATGTATTTGTTGGAATTAAAATTATTTTTCCCAGGCTGTCTTCATGAATAATAAAAAAAAACATTTGTAGAAAAATATATTTCTTATCATCATTCTTTTCTATTCATCGCATGTTTTAATAATAGTTCGCAAACACTAAATTCGTTTAATACATTTCTAAAAAAAAATAATTCCAAAATATGACTCAAATTTCATGCCATCGCGTTCCAAAGAATCGATAAAATTGCCCAAAATCAAACGTATCCTTCCTGGCACTTCCTGGACACAAAGCATAGAGTGAAAATCCTCCGAGAATCACTATACCGTAACCGTGCAAACGAAACGAATCGAACCGGAAATAGAAACAATCCGGCCAACGGGGGTAAACCCGTTCATGTGGCACCCCGTTCTACTGGGAACACCTTCGGTACATGTGTGAATACGCCGTTTGGCAACGGGTTGAGAAGTGGATAATGTGTTTAATTGAAAATGAAATAAGGGTAATTTTAATGACATCTGTTTGCGAGTTTCCCGCGACCAATAGCCACTATACGACGGGGGCCCCAAAATGTGTCCATCGAAATCCGCCAAATTCCCCATCGGATTGTTGCACTTTTGCACCATAATCATCTGCTCGTGTTGCCACTACGCTACTGTTGCCAGAACGGGTAAGCAAACTTGTGCCTGCTAGCCAAAAAATTCACCACTCACAATCCTTTCTGGACAAGGTCATGAGAGGGAAACGAATGAAACGGGGGTCAGTGTTGTTCGGCACAGGAACGAGAGTACCCTTATGCGCGTTGCATTGCTGGCACATGCACCTATGCACCAATGGCCCTTTGCTTCCGGTGCTGGCGGTTGGCGCTTCGGTTCGAAAACTTTTCATTGTTTCCGTCAACTGATTTTTCACTTCGTCGTTCCCGTGCGGGTTTTGCTTTGCGCCCGTACACCCTGCCACTTTATGTTCCGCCTAATGATTCGTTTCCGGTGCCCATGGTGCAGAAAACATAAGGTTTTGCATGCTTGTTTTCACCAAACGCAACCAAATACGTGTGTTATTGTTTCCATAATTCTATGATTGCACCATATTTCAATTATTGTTTTAAAGATTATTAGCTTTAATTATAACAATTAAAATAAATTTTCTAAAAACACATTAAGAATTAAGTTCAACCTTGAATTTTTATTCTTTTTACTTTAAATTGTTATGCTAAATTATTGAATAAAATAACTTTTTTGCATCAAATGCAAAATTTTCGACAATTGAAGAGTATTCAGGATAAATTTTGAAAAAAAATTAATTACAGGATTTTCTGTTAATAAAAATTGGCATAAAAAATTGGATTCATAACACTGTGGTGTTCATCAATTGATAACATGAAAACAAAGCAAAATTCCTAGTAAAGGCAACAAATTTATTGAACTATGAGGAAGGAACTCTTTAACTTTACTGAGTCTTGTATTGAATCTGTA
Organism: Anopheles funestus; assembly: GCF_943734845.2. Classification (NCBI taxonomy): domain Eukaryota; kingdom Metazoa; phylum Arthropoda; class Insecta; order Diptera; family Culicidae; genus Anopheles; species Anopheles funestus. The sequence goes on along the minus strand of NC_064598.1, from coordinate 69,031,809 downwards.
TCTAGCACTTTGTTTGAAAGTTCAGATGGATCATTTCTCATTTAAATTATATCAAAAATGCGTTAAATATTAGTTGTTATAGAACATACAACACGTATATTTAAAGATACTGTTTTAAAATTTTGCGATAATTTCAACATCGGTAATCATCGTAGTTTTCTTTTTTTGTAAATTATTTGTTAATTTGACGTTTCATTTGAGCTGTTTGATGCTTTATTAAAAAAATAAATTAAGAAAATTTAGTATATAATTTGCGGTGCGTATTTACCTGTGTATATTAAGATAATTATAAAAGAAAAATAAAAAATAATGAATTTTTACGATTAAGAGACTTCCGGATGCCAAAGTGGCCTTCGAGTCACCTTCCGTAAAGTGGCGATGGGTTCGCAAGGGCATCAGCAACCACCAATTGTCGTCAGTCCACCGAACCACAATATATCTGTTGGTCAACAACTAAATCGCTCAAGAACTGCTAATGCAGAGGATGGATCGAGTGATTTCGGCATTCTCAGTATTCTCTCAGGTAGAGACCCTGGAGCACAAATTCGCCAAGTGTCCTAGGGTATCTTATCCTGCAAGTCAGTGCAAAAAAGTCATCGTTCCGAACAATTCCCTAAATTTCGTCTCCTTACTCTTACCTGTCTTAAGTAACATTAGCTCAATTGAGAGGACTCTCATCCTACGTTTGTTTGCAAATTACATCGTCCACATTGGAATTCGAAATTAGTACGTAAGATGTTTTCAATAAACACTTATGTAAAAAAATGGTAGAAAATATTTACAATTTTCAAGCTATTTTAATATTCGTCTAACGCAAGCGAACCATTTGGGTTATGTGAATTTTCTAGAACATCATGAACATTTTTCCATGTCTTTTGTATTCTTAAAAAAATATTGTCACACAGGTCTCAAGAAATCTGGTAAATAATTCCGTATTTACCTATCCCAAACTTGTTGCATCTCGACCTACAGCCTTAAATCTTGCCACCATCATAATTCAATATCCGAAACAATTTGGGTGGTTGCCGCGTCCAAACACAAATCATGCATAATTTATAGCCATCGGTAGTAATTAAATCATAGAGGCAGGAAATTAAGTGCCCCAACGGAACTGAGTTTATCCTTTTCTCCGTAACTAAAAATACTGGAAAATCAAAACAGAAAACATACCACTGAGCTTGCTTGATCGGAACGTCTTAAAGTCTTACAGAATGCTCAGCAAAGCTAATCCATACGAAACTGTACACGGTTAATAAGAAAGTGTTGTATATCATCGCCGAACGGGTTGCAACGCCATCGATCAATGCTTAAGCTTCCAATCCATATATCTTTCGTTATGGTTGCGATGCCAGCATTAAAGCTTTCGGAACCGCTTAAGCAAACGATACGAGAATGTGTAACACAACGCCGGAATCAAACGGGTTTGAGAAAAAAAAAAACAAATATTTTATATCGTCCACCGTTAAATGTCATTCACTGACCGTTGATAACATTTGCATAAGCCGCTTTAACATATGCCGCCTATGCATTCTGAGAATTTGCTCGGGTGTCATTAGAGCCGGCGCGACTATGATGGACAGCTGACACCGTTGCCGAGTAGTGTGCAAAATTAATTCCATCATTCCTCTAATGAGAAATCGATGCTACGAATATGTTTCCAATTATCTAATGGAAGGTTTGTGCACGGGAGTAAAAAAAATGGCTAAATTTCCATAATATCTTCACTTGAGTACAAGTCCAGTAATGGATATTTCATATAAAGGGCTGTTACAATGATAGCTGACCGTCTGTCCTTACGATGATGCGATGCAGCGACAGAAGTGCATAATGCATTGACGTCACATTGCAGCGTTCTGCTTTTTTGCAGCGTTTTATTCTAACGAGCATGCCTTGGAGGATATTGATGTAATGCGTATCAGTTAAACTATTATTCGGGGAGCTTTTTCTTTAGGAACTGATGGTGCCATTGTAAAATAGCTGGTGAATGAATATAAACAAATAGCGACATGATGTATCGTTACTCAATTTCAATTTTTTTTAAATTTTGTCACATAATTTTATTAGATTATATTCTAATTTTACATTTTACTCAAAAACTAAACATTCTAAGATCTTTTTGCTCATGTTGATATGATCATGATTCAGATTACTTTGTCGTCTTTCGTGTTTAGTTTTAATATTGGTTTGCTGAGTTTTTCAAAAGTATAAATTCTTAGGCCTATTTCTTGTAATATCGCTTCCAGATTGATCCAGTTCTATATGGCCGTTTTGCATTTACATTTTTCACACTTATCGTCATTTGAAGTTTCCCATTGAATTTTTTAATTTGGTTTTTACTGTTATTAAAAGATTAATTTGAACACTTAACATCTAGTATATAGTTCTTTGAGTTGAAATCAGTCTGTTGTTGATAAAATTGCGCTATACAATTTTATAACTAGTTGAATGATGCTTAGTTGTGGTGGGTGGTGGTGTGAGGAATTCTATTAACATTCGTTGAATCAGTATCGAATTTGGTTTTTTAATCACAGTACCTGGCCACAGAATGGACACTGTTTTGAGTGATTATGGAAACACATGGGTAAGAGATAGGTAGTTTAGTTCAATTCGGAGGGTTTTCTTGACATTTTAGTTAAGTTACACCCCAAAAGGGCGGAGACCATGCAATTTTTTTACAGAGAGATGTTTATTTGTTCAATGTCGATGCCGGAATTAGAAGGTTTTGTACTCTTTTTGCTTTTGGCAGAGTCAATTGATTCATACTTATTCTCACGCCTTTTTTAGGCCTTATTTTACCTAGCATTTAGGTAACCTTTGCTGTTTGGCTTTTGTTGGCAAGAAATATTGAACCAAATTACCATAGCTTTGATGTATTAGACATGTATTTGAAAGAACTACCTTTGTTGCAAGTTAATTTCCCTCGTTTTGTGTTGAATAATAATCTTTGCGATTTTATGTGTGATTAAATTCCAGTTTAGTTTAATAGATAGTCTTAGGGAGTTTGTAAAAATTATGCCAAGAAACTTGATTTTGTATTCTGTTTTAATCCATGGAATGTTGAGAATTTTTCTGTTTGTTTTAGTATAGTCTACTTCAACTATCCCTTGTTTCTATTTTCGCATATGATATTTATTACAGCTCGCGATGCTGTTGCAAAATCATCAAAAGCATGCTTAATTGCTTCGATATTTTCTTTTTTGGTGGTTATGACGCATTTATCGTCAGCATACGCATTGATCATACCATCTTCTCCGTTGCATATTTCCTCTAATTGTTCTAAGAATGGATGGATATATAGTGCACACAAATGCGTAGCCAAAGGGACACCTTGCTTAATTGACTTTCTTATTTGTTTCGCAAGCTTTCGTTTATATAAAGTTTGGAGTGTGCTATTGAATTTTATTTTTTAATGAAAGATGAGTTTAAGCCTATTGTTTCTAAAGTAGTGTATGAAAGATTATAATATACTCTATTCCATTGAAACAAAATTGTTACAACATTAGAATAATTACACGAAAGAAAGTTTGCGTATTATAAATGAGTTATTGATATAAAAAATTACTTCAGCAAAATAGGCAGTTTGTTCTGCAGGATTAAAGAAAACTGGTTGTGTACTAAATTGACTAATCCGCTTTAAAAAACTTATCCTATATTAACTTCCTGCAATCATATTTCACTCCCTTCTTAATCCGAAAAAGCATCCACCATGACTACCGTAGCCGGTTCTACCAACTCCGAAAATTACATTAGAATATGTTTAATTATTCGCAAACGAAAGCAGGCCAAATTACTTATTAACGAGTTCATTAGATGGCCTAGTAATCGTTCAGTTAGCTGTACCTTAGCAAGAGGGTGAAATAAATAGAATGGAGAAACAAAAAAACGCACAAAATCATCGCACAAGGCTTCAAATAGTCGTGGTTAGGTATTGTAAATGGTTTATTGTAAAAAAATCATTTAATTAAAAAAACCCAACAAAATTACAGGAAAGTAGAACAATTATCATAGTCTGTTGTAATCATTTTTTAAATAATTATAATTTAACAATTTAAACATGTTGCCCTGTGTTTGAGTGCATTAACCGTATAGTAAATAATTGTTTTGTAAAAACAATCCTTTTTTTTGTGCACATCAGTCCGATGTCAAACAAGCCCGAACAAACACAGTTGATACAAACGAAAACAACTAAACCAAATTAATAAACTCTTGCTTAACAATCTTAAACGAGCCGGCACAATTTCTCACCCATAAAAGCGAAAAGAAAAACAACACTTTTTGCAACATCGAGCCAACATCAAGCCACAGAATAAACCTTATCGTCGTGCCTGGAAAGCCGCACAAAATGGCTACCGAATATGAAAAAAAAGTAGCTCATCAAGTGGAAGTGGAAGAAAGTATCGAGCCTCGACACGAAGCAGAAGCTTCACCCCGGTTTGTGTTAGGAAAAATGCTAAGAAAACAGAGTAAAATAACCAACAAACAAAAAAAGCATAACTAAACCCATCTACAGCTTCCGGGGCATGGAGGCAACGGGAAAGGGTAGGTCAACCGGGGAAATAAGAAAAAAAAAACGAAGCACACAAACAAACTTTCCCCGGCCAGTTGCGCACTTAACTTCTCTCGCAAGCAAAATGAGATTAGTCTCGTTTGGGGTTAGTTAAATATTGGTAAACTTCGCGATTCGACAGTCAGTTTGACGTAGATTCCGTAGACCGTCCAGACTTCACGCGCGCTCGCGCCCCAGGGCCGGAAGCGGTCGCTCGTTCGGACGAATGAGATTACACGATTAAGACTTCAGCCTGCGAAAAACGAGGCAGGAAACGATTTCGCCCAACCTAACGAACTGGACTACAGGTGCAGCTGATGGCATTAAGGTAAAAATATCCTTTATGCTACTGAGCACGGTTGGAAGTTGTTGCGAAGATTTGCAGCGAAAAGAAATTAGAACAACTCCCCGACCACCGGCTTCTGGCGGCATCCACTACTTCTCCACCGCTCCGATGGAATGGAATTAATCTTTCACGAAATTAACATTGTCCATTGGGTGATCCAGCGTGTTTGCACCACGAGGCGCTGCAGTTTCCGAACGGTTTTTCCCCCCGCAAAAACGGTGGCTCCATTTTGTTGATGAAAAATCGCAGCTTTCGGACGGATCCTTGGGGTGGCTTAATCAAAACGGCACACGGTAGGATGGGTACCGAAGAGTTTGTTAGCTTCGCGTGGTCGGAACCTTCAGGCTGATAAAGTTTGCTTCGCTCTGTCCTAAAAAATGACCTATTACACGTAACGAGATTGGAAGCGCTGGTTTACATCTTGCATCATTAAAATGTGAATCACCGTAGATTTCTACCGGGAGTTATTGTAGCAAGCAATTGAATATACTCCAAAAAAAGAAAAGAAATGAGTTCCTTTGCTAACATGAAAATGAGGTTTTAATCTTGCAGTGAGATTGTGCGATTTGTTTGCTTAAAATAATACATCCGGAATAATGTGCAGCGATGTGAAATGATCGCAGAATGATATTTCTTGTAGTGACTAAAACTGTGAATAATTTGTATTTTATAGCCATCCTAAAAACACTGCAGCCAATATACCAATTATCCAATAATGAACAAATTTCTTAACTTAAACATAACCAACACGGTTTTCCATTTTATCATTTGCCGAATTTTCCCGGACGCATGAGAACAGCGTCCACGTTACTCCCGGGCTTTACTTCATGTCCTTTTCCCTATACCTTTGCTATACAAACGCGCATACATTTAGAATTGCACCTTTCTGCATCTGAAATGCGACCCACGTGCCCAATTGCACTTACGAATTCAAATTTTGAGGTAGCACACACCGGCCGGTTGCTGCCAACTAGCTGCACCTCTATGGCTCAGCATAATAATCCTACGTTGTTGACCTGCACACCATTGTTACTAATTTGTATCGACATTGTTCTCGCTCCACTCGTGCCGGTCAAATATCGACGTTGTAAAACCGGTGCGCTAAAAAGTTACGCTCGTACATGACCACACGGGACTAACCGACGAGTGCTGGAAGATGCATTTTACAAATGCACACAACAACTGCAACAACCGCTGTGCAGCTCGTGTTGCTGGTCATGTTGTGTGCTGTTTCAAATCGATGACGGTGGTCGGGATGTTTTTTTTTTCTTCCTCCAACTTCCCAATATCCATCGAAGAACGGTGGAGGCCGCGTCCGATGCAAACCGTAATGGCCATGGATGGCGATTGGACCTTTGACGGTTGGTGCTGGGTTGTACGCATCAGCAGAAAACCACCCAACCTGCTGGTAGTGCTTCTTCCTGGATCGGTGATGCAATGCCGTCCGAACACACGATACATCGGGTCATTGCATCATCAGCAGCCAAATTGTACGTCAACAAACGGCAGCACACGGGTGATGATGATTGCGATAATGTTATTGATGATGATAACGATGATGAAGCCCTTCTGTCAAATCATCACTGGCTACACCCGCCCGGCATAATGTCAGTTGCAATTGTGTTTCATTCAATTTATTAGAAATGAAGCATCATGCAAAGAAATACCAACTTTAGATGGATAATAAAAATAAATAAATCATTTAAAAGTTAACGACAAATGATTCATTTTCGTTTTGACATTATTTTAATAATAAAAACATTTTAAATGGTTCCAAATAGATATAATTATTGACATGTCCTCTTTAATTTTAATATATTACCGTTTGAACTTTTGACAAACCCAAACCAAGCAACAAATGGAACTTTAAAAAAATGCAACATAAACCTTCGTTTTCTTCTCTATCCTGTTCAATTAATTCAATTCCAGTATTTTTGTTTCCACATTTATGTTTCATTAAAGCACAAACCATATGCATATCGGTTGATGGCTTCTATCGTTACGAATGCTTCCGTTATGACCCATCGGAATCAGAAAGGATAATTCCTGCGAGTGAAAAAGTAGCCGATCGATGGCCAATGATGATGATTTCGATGATTACGACGCATCATATCATTACCGATGTCGCTGGCAATTGTCTCTATTTCATGTGCAACCTCCTCGTCCCCGCTTCCTCCCTCATTTTCACCCCTTTTGGTGCACTCTTGGGCTTAATGTTTATGAAATAACGTTTGCATAATAATTAAACATGATCCCCCACTGACATTGGTAGACGAATTGCTCATGCTCTACAGACAAACACACACACACACCCACAGCAGGATGTCAGGGGAAATGGTAGTGAAAAACGGAACAAGAAACAAAGGTAATAAAAAAACGAGGTGGAATAGTGGCAAAATGTTGTCACGAAAACACGAACCACATCGATTGAATACGAATCATCGTTGGTGCCGTTCCAATCGTTCCTTGTACGGTTGCATCGATGGATGGGGATGTGCACTGCAATCGAAAGGGCATTTGTGTACCGATCTATGTATTGTAGTGAAGGAAAATGCAGTTTGCCCATTAAAATTACAATGGAATACAAATTAGATCTTTTGTGGAGCTTACTTGTTGCCACACGATTATTGAAATAAATGAAAAAGTTGATGCCACTGAATGTATGTTCAATAGCAATACACGCTAAAAAAATTTTATTTTTCCATTATCTAAGAAAAACTGTAATTTAAACTTAAAAAAATGGTTGTAGAGTTTATAAAATTAAAAAAAACTTAAGTGCATGAAAAATAAAATGAACTTGGAAAGGCTATTTGCAAAACGTAACAAAACTAAACGGCCTCTTCATTTTTAGGATTGAAAAAAAAGGTTCAAGAGATAAAAACAAATATGATAATTTACGAAACTGTGAGGAATGAAAGAAGCATTTCCATATTTTCCATTTTTTTATCTTCTCTGTTACGTATTAGTTTATTCTTCTCTTCTTTGGCACTACTATCTCATGAGGTCTTGGCAAACCATTACTGGTGTTTTTTGACTTTTTTTACACGTAGCAAGATAGTCAGTCCTGAGCACGGAGGCTTGACTCAGATGGGATTTGATCCCTGTTCTGTCGAACAGAGCTCGGCTCTGCTACAAGCTCCGGACTGCCCGATACGAGACGTATTACTTTGAAAGGTAAAAAATTGTTCCTTATCTTAATCTTGTAATCGTGTAATCTTAATTACACGGACATTTTGTAATTTATTATGCAATTTGGTTTGGTAATTCGTTCCATATGTTAAGCTTCTCAGTTAGTGATAATGTTATTTTCAGAATTTCTTCAAATACTGTTTTCTGGTGATTCCTTGTATTATTTTAATCGCATGCATAATATTCTAGTCTATATACAACATATACAACAGTTCAACATACTGAAAACCTTTTCAAATAAGTTTTTACCTCAAGATGAACGATTTGTTCACGAGTCTAGCAGTTCTAAAAAAAATACGCTTTACCAATATGGAAATAGATCTCAATGCGTAGAGAACTTTGAAAATTTAATTATTTTTGTTTTTTTGCTCGGTTAGAACGGCCTGGCCGTATCAAGACTTATTTTACCACGTAGCAGGATAGTCAGTCCATGCTACGGGGAGACGGTCCGGATGGGATTTGAACCCGGTCCCTGCCGTGCGGACGGGCGCCGTTTTTCACATGGACCACCGGGCCTCGATGAAAATTTAATTATGCAGTAAAGACAAATAATAACAAAATATTTTTTTACATTTAAATGATATTCATTATTGGCGGATCAGTGATATACGTGATAAACGGCGCTGGTCCATACGACAGTGCTGATTGTTAAACCCCATCCGTCCCGCCATAGTAAGGACTGACTATCCTGCTACGTGATAAAATAAGTCTTGATACAGCCTGGCCGTTCTTAAGAAGCAATAAAAAATGATATTCATTAGGCTGGATTTTTAGGTAAAAAAAAAACAATATAATAAGAAAAATAATTGTAATAAAATTTATTTTCCTTATTTCGTTCAGTAACATAATTTAATAATTTATTACCCTTTACAACATAAAAACGTCAAATAAATGTACAAAGCCTAGAAGTCCTTTTTTTGCATACTGCACGTGTATTAAATTGTGAAATTTAAATTGTTACTACACGGAACACTGATGATCCAACCGTTTGCAGAAAACCAACCTATCCAACGGAACACGTTCCCAGTGCATGGTACCTCTTTTGTCAACACCACGATCTGAAACAGGACTTGCCATCAACTCGAACGCAAATGTACTGAACAAGCGGGTACCTGGGTCTTCTCCACCAGACCAAAGGGTTTTGCATATTGATGAATGATCGAAAGGTGCCAAACAGATGCGAGTGTCCAGTGGTAGTGCGCTACAGGGACGGTTTCATTGAGGAATGGCACAAGCAGAAAAGGTACATTGACGAAAGAACATGAACAAACATAAGTACGTTGTGTTGATAAAAATACTACATTCATGCAGTGTGATCGAAAGTAATGGGCAAAAGCAGTATGTTCTAGTCGGGCAACGAACGGGGTCAATTGGGAATATCGGAATCGTATCCCTGGTCGAACAAACGAACAACGTACAAGAACCATGTTTCACGTTCGATCGACAATATTGTGCCCGGAAAAAAAAGAAACGCAACGAATGCATATGTGTTAGGGTAACGTTTCGCCAGTAAAAGCTGGACATTATTGATTTTAACTCCCATGAATATATTCCATTCCCACGGCAGCCTCTTCCCTGGATGGGACAACGTTACCGAAAACCAGAAATCGGTAATGTGTAAATGGAATACGCCATTCGAATGCTTAATCACACTGAAGGTAAAACCAGGACGACGACGGCAACGACGACGACGATCCTCTGCTACCATACCACCTACCTTCGGCTTCCAAGTGGTCCTAATTTGGCAGTTCTAACTGTCCCTGGCAAGCCTTTTACCCGACCCCAAAACGTACCTCAAAACTCAACAAATGCCGTTTTCCAGAATGGCGTGAAAAAGTGTCGTGATTATCGTATGCATCTTTGCCACACCGTGTCGCTGGTCGCCAAATTGGTGTGCGAATTTACGGGGCTCACTTTATAATGAGGAACGCGACGGATCGTGCCATCCATGAAGCTCTGTTTACAGCAGCTTTTTTTATTCGCCTTCGGTACACACAGTACCCATAATGTATGCGAGGCAGCTTTCGGCTTGCCTGCGTTTCGCTTCCAGTTGGCCGTTTCACATTTTTCGCTGATTGCGAAAAAAGGTCACGGAATGTTGTCAGGTTTTTCGGCAGCTTTTCGGAAAACGGTACGGATTTCATTTGGCATCCCGATCGATGAACGGAGATACGAATGGGACTTTTGTGCGTGTCATCATCAAAAACGACATTATTTTTGGGGTTTTATTTTATTGAGTAGTTTTGTGTAAGGCAATTTTTCCCGAATGATCTTCAGGTACTTTGTTAATAGTAGTTTTTACATTGCAATAAATTTATTTCAATACAGCAATTACGGATTAATTTAACTTCATTTAAGATTAATTAAATTAGATAGCTCTTCATAGAGAAGAAAAAAAACACTGCGTAAAACTAAACTGACTTCAGATTGATACCAATTTCTCAAAGAGTGTCCTGAGGATAGCAATAAATTTGTTTAAAAATTGTTACTCATCCATTATTAAATTAATTATTTTTTTTCGTCATTGCCACAAGTTAAACAATGCATAATTTTCATCAATTTTTTTTCCTCCCATTATAGTTTATCTCAAATGCAGATCATTTTAATCTACAATTTTCTAAAATAAAACAAGCTTAAAACTTTGATAAATAAATTACACGAATCGAAGCTCGTATGCACTTAGCACTGCTCTAAAAGCCAATTAATTTGCAACGAATGGCGAAAAAAAAGATCATTCGTGGATCGCGTTACGTTACAGCATCGAAAACATATTTAAATTTCGAAGAAAAATGTATCAAAATACAAGCTGGCAAAGTTTTGGAACCTGCCAATTACCGCTGATTGAAATGTTTGAATTTTTAATGAAAGCTGAGCTAGGAATGAACTTTGAACTTTATATTTTTATTCCATATTTACGTACGAAGGAAAAAACAACTTTTCATACATTCATACATTGAAACCAACTCTCTTGCTGTCAATGAAACTTCTCCACACGTCATACCGACGGTCTTCCAGAACACCGAAATGCCATTACAATGCGCCTGGGGGGACCATGTAAAGCGCGTGCATAAAAATAATCTTTCCCGTGTCTGAAGGGATTTAGCACACGTGGAGCAAAAGAAATCTATTCTCGTTTTTATCACATTGTCATACCTCACCATTCATTCATTCGTTCTTGATCCTTCGGTATTTGTCACAAAATAAACATTGTGTCCTCAATACAACTGCAGACACCGACCAGAGGCGAACGCACCGGAGCGAAGCAAATGTCATCGAACTTTCCTGCAGCGCGGTAACGCGGTGTATCAAAATGGTGACAGGAATAATTTTGATTAACAATTTATTTTCATCATTCTTCATTCTTTTTCCAGCGATGGAAGATTTCAACCATGGCGATGAACTTCGTAGGGCTTGCTTTAGGGTAACATTATGTTCAAAATTAAATTTTTAAAAATAAATCTCTTTTTACACAGTTTTCTATATTTATTAAGTTGTTGAGAGCCAGTTGTTGAACAAATGTGTTTATCAAAATGTCTATTTTTGTTTGTCTCAACTTCTAAACATTTAACTTGCTTTGTATAACATAAAGAATTATGCTTTATTCAGCTTAAATCAGGCAACTTTCGAAGAATAAACTGTCTTTGTAATAATCAATAGATAGACCTCCATAACAGGCAACGATATTAAGCTTTCAATAAATTTTAATACTTTCACCATTCTGTAATAGTATCCTGCACTGATTCATTCATTTTTCGCAATATTCATTTAAACAAATATACCAACGAAAGTTCAGGTGCATCAAGTATTTTGTTCTTCAAAACCGTTATGGGTCTTACTTTTCCCACCCACGGTGTATACCCCAGAATAGACTGCACAGCATGGGTGCATTTTATTTGTTGACTAAATGAACCTCAAAAACTTTGCTTTCCCCGATCGACCACCGGCAGGGTCGGTAGCACTCGTCAACTTTTTCGATAGCAGAAACTTCAAAACTTGCATACCTTCTAAATTTTTGGTCCACTTTCCCGAAAGCTAAAGTAACCTCAGCCCGTTTTGTATATCGCTCTTGCTGCAGGTTTTTGCCATTTTGGTCCAGCAGCTTGGCGATGGACGGAAAAGCCTTTCGGAAGGTCGATAAGGTGTGTATCGACAAACTTTGCATTTATCGAAACACGAGAAAGTTCGCTGTACTTACTTACTTGCCCTGGAGGTGGAAAAGATCCCTCTTAAGAAGGGGGGACCGGATATAAGGGGACCGGAGCTGTAACAGTTGTGACGCCCCACACTGGACGGGGCATCGTTGATGGAGCGCCGGGATAACAAGGGCCGGTCCGATGATGGGAAAGAGATCTTCCTGTCACCATGGGAGATACTTTAATTCAATCCCTCGGCCGAAGGGGTCCACACTCATCCCTCCCCCCTCCCCCTTTTACCTTCCTTTACACAAACTGCCTTCAAGCGCTGCTTACCTTTTTTCGATTCCTTACCTTTCCTACAGTTGCTTTCCGGATAGTGCTCCAAGGATTCCTTGTTGAAAGATCATTTTGGTCCGAGTGAGAGGAATGGTTAGGTGGCTATAGTGGCTGAATAATCCCAACGAAAACCTCGTGGTACTGGTCGAGGAGAATGTGTAGGGAAGCTGTGGAGGAATAGCAAAACCACTCGCAGGGATCGTAATCTACCGTCGTCCTGCTGTCGGGCAAGTTAGCGATAGTGATAACCGATGAAACTTTGCCGATGGAAAGTTATCTCATGATGAGGTGAGAACAAAGTGGTTCGTTTTCCAGAACGGGACAACCTAGCGCCCCCTGTTGTTTCACCGTGCGAGTGTAAAGAGTAAAAAGGGCCTGGTGAAAGGTAGTAGGAACCCAGCACAAAAAAAAAAGGTAAAGGCACAAAGCAGAGTGTTTTTCCAACCAAGTTCGTGGAAAATGCAAAAAGTATGTATCGCTAAGGCTATGATTATTATGCGAAGCAGAACGCTTGCCTTGCCATAATGGGACAACTGTGACTAGGGGAAGGTGAGCAATAGGAAGCCAAGGAGGAAGGAAGGCGACGGGAGCTGACAACAAACAGAAATGATGATTGAGTCGGAGTTTGCTTAGTTTGGCCAAGTTATGATCGAAGATAAGTGGTTATCGTGTACAATCGTGTTGGCAAAGTTCAATCCAGCCCTCGGATTGGGTCCTCGCACACTTCGCACACTGATGATACCTTCACCGGTGAGTACACGTGAACGATATAATTAGATTCAATGTTGTTCCAGAATCCAGGCCACTTCACATTGGTTACATAGGGAAAAAAAGGACAACAAACTGTTCCTTTTATAACTTTAGAATCAACTTGCAGTGATTGGTTAAGTAAACATTTGCATTTTGATAAAATAAACAAAACATATTAAAAATTATTATACATTAAAACAGGCAAAAAATACGGAAAATAAACAATAACTTAAAAAAATGTATATAAACTAAAATATTAAATGATCAATTTATTTGTGAAGTTAATTATTTAGAAAGAAGAGCAATTTCTCCAATTAGAAAAGAAGAGAAATGTAGTTAATTTTTATTTTTCTTTTTCTAAATGCTTGATTACCATGGCCAATTCAATTTAAAAAGACTCTCCTTAATATTGTTTCAAATAGGATTCGGTATAAGAGAGGAAAAAACACAATCAATAGGCTCACAACAAACACACGACAATCCTAATCAGAAAACTAAACACAAAAACCCATGGAACAAAAACATTTTACAATGCCAGTTCCATTTCTTCTCACCAACGCAATAAGCTTGCTTTCGGTTTTTTTTTTGCTACGAAGATAATGCGGGAAAGTTTAATTAAAAAGTCATATCACTAAGCCCAACATCTCCGGGACGATCCGGCCACAAACTGCCGTCAGAAGATTGGGACATTGCATCGTGCTTGAACGGTAAGGTTCCAGCGTTCGAGCATTACTCAATTACACCGTAGTAGACTTTTTACTCACTTTCCAGGGTTTTTTTTCTTTATCCCACATTTCCCTGTCGTGTTTGTGAGACCCCAAATCAAAAAGGGTGTAAGGACTTCACTTCCATGGACAGAGCGTCCAACAAAACCGACGACGACGCTCATTAGCAAGATGATCTGTTGTGCTAGTGGTGTTGAACTCCGTCAATGGGTTGGGTTTGTCACGTTATGGTAAGAATTCCTTTTTTCTCGAATCTATTGTTTGTACCCGGTATTGGTGACCGTAACAAAGGAACGCTGGTACAATCCGTGAAGCCCTCTCAGTGGCGTAGAGAAGCAAATGAAAAGAGCTCATCCCTCCCAGGAGTATCGTTTGGAAAGAACTCCAAAACGAGTTCTTCTTGTGAAACAAGCAACAAAAAAAACGAAACCAGTATACTGTTCATAGTAGTACATACAGCAGCAACAAAAAAAAAACAATGAACTGTTTGGAAAAGTTGACAGAAGTTTCTTGTCGGAGCACCAGCAGCAGCACGACTCAAACCACTGGGAAGCCCCTTGACTTCCATCCCAACCTGAGAGCTAACCCGTGCAAACGATTCCAACTCATCAGATAATGCTTCGCAAGACCGAAAAACGACGGTCATGACGCATTATTTGCTTTACTTTTATTTTCAATTAGTATCCTTTTTCTCGCCCACAAACAAAAGAGCCCTGGCTCGGGAAAGTAAATTTGGCCAACCAGATGGGGTTTTTGTTGGTGCTAAAGCGATCCCTGCGGTCCATCGAACGGCAACCATTCGCAGGCTACGAAGAGTAGCAGTTTCCCGAAGGTGGCAGATCGTTTTGCGACAAAAGGACACCGGTTGGTAACGGGTGATAAGTTCTTTTTCCTATGTATTTTTGTTTTCTTTATTTCTTCTCGTACTTCTACCGTTGTCTTACAAATCATAGGAAAGCGGTTTTTGTGTTTTGTTTTTTAGCTTTGAATAAAATCCTTACCATTCTAGTGCTTCATGTTTGCTTTATCAATTGTTTATTTTGGTCTGCATTTTCTACCTTATAAACTGTAAATCGTTTTTTATTTATTATTTTTAACAATCATTATTTTTAATGCGAATAAATACTTGATCAAAAATCGATACAAAAGTTAAACAGTTAGAATTATTTCTTTTAAAATGTTGAATATTTTTTATTAAATACAAGAGAGGAATTCATGTTGTAATAAACTTGCGTTCAAATTGAAACTTAACACAAAAAAGCTACTCATCATTACATCAAAATCAATATTATTCCACACAAAATGATAAGTTAAATTATACCGGTCGGAAAGCTGATAGCGACTGATTTCCCTCCCTATTTTCCACGGAAACAGCGACCCAACCGCAGAGAAACGACGGTACACTTTCCTTTAGGCTGTCAAATTCAATTTCCAATATCAACAATCATTAACCAGTTTTTAGCA
This sequence comes from Anopheles funestus, assembly GCF_943734845.2. Lineage (NCBI taxonomy): Eukaryota > Metazoa > Arthropoda > Insecta > Diptera > Culicidae > Anopheles > Anopheles funestus. The sequence continues at coordinate 69,016,317 of NC_064598.1, read as the reverse complement.
CAAAAGAGATGAAAGAGATAGAAGCGGCAAAGGAAAGAATCGACTTTCAACCCCCGAGGTAGGCCCCATAATCATCGACGTAGCGAATATCAAAGCACCGCACAGAACTGGAGCCGTATAGCCGTAGGAAGAGAAGAAAAAAAAAGTCGTCCACAAATGGGAATGGAAACTTGCGCCACAGCAGCAATTTCAGGACAAAACCCGCAATGATTGTGGTAGTTGGCGTGGCGAATGGGGATTGAAAAATGATCAGTTTTTCTAGCAACGAGATAGCGTTTGTCTAACCATGGCCAGCCAGGTGGATGGTGTGACGGGAGAAAAACACGTAAAGCTAAAACCTTATGGTCGATGTAAATGTTGTATTTTGTGTTCGTGTTTGTGTATCATTTGCGGTTTGTCTGATAAGGAAAAATGTCGCTATTTCTCAAAGGATTCAGTTGATGAACACGTACTAGGCCATTTATTATTTTAATTTAATTGTTTATCATCAGCCTTGATATAAACGTATAGTTTCTATTCTATTCAGTTGTTAGATTTTTTTAAAGAAAAAATGAAATATCACAAAAGTATTAAAACAGTTACACATTAATTTCACAAATTTTAGAAACATCATGTGTTTTTTTAGGATTTGCTAATGGTAGTTCTCGTTTTTTAGTGCAAAAGATTAGACATAGCGACATGAATGCTGTTTCAATTTACTACAATCAGGCGCTACAACTGGTTTGGCCTGCTTCACGAGACCTCCTAACCGCTCACGGTCGAGCACCTTTAGACCTAGCACGTCTCATCTGTCCATGTGGACGACGTAAAAGGACTTTAAGGTGCCCTTTGCACGACATGACCAGACCACCTGAGCCTGGTTAGTCTAATTCGCTGTAAGGCAGTGAGTTTATCGCACAGGTCATAGAGCTCATCATTGTGACTCCTCCTCCATTGTCCTTCCACTCATACAAGTATCTTTCTCTCAACGTGGGCTAAAGAGTTTTCGTCTGCTTTGGACAAATTTCATGTCACAGAGGCGTAATTGAGCACAGAATGCCTGGTTGGCTTAAAGGATCCTACCGCGTATCTCAACATCGATTTGGTTGTCAGCGCAGCCCTTTGACACAAGATAGCCAAAATTTGGACCCTTAAAGACTTGAAAAATGCGGTCAATTATATGTACGCCATCCCTGCCCATATCAGAATTTGATGTCATCAGCGTATGTCACGATCTTCCGCATGATGAAGATCTGATAAGTACTTGACTTTTCGTTTCGGAATCCGTTGCGATAGTCTACTATTACCTCTTGTAAGATTGGGACAATTCGATCTTGCATTATTAGGGATAATATCATGGAGGTATTCAACACCGTAATATACCTGTAATTGCTACACTTTGGCTTATCTCCCTTTTTTATATGGGGTAGATGATGAAAAGATTTCAATTATAAGGCTTCATTATCCCTTACCTCACCAATAATTCTACGAATGTTGGGTTCTAATGCTGAACCTCCATACTCGATCAGTTTGGTTACTATTCCGTCGGTGGCTGGAATGACTTTCGGATTTCTTCAATGCTAGCTGGCAGCAGTAGCGGATCTAACGGTGGGCGGAGTAGGCGGCCGCCTAAGGCCACGTCGCTTGGAGGGGCTCCGAAAGACGACAGAACATTTCATACATAACGGAGCCCGAGCAGAAGTCCGAGAGAACGAGCGTTTTCCAAGGAATGATGTGGGCAGCCGAGGCCCCAGCAAAACCATATGCACCGGTTTGTGAGTGCTTCCGCTTAGGAGCTCCGAGAAGCTTGATCCGCCACTGGCTGGCAGTAGCATAATATCAACTGCTACTGATGACGCTAGCTGCTCCTTTAAAACTTCTTCAAAACACTGAGCCCCATGCGAGAAGACCTTTTGGCAGCTAACTGATCAGATCTGCATTCAAATTTGGACAGTAGGTCTAGAATTCTTTCGGTGGCCTTCTGGATTTCTGGTAGACGCTGGATTTCTGGCCCTGGAAAATGATGAGTTACTATGATTTATATTGAAATCATTCGCAAGGCTTCATTGTGGTGGGCACGTTAATTCATTTGTCTGCATAAACAGAGCCGACTTGTCAGGCTCTAGTCAAATTGAGATATAGTGGTGCGTTAACCAAAAATTGAGGGATGGTTAATTATCAGACGACGTTGCTTTCTTGACTACAAACTGTTTAATGATTGTATTGTCGGATTAGTAGATATTGGAGTAATCGTTTCCTCATTGAATCGTCTAACATCTTTGTAATAATTTGGCTTAAGTCATACATTAATTTGATTTTGATTTGCTTATAAAAATGTTCTCTTCGCATCTTGAGATCTTTGCCAATGTTTTTAAACTTTTGCAATGTTAATAAAATTAGAAATTTATATTATTTATCATGTCGTAATTATGATTTTTTCATGTATAATTTTTTTTATCCTTTCCCGATCCTAATTCCCTAATTACTGGTTGTAATTTATTTTGTAAAACAAAATATCTCAACTTTAAAAAAGTGAGTGCTGCATTCGTGCTTTCCATTACAGCTTACAATCCGATTGACAGCAAACAACCTGTCCAAAAAATTATTCCTCCAAATTCAAAACAGAAAACTCAAAACGACAATCGCAAGCAAAGAGATTTATGAAATATGTTTCGATTTTGGTTTGTTTGATTTTTTTTTTCGCTCGGAACACGTTTTATACCTTGAATTGGTCGGAGAAAAAAAACACGGAACGCATGCAAAACTGCCACGAGGCAAATCATATTTATGAAAGGCTCGCCAAAGATGGAATTGAACACCCCAGGAATCATCTGTACATTTTGCCCACACCGGAAATGAGAATGTTTGGCAGACATCAGCGTACATGCTGTACTTGTTTCCACCCCCCCAAAAAGTGAAACTGATTGCGTACGCAAAAAGGGTGAAACAGCATTTCGACAATTTTTTCCTTTAAAATCCAAGCCCCTTCCATACTTTGTTTCATTTCAATTTGTAGCCTCCCTGGTGTTTCCGAAAGGTGAAATGATATTGTAGAGAAAAACAAATCCAATTTGATTGAAATGTTTAACCACTGTCCGATGTATTTTCCATCAGTAATTCATCTATCACAATGAAACAATTATAAGCAAGGGTTTAAAATCAATTTTCGCAAACCGCGTGTCAGTTGCATGTGCGGATGATGATAGGTGCCTGATTCTTTTTGTATTTTGCTTAACTCTCCATCATACTAATCCGATGAAAATGAACGCTTCTCAAACTCAGTTAAGGGATGATTTTTTTTTGCAAGAAGCATTGCAAAAGCAGTAGTCTTTTTTGCAAAAAAAAAAAAACATTTCCCATTTTCCGCCACTGTCTGTTTGCTTCGTGCGTATGAAAGGAGTTATATACATTCAGCTTCACTTACTAAAAGCCTCGGTTTCGCTTCGGGCACACATTAACCAGCATAATTAGGCGCGCCACGATCAAAAACCCTTGTACCGTGTTTGCAACGCACCGAAGCACTGCAACAACAATCACCTTCTCGATTCGCCCATCTTTAACACCCCGGCCCGGCATAAAATGGGGTTTTCTTTTGAAATGTTTCAGCTCACAGCACACAATCTTTCCTTGAGGTTTTTGGACAAAACGAAACCCGCTTCTTGAGCGAATGTTTAGAACTGGTTTCCCATTTTCGCTCAACACAGCGGGCCGGCTGACTGACCGGCACGTGGCCAAAAACCCCGTTTGTTAAGGAATGGTGAATTTGTTTGTTTAGGACATCGCCGGGATGAGCTGAGGCGCCTTTATCAAGATGAAAGACTGCGAAACGGGCTAGCCCAATAAAATGGCCAACGTTGGACCAACTTTCCGCCTGTCGAACGGTAGTCGAAACGGGCAACATTCCACAAAACCAAAACAGAAGCTCCATTCCGTCGGGACACACATTCTTGGTGTAAGATTTATGTCCCGATGTTAGGAGGGAGTAAATGAAGGGGAAACCCCTTCGCTGCTAGCAGGAACTGTACAATGGCACAAAAGTTGAATAAGTAAACAGCTCGTTTGCTATCCTGTAAAAGCAACATTCCTGCGTTATTTATCATTTAAATTTAGAGAAAAACTTTCCACCAGCGTTTCTCTGCCACCGTGGTCAAACGGTTGGGCGGCGAAGGCGGGGGGCAGGGTTTTAACTGGGCATGGATAAATTTCATCCTATTTCAACCAACCACCATTCTATCGTTCGAATGGCGTAAGAACCGTATGGTGCTACCTGTGTGCAACCAATTTCCCCAGAGTTTGGAAATGTTCGGTAAAGGATGACTTGCGCTGGTCTGTCACTTGTCTTGTTGAACTGTTACGAGAAGCGCGCGTCCATTCGAAGGCATCCGGGAACAACCAAACCCAAAACGAGGGACTACATACTTTGCCAAGTTTGATGAGCGCTCTAGAAAGGAAACTTTGCCACAGTACATAAAAATGCTGGTTGAAACGTTCGCAGCAAGTATGGCAGCACTTTCTTGCCAAACGAACGGTGTGCTTAGTGAATCACTTTATCTACGTCGAGGCTGATGAGAGTTTGGGGTGGGAACTTTACGGTTTGATGGCGTATGAAATATAGATCATGTCGTTTTTTCTTTAATACATTGCCACCAACGTTTTCGAAAACTGTCAGCTACTATTTTATGGGGGAAAAAAAGTTCCGTTCATTAAATTTGAATAAGTTGACTAGACAACATGCGCTTACACATTATTTAGTTTGAAGTTATGATAACAATTTTTAATTTTTTTTTCATACGATCAACATCTACGAAGAACAGAACAGAACAGAGAATAAAGCCTAAGAACTTGTCACGATCAAGTGTCGCTGTCTGGCAATAAATTACTCATAACTTAGAAATGAATGTATCAACACCACAACTCAATCTAATCTTCTATCTGGCAGCAGTTGTCTGTAAATATAATTGGTCTACATCTACATGACTGTTTATGTTTGACAGAACTTCAATCCATTTATTGAGAACATTATTAGTTCTAAGACTAACAAATGGTATAACTAACTTCTAAAAATTCTGACAAAATATCAAAAAACACCTTCTCTAAGAAATACGAATTAAAAATAGAAACAAACAAAAACTTGTAAGAAAGGTTTGCAAGAGCGCGAGATATGCTCGAAGAAGCGGATTGTTTTGAAAGTAGTCCGTAGCAAGAAAACCTTGATGTTAGTCTTGAAGAATGTTGCTGAGAGCTGCTGCGGCATGGGAACTTCTTCAGGATCATATCAAAACATTAATGTTTGCCCAAAACTTTTCTTTAGTTTTTCCTAACTCGTGCTAAATTAAAATGCTGTCTACATTACAAAAATGATAATATTTATTTAGGATTTCATACTTTTCAAAATTTATAATAAAAACTCTGTTAGTTTATCCGATTTAGTTAAATATGCAAATCAATATTGTTGTGGGATCCTTTTTTTTACATTGTTAAATAATTGATAAACTTGTTTTTATTTTTCTTCCAGTTTGAAGCCTTATACTCCTTTGATATTCTTATAAAACTTTAATTTTCTTTTGTAGTTTGACTAAAAGAAAATATTTTGTTAGATAAACAAACTACGTACTCCGCAGTTCTCACATATTTTAGTTGTTTCTTCTTCCTATTTTCTTTACTGCTCCATCGCTGCGTCTAATAAACCGCCAAAATATCACTTTCAACACCCGTAAATCGTCCCCGTGACCATTGAAACGTTAAATTGGTTTTCACCAGCGTTCTGGCAAAGTCGTTTGGAGCTGGGCAATTATTACCACCGAAAAGCTTCTTTTGACGTCTGACAGCTTTACTAGTTGAATTGTTTGGCCAGTAGCAAACGGGAGCGCTACTTCAACTCCGTTCACAGTAGATTCAGAAAGCCATCTTGATGGTGTCAAAACGGAGTTCGTTATTTAATTAAGAAAGGTTCTCGATTGACCAAGATGGGTGTTAGTGTGTGTTTTTTTCCTTCTCTCTCCTTATGTCCCTCCATTGTCCCAACTTATGACGTAAAAGGTGAAAGGTGTAAGATTGTGTTCGGAAAATTAGGTCACAAATCAGCACAACTGTGCAAGACTCATCCTTCTCTGCGTCGGTGTCTGCCTGTGTCCTCAATACAATAGAGGCGCGTTGGTAGATTGCGTTCTCAACAGTCACCAATTGGGAAGGGGTTTTTTTTTGGTAGCGGCGTTGAATTGGATGATTTCATTATCCCAAATCAAACGATGTGGGCTGTAGGTTATACTGTTTGAAAATGGAAAATTCCATTTTCCAACTGGTGATATACACTTGATAAGCTTAAAAGTTTACTCGTCTGGCTAGCAATGAATAGCGGAAATGTGCTTTTGCTTCCTCGCCTCGTTCCCCACTTTGATGGGTCCCTAGTAGACGCGTCCAATCTTGTTGTCGGAGGGGGTCACAAAACCCTTTAGCTGTACGATCCTACCGGGCATTTGTCAGCTTTATGTGATAAAACTTTTCTTTTTCCTAACGAGCCTACCATTAACCCAGTTCGGAATGTTCGAAGTCCACAACCCGTTTGCGTGGCTTACCACAGTGAGCCACAGTTTTGTCTTTGAAGCAGATGAAATTCTGCAAAATGTCGCAATAAAGAAAGCAAACTTAAACGGCAAAACGCTAAAACTGTGCTATCCTTCTTTTTGCAAAGGGTGGCCAGTGTTACGCGAGAAAAGCATGCGAACCGATGTGTTCTTCGGTCCGATGTCCTTGAAATGGAGTTTACTACTTTTTCGAACAGAAATAAAATTAACTACCTAATGCGATATAATCTTTAATTGCTTTCTTTTGGTTAAGACATTGCAGTTCCAAACTAGTCAAGTTTTTTTTTCTGTGAGCAATGTCAAGTCGCGTTTCCACTTTTTAAGCATATAAACTTCCAACACAAAACTGTTGAGGTTGAAGGTTAAAAACAGAAGAAAGATTAATACCGATGGGTGAAATTTTTAAACAAAGCAAAAGAAATTATACGCTATTATCTATCCACCAACCAACCTACAAACGATCGTTTCGTAAGCAACGGGAAATTCTTACAGAACGCTAACCTCCAAACGAAAGAACGCACTGATTAAAATGTTCATTTTTTTTCATCCACTTTTCCACAGTTCACCAAGGCCCTTAAACCTCAAACGAGTTAGTTTGTAAGCATGTGGTTTTTGTCTTTTTTCACGTTTGTGTTTCGCTTCATTTTTTTGACTCATTCCGCGCACAGAAAACTATCTAAAGTAAACAAACATTATGTTGTTGTTGGCAGCCGCACGAAACGGTTCGTGGAAATCCAATAGTTGTCACCATACCAAGCCAAGCACCGTAGGTACCAAGTAGTAGTACCGGCGTTGACCGCAAGGAAAAACTCTATCACAAGTTGCGCCATTTTTCCACTGCTTCTTGTGGTTGGGAAAAACAAAACAAAAATACACCCAGCACAACAAGGTAAGGCAACTACAACGGAACGTCTTCTTTAGTACGCTTCCCGCTGTACGCCTCCACGCAATCTGAACGAGAATTTTCCGAGCAAGGTTTTAGCGGGTGTTGGTTTTTAGTTTTTCTTTTGCTTTACATCGCTTTTCCCCACTGTCGGGCAAATGCGATGGCCGCGTGTGGTTTTGTGCCGTTGACTTGTGTGCCTACTTTCTTTTCATGCTTTGCGACCCAGCTACAGTACAGTGAGGTTATTGTGAGGTTCATTGTTGTTGGGTGTACTTGTTGTGTTCCTCGAAGTAACAACGGCTGTACGGTGTGTAACCGTGTGCGTTACGCTGTTTTTTTTATTATGCTTTACAGCGAATCTTTTTACGTCAAACCCTTTTCACAGTACACGACAGATGAGATAGTGGCAAAAAAAGATGAATTGAGTCTATCTAAAAGAGAAAAAAAAAGGGAAAACGAATAATAAAAAAGAATTGTGACAAAGAACATTAAACGACGTTATGCTCTGGATGTTGACGGAAGGAGTTCACGTTCGGACGCGCATCGAGTCCTGGTCGAATCCCGTACAACACCGCAAAGCTATGGCCACCAACTTCGCTTCCCTTTGAAGAGCTTTTCGCTTCTTTGTGTGTAGTATATTAAGCAACAACAACAACAGAACAAAAAAAAACAACACAAAACGCCATGTGCCTGTTTCTGGTCGCGGAATGTGGTCAAAATGCGTTCCACCAAAGGCAAACTGGAAAGTCTAAACCGGGCAACCACAAAACACGGAAAATCTCCGCCTTTTCGGACACGAATAAATAACTGCTGGTGAATAGTTGGAATACTTGTTCCGGGCACGGTTATGGCCGTGAAAGAGATTGCGTAGCTTTATCGTTTTTTTTTTAATTTTGTATTCCTTTTAGCAAAGAAATCTTATGCTGGCCGAGCGTATCGTCGAGAAGGGCATAGGTAAAACTATTTGTGAAGCGAATAAAAAAATATGTAGGAAAAAAACAGATTAAACATTCTTAGTGCTTACAGCGGTGAAAGTGATCTTGGCTTAATCTTGTTGGGAAATATTAGGTAGATGTACCATTTTTTTAGTTAAAATATAAAGAGGACATTTTTATTTTTAAGTATCTATTTAGACCAAGCGTCTCCAAACTTTTTAAAGGACAGGGCACATTTGGTGGAATAGCCATAGCTGAGGGCTACTCATAGTTCATCACGTGCCATAAATGTATTGCCACCTGTCATGTTTGTCCGTCAAATTAGATATTTAATTATTTTTAACGTATTTCATGCAAAAAAAGTTTCTTCACTCAAATATGTTGTTCCGAAAAGTGAAATACATACATTCACGCAAAATCTTTTATGTTTGAGATATCCTTTCTCGTCAAACATTAATAAAAATTAAATTAGCCCTTGAATTTATGTACCTGGTTATTATTTGCTTGAATTTCGATGAGCTCCAATTGCAATTTATTGGAATTATCCACAACAACCCGCTTTGAACGGGGTTTGAAAAAATCTTTTTTTATCTGCAGCCTTTACTTCTACTTCAAAAAGCCTTTTATTGAACTGGTGGTGCAGGTTAATAATCAGATCCCATGTGTAGTCACCTGAGAGCTCTAACTTTGATTTTTTTTAAATTTGTGACACTGCGACACTGGAAAGTGTGTTATGTTTATTCAAGATATAGTTTAAAGTTTAAACTTTTTAAAGATATAGATAAAGTTTAAGATATAGCAAATAGAAAGCGAACACAGGCTGAGAACATTGCCCAACCAAAACCTTTTTTCCAAAACCAAACCAAAAGCATCACTCATCTTTTTTCCTCCATCAACAGTTAAACTACTAAAGTTACGCCAATCTGCATTGTACTCCAAAAAAGAAAAAGAACTCAACAAGCTGTGATGTTGAAGAAATGTTCAAAAATTTGTCCATTGCAATTGAAAAGCATCGAAAGTTCAAAAATTGAAGTCTAGTTTGAGACCCCTGAGTTAGACGATGAGTTTAGGGGCGCTTTTTGCAGCACTCCCTGCTATTGTAACAGCGGCTGCCGAATAGAAATAGCTGATATCTGGTCATAACTTATTTCGATCAAACTATTTAAATATTTATAAAACAGCATGAAATGTAGCAATTTATATATGAAACAGGTATAAAAAATTCATAGTTGGTTAACATTTTCGTTAGTTTAAAATGATATTGTAATATTTTAAAACATACCTTTGACTAGAGCCTTTTTTGCATTGTTGCCCAATTTGTAGAAGAAAGCTGGAGCTGCAGCAGTGCGTCGTCTACATGGAAACTAAGGATACAAAAATGTAAACAAATATGTTAATATAATACTCGTTTTTTCATTTACTTATCAACTTTATTGTCATTTCTTTTAGTCTTAAATTGTAGACCATTAATATAACATTAAAAATTTTCATTAAATAAAAAAAAGTTTTAAAACTTTAAGACTTGTTTAATAGTAAATCCAGCAATTATTTTTTTTAAACGGTAAACAATTGTTTATTGGGTATTATGTAGAAATTAGACTTTGTTACTTATTATAAAATTCAAATAATAGTGATTCGTAGTAGAATCTTAACCTTAATTACATGTACAACATAATATGATCCGATAATTTCTATAGCAATGTTCTGTTCATTTGTGTCCTGTCAGGTCTTATGAAGTTTTTTATGTTGATATTTGGGAGTCCTATGAATTTAAATGCAATACGTTCTCTATCCTCCCAGTTGTGATCATAAATGTCATAAATATTAACAGATTCCTTTTTATGTAAAATGATTTAGTAGCACATTTTATCATTACAGGAACGGCTGGACAATACAATAGTTTTCCGTTAAATTTATTTATAACTACATCATCTCTCAATATGAAAATGCTTTAATTAACTTAATTCTCCTAGAGCTTCAGAGAGCGAAAATGATACCCACCACAATAACACCAATATGACACCCCGGAGACCTACTGACCGCCCAGATCAAAGTCTGCCAACTTAATATTCATAGCATCTTGGAGCAAAACCGTATGCTAAGCTTCCTACCACACGCTGGACGGGTGCCCAGTAACGCCATCTAGTTCAACAGTTGAGCATGATTGGCTCAAACCACCCACTCTAGCTATCCCATCTGTTACAACGGTCAACCATATACTAGCTCATGCATGTAGTGATGCATTTGATGCATTTTGTAGCAGTTGCCGGCATTTGCTACTGGATGGCAGGACGATGGATGGATGATAGAATGTGTTTCGAAATTATTAACGAATGACATGCACTCGATGTGAGACGAAGCATTCATAACGAATCACACGGTAATACGAACCATTCTGTGCTCATGGATGTTCTCTATTGATTGGGAATGTAAAACGATTTTCTTAAACAAGGATTACTTCTGGAACGGCAAGGAAGTGATAGTTAGAGATTCGTTTAGTACCTTTTTTTCTCAACTGCTATACAAACTTGTTGACATATCCAAGCTCAAGCAAAGAACGTTCTTCGCTGTTCGATTGAATTTCCCTTAAAAAAATAAAAAAGCAATCGAATAAAAAGAGACACTCTCTACTAGAAGCGAAACCAAGTTCCCCAAGTAAAGGTTGATTTGGTAGCTTCACCTAAATGCTTCCTTCTGTGCAGCTTTACCTGCTGCCGTCGTTCTACATAACCTGCCACCGCATCCGAAAAAAGCTCCAGTTCCGGTTGAGCGATCGTGCGCGAACGAACGACGCAAGCTAACAGCAAAACGTCATAGTGCATAATTTAAACATCAACATAATATGGCACTTATATCCGATTTCCATGACAAACAGTCAATTCCTGCACTCATCGCCATCGTCTGTTCAGACGACTGCTGCTCAAAATCGTACCTCGGCACTCGGCAGTCTCTTGTACCACTTAAACTTACGCTGGGTATTGCGGGGGTGGGGGACGGGGGCCACCAGGGGTGGCAATCGGAAGAACGGATAGGAAGCGCCACTTTTTTATGTTGCTGTTGTTGTTTGTTTCATTCATATCAAAGAGCATAAGCGTAAGCAAAGCTTGACGCTGAGAATGCTCCATACGATGCCGGACGATGTTGGCATGGATAAAGCGTAAACAGTTCCCATCCTTCATGCATGGCAGTCATTGGTACCACGCACCACGATACACCGGCACAGCAGTCTAGGCATTGATTTTTAATCAATATTCTACCGCACACATACAACACACCCATCGGTTCGGATTCCCTTCCCAACCGGAACTGTCCGGATGGTAAGGGAAAGAATGAATAAAAACTCGTCTGCATCCTCATACCGTCTGCTCAAGTGAGCCAATATTGCTTCAATTGCCTTAGCTTCAACCAGTATCTACCCCGCTAGACGTCCTCTATGCGCTTCGGATCTTTTTTTTTCTTCTGAGACTATCGCATCCGATACGCACGGTACGGCATATTCGAAGGAATGCTTCTATTCTATGTTCGTTTGATCATCATATTTTTACTAGCCAAGCTGACATAGAGTGGTTGACTAAAGGAAAATACACATACACACACCCCGCTATTGGAACTTTAGTAGGATGCGTTGAATGACGGGTTTTGTGGATTTCAAGACATGATTGATGGTTCTCATATCCTTCCGAAAGCGCAACGCTAGCAAGAAATTGAATAATATAATTTATGCAATGAAATAAAAGCTTGCATAATGCCTAAAAAGTAAACTAAACACAAAAATAGTAATAAATTCAAGCAAAATTACTTAAAACTTGCAACGGAATGAAACAAATGTTTATCGCTGTTCGATGGAAATTGTTTTATCTTTTCAATAAAATTCCATTTGTACGTTGGCGTTGTTATCGAATTTTAATAAAGCCAAAAGAAAAATTTACTCCAATATTTTATTTAAAAGAATTGGATTTTCTACATTAGTGTCCTAAGCAATGGATTAATAGCAGGGCGAGTCAAATTGTACAGAGGTTTTAATATTGATCTAACTGTTTCCCAAATGGATAACACAACCAAAACAAAATCCAAGTTAATTTGATGAGGAACAAAAGAAAAACTTGAATCAAATATATCTTCTGCAACAAAGAATAAAAGCGAATCAAATCACTCCATTTATTGTTTGTTGTATTGTATTATGAGGGTTCTTCTTGATGCTCTTTTAATGTATTATTTTCCTATTTTTATTAATAAGGAATAAAACTTTCATAATTTTTACTTAAAAGTTTATATAGAATGATGAGTCGAGGCTCGATGAGGTGTTTATTACTTGATGATTCGCACAAAAAGAGAACGATTCTACCGGCTACCGATCGCACGATGCTGTTTCTTTGACACACACGTGCGCACATGCAGTTATGAGTGTCGTATCGCCTGTATATAACGCCTAGTCCTCTGGTCCAGTACCTGCTCTGGTCCAGTACCGATATGCCTTCTCCTTGGCATATAACTCCTCCGGGGGTAAGAGTCGAGACGCCCTCGTCTGACGGATGCAGTTGTTCGTGAGGCTCATCATTTTTTTTTTTTTTTTTTTTTTTTTTTTACGTATCATTTTTTCATAAACGTTATAATAAGTAATCTTAATACTAGCCCTATCTAATCCCTAATCTTTACTGCTTCGCTTAAGGAAGAAGGAAGATAAATTTGTCGGTATACTTTCAAGACTTTACAAAATTAAAGTGTGGAAATATGACTAATTCTTATTTCTGTAGTTTACAAGCGGAATACATAACATTGCAAACAGATACAATATGTGGTTAACTTTCAAGTAATTTCAAAGAGATCATTCAATTCTTACAGTTTTGAGTCGCTTTATCTTACTCTTATGCCTTTTTACTCCTCTGATATTTTCGAACGTTTTTTCTTTAACATTTTTAGCTTTAGTTTTGATCGCTCTTGGTTGAGTTTTTGTCCTGATGTTTGGAACTACGAATACGTCTGCAGACTCCGTAATAGATGGTGGAGAATTTTTCTTGATATTTCGGTTCAGTTGTCGTTTAACCGCGTTATCTAAATTGTGTTTTGCGTCACAAAAAAGGCGATTTGCTGTTTCCAAAATCTTTGCTGGGTTATCCTGATTTGTTTGGTTGAACGTTAGTTCATTTGGTGTGAACTTAGTGGCAGAATGAATTGTATCATTATATAACGCTACTGCTATTCTTATCATGGATTTTACATCATAGCCTTCATATTTGCTTTTGTTTGTATTATAAATCTCGGTAATTGTGCTATGTGTTCTTTCGATCTGTCCATTTGATTCCGAGCATGACGCGTATTTCAATGCCACTCTTAATGAACCCAAGTAGTTTTTCAGTTGAGTCGATCTAAAGGTTGTTTCATGATCCGTTATAATCTCTTTTGGTAGGCCGTATTGCGCAAAATATTGAGTAAGTTTTCTTTGTACTTGAATGATATTCTTATTCTTGATATGTAGCATTTGAAGATGTTTAGAAAAGGAGTCTATTAAAGACAGGAAACTTGTATTGTTAATGATATAGATGTCCATGTGTATCCTTTCTAAAGGCTTGTTGGTTATTGGTCGTGGAGATATCATTATGTTATAAGGTTTACGATCAAACTTATGAATGTTGCATATTTCGCAGTTATTGGTGAATAGTTTTATCTGCCTTTGCATATTTGGAAAGAAGTATGCTCGTCTAAGTTTACATTCAACTTCTGAAATGCCGCGATGCGCTCTGTTATGTTCCGTAGTAATGAGAATATCTTGCTTTTGTGTATCCGGTACATCTTCTACTATCGTTTGTGTTAATATGAAATGACCTTTGATAGAAATATTATTTTTGAACGTATCTTGTACTAGCTGAATCATATTTTCTGGGGCATGAATTGCAGTTTGCTTCCCATTATGGATACTTTGCAAATGACGCCTAATATCTTCCATTTCGAAATTTTGTTTAGTTACAATTATCCTATGGAAATTCGGAAATGGGGTTTCTTTTACAATCGATGGATCCGTATCTGATATTTTGAATATCAACTGATTTCGGTAATAATTAATGGGCCTCTTCGTCATATGCATGAAATGATCACTTGAATCTTCAGCTGAATGAATGGTCTCACATGAATTAGTTGTTTCAGAATTTGTAATTTCCACGGATTGCATTTTAACGTTGCAGTGATTTTGAGCTAATGTTTCATTCGTATTGATTTCTTGGGGTATTCTACTAAGGGCATCGGCCACAACATTTGTCTTGCCTTGTTTGTACTTTACTTCGTAGTTATAATCCTCTAACTCTAAACGCCAGTTGAGTATTTTTGAGTTTTTGAACGATGTTTTTATAAAAACTAAGGGCTTGTGATCAGTTACGAGAGTAAACTTGCCTCCATACAGATATGGTTTGTATTTTCTAATTGCCCAAATTATGGCAAGCGCCTCCTTCTCGGTGGTTGAATAATTGCATTCTGTTTTGTTTAACGTTCTGCTAGCAAATGCTATTGGCCTTTCTTTGTTCTCTTGCACTTGCGACAAAACTGCGCCAAGTGCGAAATTACTAGCATCCGTTGTTAATATGAAAGGTAAATCGAAATTGGGATAAGCTAATACTTGATCTGAGGTAATGATATTTTTAAGTTCATTAAAGGCTTTCAGAAAGTTTTCGTTTTCATAGTTTACTATTGCATCTTTTTTTAGGCAGTTAGACAAAGGTTTAGTAATTTTTGCATAGTCGCGAATAAATTTTCGATAATAACCTGTTAACCCTAAAAACTGTTTAAGCTGTGTTTGAGTTGTAGGCAACTTCCAGTTAGAAATTTTATCTATGATTTCGGGGTTGGGTTTAACACCTTCTGAGGTTATTATGTGTCCTAGAAAATATGATTCTTTCTTCAGAAACTCACATTTATCTAATTGTATCTTCAGATTGAAATTTGCTAGTCTTTTGAGAACGGTATCTAAATTTTGTAAGTGAGAAGTTAAACTACTGCCAATAACAATAATGTCGTCTAAATAGACAAAGCAAATAGAACCAACAAGTCCAGTTAGTATGTGGTTCATCATTCGCTGGAAAGTTGCGGGCGAATTTTTCAAGCCAAATGGCATCCTAGTAAACTCAAAGTGCCCATGTCCGGTATAAAAGGCTGTTTTTTCCTGATAAGCAGGATCCATTTGAATTTGATGGAAGCCGGACTTTAAATCTAATGTTGTGAAATAAGATGACTTTCCCAAGTTATCGAGAATCTCGTCAATTTGCGGTATAGGATACCGATCGCTAATTGTTTTTTCATTTAATTTACGATAGTCTATAACGACCCTTATTTTTTTTTTGCCTGAGGCGTCTTTCTTTTTTGGCACCACCCAAATGGGTGATGAATAAGGACTGCTAGAGTGAACAATTATTTCATTATCAAGCATTTCTTGAATTTGTTTGTCTACTTCTGGTTTGAAATGGTGCGGGAAACGGTAAGATTTCGTATAAGTTGGTTCATTATCTTTAGTGATTATTTTGTGTTTTATAACACTTGTAGAAGATAGTTTTTCTCCTTCTTTTAACAACACTGAAGAGTTTTGAAGAATTGTATTTACTAAACTTTCTTTTTCTAACGGTGAAAGATGATCTGTCCGAATTAAAGATTCTATAATTCTGTTATCTATCTGTTTACAATTCCGTATGGGAATAGGAGTAATGGTTTCAAAGTTGTTCACATTTAAATCATAAGTTCTTAAATCTGTTGGTTGATTTTCATCCAAACTTAGAACGCTAACAGTTGATTTGCCTTTTTCAGCTTTATATAAACCTGGCTTAATTAAACAATTTTTGTACAGAATTTGAAAGGATGGTACTAACCAATCTCCGTTTTTTAAAGTATTGATTGTAATGAAATTATTGTACAGTTTTTTCGATGGGAAATACTTGGAAAAAGGAATAGTAACTTCGTTAATGATAATAGCTTCCTTTGCATAGTTGATTACAGATTTGTTTTCTGCTAAATATTTTGAACCCAGAATTCCATCAAAGAAGTTGTGAAAGTCCACTAAATAGAACGTTTGTTTTGGCAATCCAAAACCAAGGAGATTAATCGTTCCCTTCCTATCAATAGGATGTTCACCCGTTATGTTTTTTACACGTGTGTTATTTATCGGCACGGTTAAATGTTCTGGAATAATTCCATTTCTCAAAATATTTTTATTGGATCCAGTGTCTATTAACAATTTCAAATTTCTTTTGGTTTTCGTATTCACACAATTTAAATATGGAAGAAAGTCTACGAAACTTTGGTTCTTGTAGCGACTTCCCAAAAATTTGTCAAGATATCATCTTCTTCGCAACTTGAAGCTTCAGCTTCAAGCAATGGTATTTCGTTATTATTCAAAAAGTTCTTACTCTTCATTTGGGTTGTAACCCGACTTTTAGTTGATGTATCAACTTCCATTTTTTCTGTTGGAGCTTTGTACTGAATTTTCCTAGGAAAATTGGTTTGAACATTTGGTTGAGTTGTCCCCTGTGTATTTGTAAAAATATTTTTACCAATCGCATTTGCTGCATAACTGTTCATTGTTCTGTTAGGTATAGCAGTTTTCTGATTTTTCACTTCGATTAATCGTGAAGAAATTTTTTCATTTGCGGTAAATTTGCACAGGAATGCATAGGCGCTTTCAATGTTTTCAGGCTTAGCTGCTTGCGCGTAACCAAAATATGGATGCTTTAGTCCGGCAATGAATGCGGCTAGCACATCTTCTTCAATGAATATGCAAATAGCTGACCAACTATCACTATAAATTTTATTCTGCTTTGCGATCGTTTTAATGTTAAGCATTATTTCTTTTGTTTTTTTGTAATACGAATGGATACTCATATCATCACTTTGTTTATTTGACCAAAGCTGGGCTTTATACGTGGCTAGTTCTTGGCGATCGCCAAAAGCTTCTATCAAAACTTTTTTCACATCATTGAAATCTGAAGGATTTCCTGCTAGACATAACGCGTCTTTAGCATTACCAGAAATTTTATTTAATATCGACTGAACGTAAATATTATACACTTGGCTGCTCACTAAATTTTTGAAAATACTAAGCGTGTTTTCTACCACTATTATCCAGGACTGTAGCTGCTTACGATTTCCATCATACGAAGGGATCGATTTGATTGGATCAGGGATCCGAAAAACATCACCAACAACAGGAGTAGACAGAACAGGCATTGTAAAAGAGTTTTGAGAACACGTGTTTTCAGGGTTCGTCAACCTGTGCAGTGAATTTTCATACGATTCCTGTTTTGCGGCTATCTGTTGAATATTCTCATTTAAAATGTTTATCTGCGACATTAATTGAGTCAAAATATTATTCGCTTGTGTTTGCGTTTGCGATTCGTCGAGAGACATCGTTCCTAGCGTAATATCAAAATTTACTATCGGAATATGTGCTAAACTATCGGAATCAGTAGAGTCGACACTGTCACTGTATTCACTATCACTGACGGGATCACGCCTGGCGGATAATATCTTATGCAGGTCACTCATACAAACGCACACGCTACGAAAGAAAAAAATTACACAGCCCGTCTATCTAGTAGTGCGGTTTTGTGCCTAGATTTTGCGTCTATCTAATAGTGCGCTCAATCTGTAGCGTACACGGAGTACTTAGCTCTTTTTATTATTTGAGGTTAACTCAAAATGTGCTCAGGTGGAACAAAAGGCAAAAATCGTCTATTTCGTATAGCGATTTAGCTTGCAAATTTTGCGTCTATCTAGTAGTGCGCTAAAATTAAATTCCAATACGAAACACCTCGTTATTGTTTTGTTCTGGAGTCAACGGTCACACACAAAAGACTCCGTTGTAAGCACGTGTTTACAGGACGGCGGCACCGCAAATCACCCGAACTTTAACGGTCGAACGGAGATGAAATCACGTTTAAATTAACACAAACGAATTTCGGGTGCACTTATTCAAAGATTCACTTTCACTAGTTAAAATCTTCTTTCGCACTGTTTTTACCTGTAAATTTTCAAATTGTACTCACAACTACCGGCTGCGCCAATGATGAGTCGAGGCTCGATGAGGTGTTTATTACTTGATGATTCGCACAAAAAGAGAACGATTCTACCGGCTACCGATCGCACGATGCTGTTTCTTTGACACACACGTGCGCACATGCAGTTATGAGTGTCGTATCGCCTGTATATAACGCCTAGTCCTCTGGTCCAGTACCTGCTCTGGTCCAGTACCGATATGCCTTCTCCTTGGCATATAACTATAGGTTTCTAAAATAATTTAACATCCTACCCAACTTGTTTTTTATAGTATCCAAAGCAAAATACAGTACAACAAAATTAAAATAAAAAAAATTAAATACATTACTGTCCTGCCATATCTTCATTCTTATTGTCTTATCATAAAGGAAACATTCGACCTAAATTTATTTAAAATTGATGAGATTCGCCTAATTTTCTGCCCAAATTATCAAGGATCGATATGGCATAAGATTTCAGTAAAAGCTCGCAGTAATTGTAACAATTTCTAATAATAAATAATACTATTAACGGTAGTCTGATCTCATCAGAGACAAGACTAGTAAAGAAGTACAGACCTACATATATGATACAACATTGAGATTTCATTTCCTTTCACAATAAATAAATATAATATTTAAGTTATTACGAGAAACGTTTTATAACTTTAGATCAAAACTATTTCTTTACAAGTTTTTTAGAAAAAAGTTAACCAATGTGAAGCCGGCTAATAATAGGCCAATATATTTTTTTATGCTTTTTTAATACGCATCAGCAAGTTTTTTTTTATATTGCACTATCAGGACGAAATGAAAAACGCAAATATAATGTTGCTATCATCTTTTTTTGTTCCATTCAATCCCTTTTTTGCATACCACTGCACGTGACATTCGATCTTCCGGTTCGTGCTAAAGCCAAACCATGCGTAACAGACGAAGGAATTTTCCTTCCTGCCCAGCACGATCGAATGATTTCTGAGCAAGGGCAATATATTTTTGGCAAATATTACTGTCTCGATAGAAAATCGCCTTCCGTCAAAGGTTCGCTAGCCGGATATAAGGAGCTATTCGATAACAAAATAAAAAACCTTCTCGATATTGATGTTTTACTGCAGAAAAGCTTCCACAATATTTTTTTCTTCATGGGTAATATAAACTGAGTAACAATTTCGCTACAAAATCTAAAAAGAAATTATGTTCACCTTTACTATTCAAAACCTAGATGTTCATTACACGTTTCATCCCATTTCCAACGGCCAAAGACCCATCAAACGATTCGGTGAAAATGGACTGCAACCAATTTCAAACTATGGCTCATAAGCGATGGTGATAATTTTCCCCGAAAATGTATCGTTTTTCACGTTCGCTCACCAGCGAACGATGCCTTCATTTACACCGTGAAATGAAAGCATCGACATCGCCATCAACATGGCAGCGCTGACGCTTATATTCCCCAAATGCTCCATTACAGAACAACCACTAACCGCAGCACACACACACGGTGATCATCGACACCGTGCTGCCGAAACGGTGCTGAACCAGGGGCAAAATTTACTACCCAAAACTACCCATACACGGCCAGCCATGTTTTACCGTCTGCCCGGTACCGGAGGGTTGAAGGCTCTAAATTGAATTACAGCTCCATGCGCACCTCTCGTGCCTAATTCCATCCATCGGGACCGGAAGCTTTTAGCAAGATGGACAGACAGCGAAAAAAGCCAACCCGAGTGCCCAAGCAACTAAGGGAACCTGAAACAACATCAACAAAAAAATGCCACCTTTCGGTAGACCCCCCCGGAACGTTAGTGGTTGGAACCGTGCTGCTGTCCGGTGCAATAATATTAATGAAAAATTATTTATTTATTGCTTCCAAGGTAAATGAAGCAGTGCCCGTCGGTGCGGTTTTCGACGGGCCAAGTACACTTCCAGACGGTTGTCCCGGGATACGTTACACGTCTCTACACACGCTCCGACCGACTACCGTGTCCTTTGACCAGTGGTAACCATTCCTCATCTCATGTCAGCCGTCTTACCCTCTCCCGGGGGGGACGCTCGGGTGCATCTCGGAAACGAAAACCGATGACCACTTTCCGCACGAACGGATGGACGGTTTGTCCTTTGCAGATCATCCAGTGTAGCGATTCGGGACCGGAAGTTTCGGTTTTAGTTTTTCTTTACGTTCCGGGTTTTTTTTTCACCACTCTGGATATAGGAAAAAGAGGGGGGAACCAATGAAATGTCCCACAGGAAACCCAATCCCCCCGTAGTAGCGACAGCGACGACGACAAGCGTAATGGACGAAATTTACGCTGGTCATTTATAACTCCCGGAAGGTTTTCTTTTCCGGTTTGGCGCACCGGTGCACCCAGTAGACATCTGTAGCTGATTGGCCATTTGCTAACCGCGGTAAGGAGCAGGAAAACAAAAAACGTCGAAGAATTTGTAGCGGGTTTTGTACTTAAGACGTGATGCTTACGTTTTAGTTGGTTCTTAAGTTGTGTTTTAAGGGTTTTTTTTATTCTGCTTTTGACTAAAAACCTTATTCGTTAGAAATGGAACATGTAAACTTAATTTTCAGACTGTATTTACGGGTTTTAATCACTGTTAAATTAAATATGTACTAAATTTTGTAAATAAATCTTAATGTCCTTTCAATTCTACTCAATTGGTTGGTCTGCACACCAGTATTCATTTACTACTGTTGATGAAAAAGGTAATGCAAATTATTTCAAGATTATATTAATGTTTCATTCAGTTACATTCAACTAGAGTTCTCTTTTCCAGTTATGAATTATAATTTTAAGAATTTAAGGAAAACCGAAGAAATGGTTTTATCTTCAACTTAACTTCCAGGTATTTTAGGTAAACAAAAGTATCGTACATTTTATGATAAAACAATACAAAAAATCTCATTACGTTTGTTCTCATTCTTTTTCTATATTTGAACTCCTTGTTCGCCCGTCCATACTTAGTGGCTTATCGCACTCCAAGATTGAATATCGACACCTAGAAGTAATACTGAATTTGTTATACTGAGTAATACTGATTAGTGAATTTGTTTCTTGTCTCCTTCAAATTCTTTATTAGGCTGACATGTTTGAAAATTCTAGCTTATGTATTCGTATAAAGTTCATAATGTCCTTCGATATTCATCTTTACAATGTTTTTTTTTAGATCATTCAAAGATAGCGCTAGTGGCAGAATATTGTTTCTGTATTCAAATGGTATATGGCTGGAAATTTCTGGCACCTTGCAAAGACACAGTTACAGTTCGCTGAATTAAAGAAATTAACTTGTTCACTTATCAGATAATTACTTTTCAGATAATCCATTCATTCACTTTCTTGCACTAATTTTCCATGGTTCAAGGACGTTACAAAACAGGGAGAAATTGTTTCATAAACCTATTCAAAATTTATGTATAGTTTGTTCTCTAGATACAATGACTTCTTGCGATTCCGTTATGCTTGCGGATTGCACAAAATTTATTTTAATCTTTGAGCTTGAAATCTTTTGAATATTCCATAAAATTTATAGCTTGTAACATATACGTTCTGGCCTTCTCTATGCTAATCAAAAAATCCAAATATTTCTTGTTCACTGTTGTCAAGTATTTATAGTATTTGAAATATCATAATACATGAGGAGAATAAGAATTGGTTTCCGTTTCGAGTAACAGTTCACTTTTTATTTCGGTTCGAAATTCACGATGGATGGCTTAATACTGTTCTCTCGCGTCCTGCTGATTGTCTTTTTTAACTGCCATCAGGACGCCAGCACAGGGTGTATACAAAATATAATATTTCCTTTTACATATTATTTTTTTTTTAATTCTTTACATACATATTAATTTGAATGGTTATAAAAGCTCTATAAATAGCTTACTCACCTATTCAATTTCCCTCTTCTCTCTGAATCTAAAATATACAACTAACCATTGTGGTTGTTTGTCTTGAATTACGGCACAGACAATAACAAATACCCGCTCCGCATTTCCTTTCTACTAGATAAAATTAATCGCACATGCGTGTGAAGGTGAAATAAAGAGAAGGAAATAAAACATCGATCATCGGTCCAGTGTTCCCATTCCCAACCGTCTGCTTGCTTCAAGATTGAATTGTACGAATAAAAATCCAATCCACTTTCATTCAATTACGATATCAAATCGAATCGAAGCGATATCATTTGCACCCAATTCGCGCAACAGCCTTAACAGTGTTGTCGGGACCCGGCGATCCGGCGGAAGCTTTTTAAGAAGCAGGCAGATTCGCGTGCAACGCAAGCTTCAGATAAAGTGCCGCAGAACACGGCGTCACACAACCGACCCGATGGAAAGCGAAACTCTCTTTCTCTCTCGTGTCTCACTGTCGGAACCCCAATCCCTGGCGCAAACTTGATTCAATTAAATTTATTAATATTAACTTTTTATCTTCATCGCAATTCGCACAAAACCCCGGCCAAGGGGGTTCGGGTTTATCGCTTTTAATTAAAAATTATTTATATGTTTTCCAACTCTCTGCGTAAGTGGTTCACCGTTCACAGCTCTGGCGGATGCTGTGAAGCTACAAAAGCTGCCGTATAATCCAACTCTCGGACGGTGCACGGGATGATCCCCTTTCGATTCGAGGATAAGGAAAGCCCACTTTTAAGCGACACACTGTCCGTAAGCCGCCGTTCGTGATATGGGTCGAGATATCCTTGGCTGTTGCTACTACATCGCTAACTAAGACCACGGTGGAGACAGATTTCGCACATGTTGCCATTGGCTTCTCATGTGAAGTGAGCGGCTTATCGGAATTCCGTTCACCTTAAGCGACACTGTACGGGCATGCATTAGGAATCGGATTTATCGTCGGTTGGTGCGCGTGAAGTAGTGAACCTTTGACCGTGGCGATGGATTGTGCCATCGGATGAATGTACACTCGTCGGTAGATTATCGCTCATTAATTACTAACAAATTATATTAATTTAATAAAGCTACCTCAGTGAAGGCATATTTGCAAGATGGCGCTATTTATTCTTGGAGTAACAAGGAGGGACTGAAATATTAATCTTTCTACTCTCTTGTAGAAGAGAAGATAATAGTTGTAATGAATTATTAAAATAATCAATTTTAATTTAATGGCATACATTAAAATTATTTGTATTAAATTTAACGAATTCCTAGGGCAACATTTTACTACATCATCTCAAAACAAGACCATTTCTTAAACAGCGCTTTCACCTTCCAATGAGAAGCAATTTAACAACACTCCCTTATCTTCCCTGACCTCCACAACCACCGTAACTCTTGTCCAGGAAGGAAACCTTAACCTTTTGCCAACAAAATAAATGGAGCACCAACCTAGCGAAGCAACAAATAAAAAGAATCTCTTCTCACCCAAACCAGAAGAAACGTGTAACAGATGCAGCTGAAGAAGCAAAACACCAACGGAGCAACGTAACTGTTTTAAGATTTTATCTGTTTAGCAAAGATTTGAAGTTATTAAATTATATTACAACGGCGCAGCGCACACACACCTATGAAATTTCATTCCATAAAACGTGACTTTGCCAGCAACTTTGCAAACTCGGCTGCTTTTGGTCCTGTGGCCGAGTTACCGAGTTGCCCGGGTAGTGCAGCCCTGGCCGAGACTGGGTTGAAGCACGGAGCGAAACCATCTTGCCATTTCTTACCATCGTTTAGAACTAGTACGGATTGGAGCGATGGTTTTGCTTTTTTGTTGTTGTTTTCTTCACTACTGCCGGTACGTGCACCGAAGGAGATAAAGTCCTGTTAAGGTACTGGCATCGTATGAGAATTTATACAAACATATGAGAAAGTAAAAACGATATTTACTTGCTCGTTTTTCCTTATATAGAGCTTCATTTTTTTATGTCACGTTTCTCATGAGGATATTTGATGTGAGTAAATATGTTTACTCCGATATAAAGCTATCAGAGCCGCGCTAAATGTTTAACAATAGCGCAATGATGATTCGCATGTTTATCAATCAATAAGTTACTATTTTAGTTTTAAAATGAATGATTGTTTAATTGTTGGTTTGCAATTTTATATATCAAATAAAATGATTTTGGATGTTCATCCACCATATCCACCATTCATCAATACCATATATTTGGTTTACCATTTGAAAATTAAATATATAAAATGTAAGTTTTGATTTCCAATCACGTAATCACGTAATCATGTATTAATAAACTTCAGGAAAAACTGTTACATTAAAGAAAATATTATTGAAGGTGGTTAAATATCCTTTGACTAACTTAATTTTTATATTCGTGTAGAACGACCAAGTCTGATTTTGTTAGCTTTTTGGGAAGTGATTATCAAATTAAGGGATGATTATTATTTATTACCCGTAGTATTTCACTTTTAATTGTCCCTAATTGATATTACTTACTTACTTCACGGCCCTACAACAGCTTCGCGGTCTTGACTTGCTCCAGAAGTAGCTTGAAGTTCATGGTCAATCGTCGTCGTCTACCAACCCATTATCTTGACCTTTCTGCATCGGACGCATCAAGGCAAATCACTCCTCCTCAGTTTGAGCCTGCCACGTATCCTACAAAGTTCTCGAAGTCCCTTAAAACTGGGTCGTCCGGTGCCATTCGAATGACATGATCAGCCCACTGGATTGAGACGTGTCTAATTCATATCTTATACAACTTGTAATTTCTAATAAAGCCTAATAGGCCAGAAATGGCCGTAGAGAGAGAGAGTAAACTTATAGCGCTCGTCATTCTAGCATTATTCAATAGATTCTAGATTCTAGATTATTTTAAATTCAATAGATTATTGTGCTATGCAGATCGTTCAAATTAAGATCTCAACAAATGTTAACTAACTTTTCTAAAGCTAGTACCAATACAACATTTACAAGATGCATGTAGATACGTTTTATTTATAAAAGTTAAAAAATTGCAATACTCAAATTTTTATTATGATTACAGAGTACAGTACGATAAAGCTACTCCTTTAAAATAATTTATTCAAATTTAAATCAAACGAAACATTGCTTCAGTTTTCGTAACCTGCCAAAACAAATTCTACAAAATAAAACAAAATTAACTTGCAAATTGAGCTAGGAAAATGCAATAAAACAATCACATAAAACATTAAAAACGTTATAGACAAAACTTCCAACTTTGTGCCCAAAAGCTTTACCAAGCACAATCGTTAGAAAGAAATGCAATTGACTAAATCCGCTTACAACCACCGACGGCATATCGAGACTCTTGCGTTACAAAATAATTGATCATCCAAGCCGGAAAAACACACAAACAGCTTCTGATCTCTGCTTGGGAATTACTACAGCACAAGCAAAAAAGAAACGAATCCAAATCCAAACGTGCAGCATCAAAGTTCCATTTCCCTGCTGTGATCAGAGATTATAAAATTTTACTAGTGAATAACTTATGCTCTCGGATATACCGCTCCGCACCGACCGACAAATGGACATGGAAATTCCATTTGTGTCCAGTATGGAAACGGGCCGCCGTCCCATCACTGCCACCGTTACTTTATGGATCTTTCTTAATTAGGATGCGACAAGGACTGCTCGAATTCTATCACGAAGAGAGTTGGAAAATTCTCCAAACCAGAACAACGGCAAAAAAAACACACACCATGAACTGAACGCTTATAGAACCAGACAAACAAGACATACGCCAGCCAAGTGGGCAAATTGACAGTTGATGGTCAGCATTTTGTTTTTTTTTTTGTCGCTACTTATTCTGACCTGTCAGTCGCTAAACCCCGGTAGTGGATGCTTATGCAGCAAATTGAGAAGTTTTTTCCCACCCACTTTAAGGTTTTTTTTCTACTAGATAAAGTGTCCGCTGTCTCGTGCAAACGAAGTGGACAGTTTCAATTGTGCAATCATTGAAAAAAAAAACCATAAATAAATATTTATATAAAAAACAACAGTTAAACATAAAAAACCGGTCGAAAAAGCCGCCAGTCCTATGAGAAAGTCCTCCCGTAAGCGTTTGGGAGGAAAATTGTCCTTCCCTTTCACGACGACAAGATGACGTCTGCCACGTCCCCGCGAACGAGGACTATTTTGGTTCAGCTTTCGTTTTTCCTCTTTTTTGTCATGCTCTCTCAGGATACCATTCCCAAAACCGCTTGGGAACAATTATTTTGACATGAATTTAAATTTATTTGTTTACGTATGCGAAACGTCCCGCACTCCATCAGCACAGCGAAACGTACTCACCCGCCGGTAGGGAAAGTTCATGTGCACGACCCTAGCCGTAGAAAGTCGATCCGCGACTACCATCTTCCAGCGCCATCCGTCATGCTAATCCGACAGATCGTGTAGCACAGAAGGAGCCAAAAAAAAGGCACTGAAAAATCTGTAGCCAAACGAAACGAATACATTTTTTAAAGAAAACCATTAGCCGTACCATAATGGAATGCAATCAAACTTGAATTAGGGAGTATTAGTTTCAGGATTTTCGATATGTGTATTTCGGTTCCCATCCCCCAACGCGGGGCCGTTAGTGTATAATACTGGGTTGCTTTCTTTTTTTGTTTTGCTCTTTAAGTGAGTTGAATCCTCGATGGATTTTACCACAGCAACGGTAAGTATCGAGGGGTTGGAAAAATTTGGAAAATTGTACCAATATGATAAATATACACTACACGCTTCTCACATGCCGGCATACTTTATGGCCAAATGCCACGGAAGAAACAAACATCATCATACTGGCAAATATAAATTCGTTTGGGCCAGGTAATAGCGTCTGCGGATGTTATTGAATTTTGTGCTTGATATATTGATTGGCCAGCATTGCAACCGGCTCGCTTCTTTCTGCACAATACGTGCTCAATTGTTTTCCTATATTGCGGGATCATCTGGAACGGAGCTGCCAGAACGGTTTGACACGCATACCTTGAATTGAACTGTACTACATTGTTGCAATAATATTTAGATCGGTAGCAAGTGCTTAGTTTAATGTTTAACCATCTTAGATCGAATTTAAATAGTTTCAATATAAATATAAAAAAATATTACAACGAAAGGAAAGAAAATATGCTAGTAAGGATGAACTTCAAGGATTGGCGTTTTGGTTAAATACACAGATTATTGTTTTGTTGTCCCCAACTATCAACAACTCCCTATCCTTTTGTGTGGGAAACAATGACGCAGTAAGAAGTTATAATTGAAAAGGTAGAGGAGCAAAAATAATGATTTTATTTGGTTTTTCCCTCGATCATGGGATTGTTATTTCGAGAAGGAAGTGTTTTAACAACATATTTAATCTGCAATCAAAACATATACCGTAGTTGTCCTTGAACTTCATGTTTCCTAACAGTTTTATTAATCAAAGTAATTTAAGTTATTACTTACCTCTCAAAAAAATCATAAAAACTTGAGTCATTTTTTCAGAAAACTGTGTCCCGTAAATTGGAAATATTCAAACTTAAGCATTCAAAAAAAGTGTAGTATTTCAAATTAAGGTATAGAAGGAAATCGAAGAAAAAAGAACTGGATTATCATGTTCATCCGCTACAAAATAGAAGTGAAATATCCGCGTTCTTAACGGCTCCAGAGCTAATAGACGACCACGATGGGGATGCAAGGGAATTGCATCCGAATACCCAGAAAGAAACTTCAAACATCTTTTTATTTTTGTGAAAAGTTAAAACATCACTCACTAGGATTAGTTGATAATTTTGCTTCGGACCTTTAAATATGCTTTAGAATAATTATTAATTTATCTATAGTATGGAGAGGTTTCAAACTTTCCTCCTTAGAGAATGAGGCAATGTGTGATGTGATTTGATGTTAGATCTTCCCGTAGGTTAACAAGTTTCAAATGAAGAATTCTGTCGAAGATACCATCGAAAAACTGTGTTGCAAATAATGTAGGAGTGGGAATAAACGCAGTAATATCGATCAATATTCCTCAAGAAGAAAAAGAGTTCGACTTCTTTTTCTATAAAAGTCTATAAACAGCACCAATAACTTCAATTGTTTTTAGTTATTTCGATCGAATAATTTAATGTTAGTCTGACGCTAGATCCGAACCCAATAAATCAAACTAAACCCATCTCTATGCTAACCACTCCTCAGAACCAACCGGTATTGTTCACTATATTGAAAAAGGTTCTCGTGTCGTCTTAAAATCTCCTTCAATTCACCACCAATTGTTTTCTGGCCGTGCTCTTGAGCTAAAACCTTGCCGTGGAGAAGAAATTGCATTTCTCAGTAACATCTTTCCACTGCAGAGTGAACCAATTCTTAGGCTGATCATAAATTATCGTACACCAAACGGACATTGTATCCGACGAAATGTGGTGCGACGCACGAATTGGACAACTATACCAACAATGGGCAATAAAATTCCAATTGACTAATTTCATAACTTATAGCCTTCGTTCCCAACACAATGCGGATGCAAGTGAAGAAAGGTAAAGAAATGGGTGCATTCCCACTGCATACTGTTGCATGCAGATTTCGCCTCAATGCCGGTAGACGCCATTGTCACAAAGAATGTTGTTGCTAGGCCGTATCGAACGATTGGAACGCCGTACGGTATCGGTTCTGATTGTGATGCAAACACATTATGCCAGCTAAGAGGAGACCACACGATGATGCAACTCACGGACGTGGTCGAGATCAACGAGGTCACCCGAAATGAGCGCTTCCTTGAGGTAGAGGGCGTAAAAGAAAAGAACACTAAAAAAACCGTCAACATGAACGACCTATCCCGGGCCCAGGAGGTCAGCACCGGCCGGGCTTCGGGAATGCACAGTACAAAACGTGCATGCATACAAACAATGTTTTAACGAAATCACGATCAGCTACGATCTTAAACGAAATCTCTACCCCCGACGATGCTTGCCTTGGCGCTAGCCCTGTCGTCGTCAAACACCGGACGACACCGTGGCCCCGGACGGATCGATGCTTCGGGCGCTGATTTTATGCTTCATAAATGTTTCCTCCCCCTTTCGGTTTCGCGTTCACAGTTTCTGATGAAGGCGACGAGGTCAATCGTGTTGCGGCCGTTGACGTATCTTCTGTGTGCCATTGAGTTTGGTTCGCGGTTCCCATGCGCCAAATTTTACGACTCGCCGATACCATTCGCCACGTCGCACAAAAGATGGACATTATTTATTCCGGCACGATCCCGCGAAAAGAAACACACAGCCACACAACGCAACGATGCTGTCCGCGGATCCGTACCGTTCTGCATCCACGACACACCATCGATCGAAATTGCACGAACGAAGAATGTACTTTAGTCCGAAAACTGCAGTCAGATGAACGCCCCCGGAGGTCATCGGCGCCGCAGTTTCTGATGCTTTCTGCCTGTCTGCGTCTGTCGTCGCGTTCGATTCACTTTCGCGTAACGAAATGCACCAGTCTCCCCTGCCACAGTCTCTGCGTGGAACGGGTGAAAGAATTCCACGAATTTTTAAATTGACATGGAACCTGAAAAATGACTCCGACGGGTATATCGGTATGCTTCTGCCGGTGAGCGCTTACGGCACAGAATGGTATGAACGGATACGATTCAGCAAAGCATGTATGTACACCGCACAGTAATACACTCATCATTCGATTTGGCTGACAAGTTATGGGTTTGCCTCGGTCGAACTGGTCGATTTGTTGGTAGTTTGGTACATAAATTGATAGAAATTGCATATAGAAGTCTGCGCTAGTAAAGGTTCAATGTAGATAAATCTTTATCCAAGTCGCTAAGTATATGATAATAAGGATAAATTGGAAAGAAGTTGCATAAATAATAATTTATGGTTTGAATTACGTTAAGAAAAAGTAAATAATAAACACAAAGAATTTGTATAAATCTCTAGAGATCCAAATTACGATCAAATATGAAAAAAATTGAAAAGAAAAAAATAACAAACAAAATACATTTAAACGTAAAACTCCCATTTATGGAGGAACATTTAAAATTTGGAATGTTTTTCACTTCTTTCGCTCTAACAGCTTAACCACAACCCGAAAAACATCCGCACAGTGGATTACAAAATCAAAACTCATTCCGACGCATTATTCATGACCGAATGAATTTTTCCCCCCGTCCCAGAAAACTGTTCAGGCGATTGCAATCACTTACAGGAATTTGCACTGTTTTAATTTAAATTTAGTCCCTTCGAATCGCAACCATTTACACGAACCCAAACCTGTAGGAATTGTGTTCGGAAATGCTGCACCCCAAAACTATTGGGGAAAATGTATTCGTCCTGCCGAAGACGAATAGAGGAAGAATTTGGTTTCATTTTTTCCCCCCAAATTCTACTACTCTTTCTGCTCCGTAACGGGTTGACGAAACGCACTCCAAAGTTGCGATCGTGGTCCGGATGTTTGCTGCCGACCGGGAACGAAGCTGCCAGTGCAATTTTGGATCGTGTTCAAACAGTCTGGCATACCGTACAAAATACCAAACCCAAAAGTGTGGTTGCTACATGGCCGGGAACTGTGGGAGTGTCGAAAATGCATCCCATGAGCGTAAACTGCCAAATAAAGTCTGTACCTTCGAGGACGGTGAATGGCTCCCACAAAAATATGCACACCGACACACCGATAGTCGGGAAACTACATCGTAAGTAGGCACTAGACTACTACACAATTCTCCGGTACCAAAACTATCGTCCAACGATACCGAAGGGCCCACACCGGAAATAATAATTCCTACGACGGAATCCGTAAATACCTGAAATAAGTTTTCAATCTTCTTATCTTCCCATCCACCCATCGGGACTTCCGGAGTTCTCCGGTAATCGGACTTGGAACGTTGTCGTTACGTTCGGATGTGTCTTGTGGAGTATGTGTGCGTGAACTGACGGCAACTTTGGCGTCCGTTATGACGAAGAATTCTCGATCTGGTAGAAACTATTCCTGTTGTTCAAGTTGCTCACCTCTTGCGCTGCAATATGTTACAGAATAGTCACACTAGATCTGACCTCCGTGTGTTTCGATGTTGGTTGTAAAGGGAGAGGTGTCTGAATGCACTCCATAGGGTTATTGTACGGATGATGAAAATGCTTAGTTACATTGAATCATACTTAGGACATATGGTGAAAGATTAGGTACACACCGTTTCACCCTGTCAGTACAACAGACCGGGAGCTCCAGGTGAGATAAAGTAGAATCGAAAAACTCAAACTGTGGCGATAGACAAATAGTCACACGGGGATAATAAAAGCTCTTTTCAACACGTTCCGAAGCATCTCAATAAATTGTTGTATACGTTCCTTGGTAAAGTTGTAACGTAGAACAGGTATGGGTGGAAAAAGTACACTCTGCACCTTGTGGAATAGAGTGGCTCAGTTACCGTGTTGTCGAAAATAGAATTTCAAATGGTTAAATTTCAAAAAAGAAAATATTTCTAAAAAATTTACAAAAAAAAAAATTATAAGATCATTCTCTCTACAAATACATTTTCATTTATAAATGGATCATTTTCGAAACAACATCATACACACTCTACTGCAAAGGTGATAAGCAAACACAACTCTTAAGCGATGCCCAGCCTTTCTCAAGAATACACCAGAACTGGATCTTCTCAACAATACTCCCACTTGAAAACTATACCCCAAAAATACAAGTTACTATTCCCAGGAACACGATTCGGGATAAAACAAACTCTCTCGACACTAGCAAAACATGACACCCACCCATTATCTACTTTACCAGGGAAACGGTGCCAAAAGTATTAAACTTAAAACATAAATTTAATATTTATTTGAAAAGTTTTGTTCACATTTTCCCCCCCGACGGTGCTCCATCCACGTTCGGATGCTCCTGATCTTCGTCCGATCCTCGTGTTTGCTTTGCGCTCTCACCCAACATATGCCGGCCGACCAAGTCTCCCGCAAAACTAAACCACCAGAAGCGCTGTAACCCGGTGGTGTATTTTTGAAAAATCAGCTATTTCTCTGCTTGTTTCATCCCGTTTTACGGGACGGATATTTAAGGCAACTCCAGCTTGAAAATCCACCAAACAGCGGCATACTCTCCACAGCCGTCGTTAGCCATTTCCTGTCGGTAGCAAACAGCGCACTCCCGAAATTGCTTATGCCATCGGGCAAAAGCAAACAAACATCGGTTCCACCTTCCGCGCAAAAAGACAAAAAACACAAGCGAACCAGCAAAATATACACTCGATTACGCTTATTTCCAATCGCCAAAGGACCTCTAACCAGTCAGTTGCACTAAAGTGGGACGCTTCGACGGATCGTCGTTTCGTGAGTCCTTCTTCGTGGTGGCCGTGGTACGAAGAAAACAGAGCAAATGAAGCTTTGCCAACTCACGGTACTAGCGGTAAGACTTTTTGCCCTGTATCTTATCCACCACTAAACTTTTCTTCTTCTTTTAAGGACCTGTTCGAAACGGCATCAAACAAAAAAAAACTCCCTTCACATCGTTCCCAGATCGTGTGTAGCATTCATGTGCGTGTGTGCATTAACTGTGATAAATGTTCTAATTTCGCATTCTGGTCACAACGTTGAAAGCTATTTTAATTTCACTTCAGTCTAAAAAGTAACTAAACAGATACAAAACACAGCCGGGGAAGGAGGCGGGGTGTCGTGCACGTGCTGGTGAAGGTTGATACCGTCCGAAAACCACCCACCATCCCGAGGTGTGCTGGCTCTTGTGCCAGGCGTTGAAATCGTTGCTTGAAGTGTCGGTCTGGCTAGGAATTTCCCTTCGCTTTTAGCTCGTTTTCTTTTGCTTTATGTGAGGGTTAGAAAAGTGTTCTCTCCCCTTTTTTTCTCACCAGACCACTCCACTGAATACCGAATACCAACTGTGTGTAGACTGAGTGGAGCTATAAATTCCTGGCAAAGCTTTAGCTCCTCCGATGGACGAGGTCTGGTTTGGGGACAAGTTTCGTACTTGTATCACGAGCGTGTACAGTGTGGTGTGCAAAAAAGGACCAGGAGACATATACATACATGTATATAGTGCTTGAATTATTTATGCCATATACTATTGGTCTATGCAGAAGGGAGCATTTAAATATCGAACAAACGATAACATTAAATGGGGTGGAAAAAGATGCTTTCGATGCGTTTTTTAAAAAGCACTTTGAATTTGAATTGGTTTGTATAATGTACGTTGTGATTCTCATAATGGGAAAGATAATTGAAAGTAGGATACTTCAGAAATTGTTGAAAAAACACAATACGACAAGTAAACAATTTGGGGCATCTCTATAAATAGTGTAAACACGATTTTAAAGGCACATTTTAATACGGATGGATAAAACACAAATAAATTTCGAGTTATTACATATTAGATTAATCAAGATTGGTTTGAATGTAAGGCTATCTATAACTATAAAATAAGGCAATTCTTACCATAAATCATTCGTCCCAAGCGATCGTAATGCAGACATTATCGATCGTTTGCAATAATTAGTCAAAGCAAAGACTATAAATAAAACAACGAACTGAATTCATTTCAATCGAACATTTTCATAATGTCTACTTTATCCTGATAAAATTTATTCTTCTTCTTGGCCTGCTTATGGTTGAGAACGTCGCCAATCCGTTTCCAGGAAACTCGGTCTAAGGCTGCAGTTCTCCATCCATCGAATGGATGGCTGCATCCGATCTCCGACAGGGTTCGAATTATTTACCGGATTAACCGGATTATTGAACTTTAATATGTCAGAGTCGGGGGGCGGCCCAGTGGTGTATGTGATAAACGGCGTCGGTCCACACGGCAGGACTGGGGATCAAATCCCATCCGGACCGTCCCCCGTAGCAAGGACTGACTATCCGGCTACGAGGTAAAATAAGTCTAGTAAGCCAGAAATGGCCGGCGTAAACTTAGAGGTCGTTACAAGCCAAGAAGAGAGAGAGAGAGAGAGAGAGAGAGAGAGAAAGAGAGAGAGAGATGTCAGAGTCAATTTATCATTGTTTGATGATCCAAATGGTAGAAATTCGAGAGTTTCTATCGCAATATTTAGTGTGTTCTACCAAACAAAAAAAAAACACGAAACTATCGAATCGCTTCTTAAAATTAGTATTATTTACATATATCTTACCTTCAATCAAATCTAAAGCCCTCAAGAGAAAAAGGATCAAAATTGGCTCCATATTTCGTGTCTGTCTACTCTATCTAATGCACTATTTGAATCT
This sequence comes from Anopheles funestus, assembly GCF_943734845.2. Taxonomy (NCBI): domain Eukaryota; kingdom Metazoa; phylum Arthropoda; class Insecta; order Diptera; family Culicidae; genus Anopheles; species Anopheles funestus. The sequence continues at coordinate 68,981,797 of NC_064598.1, read as the reverse complement.
CCCATAGCTAGACCTCCGTTACAAGACAAAACGTAGTGATATTTATTAGGTTTACAAAAATCTGTTTTAGGTAAATTTTTCTATCTGTAAAGAGTATTACAGTATCAAGAAGCTCGTAAGGCCGAAATTACTGATTGGGTTTGTAACAAACGAAATTTAAAAAAAAACTATTTGTGTCCCTAAATAATGAAACCCACGATTGGCAGTTATTTTGAACGTAACTGTCCGTGTTTTGAACGAAAGAAACCATTCACTTGTAGTTTGAAGAAACTTTACCAGCATCGTTGTGAACGGTCACTTACAGCGCTCTTCGCCATTTCTTCCCTCCAGTACACTTGTCCACATCCTTCAGCAACAAGCGAACCCAACCAAATTCAGCGAAAAGACATCCATTCAGTTTGTCTATTCACTCTCTCAAGGCCAGAAATGGAGCTTGGTTTGAAATTGATGATCGCACCCGGGACACTCCCGGGAGATTTGCCCAACAAAACCCACCACCACTCGTCCACCCACTAGCCAAATGAAGTTGACCTAGTCGAGCAAAGAACACAGCCGAGCACGGACACGGAGTTAGCTAAAGCTGTTTTACGGTCCTGGAACCTGGAACTAACCAAACCCAGATGATCCATCCGAGCGATACCGCACACTACTTCGAATGGTTTCTAATAGCTTCGGTGTGGTTTTCAATCAGCTTCCAGCCGATTCCGGTTTCCCAATGCCCGAACTTCTTCTTCCATGCAGGTCAGCCCGTGCAAACAACGAACAAGAAGACGAGATTGGACAGTGTAAATGGTGTACTTCCGCCCACCAAACATTTCTCAGAACCCGTCCCACGGTTTCGCCGGAGTCTTCCGTCCGGTGGTTTGCCATTTTGAAACCGAAAAACGCCGGGTGCGTATGTTAAAGTCGGCACAACAAGTGGATCGATCCGATGCCACCCTGTATGCTGGGGTAGGAAAAACGAAAAGTCAGCAAAAATTATTGGCTTCATTCAGCGGAAATTCTCACCCGTCTCACGAGTACTTCACGTACGTAGATACATAGCTTTTCTTCAAAACAGCTTTTCTGTCCCCCCCCCGGGAAGTTAAAACACAACGATGCGGCTTCACAACGCTACGAGACAAGAATTTCTAATGGATTTCAAATATGTGTCCAAATGTACTGCTCTGTTCTTCCAACTCGCCCAACTCCCTTCCCATGATAAATGCAATGAAGGCAAGGGAAGGAAAACATTTGTGTGTGCTCAGCTCAGCAATACCCTGAGTTGCGTGATTGTTTGCTTATATGTTGGTGTGCCTATTGAGGGAAGGTTGGGGAAAAACAAATTTGGATCGATGGCTTGATTTAAATCACCGTTTCGGCACGATCCAGCCGGGTTTGCTTTCAATTTTCATAGGGCAATAAATTAAATCCTTTTATTTTATAAGGATACCCCTGCAAAGCGAAGCATTTTCCTGCTTCTATTCATTGGAAAAGCGCCACAGGGAGGTGTGGGCAGCTTACTACGTCTACGTGCTGTTATGTTTGGAGAATGTTTGTTGGCTAACCGTAGCGAGACATGTGTTTTGTGTAAAAATTGACATATTTTATACCTTATTGAAGTTGTGCCCGATGTTCTGCAAAATTTCGAAGGAAAGGATTTTAAAGCCAAAACGACGAACAATAAATGAACTTGCTCGGTCTGTCTCCAACACGTGCGTAGGATATGGATATCGATCATTCCCCATTCGGGGTTCGATGATACTCTCACTAGAGTTTGCGCGACCATTTCCAATGATTTATTGCACCAAAGTGTAGAAATATGGAGAAAATTGGGTCTGCAAAATTCTAACTGGACCCAACTCAAAACAAGGGTACATACAATATTCGCCAGAGACAAACAGGCTATTCCATCCCACAAATGATGGTCTAAAGATCAAAAATTGTAATGAAATGAACACCCGCAACGTTGAAGGTAGTCTCGTACAGGGGAACGTACTAATAAAATTAGTACCCCAGTGCTGATGCTCCCAGCAGTGGTACAAGTGATCTGTTACCATCCCAATGTCCCTGGCTAATTGGGAACATTCTTGTCCACTCCAAGTCCTTCTTCATAAAACTACACACGAACGTATCATACAAGTTCTCCTCTCTCCGCTCAAAGTACATACCACAGAAAGAATACACTAGTTCTTTGCAGCACCAGAAAAGGAAAGTCCAAGCGTTGGAACACATTTCCCTACGTGGAAACTTCAGTGGCATTGGTACTGGGAACTTCACCAACCTGGATGTCCGTTGTCTACCCAATTGTCACTAGACACATTGAAAAGTGGGAGTGAAAAATGAGTTTGGCCTTGTCCGAACTGGACGTAAAATTAATTAAATCATTTCATACTTTCATGATCGTTATTTATGGCCTGATGTACGATGCATTGTCCGAACCGAGTAGGTTGTTCCTGTAACGAGCTTACAAATCAACTATCTACATCAAGGAGTTGTTTTGCGTAAGAGAGTTCCTATTACGTATTTGTAGTTCAGTTTTTTTTTTTGCTTAGCAGTCAATCAGTCTTCACTCATCAGTGTTAGATCAGTATTAAATGTACAGTCAATCAATATTGAAACATCATTCACTTGACAGTAAATATGATTGTGAGTCACCATCTTACATAAGACGCAAACTTTATATTCTCGCTAACCGGAAATTATTGTGTTTCGAATGTTTATTACATTCACATTAATATTTTAATTTTGTTGAAGATAATAATAAATATTTAATCACTTTTGCTATTAGCTTGAATCATTTATTAATGATTCTCTACCAAATGAAATAAAATTATGTGACTAATCAAATGTGTGCAATTTAAATGCATAAAGTTGTCCTTGTCTCTTTTAAATTACAAAAGAAAGAAAAAGTAATGCTTTGCAGGTACTACACTCATTTGTAGGTATTATCACCTTGTTTCTGAATTCCACTAGCACAAAGGGAAAAAGCTTACATGATGTATTGTATTTATCTAACATACTGTACCAGCACAACATGCAATGAAGGAAAAAACATAACACAATATACAAAACGACACTCCCATCGGTTTGCCTCTGTCTAGCAGGAACCGGGAAACAAATAATCAAAACCATTCCCTTACGATTTGCACACCAAAACAAGAGGTCTTAACGCTCCCTGAAGTGGAGTGGAACATTTTTCAATGCAGAATATCCTGTCACTCAATACACACTCATCAGTGGCCATCCACGGTTGGTGTACATTCGTCATTCGCCACGGGCAAGTCAGGTCCTTTCCATTACTTTTTGGCCCAGTCCGTCGCGTAATAGGATTAGGGTAATGTGTTATATTACGTACCATGCATGATCTTTCCATCGGACCGAACGCAACCAACTTTCGGTCAGCCGGCGCACAATACTGCATCTCGATGCTGTTGCTACACTTCGTGCGCGAAAATTACTCGCCATCGTGTATCGTCTTTCGTTGTGGTACGGTCGCCTCGTGCGCTGGTTGTAATCCAATGCCGGTACATGGGCGGCGACCATACATTATTCGCCCATGCAGGATCCTCGGGCACAACGTCAGCGCTAAATTACAACGCACGGGTGCAGTTGCAGTACGTGTGCACACGTGTAGATCTCGTTGCAAACTCTGAAGTGGTCGGTACTGTCTCTCTGGGGTATGATGCAAAATAACGAAAAGATTGTCATGGTCGAATAATTAAGATGGTGCGGTGCAATTACACTCGTCGCTCGGATGAGTTATGAGTTAAAGAAAAAGTAGAACGTGCATTCGTTAGGTAAAACCTGGAATGAATATTACGAGGAAAGTAATCATATCTACCATTCCATTGTGTATGAAAATTAACATTTATGAACACCAATTGCCGACATAGACATTGATACTGCTCAATCGAAGGTATTCTCAAGTAAAACAAGCTCATAATAAGCATACAGAAGATTCAAGTCTTTTCCCAATTCCAGATACGTAATATAATTTATAGCAAATAACCAAAGTGAAAGAAATTAAATCTTACAGAAGTCTGTCGATCGATGAATAACTTAGTCAGGGAAAGGAACGGGAATAATATGAGGCATACTCAAGTCCATCATAATAAAAGAGTGCCAGAATTCCAGAGCTATTCAACTAATTTATAGAGCTATAAAACTGTATAACAAAACAGAAACAAAGATACGAAAAACATCCAAAATCTTCGGCTTATACAAAATATAACAAATAATCATAATTTTGAAGGCATTAATAACGAATCAGCAAATGCTATTCAATAGAGGAAGATTTTTTACAGGAAGTATTGTAAAAATAAATTTAGCAGCTTTAAACTAATAGAAATTCTCATTGTATTATCGATCCTGTTATGCACAACCGAAAGGAAGTTTGAGTTTTTTTTCTGAGAAACCAATTTAGCCACTATTGTGTTGTAATAATGATCTTTATTTGATTACGTTACAATTGTGCTACGTACCGACTTATTTTTTAGTATCTTGTCGTAAGTAGGGCACGTCACGATAATCGTTCCATAGAACAACCCTAGTAGTGATGTGTAAATTGGTGTTTTGGTCGGAATCGATTCCGAATAATAGGTTCGGAATTGGATCCCTGAATCGGAATTGGTTTTGTAACCGGAAACGGAATTGGTTCCGGAATCTGAGCCGAACTTGGTTCGGGAATCGAATCCGGAAATGGCTCCGGAATTGGTTCTGGAATCGGTTTTGGAGTTGATTCCGGAATCGGATCCGCAACCAGAAACGATTCCGAAAACAAAATCGGAGTCAGAACCGTTTCCAAACATGAAATCGGAACCAGGTAATTCCGATTATGAGTGCCCATCACTAAATCTTTGCAGACAAATCAACACGCTTGATCGTTTCCACAGTTTTGACTGTTCGTTTCTTAAGTACGGTGATCTTAGTCCAAACTCAGAGACAAATAAAGTACAAAATATTCACAGCGATATCGCATAACAACATGGAACTTCCTGTTTGTATTATTTTAGATGATATATTAACGAGAGCAAAGTGAAATACGATAACAACGTGATGGTGATAAAGGTATAACAAATAAATTTTATAACCACCAAAAATTATGTTAAGGTACATAAATAACATAAAAAAGCATAAAATGAAATTTATTTTGTGCCAACTTGTTTGAAGCATCAATTTTTTAAAACAAAAATATTATTTCTGTGTTTGTGTCTCTATATGTATGTTGAATTTTTTCTAAATTATTTTTGATGTCCAACTGTATTCTAATATTTTTCCTTGTTTTATTTGTTGCTAGTAGCCACAGGTGCTTTTAATCAATTTACCACATCATTTTGTATTTCAAATATTAATTTTCTTCCTTTTCAATCAATTTTTTTTTATAAAAACTTTTATTAGCATACATATTTACATACCATTACAAACATTGTAACATGAAGGAATCAATCAATGCGTAAAATTTTACAAAAAAAACTGATCAAACCATACGATCATTTCTTCTTTAAATACCATTGCTTCGGTGCCTTTTAACACTTCTAAGCGGACTCAAAGAGATAGAGTAACCATTTCCTTACCAACTGAAGGAAAAATCTCATATATGTATGTGATCCATTGCTGAATGCATTTTAATTTCTATCATTGCAACATTCCAGCCTGCAACTACATCCGGGTGGAACGGTTGATATTGTACACTCGGTGCGTACGCGCTACAATCTTACACTTGTGTAGTGCAATTTTCTGCACACATAATCGAGTTACAGCTCCGTGGTTCCAGTAACCTCGTTTTCTTCGTTCAACGTGCCGCTAAGAATCGGCACTCTGGCCAACAGCTTCCGGTGGCTTTTTCCAACTTCTCCATCCCCCAAAAGCATCCTGTATCTTCACGTACCCCGTAAGAGGGAGGTTTGTACACGTGCATATATAGAGATATATTTATGAACCAAACCTGCTGCATCTTTCCACCGACAACGATGAATTTAACGATACGTTCCCACACGTACACTGCGTGCCCTTCTGTGTTGAATGTTTTTCTTTTCAATCCTCAACCCAAACGGCATAAGGTTCCGGGCTAAAGGCGTGTACCACACACATACACACACACACGCTTTCCATTCCTTATCCGGTGTTTGGAGCGTGTGCTCAGACAAGTGCAGAACTCAATTTGGCCTTCCGCAATTTGCACAAAATTCAATTTGAAGCATAACGCCGCTTTTTTCCCCCTCGGTGGCCGCGGAATGGTTCATTTTCGGCGCAAATCCCGATAGTGCAATTTAAGCAATAAATATTGCTGGAATAGAGTTATCATGCCCGTGCCAGTGTGTACCATTTGCGGGCAGTTCGTTGCGCTATATGGTGTAATTTTTTTTTCCTCCGGCACGATGTAACATTCTTCTGGCTGGCAGTATCACCAATCAACGGTGCGGTCCCTTCTTGAAGAAAAAACAAGCGTGCTGCAATCCTAGGCTCAGCTGCAACGGATTGCCTACAAGAAGAGCTACAGGCTGAGTGATGAAAAAAATGAATAAATAAATGAAGAAAAAAATCCCAACAACTTCATTCGCTGATGTATCACGGTTACGAACGTGGTCCTAGTTCGTGGCCCTGATTTACACCAGGTTCCCACCACAGAAAACCCAGCCATTCCCTACCGTCGATGGAACGCAGGGACGACTTCATGCGGATCGCGTATCTCCCAAGGGCAAACGTTCTTCCCCTAACAGCCACCGGCCGTAAGATTATTACGTCGGTTCACCAATAAACTATGGCTAGGATTTTGTGTTTTTTAGACCATCCTTCTTTACGAACCATTTCGAGGCTGGGTCCACTGGGAGACAGAAAAAAAACATAACCGAAAAAAAGGCTCAGCCTCGTGGCGCGACTATCGCCAAAATAAAAATAAAAAAAAATCATCTCTCTACGTATCATTCCCATTTGCGCAATAATGTGTGTAAGATGGCAGCGAAAGGAATGCGCATAAAAGTGAAAGTGATAATTGAGCAACTTCATTCCAGACGCAAATAGTAATATATACACAGTCGTAAGAAGCAAAAACAATTTCGAAATGTCTACTCAATGGACTAAGGTGAGTTTTTTTTTGCACAAGTGAGGTTATGGTCTAAATTCTTCAAACATTTGCTTTTCTCGTTTCACTTCACAAATGGTTTTTAAGGTGACAGAATCAAAAGCTTTCTAGTGCTAACAGCTTACTCAATCGTATCCACCAAAGCGTATAGAACAGGTTTTTTTACGTTATTGCCTCTTATTGGGGAAAAATACACAGAAAGAATTTTCAACAAATATAAACTTCATGCGTGTATTGAAGTACAAGTAACTTGTTTAGCCAAAAAATGTTAAAAACGTTTTTTTTATTTTTCCTTCGATGAGGAGAGTAGAAAGAAAGAGAATGGTTTTATAAAACAAAATTTACTAATTACTTATTAATCTACACAAACTTGTTAAGTAGAAATTAAAAAATCTCAAAAAAAACAATTTAATAAAACATGATGGATTATTCAAAGTTAAAAAAATCCAAACATTGCATTACAAACAAACACAAACAAACATGTGTAAGATATAGACAGAACAAAAAATGCAATATGATCAATATCTAATCAATAATGTTTCAAACAAAATATCTTGCAAAAAAAGAAGGATAATTTAATATGTAATAAATAATAAAACCATATTATAGCGAACAACATAAATACTAAAAAAAAATTATTTTCAGTCAGAAAATGCAATGAATTTTAACTAATATATGAATGGAATAGCTTTTTTTCGTTTAAAACTTTGAAATTTCTTAAACAAAAATACAATTTAAAAAGCCTAATACTTTTCACCTTTTCGCATCAATATTTCTACCAGTTTGGCCTCAGTACTTCCGATCAGGCAAAAGAAAAAGCAAACACCATAAAAAATCAGCAAAACAAGACCGAAGTAAACAAAAAAAAAGAAAAGCAAAAAAAAACATTGAAAAGCCGAAACGACCGCGAATATTGTTGGACAAATTTTTATTGCACATTCACATTTTCTCACTTTTTATTTCGCACTTTCAATTTCACCGAAGCAACAACAAAAATACGTGTGTAAGTACGCTCAGGGTCGCGCACCGGGCTGCCCGTATTTAATAATTTTGGGATTATTTCCATAATAATGTCTTGCATTCCGCGATACTCTGTCGTCAGCACGATACTGCAAAAACCAATGGCACTCGGAACAGCTGAAGGTTTTTTTTTTGCTTCGGCGACGATTCGACGTTGGAAAACGAGATTCTTTTTCTCCCACAGGAATGCGTAAGCTTCCGTTCGTACGTAAGGTTGTTTTCTTATTCTGGGGTTCCCGGTTTTACCACGTACATATGTCCCCTGATGCCTGACTCAGGAAAACATTTCCTACCTACACCGATCGAGGTGTAGATTCGTGTAACGAGAAAAAATGACTGTAATTGCGCGCGGGAGTGTTTTCCCACTTTATTCACATTTTTTTTTCAAGCGGATGGAAAACACACAGGTTTGCCTTCCGATTGAGTAGGGAATCGGGGTAGGTAGGTAGTGTCATGACGGTAGCGGTTAATGCTCGAATTGTCGCCCCTTGTGTGTTTCGGCGCGTGTTTTCTCAAATGAAGTGGAAGGAAAACGGCGTAACATTTCTTGCTGCAGCCGCAATCGACAGACGTTTCGGGAGGACATTAGACCTTCGTGGGAAATTGATCACTGTGGGATGTACCCGGCCTCGTTGGGATGTTACTTTAGATGGTATGGTGTGTAATAAATGATTTCCTAATTTGTGGAAGATTACACCGCTGTGGATATATGCAACGGGTACGTGGGCGAAACGCAACACCAGGCCATTTTTCCCGCAGTTGATGAGTTCCCCGAAGAGGTTTTTCTTACCGCGTTCGGTTCTTTTCAAGCATTCTAATGAAAATGTAATAAAGAGCGACGAAATGTCTCGGTGGAAAATTACACAGAAAGAAAAACATTAAGAAACATGGTAATGGATAAGGATGGACATTTTCTGATTGCCCTCCGATTGCAGACAGCAACGGTAGCGAGCCTTTGCAAAAGGTTTTTAATAAACATTTCACCCTCACCATGCGCTCATCGCATACCGCAGATGATATGCATTCTCTTTCCGACGGATTGAAAGAAATTAAAAGTTGTTTTGATTTCACCAAAGCCCAACTCGTTTCACGACCGTGTTGTTATGAATTCCGAATGTCACGTACCGACCACGCGTAGATGTGTAGAAAACACATGACTTTGGTTTGAAAATTCAAAAGTGACAAAACATTTGTATCACTCTCCACCCTAAACTCACCTTCCCACCAAACAACTGTCCTACTCCCTAAATCTTAAGCGGGTATTGGACGGAAACACTTGAACGGCAGGTTTTCTGAGCGCCACCTCTGTCTTTACCACGGCTGGCATTTAACGCTCGCGTCGTCACCGTCCACGACAAGACCATTTGCTGTAAATTATTGACAGTTTACACAAATCCCTTACCATACGAACACCGGTGGGAGTATGTTGGAGATCATTTTCAGCTCTGTAGTAAGCTGTCGGGTGATGGGCTAATGTGTGGCAACACTGTGGACTTAGATGCTGGCCAGATATCGTAGTGGATTAGATGCAGCGCACGGTGAGCTGTTGCAAGGCAGGGAAAAGTTTAAAGTTGATTTTATTTTTAAGTACACGTTTTCTATTCCTTTTTTGTGTCTAATAAAAATATTATTCTCTAACTGTTGGAACCTTATAAAGGAAGGAAGATCAGGTCCCAACGACCTGTCAAAAGATAGAAAAAAATAGGGATGTCAGGAGAAGAAGAACAAAGGATAAGAAAAACACGTATAAAAACCGCAGGATGCGCCTACGGAGGGCTTTTTTCATACGCAAGCGAATAAAGACTAATTTTTTGGCGCACCATAGAGCGGTGTTTGGCAAAAAAAGTCTTGATAGTTAGAAAAGATTCCGAAATTTTCTAACACTTACTAATCTTCCTTTTTTCTAATCAAAATATGTTAAAAATGCAATAAAAAGAATAAACAAGTTAAGAAAACAATTCTTGATTTGTATTTCTGAAACATTCTTAATCCAATAAACGGCCAAGCTACAATAACTTCTTTTTAGCTAGGCTAATGAGTAGACCAGAATTAAACAGAGGAAATATTGTAATACTCTTATAATGCACTAGGAATTGAAGTTGATTTCCATATGACGACAAATCCACTTTGAAATTGTTCAAGACGGCTTTTTATATTATTCTTCTAGATTTTTTGTTGCTATTTATTTATTTGTTGTTATATTCACTTTCGGTTGTCTTCTTAACTCATAGTACCATCAGGTCCACGAGTCTTAATATTTCAAAAAGTATGTTTTTATATGTTGCTGGAATATTAACTACAATTACAAAGTAAAATAATTGAATTGAGTATTTTTTTTTATTTATATATTTATATTTCATTGCAATGTCATTTAGCTGTATTATCAGCCTCAAAATGCTGAAGTGTTAATTGATTAGTTAAATTAAATTAAAAATTAAATAAATAAATAATCAAAAATAAATTAGAAAAATAAAACAGAAGGAAATACAGGTAATGTTTCAAAGAATTTAAGGCACATTCAACAAGTAAATAAATAAGTTAATATATAGAATAAAGACTTCTGCAACCGAGTATGGCCGGGATAAGTCAAAGGACAAGGAGGAAATGCCTTGTGATAATTGTGCTACTTCAACTTCAGAGGCTGATAATACGGCCGATGCCGTAATCATTAATTATAAATAAATAAAATAAAATTTTGCCGTATTGTCAGCCTCAAAAGGATGAAGTGTTAATTGATTAATTAAATTGAAATGAAAATTAAATTAGCAAATCATAAAAAATAATAAAAATAAAACAGTAAAAAATAATGGTAATGTTTCAAAAAATTAATGCAAATTTAAAAATTCTTCAGCTAACCGAGTATGCAAAGTATGCCGAGTAGGCAAAAGTAGGCAAAGTACAAGGAGGAAATGCCTTGTGATTATTGTCCAATTCAGCATTTTGAGACTGATAATATGGCTAAATGCCGTAATAATTAATCATAAATAAATAAATACAAATTCTTCAAATAAACAAATAAATACAATAACTTAATCCGAAAGTAGGAGAACATAGTTTAATTTTCCATTCAATGTGGACTATATCTTTCATGCAATTTTCGCAAAAACATTGACATTTTATGGTTTGTTTATTAACATTTTTTCTTGGCAAGTTAAGCTTCTTACAAATAATTGGAACTCCAGCGACGACATTGACCTGTCATTTAAATACAATACACTAAAATTTGTGTTTTTTTCAACCCATCGCTAAACATACCCACAGTGTAAATATGTTTTAAAATGTGTCGTAGCATTCCCTCCCCCCATATTGTTACCCCAAAAAACCCCAAGTATGAACAACACTCCACCATCGGCCACAGTAAATTATCTGCATCATTTTCTCTCCCCATGTTTTCACCCATGAGAAGACACCACCTACCCACCGCTGAACACACCAGTTATCCAGAAGAAAAATTATCCTTCCTTAATCTCTATTGCCTGTGCCGCAGTGTGTTTACCGAACTTTCTCCAAAAACCGGAAAAACAAACCATTTTCTCGCACTAAACTTCTCGGTTACGGATCGGAACCGAAGGGAGTTTGTAACCGGGATTGTAACACGGTACACAAAACGAAAAAGGTAAAGCTACTCGACACGAGCGCGAGCACCCAAACAAACGCGTCGAACGGTTTAAGAAATCTCGAAGACAACCCGGAGGAGACAAATGAACACGATAAGTGTAATTAATTAGAATAATTATGTTTCCTTCTTCTGTGCGCTGTGGTGCAAACAGTATGGAGCTCCGTTTTCCCCGCGTCAAATGAGCCACTAAATTATGCTGTGTAAACATGTGTGTTGGAAGGAAATGGCGCAAGGGAGTGGAAGATTTTCGTGCGTGCGTGCCAATGCGGCTTCGCTTTTTTTCCAGTGACAGTCTGGAAGGATTTATTTTTAACTCTCAAAATTGGAGACTGCGTTTATCCCGTGCGTTTTTTTTCCTAACACATTCCTTTTTGGATGGCTAGTGCACGTGCCAGCATGGACCGTAAGGTAAGGTTGTTTTATTGTTGTTTCTGTCGTTTTTTTATATTTTCTAAACAAAGTAATTAATTTTAAATTAATCTTCATCATTGATGTTCTCCAAGGAGTAAGGATGGGCTTATATTATCATGCTTAAGACATCACGCCGTCGATAGTTGTCTTGAAACAATGAGTGAAAAAAGAAAAAAAAAGAAAATTCCACTCATTTTGGCGTTTGGTTTCATAGATCGAATCTACTGCATCTATATTTTTAGGTTTAGCTAGTTTTTATGCATTTAAATATTGTACTTAAAGTTAAAACTAGTCAAACTTATTTAGTTTATTAGATTTTTTTATTGTGTATCAAACATGACTAAGATCGCGAAGTAGCTGAATTTAAGGAAATAAAAATACAATTAAATAAAAAAAATAAACGAAGAAAAGGTGTACTAGGAATTGAATAAAGATTGAATTTTGGTGTTTTGAAATGAAAATTGGATTGATATTAACGATAAAACAACAAACAAGACGACAAGAGCAAGTTAACGATAATAATAAAGATTGATTTAATGACAACATGAAACAACAATGAACCATGAGAAGAAAAAAATTAAAGGAATATTTGAGGACAAAGGTAAATAGAAGCTTGTGAACTCTAAGGGTATAGAGGCAGCAAATATATTAGTTTTTATTAGTTATTAAGAAATAATCAAACCTCGCATTTTCATTTTCACAAGTATTTTGATAAACAAATAAATCGAATTATTATGAAAATACCACGTTTTAATAGTAGAGTCATGCATTATAAACGCATAAGATTCCAGGAATTTTTTGTTCTATTTTGTGTTCCGCGTAGAATACGAAATATTAAATAGTGAACCCGTTAAGGAATCGTTAGAAGTTGCTCGGATCAATGTTGCCATTAAATATCCACCACAGAAATTACAAATAGCTGATGCTTCATGGAATTACAAATAGGTATTACCAACGGAAAAATGTCGGCAACAGAAGGGTACAGAAGGGTAAATAATAATAATCAAATTTAACAGGTTGATTTAAAAATAAATATGCACTTTGCATGATCTTTATTCGTACGACTGAAGCACTGGAATGTTATTTGGGTAAAATTATCGATTTTTTTTATTCAGGTTTAACGGCCTGGCCGTATTGATTTGTTTTATTATTCGATTAAATACTGCAAAAATTAACAGATTGTTTTTACTTTGAATTTTCAATTGAAATGGACATAACATAACTCTTTTAATTTCCATCAGATTCTAGTTAAAATTAATTGAATAACCTGAATCCTTCTATTCGATTTCATCCAACTAATTTTAACCAATTTTGTTATAAATATTTTATTCGTTTTTTTAACTATTTTATTCTTTTCCTATTCGTTGCATTATTTGGAATAGGATAAACTTTAATATTTCAGAGCACAAATTATTTTTCGAATGAAATAATATTTACCTGAGCACATTCATTTTCGCACAAAACCTGCTGCTTTTCAAATCACCATTTCACTGACTTATTTTTCAAAAATCAAACAAATCAAACCATCGGCTTAAAACAGATTTCCACTAAACACTCCGGAACGGAAGCGTATTACATTCAATTTAGGCAGGTTTTTGTGAGAAAGAATATTTTAATTTTGTTCACCCTATGCCTTTCACCCGAAAAATGAAGGTATTTTATCATATCCATATGCTTTTTGTGGTATTGTATGGGTGATGAGGTATTTAATTTGCTTTACAGCGTATTGATTGGATTATTATGGATTGGATTTATTATCGAAAATATGTCTTTTCTATTCTAAGCTTATTAGTCAACAGTGACGCAAATCTAGTTTGAACGTATTTTGCATTCCTGTGCATCCTATAAATCCACATCACGAGAAGCAGACAATACTGCTAAATTCCCCGCTCAGTTATTACAGACGATGTAGCGAACTTTTGTTAATCCATTTGAGCGTGCGAATTAAATTAAAACACCAAAAACTTATTCCGACACACGTTCCAGACTGACTGCCGTGCCACAAATCATCCCAATTAACGACACCAACCACTCTCGCGCGAATGTACGCAGTTCCTGCCCGGCGATCATTTCCGCCTCGAAAAAGGGCTTTTTAAAAACTTTCGCACATTTTCTTCACTCTACACTGCACACACCCGTTCGAAGATTTCTCCCGAACCGCTTCTTTTTCTGGAACTTGGGAAGGTTGGAAAGAAGAACACACCGCGACATTGCGAATTCCGCTCATAAATCTGCAATCTCCATCCGATAGCATTCTTTCAGGTGCTGCAGTGCCGGTGAGTGTCGGCAGCAGAGCGTCGGTTCTGCATTTTAATTGAATGTACATTCTCCACTTGCGCCACCAGCAACTCCCGACGAACAGTGCGCGCTGGCGCTTACCCTTCGCATGCAGAAATCTTTACCAACAACTGCTGCGAGGCTGCACTGTTGTTTGCTTCCTATCCGTGCCAACGGGGGGGGGACGATCAGGCTGAAGTGTGACGGCAAAACGATGGAATGTACCAACCGTATCTTCACGCATTCATTTTAAATCCATTCACATCGCGAACTTCCGCGCTAAAACACAAGTCAATGGGAAGAGCTATCGTCGTGCGTGGTGCCATCTTTCGACAACACTTCGACACGGACAGGTTTTGTTGCAGCATTGCTTGTCTGCATGGTGTAAAATTTATTTATTAAAATAAATATTACTAATAACTACGTTTCTACGCACTATGCGACACTATTACAGATGGGCAGGACATAACCAACTTCCAGGCCGTAATTGATGCTTTAGGGTTACTTGAAGATCTGTTCAAAAGTTCCATTAAGTACACTGATAATCTTGCAATACTACAGTACACATACATATTACATTTTACATACTTAGTAAAAATCCGCTACCCATAAGTACAAACAAACATTCAACTTTTGTTGAAAAATAGCCATATCTTAATATACATAATTGCCATTATGTCTTAAAGGAAAGGCAACTTGAAGCAAACTCGTAGAGTACAGTAGCTTCGAGACTATAACCTATCGTATTTATTATTATTATACCTAGTATTATTCATTTAAATTTATTTTACAGTATGACGCCATCTGCCGTATTGTTATTTAATACAATGTGTACAAGACATTTTTTATTCTTTTATTGCCATATCTGGGGCCATACTCAGTTGCAATTTTTGGTTATGTAGTTAACGGTGATGTTGCTTATGACTATTGCAGATTTTTGAATTTGTTAGTTGCGTTGTTGGAATTGTTGTAGTGGAATATTGTTTAGTTTGTACGATTCTATTGCTGCGTATATGATGATATAGTGGATAATTCCTGGAATTCACAAACCTTTCGTCTGTGAGACTTCAACAAAACAAACAACAAAGAGATTTAGAATAAATAAACCAGAACACGCTGGTAAGTCTGCCTTCCTTTTTGGGAATTAAATATGGTACTATAAAGAAATATAGTAAAATAAATCAAACATAACAAATAACAGAAGGAACAAAACATAAAAAGTGAGGGAAAAGAGACTACAAGAGAAGACTCACCCAAAGCGGTAAACGAACCTTATGTAATTAAGGTCTATACAATCTATTGTGTCCCGTATCGAAGTGAAAGCGAGCCTCCGGATCAACTACACCGCATCCAACAAGGAAGGTACAGCGGATTCAAACTCCATCCCGGATTATAGAAGATGATCATGAACATGGAATCCAGGTGTCCATGCGGAGCAAAATGATTTGACATGAGGTGAGAAAACTTTTTGATCCAAAGAAAGCTCCCCAAACTAAGGACGCAGGAACGTATGGGTAAAGTGTCAAAGTTCATGTAAAAATATCCGAATACGGCTTGACGACACGAGAAAATCGACGAAACAGTTAATATTAACCGATCAACCTTAGACTTTCTATTAATATGTGTTCCACATATATTAAAATATTTATCAGAATAGCAGCGCCACTAAAAATATGCGTCGTGGTGCTCCAGACGAAGACTTCAAAGATGATCTATGGGTCCAATAAGCAAAGACCCCTCTACATTTTTATACTGAGCCCTTAGCATATGATGGGAAAAGCAATAGGACGCGAAAAAAAACCTAGGATTTGTGTGAGTAATGTTGGAATCGCTAAAAACAAAATATCTATGAGTTGTCGAACGAATTAGAATCGATAGGTTGCTTATGTGACTAGAATGACAATAAACTGTTAATTATAGTTTGCTCGTTCTCATAAACCCCATTCCAAATTAATAGTTATAATCTAAAAAAAAAAATAATGCATTAAAAATATGTAAAAAATAAATTTCCTCACATTCGAAACACTTTCCATTCCATATAACCGACCCGAACGGGCCCATAGTGTAACCTGTTGTCGACGTGCGAACCACCCAATTTGCCGGGCGTATCACAAACATGCGCGACCGGGAATGAAATGTGCACCGGGAAAAATTATTCAAAACAAACGCCGCCCGAAATCACGCCAACGTCTTATTAGTCGCTGTGTGCGAGCGTATTTGCATAAGAATGGTTTTTACGCGCCCGCGACAAACGACACGTCGCGCCCGGGGTGGGTTAGGGTTTGGGGACAACAAAAACGCTCAAGAAAAACCGTTCAGACACACATACCTACATACATACACAAAATAACCTAAACGATGATGATGACGGTGATGATGTCCTTTGTCTTACTTGTGGCCGTAATGATAAAGAGTAGAAAAAAGAGGAACGCGAAAAGAAAAACACAACCATCGCTCCATCGTCATACTGCGATGTCATCGTCAACGTTGAAGGCAGCAAGTACGTTTTACAGCAAAGGACATACGGCCAACTTTTCATAAATTACCCATTCCTTCTCCCCCCCCCCCCCTAAACCTAGCTCCCCCTCCCATCCCTTCCCGGTGGAGTTTCGATGCGAACGTAAAGGTAGAAGAAAGATGTCCTCAAGGAGTTTGCAGACGCATAGCGCCTGTGTTGCTTAACCGTCCCCAAGCCCGCAAAGACGTTTGTGGTTTATGTGCGTGGTGGTATGAACAGGGATGATTGAGGGAAGATAGCCAGGGCAAATAGAATCCGACACTTGTCAAAACCAATGCCATTCACATGTTTAATTTATACAATTTTGAAATGCCATCTTCCTGCGCTCTATTGTTTAAACGTCGCCCTCGGTGCTTGGAGATCTAGCCGGGTTCAGAGAGAAAGAGAGAGAGAGAGAGAGAGAGAGAGAGAGAGAGAGAAGCAAGAGAGGGAAATGATGATTTTATTTCACGGAAAACAAACATCTAGCGACAGGGAAAGCGAAAGTGGAATCGGAAACAGCAACGACAGTAGACGGAAAAGAATGCAGCAAATAATAAGTGCGATCAGGAACGCACAAATAATGTAATTGCACACTTTGCTCTTTGTAACATGTAATGTAAAAATTAATGCATTTAAATCAATAAACTCAAACGAATTTTCTTACAGGTTTAGCCACAACAACAACTGGCAATAGCTAGTTCAATAATGATTAGATTTTATCTGGTATCTTACCAAATTTCCTTGCTGTTCAAAAGAATTAATAAAAAATAGCATAATAAAAATTTAAATGTTTTAATTTGTTCATACTTTGAACGTTAGACAAGTTTAAACGTAAACATATGATGTAAACAGGAGTCGCTAAAAATCCTTTTTGATTAATTAAAATGTTACTATTAAGTGTTGCTATCAAATTTGATTTTGCAATCAAATCGTAAGAATTAAATAGGTAACCATTCTTTCGTTTAATAAAACTCAGTACGCATGAGATGAGATCGAATTGAATTGATTAAAACACTTTCAACTTATAATTGAAACATACACTGATAAATAACGCATAAATGATTCAATCAAATCTCTTGTCCAGTTTTGTATGAACGGTCGATTGATAAAACGATTGAACCTACCATTTACATACCATGCACAAGCTTTGAATAAAAGTTCTAACTTCCATGGATATTGATATGTTATCGGCATACGGTACTGTGCAACAGAAAATACTGAGCATATTAGAATTCTCTAGTTACTTCCACAATCGTTTTCCTAGAAAGAATGCGCCGTTGGCATGATCATCATTAGTACATATGTACGTAAAGCCAATTCTTTTCATCTTTCAACATCCTTTGTGCGGCTTACCACATTCATAAAACCGCATACATCGACTGTCTTTACGATGGAAAATGGAAAAACTGTCTATATCTCCTGAAAATTATTTACATTTCGCTTGATTTTCTTAGGCTTGATTTTATGGTAATCATTGTACATGCCTTTTTACTAAAAAATATTATCACAAAATTTCAGTGCTTTTGAATGTAAACTATTCCAGAAAATTTTAATAAAATGTTACAAGTTCTAATATTGTTTCTTTTTCAAACTCTTAACAGTTTGACAAATGTGGCTCACATTTGTTCTTAAATCTCATTTACTTTACTGAATAAATTAAGATCAAATTTATTTTCCATTTATGTCCATTTACCCATTGGACTATTTTGACGTATTAATGTGGCAGATTTATTTTATGCTAATTTTCCCTTCACTTACAGTTAAACTTTTTGATAAATTAAACGGTAAATTAAGGGGAGCTATTTTACTAGGCGTACACCTTGCTGTAAATAAATATTTTAACCCATCTTGAAGTAATATACAAGGCATACAAATAATAAAAATCATTATTTTTACCGAACTTTTTACGTACGCCTTCATGCAATCTCTTCAACTCAAGAAAGGCGAAATGTAATGGATCAATTAGCAGATCGATGGCCGACTGGGCATTACTAGTAAAAAAGTTGATGACAGATTTGATTATTTTTAACAGATTAAAAGATTGAAGAAAAAACGACTCTAACATTTGATCTTAATACAAATTTGATTCCCGTTTGGTTAGAATCTTGCCAACGAGATGTTTTCCTTTAGGCCTTCAGAATGATCCCTAAAAATAAAAAAAGCTCCATAAATGCAAGCCAAAGAGCACTTGCGGTTGTAATGCTAAAAGAAGCAGGAAAAACAAAACAAGATCGTTTATGATAGCACCACATACAAAAACAAACACTCAATTTGGTGCTTTAAAACGCAAAACATAAAAAGCACACATGAAGCCAAAAGAAGCTTTTACTTGTTTTTATTATCAAGACCTTCAGCTGTCGCAGATGTTTTTGCAGGTAGAGTCGCACCATAACCTTTTTTGGGGTACGTTTGAAGTTTGGCTATAAATGGGAGCAATATATGTTCAATGCCATCAGCATTCTTGCTTTAGTACGATTGCATATAATGGCCACGCATTTGATTCAATTGATTTCGAGAACCCTTCATGAAATATGGTATGTTTTATGATCACATGAAAGGAAACTGTAAAGAAATGCTCTTTTCTTAATCAAAACAATTCCCTGAACTAAGTTATTTGTATTCATAAATGTCAAAAATTATTCAATGTGTTAAAGTTACTTTCTAATAGTCATTTTGAATACTTTTTGTATTAATAAATAAAAAAAAACTAAAAAGTTAAACTTCATCGAGCAACCAATTCTAAACTTAATTTTATAATCGACTTTTTTCATACCCAAAGGCTTTAGTGTGCTACATTCAATAAAACATACATTATTTCGACAACATCTTTCCTCAATATCGGCGAGCTTTTTTTTGTTTATTTTAATCGACACATACCCTCATACATACATACATAAACAGAGCGTTTTCTTGGCAACAAGTTGTAAATAATCGTTAAAACATATTCGTACAACCGCCGCCACGTACAATGTGCACGCTATGCGAAATACGCTTCGAAGATTATTTGCCTGCTAACTACACCAACCGTTCAATGACGAAGAGGCGACACTCTTGTGACCAACGAACCGAACCCCGAACACGAACAGCGCGTAATCCTTACCAGCCGCGCTCACACGATCGCTTCGAAAGCCTCGCCATTTCGTCCTCCCACAGCCCAACATCCACACATATGGTGCAGTACCATAACCGACGGCTGACGGCTGATGTCCTTTCCGGTCGCGGTACTCCGGGGCGGGTTTCACGACAGAACGGCAGTCGGTTTTGCCAATGGCTTCAAATTTGCTGTAGTAATAAATTTAAATTGGTTATGAATTTTTAACCTTCCACCTTCGCGTCGGCTGTTCCGACGGTGTCCGTACTGGCATAAGGAGAGGCACGTGCGAGTACGAGAACGTGTTTCCGAGTTACGCGTCCTTTGGGGTGTCGCCCGGAAAACCCGAGCAAAAGTTTCTGAATCTGCAAGCCATTCTGCTGTCGCGCGCATGACTTCATCAAAGCCTCCCCGCTCGGTATTGGTTCCACCGCTCCACGGTTTGGCATGTTTGGCAAGAGCATATTGCCGAAGCAGATGGGTGAATGGGGTGACACAAGAATTTAGGTTCTTCTTTTTTTTTTGTGTGCTTTTGTAACAGCGTGTGTACACCCTGTACAAAGCCAAAAAATCCTCGGGGGAAATTTTTAAGCGCATACCTTCACAATCTTTACATCCACCCTTAAGTGTGTTGCTTTATAGACTTTTGCATTTTCAATTTCCTTCCCCGGGTTCAAAAAAGGGGTGAAAGCGACCGAACCAGTCATGTGTAGTAGTGTAGGAGTGTTCGATTCCTTCGGTTCGGACCATTGGGAAGAAAGGATAGGAATAGATTCCAATAAGCAAATAAGAAAAGAGCAAAATGTCATGGCTCACGATCGATCCCTTTTGTGTGTGTGTGTGTGTGTGTGTGTGTGTGTGTGTGTGTGGTGAACGAAGAATAAAAAAAAAGTTGCAAGATCAGGCGGTTTTTTTCTAGAGTCCAGTACCTTTGAGCTACACAAGGAATGTACATCCTCCGCTGCCTTTACGTCACATGTCACGTTGGAAGGGTTAGTTTTACATTCCGCCCAAAAGAATCTTCCCTTGCATTGGTTTGTCCGTTTTTCGTATGTACTTCCGGGTAATGCTGGAAGGCATTCCAAAGTTAAAATACTCTCCACGGCCATTGTATGTTGGAAAGCAAAGAAAACGTGTCCATCCCTTGCAACGGTGTTGCATATCCGTTGCTTGCAAAGCAATCGGTACAGTACGGACTATCGTTAAACACATCAGCATTAATGCCTAACTCTACAGGAATGCATGAAACATGTTTCTTTTTAGAATAAAGTTGTAGATGTTTAAATTAGTTTCTAAGTATAAGTAGTAATATTATATCATAAAGAGATAATCAAAGAATGGGAAAACAATCTGGGATCAACTCTCGAATTTTTAGAGTCCAATTGAAAGAAGAATTATATTGATGCGAAATTTTGACTGGCAAACATTATCTGATTTTTTTGCCGACCAGACCATTTTTATGCAGACATCTTCAGTAATTTTTTATTTTTATTTATAATTCATGATGACGGCTTCGGCCGTATTGTCAGCCTCTGGAGCTGAAGCAGTACAATTATCACAAGGCATTTCCTCCTTGTATTTTACCTTATCCCGGGCATACTCGGTTGTGATAGCACGTTTTGTGGTTATTGCTATTGTTGATGGTATTGTTGTTGTGGGTTGAATTGTTCGAAGTCCTATTGCTTTTTGTGCGTATTGTTGTTGTCTATGTGGGTAATTGTCCAGACTGGTTCTATTGATTGATGGTGGTGTTGGTGAAAATGGTGAGTGTTGGTGTTGGTGAAAACGGCACCAATAGCGGTCTTGTCACTCGTTGCGAGGGCTGCACATGACTGTAACAAACAAAGAACAGTTATAGTTTGTGGACAGCACAAAACACCCAGTCTGCCTCCCTTTTGCGGCTCTGGTGTTATCCTCGAAGTTCGACTGTTTCCTCAACGGCTTGGCTAAGGCACTACAAAAAAAAAACATGTAAGGACAAATACAACACAACGGATAACAATAGGAGTATGAGAAAGGGGAAGGAGGGAAAATGGGGATAGGATTCAAAGGAGAAGACCGTTGTCCCTGGCGAAGCGGAAGACAAGCCTCATGTATTCCAGGTCCCTACAAGCCAAAACATCTCGGATCGGTGTATCCGGCTGTCTGCCGATGGCCTCAAGTGCGCTTATCAAGCTGGGTCTCGCAGCTTCGAATTCCACGCAGGACCACAGAAGGTGATCCACATCGTGGAATCCAATACCGCAGCCACAGACTTTCGTCTGAGCCAGATTAATACGCTGTAGATGTGCATCCAGAGCGAAATGATTCGACATGAGTCGAGACATCATCCGAATGAATGCACGATCTACAGAGAGCCCACCGAACCAAGGCCGCAGGGACACTTGCGGAGAGACCGAGAAAAGGAACCGCCCGAGTTCATCCGCTTCTCACATGCTCTGCCAGCGAGACAGGAAAAGTTGCTGTGGGGAACGAAGGAACTCTTGGGATGAGATGGGTCGGTCGTAAAATGCGCCCTCTCTGACGCCTGTTTTGGCCAGTGAGTCTGCCTTCTCATTGCCGGGGATTCCACAATGAGAAGGGACCCATATTAGCGATATTCTAAACGCCTTATCAAACAGCGAGCCTAGCAACTCGATAATTTTTACAATAAAGAAGTCTTGACTCTTAACAGCCCTTGGAGTTTTCAGTGCTTCAATAGCGCTAAGGCTATCAGTAAAAATGAAGTACTGGTCAGGGGGGCTCGCTGCTATTAGTAATAGTGCGTAAAAAATTGCGGCGAGTTCAGCTGTAAACACAGTACATGGCTGCCGCAATTTAAAGAAGGCTCCGGTAGTCTCGCTAAAAACACCGAAGCCCGTGCCCTCCTCAGAGGATGATCCATCAGTGTAAAACTGGTTCATTTTGTCTATATGGCCGTACCTCTTCACGAAAATGCCCGGCACTACCCTCGGGCGAAGATCATTGGGAATGACCTTGATTTCCTCACGCAACGAGGAATCTGTACTAACAATAGAACTGTAGCACTCAGGAAGGGCAGCACGGTTTACTGCTTGTGGGGCACTAGGATGGACTTGTAGAGCAACAAAATCATTATATATGTTAATGATTTTGCTCTTAGAACCTGCCTCTAAAAGCGCTATAAAATTCTCTATGATCAAGGGATTTGATACTGAAGAACGGACTAGAAGGCGAAGCGACAGCATTTCAAAACGTAATCTTAGCGGCATCACTCCGGTCATCACTTCTAGGGACATGTTGTGTGTTGATTTCATGCTCCCTAGTGCGAGTCTAAGACCACGGTACTGAATTCGCTCCAGTTTAAGTATCTGCGTATTGGATGCCCAATGGAAGCAATATGCTTCCATATTCCAATACGGATAACACCGTAGTCTTATACAGTCGCAGGACATCAGTTGGGTGTGCGCCCCACCAGAATCCTGTGAATGTCCTTAGAAAGTTGATTCTTTTCGAGCACTTTTTAATAAGGTATGTGATATGAGTGCTCCAGTTTAATCTTGAGTTGAACCACACACCAAGGTATCGAAAGTTGTCGGTGATTGATATCTTTTCCCCATATAAAAAGACATCAATGTTGGGGTCATATAGTCCCTTCTCCCTATTTTTGTCAGTGTCGCTAAAGGGAGAAAAGACTACCATTTCGGTTTTCGTTGCAGAAAACTTGATACCAAGGTTTTCAGACCACTCGGCAAGGTTATCCAATGTGGTTTGTAAAGCCTGTTGTATTTCGACGGCGTCCCTGCTAGCGACTGATATGACGCCGTCGTCTGCCAATTGTCTAAGGCTACAATTTGGCGCTAGACAAGAATCTATTTCGCTCACATAAAAATTATATAACAGGGGGCTCAAACAGGACCCTTGTGCTAGTCCGTGGAAGCTGGTTCGTTTCAGTTGTTCGTGACCATTGTTAAAATTCATTGCTTTTTCCGACAAAAGATTGAATAAGAAGTTATTCAATTTCGGCCCTAGCCCAGCAGTTTGCAATTTTTGACTCAGTTTGTGTGGAGAAACTGAGTCAAATGCCCCCTGTATATCTAGAAAAATAGACCCCATGTTTTGCTTGCGAGCACGAGCAAGTTCAATTTCTGTTACCAGAAGCGCTAAACAGTCATTAGTACCCTTTGCTTTACGGAAACCAAACTGGGTATCTGAAAGAAGGTTGTTGGATTCCAACCATTCTTCTAAACGGAAAAGAATCATTCTTTCAAGGAGTTTTCTCAGACACGACAGTAGAGATATCGGACGATATGAGTCGTGTCTTGATGGCGGTTTACCAGGCTTCAAAATAGTGACAACTTTCACTTCTCTCCATTCTTGTGGGACGATGTTGAGTTCCAACATACTGTTGAAGATGCTCAACAATCGTTTCTTCCCCACGTCTGGAAGGTTTTGAAGTAATTTACTACCAACCTGATCCAAACCTGGGGAAGAATTTTTACATGATAGGAGAGCCAAGGATAGCTCCACCATGGTGAATGGTGAGTCCAACATTGGGTCACTGCCAGGCGCATCTTGAATGAAATTCTGCGCTGGAACGAAGTCGGGACATAGCTTGTGTGCGAATTCAATAAGCCATTCGCCGGAAAAACTTTCGCTCTCGTTAATGTTGTTGCTGTTTCGCATCCTTCTAGCCATTTTCCAAAGCGAATTTAAGGAAGTGGAAGGATCTAGATTGTTGACGTATCTGCGCCAATAACCCTTTTTCTTCGCCTTCAACAGGTTTTTACACGCTCTCTCTTGTCCCTTATATTTTTCATATAAAGGCCTCGAGCCCGTGTCCCGGAAGGCTTTATACGCCTCCCGCTTCTTATTGAAAGCCGCTTGGCAATCCTTGTCCCACCAAGGAGTGGGTGGCTTTTTAAATGTCCTTGCTTGGTGGGAGCGCCTTGTTTGGGCTTCAAGGGCACACTTGTTTATGACTGCAACAAGATTTTTATACTCATTTACAGGAGTTGAATAATAAGTAGCAAGAGAAAGCGAAGCGGCTACTAATTCACCGTATCTCGTCCAGTCGATGTTCCTCGTTAAGTCACATTTAACGGGGATCCCATCAACTGAACATCCTCCCTTGATGTAAGAGATTTCTATCGGCAAGTGATCACTGCCAATAGGGTCCTGAATCACCTTCCAGCTAAAATCCAGGGCCATAGCTGATGGACATAGAGACAAGTCCAGTGCACTTTCCCTACTTTTTGGCGTCGACATCCTAGTTGCCTCTCCTGAGTTCAGAATTGAAAATTTGTACCTGTCGCAGAAATCTCGGATAATGGGAGCGCGGATATCATCCTTAACGCCCCCCCATTCTACTCCATGGGAGTTAAAATCTCCCAGGATTAAAAGCGGACCAGGCAAGACCACTGCTAAATTTCCAAGATCCTCTTTGAACTTTTCAATTATTTCTTTTTCATTGTTGGCTATCGGAGGGATATAAACGGATGCAATTGTCACGTGAAGGTCGCCTATTTTGGCCTGTATTGCGACAGTTTCCATTATTTCTTGTCTAGGGGTTGGTACTCTGGAGAAGGTGTGACTCTTCCTTATACCAATCAATACCCCCCCACCCCTGGTAATTCGATCTTCACGGATTATGTTATATCCCGGGAAGGTTAGCGTAATGTCGTCCGATAGCCAAGTTTCACATAGAGCGAACAAATCGCAATTGTGTTCGCCTACTAGTACTTTAAAGGAATTTAGTTTTCCGAGCAAACTTCTACAGTTCCACTGTATGAAGGTAGCCATTGGTGAATTAATCGTCCAATCGGACCATCATACTTAGGCACGGCCATTGAGCCAGCCACTGCTTGATCATCCCCTTCAGGTAAGGAAGGGCCCAAGTAGCGATCAATTGCAAAGGTTGCGGAAGGTTAAGGGTCATGAGGAGGGACTGGAGGATCTCAGAAAGGGATGGGGCAGGGATCCTCGGGAAGTTCCTAGGCTCTGTGGAGAAAGCCAGGCTTTCCACGGGAGCTTCGGTCCGAGGGGATCGCTTACTCTTGGGCTGTTTCCTGGGATTTTGTAGAGGAGGAGCAGAAGGAGCAGCGTCACGTGTTGGGGTGACGGGGGAGGGGGTTTCTTTTTTCCCGCGACGCTTTGGTGCCAAGGGTTTATTTTTCGCTCTTAGAACCTTCCGTTGTACTTTTTTATAAAGTACTCTCCGGTTCTTTACTGGTCTCATGGCTGCCTGCTCTAGAGCGGCCGGGTTAGATGCAGCATTTGCATCACCTTCGGACAATGCCGCAAAGGGATTTGAAACGTTTGCTCCTTTGAGAGCATCGCTATAAGAGCCGCGTGCCCGTTCGGCTACTGTTTTTATCTGCTCCCTTTATAGCTTCCGGTACACGGGACACTGCGCTACCTCATGCCAATCGTCTCGGCAATGCGAACATTTCTGAGACGATGCTTTGCACTCCTCGGTAGCATGCGTCCCTTTGCACTTTCCGCAGCACGTTTTGTGGGTACAAAACGATTCGGCATGACCGATGCGGCTGCACTTAGAGCAGGCAGCTACCTTAGGCACGTATGGCCGGTCAATGGGTATCCGGAGGCCTTCTATTACGAGGGCCTGCGGGAGTACCGTACCCTCAAACGTAACTCGGATTGAGGAGGTCTGAATAAATCTCTTTTCATTCGGTTCTGAAGCGTCCAACCTGTACAGCTTTTTCGCTTCCAGAACTTTTACTTTGGGCATGTTAGGGGAAGAAAACACACCCTGGCCCATTTTCACAACTTCCTCTACGGGGTAATCAAAATCCTCAATTACGCCGGAAACCTCAACCAAACTACCGGGGATATAAACCCGATAGTGCTCCGTATAATCGGAATCAGCCGCAATCAAGTTGGCTTGAGCCCGGTCCTTTGCGGTTACCCTTATCTTGTTTGGGCGCATCCGAAACACATCGGAAACACCCGGATACTTTTTAAAGATCGACGCCGCGATCGATCTAACACATCTTCAGTAATGTTGATTAAAATTTGATCATGATTTCTGCACGTAAACAGCAACAACTTTTCTGTCAAGTTTAATTCCCATTAATATTTGTATTTATTACCGATTCAAAGGGAAATTGCTTGATTTCTTCAGATAATATTTCTTATAGTTAATTTCCTAAATATTTTTTAAATATTATTTTATGTAAAGGAGTTGGAGATTGAACTAAATTGTTTACGTATTAATATGTACTCCAAATGATATACATTACTCTCAACAGTTTACCTATACTAAACTCTTTTCCTTCTTCTCTTCAAGGTTAATCCACGGTATTTCTTGGGAGTACAGCTACCAGAGCGCCAGGGAGTACAGTGTCTTGAGTTAAAGGCAGCTTAACTACTTTAGAACTTGTGGCCATACATCCTACATACATCCTCATCAATATTAATGTGTTTTTTTTTCACTTATTCACTTACCTTCGGACTGTTAAGATTTATTTCTAAATGATAAGACAGCAAGTTTTTATTTTATTTATTTTTGTTTATTTATAATTAATTATTATCGCATTTAGCTGTATTGTCAGCTTCAAGAGACTGAAGTGTACAAATTTAAAGTTTTTTTTGTTAATTCTTATAACAAATTTTAGATTTATCTTATTTAACCGTTAGTGCCCTTGGTTTCGATGACAAAACATTATTATTGAATGCAAAATTTAGATATGTTTATAAACTCCACTGGTGGCTCCAGTAGAAGTTAAATCAAAAATTTGATAAGAATAAATACATTCATTCACAAAACAAACAAACACCATAATTTGACTCAATTCTGAGTAAAAACTCAACCAAAGCCTTTCACTACAAACTCTTCGAAAAGTTCCGCTGGTCTTACAATATCAAAGGGTAGAAGAGGATGAAGAAAAAAAAGTTAATACACATACACCATTCAAACACCAACCCTGGGGACATAACATTCTTGTGCATTCGGCTGCGGAAGGAAAAATTCCACGACGTTCGACCGTCCTTGTGGATTGTTCGGTTTAGTGGAAAATAAAAATGTCACAAACTTTTCCGACGTTTCCGTCGACAGCAGCAACATTGGCATTGCCAAGCAAAGCGACGTTGGAAAGCATCCATCCAAAATGCCCTTCACATGGGCAGAATTGAAAAATGCCTATTTTCTGCCTAGTTCACCTGGAATCGCGTATAGCGCTTCACACGACTTTTACGGAATATTTTTTTTAATTGTTGATTTCTATATCCTTCATCAGTATGGTTCTTTTTCAGTGTGGAGTGAACGGAAAAGGGGTTTGTTTTTTTAAATAACGCACATTATTGAAACACAAGATAAATTCAAACAATACAATAAAAGTTTTAATTTTAAATAAATTTAACAAACCGAACCATTTTGCAAAGTTAAATTAGCAAAATGTTCAATAATATCACAAAATATATGATTACAAAAATAAACAAAACAAATATGACAAAATGATTTAATAGTGAAATAGAATACAAAAACACTGGATAAAATCTAAACTAACCTAACACGTCTTGTAAGGTAGTAACATCTTTGTAACAAAAGTTGTTCTTCATTTACCTCATCTAACGCACGCATTACTTGCTTGCCAGACATTGCAACTGCTGACGACATAATAAGTGCTATGAATATCAAACATATTTTCCTAAACACTGCACACAACACGCACAGACCCACACCACCCCACCCCAAACCCAGTACCATTTACACAACAATTTTGTTAATATTTTCTAGCTCCATTGCTTCCAATGGGGCTTTTGCTTCGAATACCGGGGCATTGGCCCGTGCATGTGCATGACAACTTCAAAGAACGAGTGCAAATGATTTTCGTTTGAAGTCGAAAAGGCTCTTAAATTTTGATTAAAATCTCCACATCAGCAAAACATGCAGGCAAAAAGGTAGAAACCATCCAGACTCGACTCTTATCGGGTGCAGCCAAGAAAATGCTACCAAACATCATCTTCAAACACTATCACTTGTACGGCTGGCATACCTGTTATCTCACAATATGTACGTGAGTACGTGTGCGGTACATTGGTGTGATCGGGGCTGACCCGTTTTTGTGCACAGACTTGAAGGCTTGAAATAAGTGTATTACATTAGGGATCTACCATATCTGGAACGGATGGTCAGCAAAAGTCTATTACCGAACGGTATTGGCCTCGAAGCTGGCTGCATCCTTCAAAGGCACATCCGCTTTCTTCGAGAAGACTTCCTCCGTGCTGTTGTGTAGTTTACCTCCAAACCAATACCCTTTTTTTGCCATGCGCTGGAGTAGCATTGCCCAACAACAAAATATTAACAGTCTCGAGCCAATATTAGATAAGCAAGCATCATCAAGGCGGAAGCCTTTCGTTTGCCATAGCCTCAGCGAAGAATGGAGCCGCCTGGTACGGCACGACGTTCGTTTACGCCCTGGGCCTAAGTGTGATGTATTCTGGATATGGTTATTCAATTATTTTCTCTAAACACCTTGACCAAAGGGCTTCACCATCTTTTATGCCTTATAAATGTATGATGTGTGGTTGATAGAACAGAACCTTCGCCCTCCCTCCCCCCAAACACACATACACACGTAAAAAATTCCATAGTGTCAGTTTTATGCAAATGGCGAAAAAGATAGATGACACCTAAAAATGTTTGCCAGCGCACAATAAGCGTACTTTCATTTGGTGATACAGGATAAATGAAGGGGACAAAAGCCGAGGATAAGTATCACCTACGGTTGTACCCTTTTGGAAAAATGTTCACACTCGTCCCTTTAATAGCGTTAGTTGGTTCATACGTGTGGGGTGGCAAGATTGACCTGAATTATGAATCCTTAAAGTGTGTAAAACAATGTTTGCCTTTTCAGGTTGTACATATTGTTTAGTTTTGTGTTTAGTTTTTTTTTGTTTGTTTTATTTCATTCATATTTTCTTTCCCATTAAACAGAAAGGCCCTATATTTATTAGCATTTAAATGTAGTTTTCCAGTTTATTTACCAAATTCATTCGTCAAGTTCAATGACGAAATGGTAAACATGGAATCTATCCAATGATTGAATAATCTAATTGTCAAATATGTTTAACTTCTCTTTATTTATCCTTCTTTAATCGTTTATTTGCTCATTAATTGCTAATTGTTTAATTGTGCTAAGTTATTTTTCTGTATTCATTTTCCCTCTTTTACTTTACTGTATTTACTTATGATTTGCATTCGCATAATTTATTTTTTTATGTTTACATCGATTTAATCTTGTTTTTTCTATTAATTTGTTTTAGATTTCATGATTATTTTCTTCTCTTTGCGTTATATTTATTAACTTATTTTCCACAAAAAAATCCAGTAAAAAATTTTCCACAAAAAAATAACCCAAAGTATCGGTTTTATATAAAAATTATTTTGTATTGTATTTGATTAAAAACACATTACATACAAAGCTGCGTTAAAGTAAAATCGAATCAAAGGTAAGGTTCTTTTGTGTATTAATTATGAAAATTAAAATATTTTGAAAATATCCACCAATTTTCCATACGACACTGTGCCACAATCCCATATTACCTGGAACGATATGCAATTTTTCTACCACATCAAAACGTACACACAGCAATACATATTCAACGTCTCCTACCACGGCCCACAATAGGGGTGGTCTTTGAGTCGCCTTTGGCGATTGTTGGCGCATTGACACGGGCCTGTCCGCTTTGCGAATGGGGTCATGCTGTCATGCAATATTTATGTCGTCCGATGTTTGAAATTTGACAGCCAACGGAACCACGGATAAATAATCGATCTCATACGGGGACAACTCTTTATTGTGGTAAAAAAAGAAACAAAGGCACCCAGAAGGAAATTGGAGGTGTAGGAGAGGGTACGGAATTTCGGATCTATATATTGTTGAGTTCCACCTTCCAGTGTACGCGTAATGTAAAACCAAAAATTTAATTCAATTTCCCTACCCGTGCGCCGGTAGCGTGCCTGGTGCAACTTTTTTCCCCCTCTGGTTCTTTGGTGGATAGCGACCGCAGAACAATGCATACCTGTTCGAATTCGGTACAGGTATGCATGTACTTTGTGCTTTCCAACTGCGTTGATGCTGGAAAAATGGTGAAAATTCACCGTTTGGTTATAGCGGTGCCGTGAGGGGTGAGGCAGAGTAAGGCGCTGTCTGTCATTCGCAGACGAACATCATGTAATGGGATTTGCTTGATGCAGGACCATGTGGAAGAGTATTATTACAGTGGCCTTATGAAAAACTGTGAGCCACATGAATATGTAATCAAATTTCCGATTGTACTTGTGGAAGCTGGTTTTTTTTTGCTTTTATTTTCCCTAACATCATCAACATTGTAATGTAAAAAGGCAGACACACGAACGATACAAAATAAACGCGTGTGAATAGATAGTTGATCTTCAATGGTGTACAAACACGCTCCAAAATCGAATAAACAGTATTCGAACGCATTCAACAAGTGCTTTGAAGGACTAAAAACTACGTTAACTGTAATATTTGTCTAAATTAGAAATATAAGAACTCAAAGCATATTTTCTTTTCTCGCTGATATGTAAGTAAATATAGATTTCACATCGTGTGATTCCATATTTTTATTTGTTTTAATTTTATGTTTTCACTTGACTCGTTTAAAATGTATGATTTATTAATTTCAGTAGAAACTTTATCACAATTTTTAAAAAATGTAAAACAAACTGTATGCTAAAGATCATTTAATTTAAATAATTTAAAAATTTTAAATGAGTTTTACAAGAATTAATTGTTTCTTGCCTAATTTTCTATGCATTGTTAATTTTCATGAAACGCGATCTCACCAGTATTTAAAGTAAGAAAAAATAGTTATGAATATTTAATTTTTACGGCTTTAGAAAGAAAAACGAATTCAAATACTAATTCCCAATCGGCAAAAAACAATAAAATTTGTTACGTCTAGGGTAAGTTGGAAACATATTTTGCCCTGCTTTATCTATGCTGAACGGTTTAAATAAGCAAAATAAAAAAAGAGAGAATCGTAACTACTTTTGTCATCTAATGAAGCAATTTTCTCGTACATTACCTGCCTGTCACTTAAAATCCTTACTCCATAGAAAAAAAAAGGCAAGACGACACGAAACGCTCCATTTTGTTTCGCTGTCAAATGGAGAACCGATTTCCTTTTTCGTCCCTGCTGTAAAAATGACGAGACACGATCAATCATCATTCCCGCAGTGGAGCCAAATTTCAAAAACCCCTTACACAATTTAACCACACACGCTTCTCCATAGGGCCTTACAGACTTGTATCAGCGTATGACGGCCTCCTAAAGCCGGCATGCAGCAAGCATGCCCGGTACAGCATCTACAACGAACCATCGTCTACCGGCATGGAGAGCTGTCCCGTGTGTTGTGTGCTTGTTATGAAAATTAATTCAATTTTTCCAAATCGCAAAATATGTTTGCACCGCCATGGGCGCATGTCTATCATCTCTCTCTCTCACGCCTCTGTCCTGTGTGTCGTCGTGGACGTCTCGTTGTCGTTGCTGTAGACGTTCGGTAGTCCATCACTGGCATACGCTACAGCTACAGTACCCCTTTTCTCAGTCTAGGACAGGTAGTCCATTTCGGCCACCTGATTTTCCACCATTTTCCACCACTTTGCAACGTACCTGATGAACGAAGTCCATCTACATGCCCATTGTTTAGCATAGTCTTTGCAAGTGCCAGAATCTCCGGACCATATCGCAGAGGATGAACTACGCTCAAATCTGACTGCGGAAAGGAAATTTGAAACGCATTCTGGCTCAGCTACGCCCGATTGGTGGTTACCAAATGATAGACAGAATGACTTCGTTATCCTTTGCAATGAACAAGCCGCGTCTCCTTCTCCCTCAATCTCGATGTTTTTTTATCACTGAAAACCCGGGTGGAAATCATCAACGCAGAGAATAGAGTTTTGCCCCTTTGCCCACGGGAAAAATGCCCGTTATCCCGTAGGATACGCTTATACCTGCCGGACGGAGTCAATTGGATGGAAGGAAATTAGAATGTTTGCTGGAGGAAATTTTTAATCAAAGTATTTCGCCAAACTATGCCGCCGGATGGGGCATCCGTACGAGGGTTCATGGACATTGAGCGCCCGGGGAAGATTGTCGCTTGTTGTGTAAGGGTCAAACTGGGAAGAAACAAAAAAAAACAAGGCAGAGCGCATTCAGTTAGGGCACATACCGATCTCCTGCTGTGCGGCGGAAAATTTTAAGCAGAGGATGGGAAAACATGAAAATAATCAATCCACGCTAAACGGGAGGCGGAAACGACGATTGGTTAACAAGATGTGTGCAGCAATGATGATGAAGGCACAGTTAAAACCTTAATCGTGCTAACATTTCACGTTCGACAAGTCAAAATATCGAACCCTTTGGTAGTTGAAGGGCAACCAAACGAGACAATGATTATTAGATAAATTCTTGAACAAGTGAAGTGGAGACTTAATTTTTTTTACTCGTGAAAGAGAAAAAGGAAAGAAAAACATTTAATTTATAGTCAAGCGCGAAAACTACACTTTTTAAAGAATTGAAAACATGATGAATCAATTAAGTAATTATTCTAGTAGAAATAATAAGAATGATTTTTCTTTAAAATCTATTAGAGGTCTGTCCTTTGTCTGTGAATGAACAAACATACAATAAATTTAAATTAAAATCATAAAAAATCACGAAATATGCGTAAAGTAATATTTAACGTAGGTATAACGTTTTCATTTATTTTTCTTGTACTTTTTTCCTTTCGATTTGAACTAGTAGCGATCAAACGCTACTTTCTTGGCTACATGGGAATCGCAGAAGAACCAAATTGCAAGACATGTCAAATACCAGATACCGCCGGACACATGATCTTTTCATGCGAAAAGTATCTGTCATTAGGGCTGTCCATAGAGAACCAAGAAATACATTGGAAGGATAGAGAAGGAAAAACAATTAGACTAATCATGAACTTCGTAAGAAGACATAAGCTAAGATTCTAAAAAAACAAAAAAAAACCCTAATAATCATAAATTAAACCAATGCCAATAGGAATCTTAGGAGGTAAATAGGTAAATCATCTGAATATGGACAGTGAAACAGAAGTTTCACTGAACATAGGAGGTCACAGACATCTCACACATTAAGAAGAAGAAAGAGAAGAAGAAGATCGTTACTTTCAAGCGTTTGTTCTTTAGTCGTAAATAACAGTCAAATCGTATTGCTTATTGGAGACTGAAGCTAGGATAATGTCTAGTTAATATCTGCGTTTTTGCTTGGGAATTGTTTTTGTGTAGAGCGTTCTGTTCATCGTTTCGCACTGACAAACCATTCGCACGACAAAAATAAAAAATCTCTTTGAGATAGGCCATATCTGAATACCCGCAGGCAGATCGCGAATCGGAGTATCAGTGGAACTCCTTATACTCTAGAACTTCGAATAAGAAAGGTCTTAAAGTCTTGTATTCCACGCAGTACCTTAGCTAAATCCTCAGGACGCCCTATACGTTGGAAATGTACGTTCAATGCGAACCGGTTAAATCTAAGTCTGCACATTATTCAAATGAACGCACGATCTCCAAAGTTGTCAGAAAATTGAGACTTAAAGAATATTTGAGAAGTAATCAACCACAAAAACCTCCTGAGCTTGACCCACGCAGAGCGATAGAAGGACATGTAAGTGCTCGTGAGGAAGGATGAGCCTATCAAAAACCATCCGAAGCACCACTTTTGACCAATTCATCTGACTTTTCTATCATCTGATCTGATAGTTAAAATATCGCAATGAGAAGACTGCGAAGTAAATGATATACGAAATTATTTGTAAAACAACGAGCTTTAGACTTAAATAATTTCTTGAACAAAACATTTTTGGGGTCATAAAAGCCTGCACAGATTTCAGTACATCGGAAGTAAAAATAAAATATTCATCTGGAGGACTATCACAACATCAATTAGGCGTAGTTCGAGCGATGGTTGCGGTAAATTAAATCAAATAATAATAATAAAAAAGTTCATGTCACCAAGTTGTACGAGCATGTAGCTAGACTACAGAATAAAAAGCTGCATAATATTCAAAGTAGTTTTTAATTTAAAAGCACCACAAACAGGTCATTTATTTTTGCATACACAAACCAAACACACACTAAATGATATACCCTTTTGAAATTCCTGACTGCTGACTTCTGTACAATATTTCCCTTTACTCTTTTATTAAACTTCGGAAAATTAATAACCACACAAACAAACTCTATTGTAAATGCATTCAAGCAACATTTTTCAATCCTTCAATAAACATATCCAGCACAGCTTTCCGTCCAAAACCGTGCTGCACGGTAATGCACGGCGCCACATCTCGGTCCCCATTCAGTACAATCCAAATGCACAATGTACCACAGCGTGCAGCAACCAAACAAGCATATAAAGCTTTTCTTCTCGCGCTTTTCATTGCATGTTCCATTGTACGATGACGCCCGGGCGCAAAAAGCACCCCGGGTGGCGCAAAAAGAAAGAAAGCACCATTCAATCAAACGATCCGAAAGCCACAACAAATCGTTTTCCCGCATCGAACCCACCGATGCCACCAACCATGTGTGCGGGAAAAGAGCGTGTGGTGTACCAGCATGACATGGCTACAAAAGTGCAGCAAATCCGATCGGACGTGTAGCCAAGTGGCACACGAAGAAAGGTAAACACAGCGTACGACAATGTGAGCATACAGCCCCCCGACATCGACCGTTTTGGCACGAAATGAGCAATCTTGAAGAGAGCTGAAGCACAAGTGCTGGAACGAAGAAGTGCTGAAAATGATGTGAGGAAAAATGTTTAAACATACATACACCGATACACGGATGTCACGTATGAGGGTAAGAAAAAGGGGGAGTTTTCTAGAAACGGCCGTGGGAAAGCTAACGTCAGCACGTGGAAAACATATCCTTCCGATGCGGAGTAAGTGACAGCACAAAACTGGGGTGTTTCTTTACATTGACTGCAAAGCGTGAATGGGTAAGCTTTCCCCGTCTTCCACCTTAGAACGTAGAACGTCAACATAATAGACAGCATGTCCATGAACGGGAATGACCAAACAGCATGGGGACAGAAAATTATCAAACAAAAAGTAATTAATTTCTTGCACCTCCACAAACCCTTTTCCGGTTTATTTATTCATACCGGGTCCCCCCACTTGGCCAGGGGTGAATGATGATCAAAACGGGGTTTCCTTTTTTGCGCCCGAACAGCGATTGTGCGCGGCCATTCCCGATGGTCGCGCTCGGGGACAAATACCACCAAGGTGAATAAGTTGATTTTATTTCTCGTTCCAAACACCGTCAGCGAGCGTGAAG
Organism: Anopheles funestus; assembly: GCF_943734845.2. NCBI lineage: Eukaryota > Metazoa > Arthropoda > Insecta > Diptera > Culicidae > Anopheles > Anopheles funestus. Next base: position 68,945,500 of record NC_064598.1, on the reverse strand, counting down.
GTTGAAAAAGAAGCATTGAAAATAACGTTCCAGCACACCAGCTGTGACCATGCCAAAGTCGATTGGAGTAAATATAATCATGCGAAGATGTCATAACCATAAGGATGTTACGGCCGTGCTTCAAGGATTGGAAGGAAGGAGGAATGCGATCGCTTTGAAAGTAAATTGAATTTGGCACTTGTTGCAGTTAGTGTGGAGTGAAATATGCTTTTCCGCAGCAAACTCATAAAAAAGCTTCTTTCTTTACATGCTGTTTGACGTTTTACCGGCGATGTCGTCGATAAGTTTCTTCAAACTTTATTGGATTTGACTTATATTTTGAATCAATTATGTGCGATGCTTAATATTGTACTCTTTTATTCAAAAGAAATTTCACAACTTGTTATAATGTTGTAATTCGTGCTTAACACAGCACTATAAATAATTGATTTTAACGTATGATAGAATATTTCTTTTTTTAAGAGATTAACTTTTTTTTAGCCCCGTACTTTCCCGCACATTAAAAAAGAGCATGCAATATAAGGCAAATAATGTGTGATTTTTTATGTAAGATGATATAACATATAATCGCATCACTTAAATTAAAAATAAAAACATACATTTTTATAACCATCAAATAAAAATGACTTCAAAAAAAAACAAAATACAAAAATTAAAGAAAAAAAATTACGATTCAACATCTGAAGAAAGATCACAGTGGATCAAAATTATGAAATGTATGAAAAAAGTACTAAAAATTTCATTTCCGCAGTTAGAAAATATAAAATTAGCGATAAATTATTATGTTTTTCAATGGTAACAAAACCTATAACATAGCTACAGCGTAGCTATAGCAAAACAACATTACAATTGAATTTAGTATAAGGTGTTACATTAAATATGTAAAAATATGTGTTCATTTTATTGAAAAAAAACAATAAAATCACTTCGTACATAGCACTTAAACGAGCAACAATTAAAAAAAAAAAACAATTAATACATCACTCTTTCAACTACTTAAACAATGCCAAACACTTGGATCGATCGAATCGAGATCGACTGGAATATCCTCAAAGATCGGAAGGATCGTTACCATCTTTCTCCAGTTTGTTTAATTTTCGTATGACAACGACAATGCAATGATTTCTGTAGACAAAGCATTGATTAATTTTGTTAGGCCATTCTTCTTCTTCTTGGCGTAACGACCTCTGAGGTCATGCTGGCCTTTTCTGGCTTACTAGACTTATTTTAACACGTCGCTGGATAGTCAGTCCTTGCTACGGGGATCCGGAAGGGATTTGATCTCCGCTCCTGCCGTTTGGACGGGTGCCGTTTATCAAATACACCATCGGGCCTCATGCAAACCCATGTTAGATCATTATATGAAGCAATATTTGTTAAATGATTTAAAGAATAATTCTTATGTAATTATTAGCAAAAGCGATTTATTACAAAAAAATAGATTCATTTCTTTTAAAAAATATACCATTTTCCACATTCCGTACACTCTGTCTATGATAAATTTGAAGTATCTTTATAATTATGTATTATCTTTATAATTCTGCATTGCTACATATGCATATGCATGCCAGAATATTTTTTTAAAGAAAATAAATATTTCAAAAGAAGCTCTGAGTGTTCCTGTTCATACTGTCTTAATAATCGTTATGATTCACACTACTGAACATAGAAAAATCTTCTGAAGCATCATAACTAAAGACATTCTACTTCAATTGCTTGTAGGATATCCTCTCAGAGAAGTTTAGAATAATTTCTGACACTTACACCATCCTAACGATGACACATCCAGGAAATGGCGGTATAATGTAACTTTTCTTCGTAAGCGCACCATCTTGTGTTGATTAATTACTGTAAAGTCAACCGTTTTCAGCACCTCAACGCAGCAAAGCACGCCACAATATTGCTTGTGCACGCTTGTGTCATTCCACGTGGTCAAACCATAGTCTAGGAACTCTTCGCCACACATACGCCACAGTGCACGCATTTGTCTTTGAACTTCCTAATGAAGTGGTGCGCCTCGGTACGAAGCTTGCCGACTACATTAACATCTCTCATCCCTATCCCAATAGGGATAACGCAGCAAATTGACAATCATTACTTTATATCTTTCCTTCTCTCTTCATCTATTGCAATTAGTTTACTAGAATTAAGATAAGCTTCAAAGCTGGCTAACTGGAGAGATTGCGGTAAGGAATGAAAGAAGGATACACATATTATCATTATCCATCGGATCACACTGTGGACCAGAGCGGAAAAAGCAAAATGATCTGGCCAGCGGGCCTCGCCAAAGTAATGTAGATTACAATTTGTATCTATCAACTCTACCACCGGATCAGCTCCGAAGCATTATGATAAAAGAGCCTGTGATCATTGGGGATCCGGAAGGGAAACTTAAACGATTTTTCCAAGCAAAAGAAAAAAAAAGATGCTAACGATAATGATAACTGTAAAGATGGTATGGAAATTAATAAAGTACCATCTTTATCATTGTCTATTCCTGTTGTTCGAGACACGAACGCAAGAAATAGTAAAAAAAAGTGTTATAATAGAGGAGAGGCAAAATTGAAATGAGTACTAGTATTTATTTAAAGATGGTAGGGATTTTCCTGTTCATTGCCGAGAGCGTGCAAATGCAAGGAAAATTGCATTGCATTTTGCATTTTGCATTTTGGAGAAATAATAATATTAATAATAATAATAATAATAATAATAATAATAATAAATGTAGCGAAAGTAAAATAATAACATAGAAACCAAACAAAAATAGAATAAAATAGAAGCCAAAAAAACAAAAAAATATAATAATAATAATTATTGTTATTAATATTACAAAAAACATGGAAAAAATAAAATGAAAATGTAAGAAGGTAACAACTAGGAAACATCGTACTGCTGTCCAAGGGCATGCTTATTTCGTTGTGAGCCAGCTCCAGTAGCGGAACTAACGGTGGGCGGAGTAGGCGGCCGCCTAGGGCCCCGTCGTTTGGAGGGGCCCCGAAAGACGACAGAACATTTAATACGTAACGGAACCCGAGCAGAAGCACCCCCCCCCCCCCCCCCCAAGGAATCATATGCACAGCCGAGGCCCCAGCGCTATGAATGGGTTGTTCTTCCTTGAAAACCATATGCACAGGTTTGCGAGTGTGTTTTGGCTAACGGTCACTGAGCACCCCCCCCCCCTCTCCCGGCTTCATCGTTTGCGGAGTTGTAGGGGCCCCGAGCAGGTACAGTAGGGGCCTCCAAAAATAACTCCCCCCCCCCCCCGGTCAGCACTTTTAAAAACAGTTAAATTCTCGTTTTTTTTTTTCAAAATTCAGTTTCACGCCAGTTCGACTATACTTTTTTGGGCCCCAATTACCATTCCGCCTAGGGCCTCCGACAAGCTTGATCCGCCACTGGCCAGCTCAGACCATTATCCTGTGATTGACAGACTAAAGTGACCTTCGCCGAATTCGTCACAAGGTTTATTTTTTTCTCCAAGTAATTTTGTTTAAGGTTGCAAAGTGATAATGTTCTTTTAATTATCTTATGTTGTATTTAAAGTTGTTTTTCTAGATTTACTTTGGAAACAAATTTGGTTTTGTTTTGATAACTTGGTTGAAGAGAAAGAATGGAGTCAACATTTATATCTAAATTGCATAACTTTCTTTTAGGATTCAGGATCATGACTCAGAATATGATAATTATTCGGTTAAGATATGTCGTCCTGTAATTAGTACATCACAGTTCAGACATAGAGAAGGAGAGTCTTTACTTAACCGATAACTGTGTGTCAGTCTAGTGTGGTAATTTCGCAGCCATGTTTAATGTTTAATGTTTAATGTTTAATTTTATTTATTCCGTTGCCACGCGGGTTTACAGAAATGACTTACTAACTAATACCTAAACCTAACATTATTACGAGCCAGGAGAGGAATGGGAAGAGTGTTTAAGGAGGGACCGGAAAGTGGACAAACTAAGGTGGAAGTCGAATACATGGCACACGGAATTGAACTGACGGATAGCACACACGAGGGGGTCTTTGCGCCCTACTGAAGTACTTCTAGTTGGGGTCGCAAGAGGGGGACGATTACGAAGGACACGGGAAGGGATGTAAAATGGGATTGATGATAACAAAGTGGGAGCATCGGTATGACCAAGAAGGAGAGAAGCAATGAGGATTGATTGCGCCTGGGAACGGCGAGCTTCGAGCGAGTCAAGACAGAGCAGCTGACACCTGAGTTCATAATCAGGGAGAGGCGAGGTGGAGGAAAGCCCACCAAATGATTTGCGAACCGCAAACCTGGTGAACGATCGCTGCACCCGCTCAATTCGCTCGATATGAGTTCTCGCTAGTGGTGACCAGACTACTGAACAATATTCCAGAATCGATCTGACCAGCGAGCAGTACAGTGCCTTCAAGCAACTGGGGTCCGAGAAGTCGCGTGCGATACGTTTGATCAGGCCAAGGATCTTCCAGGCCCTCCCGACCACGGAATCAATGTGGATATTAAAGGAGAGATCTTTGTCCAACCAGACTCCCAAGTCTTTCACATGCGTGACTCGGTTGACAATCTGGTCGTCAAGAACATAAGGGTGACTAAAAGGAGATTGGGAGCGGGTAAAAGAGATGACACTACACTTGTCGGGACAGAGGGTAAGGGAATTACGAGCACACCAGATGGAGAAACGGTCAAGGGTGCCTTGCAGAGATTCGCAATCTTCACGAGTATACACAGGATGAAAGATTTTTAAATCATCTGCATAGCACAGGAAACAATCATTGGGAAACACGGAGCTGACATCATTTATGAAAATAACAAACAACAAAGGACTGAGGACACTACCTTGTGGAACGCCCGCAGAGGAAGAGAACGAGTAGGAGAATTGATTATTGTACTTAACACAATACGAACGATCATAGAGAAAAGAACGCAACCACGACATGAAAAAATGGCTAATACCTAAACGGGAAAGTTTATCAAGGAGTAAGGAATAAGGGACGCGATCAAAGGCCGATTTAAAATCTGTATACACGGCATCGACTTGATGAGCCGATTCCAGATTGGAGGAGATAAAGGAAGTAAAGGACATAAGGTTAGTAGCGGTAGATCGGTTGGGAAGAAATCCATGCTGTTGAGGGATAATAAACGGCCTGGCGGACTTCAAAAGGAAAGAGTGGAGAAGGTGCTCAAACACCTTTGACATCGCACATTGAAGTGAGATGCCGCGGTAGTTCGTGACCAAGGAGGGGTTACCTTTCTTTAGGATAGGTACCAGCCAGGAACGTTTCCACAAATCAGGAAAGGTAGACGAGCACAAAGACATGCGGAATAACTTAACAAGTACAGGAACAAACACAACGTGGCACTTTTTGAGTATAAACGCAGGGATACCATCCGGACCGGGAGAGAAGGAAAGCTTGAGCTTGGATAGTGCTGCATCCACCGCCTCGGGACTGATGAGTTCTGAACCCCAATCGTTGGGACTGGGCGATTCACACCCAGACATAAGGTCGGAGATGCCCGACGGAACAGATAAACTACCGGAGAAGTGTTCAGCAAAGAGAGTACAGGCGTCAGCCGCATTGTCTGCTCTGCTCGAACCGAGGGATACAAAGATGGGAGAGGAGGAGGAATTACGACGCTTATTCACATATGACCAGAAGCACTTTGGATGACGATACAAACGAGACTGGAGTTTTCCGAGGTATAGTCTGTACCTTGCACGATTATAGATTCGGAACGCTGAGGCCGAATATTTAAAAATTCGCCGGGTAAATTCACCAGGCGATTGACGGAATCTACGTAGTGCTCGTGCTCTGTCAGCGCGAAGTGAACGTAGGGTTCGATCATACCAAGGAGGGGAGGAGTAGAGTTTGGAAATAGGACAACATAAAGGGAAGGCGGCATTAACAACAGACGTAAATCGGTTCACCGCAACGTTCACGGGACATGAAGAGTCAAGGAAAGACAAATCGGAGCTCTCAATAATCTCGCTGAATTTAGGCAGATCTATTCTGCTGAAATTAAGACTTCTCCTAGCTGGACGTTGCACATTGTATCGTAGCGGCACATTCAAGTCGAGTTCTAGCGCAGGATGGTACTCATCTAGCGGAAGCATTGGATCTAACGAACTGAAAACGGGAGAGGTATGGTACGTTGCTAGTTCATTAACAAAAACTAGATCTAATTGTCGGTTGAGCGAGTTACATATTCCTGACAATTGCCTTAGATTGCATCCTGTCATTCCATCCGAAAAATAAGTGGAGTAGTGTCGAGAGGCTGATGGTTCGAAATAACCATCACATGGTGTCCACTTGATTAAGGGTTGATTAAAATCACCACAGATGATTACAATGTCATTGTCTTTAGTGCGCGATTGTATCGTAGAAATAGAGTTAAAGATAGAGTCTAGAGCAACGGTGCTCGACCTCATATTCGGCGGTAAATAAAACGCTGCCAGGAACACGGAGAAAACCCCGAGATTAATTTGTACCCAAATATGCTCAAGTGAACAACCAGGTATATCTAACTGCAGCGAAAAAAACTTTGAGAGGCATGTTAGAGTTTGCTGACTTTTGTCAGAAGTCAGAAGAATCCTTCCCAGGGAAGGATTGACAACTTGGTAGCTCTTAACGATCTGTTTTCCAAAGATTTTGATCACAGGAGTTTGCATAATTTGGCGGCATCTTTTTTACGTATTAGGTGATGGTTACTGTTATTGAACCTCTTGCCTACGTTTTGAAGTTCAATAACAAATTTTGAAATTTTGAAGACAAGTACAAAACTGCTGCTACAGCGAAAACATTTCTTCAATTGACTAAAAGTATTACACCAATGTGCCAAACAGAGTTACATTTCCTATAATTTTCCAATACCTTGATCGAATTTTTCCTTTCATATTTACTCATATTTTGCATCTAATCGTGTATTGAATAATAAATAAAAGTAAAAAAAAACTTTAACTAATTCTACAACTTTCGTTTCTTCCTTACGGTCCACTGCAGAACTCGTGGGCGTTAAAGGATATCAAGTAGATACAAAACAACTACAAAAATCTCACGAGACAGGACGAAGTATGGTTGGATCGCGTAGACATAAAGAAAAAAAACGACCACACAGTACGAACCGCAAAAAAATCAAACAACCTTTGCAAGAAAAGACGCAATCGTCGAAGGACGCCATCCGAACGCAAAACTAGACACAGATGCGATCGGTAGAGTTTTAATCCCGGCCCCGGATTACTGCATTATTTATTAACAGCTACGGTGTCCTCTCGTGCCATCCCACAGGACACCCATTTGACGTGGTTTGGCGTGGGACGTTCGACCCGCAAATCGAGAAGACGAAGATAGGTCTAGCGCCAAAACCCTCGGTGCACAACAATGGTGGAAACATATAGACCACAAGGGTACAGTGGAACAGCGCACAAAGATAATGCTGTTCCTAGGGACATCGAACAAAAAAAACCGCCCTCCCTAGATAGAAAGTGGCAAAGGCAAGCTGGATCCCATGTCCAATGGGTGGCATGGGAAAAAAAACCCGCCCACTCAAAGCCCGGGACCCAGAACCGACATCGACCAAACCGCGGGGTATTCATTTTACCAGGCTTTATGGCTTTATTATCCCCACAAGTAACTTCGCGAATGTCACTGCACTTTATTAAAAAGAATCCGCCACGGATCGACGACCGCGCACGCCTGTTACGGGATCTGAATCTAACCACCGCAAAAAAAACCCATCAAACCGATCCCCCATCCTCAAATCCATGCTTCATTATGGCTAATGGTGGATAATAGGGTCTCTAAAATATGTACACGGCCATGGCGAGCGCCCCTTCTGCCACGCCAGAGACCTTCCAAAATATGGGTATGGGTAGTGTGGCAAGGGCACACTCTTGTCTTATCGATGGATAAAGGCAGGCGTTTCTCGCGAAATCCGGACGTTATCCTGTATCAGCATTTCTATTTGTATGTGTTTCGAAGCATTCCAAAACGGGAAGCAGCGGAAAATATGAAACATTGGCGCTAGGGAGATCATTATTTATAATAAGGTAAACGGGCACGGGTAAATATGTTTGACAATGAGGTTTCTATTTTATTTTTACTCCACCGGTTGCCACGGAACGTTGAAGTACATTTTTAAAAGGCTCTACTATTGATACATTTTTAGTAAGCTGTAGACAAGATGTAAATATTCATAAAATGATGCAATTTAAGCATAAATTAAATTAAAAACCTTAAATTTTTGGGCTTTATATTTAAGAAAAAAGAAGAACAGTACAAAATAGCTATTGCGAGGAATAATAAATAGCTATTTTTTATACTCAAATAATAATTTTATTTAAAGTCTATTGATACTCAAGGCAACATTTGACATTTGAAATTTGAACAGAGAGAAACTCCTAACAAGAAAAGCTTAAGTTAACCTTAAGCTTGGAATAGACAGAAATTTTATGATGATTCTTCAATTAGAACTTATTTAACAATAAAACAATAAAATAAATGGTTTCTTGTTTCTGTTCATTTTCTTGTTCTATGAGCTTAATTTATAAGCGTACATGTTTGTTAAACAATGTATTATCTTCCAAAAGTTGTGGAAAATCAATTATACTTAAAAAAGCAGTTTACAAAATTGATAAAACAGAATCCATCTGTTTCCAGTCCGCTGCTCAGCTAAACTCCACCAAACAAACGTACAAACAAACATAACCATTTCGCACATCTTGCCTAAACGAACTATATCTTTCATCGTGAACACACACGGCGGTGTTTGCCGCCGTTTGCTTCCGCCTTACATAAGTATCACCTTCTCATGAGCGTAACACATAAAAAGTATCCTTTCCATTTTCTACCCACCGGAGGAACTGGAATCGAATCAGCCGGGAAATAGGATGCCACCACCGAAACATGGGAAAATCGTGTAAAATCTGACTACTGCTACCGAGCAGCCAAAATGCAAGGGTTTTATGGCACAGTACAGTGCAGCCAGGGGAAAGGCTTCCTTTTTTTCCTGTGCGGTCGGGTCAGTGGGGGGAGAAACCCCTTCGCTGGTGTTGAGGAAAATGCCATTTCGCGGTAATGTTCGCGAGCACGCCAAAAAACCCACGAAACATTGCGCAGGGTGCGCCTGTTATTATGCTGAGCCTGCGTTCCGTACGTTTTGCGCGGCATTTCTCGGCAAATTGTGGAATGACATCACACCATCGACATTGTATGTGGAGCGAGCGCGCGAAATAAAACCACAGATGGTGTCGACAACGTTGGTATAGTGATACAGGATGGAAAAAAGGAATATGTATGTATATTTTTAGCCCGCCTGAATACTAAATTCAAATACGCCACCAAATGTGTATGAGTGTGTAGATTTTAAAGGCATTGGCAAAAAGATTCAATTTATTGATTTTACTGCACCATGACCTTAATATTTTGGCTATATTGTTTCAGATTTGAACACTTTAGTTTTGAGGGAAATCAAACATAAAATTTTGTTTTTTCTATGCTTGAACTTTTCTTGAATAAAATATGTTATTGGTAATGTTTTCAAAAAGAAATTTGTAACTTGATTGCGTCTTGAATCGGTTTTCTGAGGCGGTTACATACTGTTGTTCTACTATTGTACATCTGAGAGTGTGTTCCAATCCTCACTTAAACAGATCGGCCTGATACGTAAGATATCCGAGTTCAAATGGGAAATATGGGATCGTTACTAGATTCTTTTCAAGATCTAGTGGAAAATGAAGAGGAATTTTCTGAATCTAGCGCTACTTGTAATTCATTCTATACACTACTTCCTTAACTGACTGATCCCTTAAAGGATTAATTATATAAAATTCCCTTAAAGGATTATAGGATAAATATAGTTAGAAAGTAAAAGAGTATTAAGTAGGATACAATTGTCATTTTTTTGTAATAGGTTAGAGCTTTTTCATTGGAAATGTTGGATATGTGCTGTAATCAGGTAAATGTGTAATCCTTTTAGTTTTTTTGATGTTGTGTAAAATGAAATCGATTGCACAAAATCAGTTATGGGTGTTAGAGTTAGAGGTGTTTACCTTCATCAAGCTTAGCAAACGTGTGAGTTGAAAAAGCTTTACACGTAATCGATTTCACCTTGTGAAAGTTAAAAAATATTAGAATTATCCATACAGTGATCGAAGGAGGTAATCGAAGTAGGAAATTTTTTAGGATCACTTCAAGCAGAAACATATTTTTGTAATATATTTTTCGGTTAACAATTCTAACTATACTCTTCCTTCTCCTTCTGGGCTTAACGTCCTCTATAGTCATGCCTATAGATTTATAGATCGCCCCTAACTATACTAAGGGCTTATTTTCGTCAACCACTTATTCCTTATATTTATCTCTCGTTCTCCCAATCGCACACTCTCTTTTACTTATAGCTAAAACAATCCTCTACAGGAAGTACATCAAATTGAAAATATTCTGTAGATATTTTGACTTTTTCATTTATACCCAAAACAAAATGAAAATTATTCATCCATTCGCTCATTTCAAGAAAGCATTGAAAAATCGATTTATACAAAAGTTAAAAAAATGTTATCTACTAGATCTACTTTTGATGAATTCTAGTGCAACTTTTACCGAATTCAGAGAAGAATCCAGCCTTATAAATTGAACTCAAAAACTATATAAAGTGATTATTACTTACCCTGCAAATAATTTAATTAGGGCAGTTTAAAAATATAACTTCATTTATTATTTTGATTGGCAGCGGTCAAATATGCCCAAAGACTTTTTAAAATTTATTAGGGGGGGGGGGGGGGGGGGATATTAGGGTGTAACTTGTGACACTAATTTGCGTTGAAGATCCTATTTTGAAGGTTATCCCCTGTCTTCTATTGTGCATTTAAAGTAGACGGATTTTCGAACCCAAACATAAGTAGTTAAATTGTGCAACTCAGACGTCCTTCGACAGGTACACTCAGATCTATCTACGTTTAATTTCAGATTAAACATTAGTAAGTCAAGAACGGAATATTAAACTCGGAGGACCTATTTACAGCTGTTATGCATGTTTTCCATAAAAATATGTTCATTACGTAAAGCCTTACATAATCGATTGCACTTCAAAGAAATGTCATCGTACAAAGTTAATCATTAAATTTATAAGTTTAAATATGTTTCTCCTTTTTTAACACTGGACACTTAAATAAATATCAACAAAAACACTCAACAGTCTTTTATACTTTGTATCCCTTTGCCCAGCTTTCAAGATACATTCTCTACCACCTATTTGTTTTAATGCAATCTTGAAGCAGAAACAAAAGTGCAAAACTACTCCAATAAAAACCCACCCTACATAATCCACTGCAGCAACTTATAGCACCTACCATCTTACCAACATACAGACAGGCCACAGAAATCTTCATTATATTTTCCCGTAAACCATAATGAGCCATAAAAGACGAAGCGAAAACCCGGACCCCAGGAAACAGTTCCGATCGTTACGGTGTTGTTCCGATTGTCCCATTGGCTTTTTTCTTTCGTTGCTACTGACGGGCGTTTCCTTGCGGTATGTGTGTGTGTGTGTGGGTACACATTTTAATAAAATGCAATCCATCTAGATGAAGCCCTTACTTACACGGTAAGCTAGCGGTATGTTCTTTTACACAGTGGAAACACCTGGCCACCGTCATTAGACGTGAGCCCATTCCGATGCCATGGTGGCTTTGGTAGTATTCGAACGACACTCTAACAGCAACGATGCTATCAGGTGGTGGTTTAGAACGAGTAAAATATATAGCATTTTCCGGCTTTTTTCCCGCCCGAGAGGTAATTTTATTTCATGGTTTTGTTATATTATTGATATAGGAGGAAAAAAGGCTTTACAAAACGATATAGTTTGTAGTTGTGTAACAATTCCTGAACTGAGGAATTGTGTAGCTGCACTGTGGAGGAATATGTTTTGTTATATCAATAAACTGAATATTTAACAATGTCCGATAGTGTACGGAATATTTCCACCTAAAGGGCTAATACGAAGCAAGCTTAGGGAAAATGATTGGCAAAAGAAGCAGAGGAGTCAAGGACGAGAGGGTTAACATCATACCAAAGCCCAAAGCATCCCATCATCGTAAATGGGGACATATTTGGGGTTTATCCGCATGCACACTCATGGGCTCATCGGCCATTTTGGTGATCCCTCCCAGCGTAGGTGAAATGGTCATTCCAACACAAGGGGACGACAGAGAAATAAAAGAAATACCATTTCACACATTCAAATCCCCAAACGGAAAAACCGAAACTCCCCGTGCGCAGGTGAATACGACCCCCATATAACTATGCATGTTCCTTCGGCCAATAAATACATGTTCGTCCTGTTCGACCTCAACTCGGTAGTTCCCAACTTTACGTTCCCAAAATCCCACACAACAGCATCTCTCAAGAGTCACATAAATCCCACCCCTAACTCGCCCCCCGCCCAACACTGGGGAACTAATGCTACAAACACACATACAAGCACCCTTCTTTAGCGTTATAATGACACAAAACATTCACGCACCACGTGTACTGCACGGTGGGGATTTATGAAACCGGATATCACACCATCATACAGCCATATCAACGTGTAATGCGCGCCACTGTATGTTGGGAAAACATCGAAATGAATCGAAAACTTCCACACGATGATGGTGACAGCCAACGGGAGAAAACAGTAACTGCCTACATCCTGCCGAAACAACCGGGCTGCTTCGTGCGTCCTTCTGATGTGAAACGCAGCAGAATCGTCTTAAGATGGTTTAGAGTGTCGTCAGGTTTTGGGAGACGCACCCAGAAACGCACCGTGACCAATTTATAATAATTTATTATTTTAATATCATTTATTACTCACTCGTTCCTTTAACACTTGGGTGTGTGGAATTCCACTCAAGGTGGGGTTTATAAGCAGGGATATTGATTTTTGCTTGTTTCACACCTTCATTTCGATATACGATTACTACTTTTTCAGAACAATTCCAATCATAAATCTTTGCGTAGACTATTACTGCTATGCCGTAAAAATGTGGTAAAAAATAAACAATCAACAGCAAAACGGAAAGAAATAAAAACAAGCTAATATTTTCTACTCCTTTGCCTCCCTAATTAACATTTTAAAAAATTCCAAATATGTATTGTAAAATAAAATTTTTGAAAAAAACATACATTTTTTTATTTTTCTTGATTTTTTTCTTTGCTTTGATTTAATTTTTTAAGATAAATAAATCTAAAATAATAAATTGTAGATAATGAAATTAAAATATAATCTGCAAAAGAGTTTAATTATTTAACGAACGAAAAAAGAAAATATTGTTTAAATTAAAACTAAACAAATAAACAGAACTATACGAGTACAACAAGCAAGTAATAAAAAGAGTAAAAAACGAGGCATATAAATAATATAATCGAAAAATTTAAGTAGAAAAGAAACGAAAAAAATAATAATCTTAAAAAGAAATTTAATTGTTCAACGAACGAGAAAAGAAAACATTGTTTAAATTAAAGCTAAACAAACAGCTGAAATAAAAAAGATTCAATAAATAAAAAACAATATTAAGAATTTCATAAATATATTGCATCTAAGCGTTGTTAAGCAAACAAAACATAAAGATAGCAATAAATGAGGTAAAAACAGAAAAAACCAAAACCAAAAAAAAAAACAGAACGTGTCAATTTCAATGAAAAGAAAAGCTGTACTGCCCGTAAAATGGAATTTTAAGCCCAATCCAAACGGCACCAGAGTGGCCGAAAGTAGAAATTTTCATCAGCTAAGGGATTTGCACAGACACGGCCAATTGCAGATGGCCAATATTGTCGTCCAGCACCGTGAACTCAAATCCCTCAACGGAAAGCTCCCATTTGTTCGGGAGCAGCAAAAAAAAATTGGTCCATCAAAAAAGCACATGAAACAAAAAAAAGACCGTCGAGAGAGCTGAAAATGACCAATTCAGCTCGAAAAAGGACCTCGTTGCCCGTTTACAAGTGGATCAATTGGAACGAAAAATCTAAATCCATCAAAATCCGTAACCAAATAAAACTGCAAAATTGAAAAACAGCACCCACTGCCAAGGATGCCAAGGTACGGACGAATAATGCCTGTGATTGTGTTTTAAGCGGACTAGCTTAGCCACAAATGTTATACAAACTTTCACCGAAAAACTGTTCTTCAAGTGAAACTTTCACCCTAGCCTAGGAATCTGTGATAAGTGCTGGAACCATTTCCCCTTGCTTCGGGTGTGCAATGTTTATTCACGAATCCTGCTGCTGCTGAATTGTTCGATGTTTTCGTTTCGAAAACTCCGGACGAATTGTTTACGTGTCGGGTTGTGTTTCCTCCCTTGCGCCCTTGTTTTGGCACCGAAACAAAAATGCAACATGAAGGATCATATTATTCTGAGAAATCCTTTGCCCAAAAACCATCATCAAACTGTACCATCCGTTTTGGTCACCTTTTTCCTCTCCATCCACCTGAACCGCTGATGCATTCGATCGGTTGGCTCATCAAACATATCTGCGTTGTACGGAATCCCGGTTTCGGACCCTTTACCGTATGCCGGTTGGTTGTAATCCATAGGGTGTATGTGTGTGTTTTTTTATTAATCACCAGCGATTTTTGTTTAGCTTACCGGAGGGAACGCATTTTCCATTTTCCCCGACGTTAGGCTACCAGCAATTGCACCCCTTTTATTTTCGGGACATCCATTTTTCGAAGCACCCATAATCCTTCCTGGTCGTAATGGGCATTAGATTTCCTGCGTGTAGTCGGATTGCCTTCCGGGATTTTTACAAATCCTTCGGGCAGGCAGGAAAATATGACCTTCTTATGCGCGTGTGTGTGTGTGTGTGTGCCCCTCAGTGTCTGTCATAATTAATGTTGATGAGAGTCATAGTACCGGTTTTCCATTCGGCAAGGCAAGACTTTTACAGCAACATTGGAGATGTTTTTTTAGGGAAGCGTATTTTTTTCATCCCTTACCGTTTCAATTTTCAGCCTCAAGGGCTGTTCAATATCTGACCAAATATTTACATTTTCTGGTCCAAGGATAGGTCATTCGGTGGAAAACACCCCAGAACACATCACAACTGCATCACTCACTCATCATACACACGACCACGGGAAAGTTTCTTTCAGGATGAAGTTTAAAATCGGATTCACAAAAAGGGGAATCATTACTTTTACTAAATGACGATTAAACATGCATGCAGATAGGATATCGGATCAAGTGCATCTGTTTTCCAGGAAACGGAAACACATAATTTATGTACCATGTACCAACATTTTACCCTTGTCAGATGAAATTATAATTGATTTTTTGCCGAATCTTGTAATGTGAGGAATGTTGAGAAAAGTTTTTTATAAACACCCTGCAGCAAAACAGGACCTTTTTTGGGGGAAATTAATCATCCAATT
The DNA here is from genome assembly GCF_943734845.2 of Anopheles funestus. Taxonomy (NCBI): domain Eukaryota; kingdom Metazoa; phylum Arthropoda; class Insecta; order Diptera; family Culicidae; genus Anopheles; species Anopheles funestus. The sequence goes on along the minus strand of NC_064598.1, from coordinate 68,930,108 downwards.
GTAAACATAAATTCTGGAGTAGTAATGATGATGCAGGCGAAACATTATAAGCAAAAGAGTTAAAAAATCACAAAAGCATTAATCATCATCGCGAATCGATTAATGAGAAATAGGCGATGGTTTTAAGTTGTTTTAAGGCGAAGACCTAGTCAATTAGGTAAATCATTAGTCTTAAAATCTCGTTTGATTCGGAAATTCGATTTTTAATGATTTGAAAATTCAATCGTTATTGGTATGGAATTAATTGAGTTCAACTCTTTGACTAACTGTAAGTTTTTCTGAGAATTTTTGAGAACGTGAGAATTTAATGTTGTGCCCCTTCGAATGGAATTTTTGAGTCTTGTCGAATATCATTTCTTGGGTAGAGATCTTTTGAGAATGATAATGATAATAATTCTTTATGTGATGTAGAGATTTCAGCCAATATTTTCATTCGTAAAATGCGACAATCTATATATCTATAAATATCTATAAATATATCTATAAATATTTATATCTATAAATAATATAAAATAATATTCATTTAGTTTCTTCCAGTTCGCTACAAAAAATTGTAAGAATTCAGACAAAAAAATATGCTGCGTATCGATTGAAAAATTGTAAAACAAAAATCCTTTCAATCGGAACATAGTTCTCATGCTACTGATATGCAAAAGTGTTTATAATAATAAAAAAAAACATTACCCTTCACCATGCTTTCAACTTGTGTGAACATTACACACGGGTATTTTTTCCGTTCCCTTGGATCCCTTTTTTAGGCACAAATTCACAACCTTCACGCTTTCTAGGACAAGAATTAATAAGAATAATAATGCGGATGCGCTGCCAGCGATATGTCCATACAGATTGCAAAATGTTTAATAAGTTTACGTATCATTAAATTAGCGTACTGCAGATGGTAATGGGCTATCCAATTTCGTATGCTTGCTTTTACCCAGTATTGTGCACAATCATGCATAAGAGATTTTTTTTGTTGATCCAATTAGAAAGATTCCTTTTTCGATGGATTTATGGGTAATTGTAATATGAGATGCGAGGGTTTTCGTAGTTTTGTTCTTACTTCTGAATAAGCAAATAAATATATAAAAAAGTGTTTAAATCTTAGGAAGATGCTAGAGACTGACTGTCCTGCAAGATAATTTTTGATAGAGGATCGAGGCATAACAAGGTCAAAGCATAAATGGGTGTTGACGCGTAGACGTCAAGAGGGCCATTTGACGAAAGCTAGTTTCGTCAAGTGAGTAGTGAGAAAATAGTGAGTAGTGAGATGGTCTCTCACGATAGGAACACTCATGAAAAAACTTATAAATAGGGCTAGAAAAATGGAATAAATCCTCTTACATTTTGGAACCTCGAAAAACTACAACCTGTTTGGTAAATATCGCAACAAAAAATCGATCCGAAATTTCGCGAAGCTGTTCATGGTGCCGTGACCAGGATGGTACTTGCTCCTGGTTTTTAATCGCGAATTTCGATCATCACACCGTTACCGTAACATCGTTTCCTGCTTTCGTATCACATTCGTCGTGATTTTGTGAAACGCACAGCTGATTTTGCCGCCGCACGCAAAACACTGTCAATCCCACGCACTCATAGTCACTTACGCAATGCCCGTGCAACCCGTTGTCTTGGCGTCCCGACGGACAATTTTGTTGGTGTCTCTTTCGCGGTACGAGAAGTTTTTGGAGGATTTCGTTCCTGAACGGGACCAAGCAGAGGTGGAAATACGTGTAAAAAGGTTCGAGAAGCTATGCCTTGATCTAGAAAGTGTTCAGCAAGGTTTGGAAGATTCTGCTGCCACTGCAGAAGAAATAGCGCAAAATGCTGCTCTAAGGGAGAATTTCGAGAATAGGCTGATCTACGTACAATCGCAGTTACAGATTAAGTTACCATCAGAACAAGTTCCGATCCCACAAACGAGCACCGGATTGAATCCGTTAAAGGGCATCAAACTACCCACTATTGCACTGCCCGAATTCACGGGAGATTATATGCAATGGTTGACATTCCGCGATACCTTTGAGTGCCTGATACACGCAAACATAGATTTGCCGGCAATACAAAAGTTCCATTATTTGCGCGCCGCGGTTAAAGGTGAAGCGGCTCAAGTGATAGAATCTATCACCATAAGTGCAGCTAATTATGAGTTAGCATGGAACACGCTAACCGAGCGATACTCAAACGAGTATTTGCTGCGAAAACGCCATTTGCAAGCAATGTTTGCCATTCCTGCTGCCCAGAAGGAAAGCGTTTCAACACTGCACCATCTTGTGGATGAATTTGAGCGGCATAAAAAGATTCTACAGCACTTGGGAGAAGACACGGACACTTGGGGTAGCATTCTTGAGCATCTGTTATGCACTAAACTCCCAATAATCACCTTACGCGATTGGGAAGAGCACGCATCAAATAACGCCGATCCGAGTTACGATAGTTTAATTTCGTTCCTTCACCGTCGTATGCGTGTATTGGAGACGTTGTTAGTAAACAACCGTCATACGTCACAGGTTCATGACCTGAGTCACTCACCGAGAATGTCCTTTTCACGCCAAGCCAGTTTTGCTTCGACATCAAATGAAACGCCAAATTGTACGTTATGCAAATCCGCGCACTATCTTTTTAAATGCCCGCAATTCGAAGGGATGGACCCGAAGGAGCGTCACCGTTTTACCATGTCCGCGCGTTTATGTTTGAATTGTCTGCGAGAGAATCACAGGGCTCGTGATTGCCCATCGCCGCACAAATGCCGTTACTGTAATGCGGCACACCACACGAAATTGCACTACGTACACAACACCACTAGTACTACTGCACTTCCGCACCACACACCCGACACCACTAGAGATCACACAGCCACCAACAACGCACAACGCACTTTTGCAGCAGCTTTGCAGCAAGCACCCGAGCAGGTCTTACTCCAAACTGCGTTGATCAACATTATTGATGATTTCGGAATAGCTCATCCTGCGCGAGCGCTGTTGGACAGCGCATCGCAGCCGAATCTAATAAGCGATCGACTCGCTCATCGGCTACGTTTAAAGAAAAGTAATGTGAACATTACTATTGTTGGAGCTGGGCAATCTACAAAAACAGTACGTGAATCCGTACACGCCCAGATTGTCTCTAGATCCAGTTCGTTTACGGTGAACACCGAGTTGTTGATCGTAGACAATTTGATTGCGAATATTCCGACGCGCGATATTGACCGCAACGATTGGACCATACCACCTGGTTTCGCTTTAGCAGATCCGTTGTTCGATAAAGCTGCCCCCGTTGACATCATTCTTGGCGCTCGTCATTACCATACAGTTTTCGAGAATGCATCTCAGTTCCATCCAGCACCTCATCTACCCGTCATGATAAATAGTGTCTTTGGTTGGGTAGTGAGCGGCGCAACGTCCGTTGGAAGTTCTGCACCTAAAACCGTTTCCAACGCTTCGTATAGGGTCGTCTGTATGGCATCTTTGGAGGAGTCGCTACAACGATTTTGGCAATTAGAAGATTTAACGGTGAATGACGCATACTCACCGGATGAACGGTATTGTGAAACCCTTTACAAGACCACTACCAAACGTGACGACACCGGCAGATATATTGTACGCCTACCAAAGCAGCCTGACTTCGATCAAAAGCTCGGCCTTTCTAGATTACAGGCCCTCCGTCGTTTCGAGCTTCTTGAGCGGAGATTGGAACGCGATCCTGCACTTCGAGAATCATATCAAACGTTCATGAAGGAGTATTTGGAACTGGGGCACATGTCTCGTATAAGCACTGAATGTGACGATACAGCTGCTTATTATTTACCACACCATCCAGTTTTTAATGCATCAAGTACCACTACAAAGGTTAGAGTTGTGTTTGATGGCTCAGCTAAAACGTCGACTGGACATTCACTGAATGAAGCTTTACGGGTTGGACCCATAATTCAGGATGAACTCATCGACATCATTCTTCGTTTTCGTACCTACAAGATCGCTGTTGTAGCTGATATTGCAAAAATGTATCGGCAAGTCATTTTGCATCCCGATGATCGAAAATTGGTTCGCCTCTTCTTCCGCTTCTCACCGCATTCGCCGATTGAATTGTACGAGTTGAATACTGTGACATATGGTTTGTCTCCATCATCGTTCTTGGCCACTCGTACATTGTTGCAGCTGGCGGAAGATGAAGGTGCTGATTATCCACTTGCTACACCTGCGCTGAAACACAATTTCTACGTTGACGACTTCATTGGTGGAGCCAACAGCGTGGATGAAGCTCGCAAGCTTCGTCAGCAGCTATCTGAGTTGCTATCCAAGGGAGGGTTTGAGCTCAGAAAGTGGACATCCAACTGTTTGGACGTGCTTACCGGTTTACCAGTGGAACACATCGGCACACAGTCATCGCTGCAGTTTGCGCCGAACGAGACGGTAAAGGCACTTGGCATCGCTTGGAAGCCCGAACTCGACGTTTTGTGTTTCGAGTCGACGGTAACAATGGAAACCACCAGCATCACCATGCGGTCCATATTGTCAAACATTGCTCGAATGTTTGATCCTCTTGGGTTGATCGCTCCAGTCATCATACGCGCGAAACTGCTGATGCAGGAGTTGTGGCTGCAGAAAATCGGGTGGGATGATCCGGTTCCTGCACATATCTGCAACAAATGGAAATCGGTTACTGACGACTGGAAGGATTTGGCTGACTTCAAAAGTGAACGTTATGTGCTTTTACCTAACTCTGAAATACAGTTCCATATATTTGCAGACGCGTCAGAGGTTGCATATGGTGCCTGTATTTACGCTCGTTGTGAGGACCAGCAGGCACAGGTACGAGTGACTCTGCTCGCGTCGAAATCTCGGGTGGCTCCACTGAAACGTGTTACGTTACCGAGATTGGAGCTTTGCGCAGCCGTGCTAGCAGTACATCTGCATCATCGTGTTCGACGGGCGATGAAAATCGATGCGACCGAATCGGTTTTCTGGTCGGATTCAACTGTGACGCTAAACTGGATTGCGTCTCCACCCAACACCTGGAAAACATTCGTGGCGAATCGTGTTGCTGAGATCCAGAATTATTCGCATCCCCGACAATGGAAGCACATTCCCGGTACATCGAATCCTGCAGACCTGGTGTCCCGAGGGATGTCCGCAGCTGAGATGCTGAAAAGTTCGATGTGGCGTTGTGGTCCCGATTGGTTGGCTTTACCTGCCTCTAACTGGCCTATTTCGAATCCATCACTGGCTACTGAAACGGATATGGAAACTCGTCAGGTGAGTGCTGCAGTCGCCAATATACATACCATTCACCCTTGGTTCAATTTGTCGTCGTCATATACCAAATTGTTACGCATAATCGCATACTGCACACGTTTTATACACAACACAAAACACAAGATACGTACGCAACCGTCAGCACCGTTTACCTCCGCTGCATTGTCGATTACACCCAAGTTCATCGAAGCCGCGAAAATCGTACTATGCAAACTGGCGCAGCAAGACGAGTTTTCATCGGAAATCCGACTACTGAAAATAGGAGAAACCGTGGGAAAACACTCACCTCTAAGACGGTTGAATCCATTTCTCGACGAAGAAGGAATAGTACGAGTGGGAGGGCGTTTGAAGCTTGCACAGCTTCCTTACCAGTCTAAGCATCCCATCGTGCTCCCCAAGAACCATAAGCTAGCTCATCTCATCGCAGTCCACTACCACGAAAAGCTTATGCATGGCGGGGGAAGACTATTGCTTTCCCAGATACGAGAGGAGTATTGGCCACTCGACGGACGACGTCTAGTGAAAGGAATAGTAAGGAATTGTTTTCGTTGCATACGACAAGATCCGTCGCTTACGCAACAACAAACGGGACAACTCCCGTACCAACGCATCACCCCAAGCCGGCCGTTCTCCGTAACCGGAGTGGACTACGCCGGGCCGTTTTACCTCAAACCAACACACAAGAGAGCTGCTGCCACTAAATGTTACTTGTGTGTGTTCGTGTGCTTTTCAACCAAGGCGGTTCACCTGGAGCTGGTTGGCGATCTCACCACTGCAGGATTCTTGGCCGCTTTGCATCGGTTTACATCCCGGCGCGGATTACCATCTGATATACACTCGGATAATGGGAAAAACTTTGAGGGTGCAGCACACGAACTTAATGAACTGTTTGAATTGTTTCAGAACGATCAGCTACAAAACGTCATCGCATCCAAATGTTCCGACTTGGGTATCACTTGGCACTTTACCCCACCTAAGGCCCCACATTTCGGTGGATTGTGGGAAGCCGCGGTAAAGACGGCCAAACGACATCTCTATCGGCACCTAGGCAGTTCGAGGCTGTCGTATGAAGGGTACTGCACCATTCTGCAGCAGATAGAAGCGGCAATGAACTCGCGTCCTTTGTTGCCGCTGACGGATGACCCGAATGATCTGGCGGCGCTTACTCCTGCGCACTTCCTTATTGGCACGTCGATGCATGCGGTGCCTGTTCCCGACTACACCCGCTTGAAGGCCTACACGTTAGACGAATTGCAGAGCTGGCAATTGCTTGTTCAACGCTTCTGGAAGCATTGGGCAACAGAATATCTGCAGGAGATGCAGAAGGATAACAAGGTGGTGAACCGTAGTGAGATAGTACCTGGCAGACTGGTCATCCTAGTGGACGATTCGCTTCCCATCACCCGATGGCCCCTCGCACGCATTGTCGAAATACATCCCGGAGAGGATCAGCTTACGCGTGTGGTGAAGCTGAAAACGGCGAAAGGTATAATTACGCGTCCAGTAACTAAAATTTGTCTGTTACCTGTTGCGAAGCCGTCTGCTTAGTAGCACGTGTAACTTGTTTTGTTTTCTTTATGACGTTCTGTCATGGGGGGGAGTATGTTGACGCGTAGACGTCAAGAGGGCCATTTGACGAAAGCTAGTTTCGTCAAGTGAGTAGTGAGAAAATAGTGAGTAGTGAGATGGTCTCTCACGATAGGAACACTCATGAAAAAACTTATAAATAGGGCTAGAAAAATGGAATAAATCCTCTTACATTTTGGAACCTCGAAAAACTACAACCTGTTTGGTAAATATCGCAACAAAAAATCGATCCGAAATTTCGCGAAGCTGTTCAATGGGTTTTAAAGCCAAGTTACTATTTTATCACAAATAATCATTAAAATATTTTTTTCTTAAATAATTACTAAAGTAATTTAAATAATTCATTTCATGGTGAGCAAGATTGATACACCAATAAGCGTATCATGTTGCCAACTTCAATGCATTATAATTAATTAACATGTTACCACGTGTTTCAACAAACTTTTGACATGCATTTCAAACAGCACAAAAACGTTCGATGCTTTCCCAACGAAACAACAAAACCTAAGGAAAAGAGGGTTTCCGATGTTTCCGTTCACTGCTGAAGTGATCTATTTTTGACAGCCATTGTTACGCGTGCAGTATATTCCACTGCAACAAAACAACCCTTCCGCTTTTTGTGGATGGGAATCCATATTTTCCCTAATTGAACCACACAAAACATTGAGCCCGAGACAAATTCTTAAATTCTCTCGAGGTGATTCAAGTGCGGCTGCACGTGCGATACGGGGTTGGTACCGATGCTGTTTTGACAGTTGATCATGCGTTAAGTATCAAGCTGCACGGGCAAATGAGGAAAATTGCGGACGGCTGCGAGAAATTGGTCGAGATCAGTGCAGATGCTGATTGCACACGTGCACAGGAAAAGAAGCGCTTGACGCACCTAGATACAGGATATCTTGAACGGTAACGTTGAAGTGATATTTGAACGTTTAATGCCCTGTCGATTTGCGCCCTTTTTTTGTCTCTTCGTTTACCGAAAGGATAACCGTTATTGAAATGTTACGGTGGAGAAATTTTAAAACAACATAAAGACGATTACAAGATTATTGAAACTTCACTTGCTAATATAGTGATAGGGTGTTTTAAAGACGATTGAAATTTGGTAAAAGGACTGATTGTTCATAGAGATTTTTCATAAGCACTCCCTGCCACCCAATGGTAAATAGAGTCCTTGTTATGTGAAAAGGCTTTTAGGTAAACTTTTGTTTTTGAGCCTTACAAGAAATACACGACATTTTGCATCCTTATTTGCATCCTTGCTGCCTTATCTTATAAACTGAAATATGCCAGAAACTGTCCTATCAATTGCTGCTAGTAAAAAATCTTTCTTCTTTTTAATATTTTTTTTATTTAATTTTTTTAAATATTTCTGATTAAAAGTGTTTTACTTACCTGGGTAACTGATAGTTAATATGCAAGGACACTTTACTTTCATAAACCACAGGAAAAATGCTTCATCACGGCCCTTTTACTTCTACAGACAATTAACATTTCTTTTTTTACATAACCCTACATTTTGGCTGTGGCACATTTAACAAAAACAACACCCTCGCCTACAATGGCAACATTTTTCACGCAATAATTGAATCACGAATTCACGCACTAAGCGATAAGCTCATTAAGAAATGGAAATTACTTTTTTCACCAAAAAAAAAACCAACACTTGCAATTTTCTTCTGTACACTTTCCACAACAACCACCGAAAGTTTTTTTTATTTTATTTATTTATTTTATTCTTTTATTAATTCCAAATTTTATGCACTAGCCGAGGCTTGCATGGAGGGTACGAAAAAAATAAAATATCTAACATTTATGGCATGGTTTTACGACAAAACTTGTTGTCAAAAAGCAGCGCGCAATACAAATGCAAATAATTTGCACGCTTAGTACACGCATAGTACACGCACTTATTATAAATTTACGGTTACACTCACACACGTACCCGTTGGCGTTAGCGTACAGCAAACTGCGCTGACCACAATGATGAATTTAACGTAAGAGTAAGGAAGTATAGATGGAACAAATCTTTTTGTCGCATAACCACGATCACAACGATAGCATAATATCCGATTTATACAATTTGTACACGTGCAAATAGATGCCCGAGGAAAGGACGCCACTTTTTGCGCACAAAAAAAAACTTTTGCTGAATGTTCTACCGAGAGCTTTTTTTCACATCTCTATTGTATCGCGGTCCGAACACTACTGATCGTTTCTCTTTATCTCGTGAGCTCATGATCACCATCTCTTCTGCTTCGTTATCACGTCATACCTACACAACCATAATTGGCGAAGTGATCGTCCGATCTTATCGTTCTCGCATCTCATTCTCTCACGCACACTTCTCTTTCCTGCTTCAGCGACGAATGAATAAAGCCTCGTAACAAAAACCTTTTTGCTGCTCTCGATCAAATCTGTTCTTACATTTATGGCGTGAAAAAAAGCGTGGAAAGCATATTAACATTTTTTAATAATATAAAACACTGTTGTGATTAGTATGGAAATGCTTTAAAAGGACATTTAATTACTTAGAAAAAAGGCCCTTTCGCATAACACCGTGATAGGAAGTGTGCCGTGGCTAGAAGAAAGGTTTTCTTCTGCTACCAACATTCATACATTTTTCCGTTCTTCACTCCCACCTAGCTGGTTGGGGCCCTTGGTGACAACCAACTCTTCGCCTAACTTTGCTCCATATGTTCGTGACATTTAACTTACAAAACAATCACCTAAAATCACAAAATGGAGTTGAATGTAAAGCTGCTTTCTACAACCATGTGTCAAATACAACCACTTACACCAATTACATAATACACCACGAATCATTTAGAACGTACGAAAGCATACGATATTGACCTATTTGTTTTTCAACCAAACATCAGGGCCACACATTTCAATATTGCGCGTTATCAACCAAAAAAGAAAAAAAGACATCCTCATCGGATAAATGCTTTATCAAAAAGCTAAGCACACTCACGGCAACACAACGAACACTCGAAAGCTTCACCCCACCGTGTTGGCACAAAATTGGCAAATGAAAATTCAAACACCGGCCGAATGCGGCACCGGGTACAACCCGGCATTTGAAATCATCAACGGTCATCATAAATAGCACCGATGGCACAAGTTTGCCTTAAGAGACAGATCTCTTTCCATTGCGCCATTTCCATACCGGATGTCAGCGAAACCGGTTGGTTCTCATCGATAGTTGTTTGGTGAGTCGGAACGAAAACCACGGTAAGCTGCTTCCGGTAGTCGGGGCGGGTTAACCTGCTCGTTCTGAATATGCGTCCCACCCTTGACAAGGGCAATTGGGATATTCGAACCAGTGTCCAAACTAACCTGGCCAGCGGCATTCAGTGCCGAATAACATCATGTCAAATCGTCTGCTACCATCGCCCCAAAAAGGATGCCACTTGCCGCCGTCAATTTCACCAATGGCTAGAAACGACAAGAGAGGCAATCCATTGAACCCGGTGCCGAAAAGTCATCAGCAAGAAAGAAAACCGGCCGAGCTACTAACGCCTCGAGGGAGGATGGCGAAACAGTTGGTGCTGAAAATCAACGCCAACGAGGACGAAAACAACCGTCCATAACACACACACACATACACCTGGGGTCTCGATTCCTCTTCATCCAGTTTGCTGTACGAATAAACGAAGAAAAAAACTACAGATACAAGCACAATTGTGCCCGCAAATAATTGAAAAACTCACCACTCGCCAACAGAACTCCCCGATCCCTCACAAACCCGGGAACTGCTACAAAGTGCAACAAAATTCGCCTACAATAGCGAACAAATAGGTTTCGTGGTTGTGGCGGGTAGTACTAGTGAGTAGTACACTACACCACCGTATCAAAATCCTAACCGGAAACATATGACCACTGTCTCCCCCCGCCGCCCACCTTAAACCGCACCCAAAAACCTGCCAATAGGAACACATTGTTTAGTGTACGCCATTTGATGAAACTCATAACCCACGATCACAGGCAAAACACAAACAAACAACCAAATGATCAAAGCAAGCGTTAAATCGCAATCCTAACCAACAACGGAACACACCGAATCCCTCCGTATAACCTGGACGAGAGTTGTGCTGCAATTGTGCCAAAAGTGTGTCACTTTTATCCGCATGCAAAAACTCGTTTCCGGCCAGAAACGGATGGATGTGTGAGATTTAAATACAGAATTAGCCTACATAGGGAGCCTACAGGATAGGAAACTTTCAGTAAATAGCACCCGAACGAGACCTTGAATTGTGCTTTGGCGGTCAATAGTGAGGCAAAGTTTAACAATACAATGCCTGTTTCTAAATTTATATAAGATCTTAGTTCTATTACAAGTCTCTGTCTCATTACAACTAGTAAATAAGGACTTTTTAGAATGCTCACCTAAGGACTTTCAAGTCGATCGTTCAGTCATTTATTCGTTGTACTTTCGATAGTTGCATCGATCGCTCCATTGTCATCGATTATTCGTCGCGTCAATAGAATCGTATTCATCTTCGATTCGGCACCAACCACGGGGCTCCTTATCATAATTATAAACGTAGACTATACTTTGGATGCAGCGCAAGTTGATTCGACGAAGAAATTCTTTCTACCCTTTTGATACAAATCAATTTAAATGTTGAACACCGATCGATAAACGCGCACATATAATCATTTTTATTTGAAATTGAAAAAGAAAAAAATCCATCCACCTGTGCTAACGGAAACAATCACACAAACATTTTGATTTCAAATATGCTCCGACCTAAACTTCCCTTATATGCTGTGACCCTGCAACACTACCTACACTTAGCTAACGTTGTCGAAATCATCAAAGGAAAATAAACATTACCAAGCTCTGCGCTTTCGCTTTTTTGTCGCAGAAAAAAAACAATCAAACATGACAAATTGTTTTACATTTAATGAAAGTTTGTGATAAAGTATGTTAGCAGCCTATCGGAAAGTTGGGACGTAAAATTGCTCATTTACTAACCTTGCAAACTGATGCGCCACTGCTCTTTTACTATACCTTCATACCTCTCCAACCTGATAAAGGGGGGAAAAACGTTAGTTATGTTTTAGTACATTACATCTAAAGAGAAGCTCTGGTTGCCTGAACCGATCGTACATACGAAAATAGTTTGCTGATCTTCGTGTTTCGTGATTTACATAAAGTGGAAAAATAATACATTAAAATATTGCACCGTGAACTTACGGAAAATCGATCCGTTGGTTCGAATATGTACACATGCCAGGAACGTGATTGGCCATGTGGACCTTTCTATCGGCTTTAGAACACAAAACATTAAACTTTTAACGAGCGGAGGATCAGTTTTAACTGTTTTAGGTATTGTTTTACCACAAAAAAAAGAATCAATTTGAAGAAAATTTCCCTCAACAGCATCAACGAAATGAATGTCGCAGTGGTGCTCTCAATAAACAATTAAACTGATCGTTATTAAATCTATGAGGCTGCCCTAACACATATTGCCCTAATGAGGCTGCCCGTGATACATATTCATTTTCCAATATTTCCTTAAGCAAAAAAAACGCACATAACACAAAGACAGGCAGTAGTAGAGTGAGTAGTACACTTTATAAAATGAAGGATGAATTCAACGATCAATAATTAAATCAAACATCTGCCTTCAGTGTGCGAGTATGTGTGTTTGTGTGGAATTAGAAAATGATAATTCCGAATGAAAGTAGTATAAAATGAAATGCAAAATCTTTCGATTGGGTCCATTAGCTTGCAAGCGAGTAGCTAAACAAGCAAACCGCAATACATTACTCAGGAAACGCCCTTCCTCGCCTTCTTCCGGGTGTTTTGGCCCAGCTGCTAGTAGCGTCTGTTTAAAGGTCTCATTTGGACACGATTTCCCCCAGCAAACAGGCTGCCTCCTACAGAACCGGGTTCGTTTCTACCATCCGTACCAACATGCGGCGTCGATCCATTGCCGGCCAAGGCCGACAGACTGCGCTGTACGTTCGGGCAGATTGACTGTATAAGCTGCTGTACAGCCGGTATCGGTTCCTGACCGATCTGTTGCTGCTGTTCCAGCAAATAGCGGCTTTGTTCGGCAATCTTCTTACGCAACAGTGCCTGCTTCATGATGGATTGCGTGTGCTGCTGCAATTCGGCTTGCGTTGGAATGCGCTGGTTTTGCTGACCGCCTGCAAAGTTAGCGGAAGCGGCTGCGGTTGCATTCTCTAGGGAACATTTCTTCAGTAGCATCTGACGAAGCGTTTCCGTCTCTTGACAGTTTTGCAATAACTGCAGTAAGTAGTGTTGCTGGTGCTGTTGATAATTGCGCTGGTTTTGGGCGGCTAACATTTCCAGCAGGCGTTGGAAGGACTTTGCGTCACCGGGGGACGGTGAGGAGGAGGCGGGCGCGGAACCGCTGGTACCGGGGAAGAACGGTTCGACCCCGGCAGGTGGATGCTGAAGAGCCGAAGCAGACAAACGACCCGAACCGGCCTGCCGGTGCTGTTGTGTGTTGTTGTAATGATGGGTGTTCCGATCGAGTGCGAAACGAACGTGATGTTGCTGATGCTGCTGCTGCTGCTGCTGCTGCGAGTAATGATGCTGATAATGATGTCCTCCTCCAGTCCCAGACCCGGAGGAAGCAGCTCCACCACCGGTTCCACGATGGTAGTACTTATTGAACCGGGAACTAGTGGATTCACCCGAATCGCCGAGGATCGAATCAAATTTCATGAGTTCCTCAAAGTTGGTAACATTCACACCACCACTAACGGAAGAGGAAGAGCCTGTCGCCATACCGGATAGCTTCCTTCCATGGCCGGTGCTGTTGTTGTTCATGTCTGGACCACCCTTCGTCGGTGTACTGCGAGCCGGCGGTGGAGAACCATTGTTCGACGTGGATACACTCTCCCCATCACCAGCACCACCCGAAAGGTCATGTTTATTACCATGCTTCGGATGTACGTGTTCGTAGTGCAGCAGCTCGTCGAAGAAGACACCGCGCTGTTTTCCACAGGGCGGTGATGTCTTCATCGATTCCGCCACGGTGCGGCTCATATCTTCATCAAACCCACGCAATTCGATCGTGTCCAGACGGGAAGTTGGACCAGCGACTACCCATTCCGGTTCCTCCTCGATGATCGTATCCTGTAGGCGCATCGCACCGCTTTGTCCACCACCGCACGGGTCACTTGCATTGTAGCTCTTCACGATTACGTGATGATTCCGGTTGCTAAACTCATGATTACGTCGAAATCTGCGAGAAGATTGATAAGAAGGAAAATAACTGTGTCGTCTCTCCCGCACTTCGGTGCCAATTTTCCGTGTGTTACCTTGGCGGATTGAAGCCATTGTCGCGTTGACGATCGTTCGGTTTGCGACCGTAAGCACCACTACCGCCACCGAGAAGTAAATCCTCATCGCTACCGCTCACCCGGCGTACCCGGTCCTGATGATGGTTAAACCCGGTACGGCTCCATATCGGAAACAGTGCCGTACGCGGATCGTCGATTGCGGCCGGGCGTCGATGGGAGAACGGGCTCTTTCTGAGGGCCAGCAAATGGGCGACCGTATAGCGGATCACGTTAGCGGCGGTGACGGTAGCGACGCCGAAGGAACAGGAAGCCATCAGGGACGACGGAAGCGGATTTTGCGTCGCCGTCGGTGTACCCATCGTCGTTGTTAAATCCTCCTCGTTGAGTACGATGGCCGGCAAACCGCAGCTCAGGATAGCTGGGTCCAATTCTTCGAGCGATGTCATATCTGAACCGAATCACAGCAAGGCAAGAGCAGAAACTGAGTTAGGAAAATGGCGGCGCCGGATGATGTGCAAGTGGTTTCGTACTTACGCATTCATCGACAGAAAATTTAAAAAAACCCCGCAGCATGCCATGAATGCTACTATACACCACTACATCTATGCTAGTACTGTACAAACACACACATAGAAACCAACAGCCACCGACACGACAGGAGGACGTTACCACACATGAAATTAACGGACACTACATATAAAGCAAAACGAATCTCCCTTACAACCTGCCGGGGCCAACTAACCTGTTTCGATAAGCAGCTCCGAACAATTTTCATATTGTTCACCATGCCGCAACGACATTGTCGTCGTGTCCGAATTAACGAATTTCATCATACTCGTTGCACTTGTTCCCTTTTCGCTTTCTTCTTTCTTTTGCAGTCGGTAAGCTTTTTGGGCAATTTTATTTGCAAAAGTGTATCGAATTTGCGCCTTATTATTCACACACATGCACACGAGAGAGAGAGACAGTGTTGATGTGCTTAGCAAGACCTAGTTCAACGACCTCTGATCTCGAACAAGATGAAAACGAAAAGAAATGTTCGTACCGTTCGTTTTTTTTCTTCTTCTTACTTCCCCAAAATAATAGTTTGTAACAGTTTAAAATCGGTGCAAAACACGCAGAAATTGAAACGTACTTGCAAAAATATTGATCCCAAGCTAGGATCACTTAAATAACGAGCTTAAGGCACGTGTGTACGTGCAAATCTTTCGATAAAAATTAATCTTCACCCGTGTGTTCGCTAGTTTGTCTGCGCTTTTGGGAGATGAAAAACGGCGATTTAAATTATTAAGGCAAACACTTTACAGCACTATATGACGCAGATTAATGATGATGATACTACTACGCGAGCGTAACTCTGACTTAAACACAACCTTTATGCATTCGGCTCCTTAGGAAGGCTTTGACTAAACTCGAGACACTCTGGCCTGCCGAAACAATCAACTATTCTACTTGGAATGATCTTCCACCTCTGAGCTGATGTGCGTTCGACCGAGAGAGAGAGAGGATCGGCTCCGGTACTACGCGGTGAGAACGGATCCGATCCGATCCATGTATCCTTTTGATTCGATCCGATCCAAATTTGAATTGCTACTATTTGACAGTTAAACTGATTTCATTTAAAAAAAAAGATTTATTAGTTAATTATTTATTTATTAGCTAATTATTAGTTCATTTTATTTATTAGTTTAATTTATTAGTTTATGAGTTAATTATTTATTTGTTAGTTAATTAAATTACATTATTTTCGATCATCCCTGTAAGCACATTTGTCATCATTTACTGTTTATCAAAATATAATACTTACCTTTGCGCAAAACCGCGCCATTTCACATTACGGATTGATTGTCAAAGAATTTGTGTACTTAGATAAAATGCTCATTTACATTGTCTTTATTCAATTTGGTTATCACAATGTTTTGGCCACACATCGCTGCTCGGTGGCAAACAGGAAGCTAGAGCGGCATCAGATGATATTCGTTGACGATTGTACGCTGACGTTGGAGCGTTTTACGTTTGGCACAGAACAACCCGCAACTGAACCACTCGAGAAATGTAGCGAACGTGTCTAGAACGGGGAAATTAACATTTTTAACTCCACTAGAATCGAACACTTCAATCGAACACGGGCGAACTGTAAAGCAAAGCCGGCCAAATTGATTGCAACTTGCTGACCTAATGAAATTGTGTTTAATAGCATGATGATCAATTTCGTATAAAAAAAAAGATTTAAAAATGAAATAGTTTTTCTATCTGTGAGGTTTCTTTTTTAGATTCCTTCGTCATGCAAATAAATATAAAATAAAACAATTTGTTGGTGTTGTTAGTATCAATTTTTCAACAAAAAACGTACAAAAGCAATATTCAGTTACGGTATTCTCAAAGTTCTACACAAAATTCTTCAATTAATCACAAGTGCAGCAATGTTGCCATTAGCAACGGAAGTAAGCATGGTTTCATCGTTAAAATTCCTACAGCTATGCACCATCCGGATCGAATTAGCTGCGGGTCTATAATCGCATTACAGCATCCATAGCAACAGGTGGATCGATTGCAATTCAAAAATTGAATTCTACAAATACAACCATTTCCGGATGTGGTACTCTGTTGTTAAGTATGGCAAACACAAACAAAGGATAACTGGATAAATAATTCGTTAAATTGGCTTATTCCAAGCGCAGAAGCGAATCGATCTATTGGACCACTAGCACGGATGATGATTATGTTAGTCTTTCTCTGTGATACAGGTGATACAATGAACACAAACACACGCTCACACATACACGCAAAATTAGATATTCGAGTATCGCTATAAAACCACAACGGTTATTATCATATTTTCCACTGTTCAACTTCATTTTAACTTAGTACAATATTATGGGAAGCTGATGCACTACCTCTAGTGGTCCTGTACGCGGGTTCACTGCTTTCCTTCTTGAGTGCTTGAGTGTTTTTTGAGTGTAATCCCATTTTGATTATGGTGGCAGTATGCTGAATGGAAAATGCAAAACATTTTTGGAAATAAAACCAATCCTTCCACACTTCATTTCATACTCCTGATTACAAATTCAATATCGACTTCTCATCTTATTATAAACGTTCTAACATTCGTAATTGAAAGCTTTCCTATTATACAAATTTAACAAAACAGAAAACATTTTAACTGAACTTGTCTAAAACCACGCTACACACTCTTCATGCTTACAATCACAAACATTCTCCTATTAATTGGACTTTTCTATTCTTTTGTTGACGCCTTTTTTTATACTACTATTCGTTGCTTTTTTCTGGTTTCTGTACCATCTGTTGAAGCTTTTGCTTTTTATTCTAATTTTCTGTTCCGTGTTTTCGTTCTGTTACAATAAGGAACACGATGCTATCGACAACTTTCCAAAACATTATTTCCCATTATCAAAATCGCTCGCCTAAATATTTTTCTTTTCAAATAAACAATCCTACTGTTTCTGTAAACTATTTTAAGATATTAAAATTTCATTACAATCATTATTAAAATGTTGATCATGATTTATATTTGAAAAACAAAAATTGCCACTTGCATGTTTCCCAAGGTTTTTTCCCCTTTTTTTCTATTCCACTTCCTATATCTAAATAAATTTCTTTTAAAACACAAAAAGAAAACAAACTAAAAAAGAGATGCAAAATAAAAAAAAATAGTGCTTTAATCGGTTACCCCACACACAATCACATAATTCACAATGATAAAATAAAGCCTTTATCATTTTTTTTGCTTCTCTCATGATTTACACCGTGACACTAATTGTCCCCGAAAACTAACCTCGCGGTAGAAAAAGGACACATACATTCGGTGAGCTGAATGTAAAACGAATGTTACAATCAACCATGACCAACAAGCACATTCCCAGCAGCGCCGAACTGGGTCAATATCGGACTGGCAAAACACACGTTTCCTTTGTGCGTGGTGTGGTGGTCGAAATAGGCACATTTGATTGTCCACTAAAGTGGATAAATCAAACCGACTCCACAGCAGTTAGGGATACAAGCTCGAGTAGGATGGAGTCTATCAGTGGAAAATAAATATTAAAAAAAAAATAGCAAAATAAATATTAAAATGAGAAACAGACACATTGGTGAAGTACGTTTAAAATGGTCATAAAAAAGCACCATAATACCCACCCAGATGCATCTGCAGCGCCGTTGCAACGAGGGACACTTAACGAAAAATGAAAAACACGAACTTCATCAGTAACGATCCCCTTCCGAATGGTTCGAATATTCCCGTTAGTTCCCGGTACCCGATTCGTTTCGATTTCCCCGTACGAACCGTGGTTGCGGATTTGCGAAAATCGAATACACAAAACCAGATGAAAATCAATTTAAATTGAATTAATTCATATATGTACCACACGTGTGCCTTCCAAAGTTTCGTTGTTCCAAGCACAACCGATCGGGAGACGTTTTAAATATCATTTTAATTGTGCCACGGACAGCCAACAAGAACTAACGTACCACGGCCAAATTCCGTCTGCCGAATGAGTCTCTTTTGCCTGGGAATGGAAGAATTTTATTTCGTTATTATAGTTTCGACTAAAAAAAATAACACCAGGAC
The DNA here is from genome assembly GCF_943734845.2 of Anopheles funestus. NCBI lineage: Eukaryota > Metazoa > Arthropoda > Insecta > Diptera > Culicidae > Anopheles > Anopheles funestus. Next base: position 68,911,391 of record NC_064598.1, on the reverse strand, counting down.
CTCATCAGAGAATTTGCCACTGGCATACAGCCCATACAGAAAGGGGGGTGTACTGTTGCCAGTGCAATCGATGCACTTCGGAACGCTAACTATCCGGGATGAGGGTGTTTTTTTTCCCCGATTTGTTAGCCATTATTTATGCTCTTTTTATTATCGAATTTCAATCATCATTATCGAATCGATCGCGAGCTCCTATTTATTATCGTATTATTCGATTTTGCCTTCTACGCGTTCCGCTCGTTTTGCGGATGATGCGGAAGCACTCGGTGGAATGTTTCCAATTTCCATCATCCGCGACGTGTGAAATGATTTTGGTACGAACATTTTCTCCACCTCCGGAACCGCGCCAATATTCAATGATGCGTTTACCCCGTGTGCAAGACTCCGTACTTGTCTTATGTCAGTGTCCGTTGCAAATTAACTTTTATTCGGCGTATTACCATCAAATTAAAACACTGGCCGAACTGAAACCGGAAGACTATCGATATCAATGTTGCACACATTAAAGCTGCGTTGGGGTGTTACTTCAACATAAAACATTAAATCAAACGTTCTTTCTTTGGTCAAACGCACCGGTCTAATTAACGGACCACCGGGGAAATGCAACAACGGGAAAAGCATGTTGCAAAAATGTTTGAAAAATAAAATGAAATACAAAACAGCACTACATTTACATTCTTTCACACACTTCTTGTTCAACCAATAATTCAGTACCGCATTACAACTACATGCTATAAATTTAGCCTACATGCCTTTCGTCTCCATTTACGGTGCTCCACCACGCCGTGGCTTGATGTGTCCCTACAGCATTAATATGTATACATATCTAGGGTGTGTGTGTGTTTTTTTTATCCCCTCTTGGGTGGTTTTTACTCTTTACAATAATGCGCGACAACGATGCGTACGATCGAGTAGATTGAGTTGGTTGAGTTTACGAGTTAATAGTTACGGGGGGCCTTAACAATTACACCGGGGAGGGGCTATATATGTGTCGGCTGCATTTACAAAAACCGACCGATAGGGAGTTTTATTTTTCATTTGAGAAGCTTGCGACCTCGGCGGGGTTTTTGGGAAAATGTGTATCGGTGGAGTTGTATAAATAATTAATCGCAAAACAAAAGGTCGTTGGTTTGGAATTGGTATTTGGATTTTCGCGTATGATTGGAAAGGTTGCATGAATGGAAAACTATAACATTCGCATTGTAGTACGGCAGGAAGAAGGTCGTTAAAATGAGAACCACCTTGTAGGTGTCTTGTAGGTGGAGAAGCACGTTTTGCGAGCATTATAATGTATTACATCTTCTTATCGGTATCCGTTTGCTATATACTAATATCTTTGAGGCTTTTGCAAAGTATCTTTGAGGCTTGTAGAATATCTGATTTGCTTTGGATTATGTGGACAAGGTATTCGGTTGTGGATGTTCAACATTATGTCGATTTACGGGGTTTGTGACAAATATGTAATTTGTAATAGTTTTCTTTTCTATTAACGAAACTAATTTGCAAATTAGAGGAAAAACAAATTGCGAGCGGTAAGATACGTTTGCTCGAAGTTAGAAGATATTTGCAAAAAAAAAAAACATAAAATTTAATATGATTTTACAACAGAATCGCAACACAACAAGCGCGAGTAAAAATGAAATAAGGTCGCTAACTAATTGACTTAAACCGCAAACACGCGCACATTGAGTAACTGGCTAACTGAACAAACTGGCTGATATTTACAAGTTATTTGAGTTTTCTTGTTTCTATTGCAAAAAAAAAATCAATACATTTTCACTAGGTTTCTACCCTCTCTCCACACGCTACATTCATCATGATCACAGTTACGATCCACCGCCGGATCACTGTCGCGTTTCACACACACATGTACTACTGAGTTTTGTTTTCTTGCGTATTTAAATATACAGTTCGACACACCGTGCTTCCTTACATAGAAGCAACACATAAGGACAGCGTCTGAAAGTGCTGACCACAAAACACAAGTTAAAACATTCCGCACACAGAAATTCGATCCTTCGTCCGATCGATATTGCGACACGATCACTAAAACAGTAAACGTGTGCACTATGCGGAAACAAGATAAGGAAGATAGTTGTTATTATGGTGTTGTAATAATTACCCTCGCTAACAGAACCCAACGGCAAATTGACAATTAAACTAATTGCTCTGACACTACTTAAACATATCAACTGCACTTTAATTGGTTTTTAACTAACTTTCAACTAACTAACCTAATCCTTTGAACAAACGAACGAACAAACAAACACATATGATTCAGTTTCTATTTTCTTGGCCCACATTTGTTACACGTTAGAAACTTCCGGCACGCTTTACACGCAGGACAGGCACACGCATACGCACAAATACACTGGCAGGCAAAAACAACCTGTGGTTATGGCTACCACAACAAAAAGGCAATCAAAATAGCGGGAAAAAACAAATCAGCTAAATGTTGCTATTTCCTAGCGTCAAGGAAGCGTTACAGGTGTTACGGGCGTTAAAACGGAGAACAAAGCACGATCCAAATGCAGCCAAATTGGATGAATGGATGTCACGCATTTATTGGATGTAGTTTTAATACGGCTGTTTCTTTTTTTCTCTCTCACTTAAAATGTCTAATGATTTTTAGCACGTTTACATTTGAATTTGGTAATAAAAAATGTTTGCATCTTTCACACGGTCCATCATCTTTTGATCTACCAGCCTTGTTGTTTTTTTTATGTTGATTTTTCTAAAATGCTGCTAACGCTTTTACCTCAATCTTTTGTCTTTAGTTTAACTTTTTTTTATGTTTTCATAATGGAACTGTGGTTGATGAGAACATTTTTTGTTTCACTGTTGTTTCGTTTGTTTTTATGCACGTTTTGATGTGTGTGTGTGTTTTTTTTTGTGTTTGCATGGCGCTAATATTGCAGTTGTTCGTTTTGAGAAGAGGGATGGAAGGGGACAAATATTGTTTCGATTTTTAGTTTTAGTTCTTCAAACAGGACAGTGCTAACTAACTTTTTGCCAGGGCTTTCTTTTTCCTTTGTACTAGAATGTCGTGGAACGGATTGTGGCTGATCGACTGGTTTAGGCGGTTGATCCACTCCTGCTGTTCCTCCTCGGTTGCGGCAGACATCCGGTAGACGGTGTGCTTACCTTCTACCACCTTGCCCTCACTGTCAGTTTTGCATGCCTTGATAATGTCCGCGCCACCACTGGCGTGCAGCTCGAAGCAGTGCGGTTTACTACGGTCCGTTACCTCACGCACCTGTGGCAGCAAGAGAAGAAGATGTATAAAAAGAAGAGAGTGTGAAAATAGCGCCAAAATATATTAAATATCGTATAAAATCGAAACACGTTTTGGTACACATACCGCAATGTTTTCCAGTGGAATGATCCCTCTCGGTTCCTTGTCGGTGGTGTACTCGAAGTAGTAGAGACAGTTATCGTTCAGGATAAACCATCTTCGCTTCCACGATTTATATCTGTGGAATATTTATATCAAAAACGTTCCATTAAAGCACTACGATTGAAAATATGTTTCCCGGCGTCATTGTCTTACCTTCCACCTTGCTTCCATAGCCATCCTTCTTTGTCCGGATTGAAGAAGGTATGCATCAGATCATTACCATCGTCCTGAGGTATTTTAAACGGTTCAGCTCGTATCGACTCATACAGCGACTGAGAGCGGAGGAACAGAAATCAAAGTGGAACAAACGTTACTGTCGTTGCTTAAATTGATCGATCATTTCATCTACTAACCTCCAATAGTTCACGCGGTAAATCGCCCCCATTGTTGATACCACGGTTCATCGATATGAACTGTTCAACTGTAGGCTTCTCCTTCACCTGCAAGTTAATAAAAACGAAATGAATTTAAAAAAAAAAACCCCAATGCAAGCAAATTTAATTCAACGACTCATTTAATACACGGATCACCACGCGGCCACATTTCAAAACGGGATTTCCCGTTTCGAAACCGCGTCCACATTCCTACGCTTTGGTATTTCAAAACAAATTGCATCTGCCTGGCACGGCAAACGACATCAAAGAAAGATTTCCATTTGAAGTGGATGCCTTCCTATCACTTTCCCCGATCATTTCACCGCCATTGCCGCGCGCATGATTAGTGATTCAGGATGCAATCGAGCGAGGATATCATTGATTAGCTTACGTGCAACTGACAAACTCATTGAACAATGATGTTGTAATTTAGCTAAGCGTGTTTTGTCGAATCCAATCGGAAGCAGTAACAATCATTAGAGGTTAGGCCAAAAAAAACGGCCATATAGTTGGCATTCGTTTGATGTTGTTCCAATTGGTTTGAAAGTTCGATGTATGCCCCAGATACGTTACTTTACAGGGTAGGCGAGTTAAATCAGTTCCAGAATCGGTAGATTGGAAATAATTACCAACCAAACGCACAGTTGCAGCGGTACCGGTGCAGTAGGTCAGGGGAGCGATGAAATCTAACCCATAATCGAAAGATATGTTTGGCGTTACTGTCTTTTTTAGTTAGTTTTTACTTTTTCAACCTCATGCACAAAACTAAGCTGCCCTCGAGCTGCTGGTAGCGAGATAAACCACGTAACAACACAGCAGATTTTAAATTCGTTCGAGCTGCTATCCGATCCTGTACCGAGGATTGGTAGTAATTTACATGTCGACAAGTCGGGGACTGCGTTAATAAGCCAGCGTGAAATGTAACATTAAATTTAAAAGCCTGCAAAAGGTGAGCGCTGGCCAATGGAGGAGGAAAAACGGGCCAGAATTCTAATCGTACCATCACGATGCACCGAGCGCGTGGTGCAGCATGTGTGTACCGATGCGGATGTGAGTGGATAATTGTGCAAGCGGGTGTACATAATGCCACATTTTCCAATTCACCAACCAAACGGAACGTCCTGAGCTAGCTTTGTTCCCCCCACGGTGTTCGAACCAAAATGGCTACAAAGAACACTCAGCAAAAGGGTTATCACCGTTTATCGTAAAACCGAAAGGTCCCAATGCTGCTAGGATAGGATAATTAAATTCCGACCGCTTCTATAGACCCTTCGCTTGTACTGGCGGTAATGCATTTCACGCCTGCAGTAATAGAGGGCGAATAAACTTTCGACCCTATTGATTGGTATCGGAGAATATGTTACGGCAATGCGATGCCATATATTTGCTTCCGTTTTTGTCCGTTATGAACCAACACCTACCGATGGGTTGTGGAGCGATGTATTAAGCATAATGATGGCAAAGCTCAACACGTAGCACGTGTCCGTGTTGGTGAAGATGTCTGGATTGAGCTGACAGTACCGCTGGGCGAAGCATTCCATCATGCGATCGATCTTTTGCGCCTCGCCGGGCAATCTGAATGACCAGAGGAATTGTCTAAAAGGAAATAGATACAAAACAAGGTTAAAGTAATGTTCTTTTTTGTTGTTGCAATGTGTGCTACTCACCTTAAAGCTTGCACCAGTATAAGATTCGTAAAATCATGTAATTCTACAAAGGCCTTCAGCACTTGCTCATTGAAGTCATTCTTTTCGCCCAAATAATCACCTGTAAAATTGAAAAATAAAAATAGAAAATTTTAATTATTATTTTAATACAGCTGCAAAATTTAACTATAAAAATAGTTTATACATTAATGAGATTCTGTTTTCCAATATTCTCGTCTCACGAAACAGTCAATTTTTCTTTCACCAACAACAAAATATATTGTCACCATTCGAATGATTTCAAATGGTTATTATTTCAACTTTCCATACTGAAAGGAAAAACTCCCATCGTACTCTCTTGCAAGAGATGATCGTTCGCATCGTGTCACCAGGGAGGAAAATTATCACATTCGCGAAAATAAATTTATTTTCCCTACACTTGTACACACTCGTTCACGCGATGATTCCACCAGAATGGTTCATGATTACGTGCAGGAATTTGTGAATCGGTACCACATGACGAAGCAGCACAATTTTAACCTTCCTCCCCGTGTCCCGGACGGGCCCCCGAACATACAACAGATACAGTGAAATGTGCCAAAATAACAAACTACCATTCTGCAAACCACAAACAACCATCACACGTGGTCGGATCGCATCTCTCCACTCTATGATAAAAGGTGCACCACTGCACTCGAAATGAAATGCGGAAGCAGCAATTTGTCGCTCCCTCCCGATCAGACGCCCGACTGTCCTTCGTTAAACGTCTTTCAATCATCGCTCAGTATGATTGTTCAGTGTAGCGAAATTTCCGGGATGACGGGATGACACGGTGGAAAGGGGGCGGTGAAACTTTCGGTACCACAGAATCCGGAACCACAACCACAGGCACGGCGGCGGTGAAGCGGAAAACAGGCGGTGGGCGCAAACTATTGCTGCACAACGAAACCATGCGGTCGATTGTTTGCAACAAAATAAAAGAACAACAGCGTGGCAAAACAATTGGACACTGTTTTAATCGCATTTTATCAACACGATATTAATTATTTTTGTTTATTTTTATGAATGCTGCCATTATCAGTGTGCGGTAGCCGTTGTTGGAGTCTGTTGGGGGAGAGGGCGAACAAAAAAAACGATTGCCACAAACGTGCACACGTGTGTAAAATAACATTGCGTGGTTATTATTAATTACTCATCCCTTTGACCCACTGTACATGAAAAGTGAGCACGGCAGGAGGAGAAAGTCATTCACGCAAAAAACGCAAAAAACAAATAGATAAATAAAAACTCTTTCCCATCAATCTCCGGTCGTGTGCTAGCGGGAGGGTGGGTTGATGATTCGTGGTTTATCATTCCGACAGTACACCGTAGTGCGTGTAATAATCGAAATGAGTTTACAAAATGCATCGTCCTTCGTAACAGCTACTGTCTGTTTCACACAGTATTGTGCAGATGGTTGGGATAATTTGTAGCAGCACCACAATAAAACATCTAAACTAAACAAAACCAACGGTTAAACAAACAATAGAAAGTTAATTCGTTTTATAATTATAGCGTATTTATTGAAAAAAGGAATTAACGATCATTCCCATTTTTTGATGGATAGTTTGACACCATGGAATGGTGAAATCTTCTTATCAGCACGGCTTTTTTGAACAGCAATATAATTCCATCCAATTTGATATATTGTGTTTGCGAGGACGAATTTATTATCCATCCCACAATCCATTCGTTTTAGCAACCGTTTAACCTGCATTTTGCGATGCGACGATAACATAGTTTTATGTTGCATTTTTAAGTGCATTGCATTATCAAGCGGCCTCCTGCACACACTGTGTTTTAATTAATATACCATTACATTGCTACCTAGCGCCGATAAACGATTATAATCGAACGTTTCAACCGTTTCACAATTAGTAAAGTAAAAACATATTAGGGAAGAAAGCAGGTGCAAAACAGTGGACGATAAATCTTCTCTTGCCATCAAACTTTACTACGATTAAAATCATTACCGTATGAAATAAGTATGTTTCCTCCCGATCACAATGTTAATAGAGGATCGATTTTGTTGGAAAAAAATGCACCCACACCGACACACACAGCCGTTTCGTAATGCGAGCGTATAATTTGTGAATTAAATTTTAACAATTGATGCGCGTCCCGTAATTCATCCCAAGGGCAGTAGCATTTCGGTGTTTGCGAGTGACCCCACACCCCCGGACGAGGCGACGTAAACACGATCGGGAGCAAATTGAAAAAGGCAATTATTTTATCTGAGCTCATCATCAGTAAGCTTACACCCCTCCTTCGTTAACCCCATCGCGAAGAGTGTACAGAGAAGTTTGCAGTAAATGCAATGGATGGAATGAATCCATTGATACGATCAGTACAAATCCAAAAAATGCATTTGCTATTTTTTACTCCAATGCTGCAAAAAAAACCCTCAACCAATGGCGAACCAGTGTACATCGATTACAAGGATCGTCGATTAATTGTATACACGTGGGGGATGTGTCACTGCAATTCACCTCTCTGGAGGATGCAAATGCCCATTTGACATTAGCACGGTAATGAATAAAATACCGCTCAACATATCTACCGGGATATGGCATATATGCAGGATTTTACTTTTTTTTTATTGCATTCTATCCTCATCAGTGACAAAAATTGAAGACAGGTACAACAACAAAAAATACCTTGCCATCTCGCGCATTAAATTGCATTCGTTGCGATTAACGAGTTACACATTGGCTATAAAGTTCGTTCACTTCCCGGGTGAACCATACCGGGTGAGGAAAACAGAAATATATTTATACACCAGTCCATAAACATATCCTGACACACGGAGTGAGCGAAACACATGCACGTATGTACATATGCAATGCACGGGTGGTACCTCCGGCAGTTCGCTTTCTTCTTTCCTAGGCGCCTCCTCTTCGAATAAATCCTTCAAATTTATGGCGATCGTCGTGTCGCGTCGAATACATGCTGGAGCGTTCAATTTGGAGAATATCGCAGGACTATCAGCCCTCTCTTCACACACACACACATACAACCCCATCACTAGTATGAATTATTTATCGTCACGGTGTTGCAGATGGTGCACGCTGTTTGATGAATGATTGCTAGCATTCGATTCTGTTCACCAGCAGCACAAAAAAAGCGATATAACGTACCGATTGCCGTTTTGTTGAGACCTTCTCCTTTGTACAGGAACTGCGCCACATCCTGGGGATCTGTCCTTAGTAGCTGGTTTTCATATAAAAATTCTATTCCTGTAAAATAAACAGAGAAAATAAACATATTAGTATAAGTGAAATTGAGCTGAAAAATTAATATTGTCAATTGCCAAAATTGAATTACAAGACAATTATTGGAATAATTCGTTTCATTTCAAATGGTAATTGTTACGAATTTGCTTACTTTAGCAGTAAATACAGATATATAACAACAACGATCGATCCTTGCTTCAGATCATCTTATAAGATGGCGTCAGACGTACTTCGCGCTTTTAACCAGGAATTGGTTTGACATAAACCGGTACACCCAACCAACTCAATACTACAAGGCATCGCCGTCTTCCCACTTGACAGCTACATGCAGTGGGCGAATGGGTGAATGATGGATGACTTTTTAATTTTAAAAAGCCACTTCAAGCCCGACACGGCGAAGACCCCATCCAGGCGGTTTTACTCCCTTCGGCACCGTCGACTGGACATTAGTTCTTCAAGGCCATTCGCTACAAACATTCTTCTGGCACGAGACTAGTTGGACAACTTCCTAACAACTTCTCGTACAGCTTGACCGCACGAAACCTCTTTACCGTGTGCGGGAATTGATCCCAAGTATCGATGGTGTTCGTTCGTGCCGTCATACAAGCTTAATTGCACCCATTAGAGAAGCAACAGGTTTTGCCATGCATTGTACAAATCGTCCGAAGCCAAAAACCTTCCAGAGTGAGGAAAGCGAGAAGGACCCATCGTTTGATCCAATCGAACGGATGCGGACAATTTAATTAAACGAATAAAGACAATCATTCATCGGTGTTGTGCTGTTCTTCTGTCGAGTTTCTGTCCGGAAGTAGTTCCCCTGGTAAAGTGTTCGGTTTGGTGGAAACGATCTGTTCGTTCGTTCCCTATACGTTCCCTATTGCAATCACATATTTCACCCACTGCAGGAGGTAAGATACAATAGGCGGTTATGATTAATGCCTAGAGTTGTCTTACGCCGGTGGAATTATTTAGCTGTACGCATGAAAAAGGGCAAGAATTGTGATGGTGCACTTAATTGTTTCATAATTGGAAATGAAAGATGATATTGGTTTAATAATGGCATGTCGCGATGGCATGCGTTCGTTAGGTGAGAATTACATTTTTTCCTATTCGCCCAAAATTATTGGAAACACTCACAACATGTGTAGTTTGCCTACAAATATTTTTCAAGAATAATGAATTAGAATAAACTTTCAACAAATATTTACTGATTACACCTTTTCTAGCATGTGCATAATTCGCATCTTTAAGGCAACGTTACAATGTTTACCAAAAACTAAGTTCAATAGCTCAAAGGCATTAAAAAGGGGAAACATTCAAAATCCTTGAATATCCAATTGCCACAAGCACGCAACTTTCAAGTTTGCATTACTACAGCCTTTCCCAGAAAAGAAAAGCTTCCTTTCACTGTTGGTGCTTCTGCCCAAAAAGCGAAAAGTTACCAGTACCGTACCTTTCTTTGGATCCATGTTGAACTTTTTCCGCCCGAGCGCCATCTGTTTGTCTTTGTTGGAATGTTTGTTCTCCTCCTTGCTTTCGTGGGATTTCATCTCCGATTCGACCTCGTTCAGCTCATCGTTGATTTGCTGCAGGGAATGGAAATGAATTAAATTTTGTATCAGATATGAAATATGTATTCATGATAAATTTTAAAGTTATGCTATTTTACAAACATTACATTTGGAGCGTCATTGTTGATGTGGGCGAGGAGGAGCATTGAAAATTGTGCTTATCAGAATTACCTTACGATTGGGCTGCGAACAGCTCCTTTGGTAGACTAGATTACTCTTGTTTTTACAGTTGTTACACATCCGTAACACTTTGGTAATGGGAAGCGTCGCAGCCGGTGATACCAACAGTGCCGGTCTTGGTTCTGCTACGGTGGACGACGCTGGAGGCTGATGCGGATAGTTACGATTGAACAGATCGGCACTATCGTCAATGAAGTCGAAATTACTATCGTTCAGTATGCTGAACTGCTGCAGCTCATCCGACTCTTTCGACCGCTGTTGGTCATTGTTATTCGGTTCCTCGGTCGGATCCGACGGTAATCGAGGTGGTGGTGGAATAACGGGAGAGTTTTCCACCCCACCAGCATTCCCAAGAGCGTTCAGGAAGTTACGCTTACTTTCCTCGACCAACTGCCGCAGGTCAAGGTTACTATTCAGCAGCTCCCCATTGTCACTGAATATCAGTCCCACACGGTACGTACGCTGACGGTTCAGTACGGTCGTTTTCGTGACTGTCGTCACCGTTTTCGCACCGTACACGACTTGTTCCTTCCGGCGCCGCAAACTATTCGTTGCGAATGGTTGTACACCGGCGGCAGCGCCCTCTATCGGGGAAGTTAAGGAACTTAAGGCAAGATTGCTATCGGATGAGGCAGATTCCAGCAGCGCATCGTTCTGATGTCGAGACACGGTCGTCGTAATGGTAGCGGTCGTTGAGATGCTACCAGCCGTTTCCGGTGGTTCGAACACTTGGACATACTCGCATGTACAACCGGCCGTTGGACGCTCGATGGAGGAACTGCTGGTGGACACTACCTCATCTAGCCGATTGCTTCCAAACAGTGTCGTGCCACCGTTCGTTGTGGCGGACGGTAAATCGACACAGCTCTTCTGTAACGGTTTGTCCGGCTCGAGGATGGTTTTTTTCGGCTTCGGTTGACGCCGAAGCGACCAAAACCAATTGGTGGGACCCTTCTTTACGTCGGTTCCGCTACCGCCGGTAGCGCTCGGTGGCATCGAGGAGAACATTATGCACGGCCACTGTTACGATCAATCACGATCGCGAGGCACTTGTTGGCTCGGGTAAGAGGAGTATATTCCACGTACACTAAATACTAAATAACACACTATCTTTGCTTAGCTTCTGGTTGGTTGCCTCAAACGAGGGGTGGCAACTTGCTGTTTTTATCTGTGTATGGCAATGAACTGGCTGGCTCTAGCAGTACTACACGTCCGTATCACATCTGATCGTCGCACACGACAGCCCGGCAGGGACCGTGGCCAAATTCACGGCTGAACAAACACTAACCGGTACGAGCAAACGCTTTGTCCTTTCACTTGTAGTTATCATTTGATTTTTTAACAGTTCTTTGATTTTTGGGATGAATGTCATGAACACTTAATGCACATTTGAGGTATATTTTGCTTCAATTAAAACGGCACTGTAAGTAAAATAGTTTATGAATTCGTTAAACGAATTGAAGACAATTTTTTTCGTGGATGCAGAAGGTAGAGGAGCAGCAGCAGCAGCAACAGAAATGATAGTTTAGAAGTTTTCTAGTTTTACAGGTGATTTAAACAGTTTAATTTTTTTTTTGCTCGGTTAGAACGGCCTGGCCGTATCAAGAACAGTTTAATTTTGTTTGCGTATTTTTTATGTTGTTTGCACGTACATATACCCATTTAATTTAAATATACATTTAATATATTCATTTTCAAAATTGGCAAACAACCAATAAACACTAGCTGACACTAAAACCTAACTGTAGCATTAAATCCTCTTGTACTTGAGCTAATTCGAAACCCATCGAAAGCAACGTTTGGCCCACATTTAAGCGCCGGTACACAAAAAAAAATCAACCGCATTGTTAAAATTTTCCATCCAGCAATCAAACAATTTTCCACACACCCGTCGATCGGGGAAGCAAAATAGAGAGTTCGATCAAATTGAATGGTTTGATTTGTGTGCCGTTTTTTCCGTTCGTGTTTGGCCGAATTGTCAGCCATTTCATTCCATTGCATATTTGCAATGGAACTGGCAAATTGCCAGTCGTGACACTGAAGCAGAGGGGAATCACAAAACTGGTCCGTGATTTGCACGCACGAAAAATGCAGTGGCGCACTACACGTGTTTGATCGACAGCAATTATTCGCCACGTATATATGGTGGTAAGTAGATTAAGAGGCGTGGTGGCACAATTACGTCTACCAAGTAGCGCGAAAAGAGCACCGATTGATAGGAGAATTAGTTTGAATGTGTTGTTCCAAATTTGTTTATGCGAATCAAGGAATTATTTATACTCGAATTTGTTAAACGAATATTAAGCAATGAAATATTGTTTTAAATGGGTTATAGAAAATATAAATAAATGATTCTAGCTTAGTTTCTCAGCATCTTCTTCTTGACTTTAACGACCTTACAGATCACGCAGGCCAATTCTGGCTTACTATACTTATTTTCACCACGTAGCCGGATAGTCAGTCCTTGCTACGGGGGAACGGTCCGGGTGGGATTTGAACCCGGTCCTGCCGTGTGGACTGGTGCCGTTTATCACATACACCACCAGCGCCCAGTTTCTCAGCATATCAAGGGCAATACTCTCTGCGTCATTCGCTTTAGGTAAAGCATTGCACTTAATGAAATGAACCAACCACTTGAACGATACATTCAATGCTACTTAACGCTACCACAGCCGTCTTGTTGGAGAATTTCTTCCTGTTCTGGAAGCGCACAACTGAACCATATCTCTTTTCGGTGTAAATCTAATAAACTTTGTGCAAACTGGCACGATCATGTTAAGTTCCATTTTTACCAAGGAAGACGCTGGGTGAAATTGATGATTGCGCAAATGGTGTGTCATAAATTTTACTTTCGTCTCTCTTAGCATACACGCGCACTTACTTTACCCATGACCGGCTATTTAACTCACTCACTCGTACGGTTCCCTTTAATACCCGGAAGGCCAACCGGGCAGCTGCAAAATATTCCACAGCCGATGCTTAGTGCTCGCCCGAGTTGATGACGCGACGGTGGATTAAGCGCAATGACAACCACTAATATTTTCCCTGCTCGTGTATCATGCGTGTCATGGGTGTGTTACAAAGGATAGAGCTCTCCATATCGACAAACTTTCAACATTGGCAGGTGGCAAGTGCTCCTTACACCACGGCAAACTTCATGCAAAATCTATCATTCCAGCACCACGCGGGAAATTGTCGATCCGACACAGGGCCGACATGGGTCGCGTGTTGAGACGAGAGAGAGAGAGATTTAATTCAATTTATAACAATCATCACCCTGATGTTGCTCGGCGAACAACGAACAGCTTTCAGTGGGTTGGATTATGGCGGTTTAAGTAACGTATCCCATGATAGCCAAACAAAGTGATGTCAAATGCTGCAAAATGTCGTTTGACGTCGATTTCTTGGAGCCTTGGCTCAAGGCTCACACACGTGCCACAAGTGTAAGAAAAGGCGGTGGGACAAGGGAGTAGCCAATTTGTATTGTGTGGTCATTGTTCAATTGGTTTTAAGCATCATAAAAGAATGATTTTTTTTGACGTCATTTGCTTTGTTGAAGCGGATAGAATTGTTAATGTATCCTGTATAGTTTATTTTTTTATAAACATGTAAACTTGAATATTATATTTTATAAACAATATTATAAAATTAAGTATAAAACTAAGCTTAGCTTAATACACAATTTTATGCATTATTTTAATTTAATACTAAAGCTAAACTCGTTTCTTTATCCAAACAGTAAAAAACTTGATTTATATATTTTTTTGTTAAATACACCAATTTGCAATCAATAACACCCACACGCACACACCACCACCACGCCGACGTGTTAATCCCAACTGGGACAGTTGTCAGAATGAAAAGACGAACCAAATTCTCACGACCGGTAGGTAATTGAATAAATTATGTGCAGTAAAAATTAATTTTACGAATTATGAATTATTAATCCGATAAATATATCGGGTTGGAAATGGGTCTCCCTACTACACGCATCCACTTCCCCTGGTGAGGTTCAATTTCTGCCACGATTCAAAGTGTTGAGCTTTCGCATAAATTTACCGAATGACTCGGGTGCTTTTGTGTTCATATTCCACTTTAATAAATGGGAAAAAAGAAGGAAAACCCCGATTGACCAATTGCCCAATCGAGTATTACGGTTGATGATGATACGGTGCATTTGGTGCAAAGAATAAAATGCAACCAGTGTGAAGCCAGTACACAGTGTTGCATCAACAAGTGGAAGTGGTCGGAAATCATAAAAGGGAAAATGAAATGGAACAAAACTACCTCCATCGGATGGTTTATAATTCTTTGAGTTTAAAGGAAAGCAAAAAAAAACAAAAGAAAAATGGCCTTTTTTACATCGCTCTTTATAACAACCATGCGTCTCCATTAAGCAGAACATACAAATATGAAGCTGAAAATTATGCAAGAATTATCATTATTCCTTTAAACTTTCACAGTACTACTATAGAATACAGCAGAAACGCATTCCATTTTTATAATTAATTAATTAAACAATGCGCCCACATATCAATCCTTTGCTTTTTACTATTCTGTGATCTGTTCTTATTCCCTACCGGGTGGGAAATTTCGCTGTAAAATTAATGCTGCTTGTCAATGACCCAGGTCAAGCACTGGTCGTGCCATCACCACAGAAAAAGGAATTCCCGGTGCTGATGGTACGTAATATAAATTAATGATATATGATCGAATAAAAGAAAAAAAAACCGGTACGAAAAGTGACAAAACACGGAAAGTATAAAATATATTAATTTTTCCCTTCATCACCGTAGTGGTATTTGCTTTTATTGCTTTTTTTCAGTGTATTACAGCATCAATGCGAGTGTAATAACTACGCATTCTGCCAATCGGGACATTCCAGGAAAAACACTCACGCAATTGTACAGTACTTCCGAGTAAAGAGGCACACCCATTGGCCTCAAAAAAAAACATTGGCACCAACAGTGTCGCGTTCGGTATTTCATTTCATACCTCGTAAAGCAAAAATTCCTTTCATATTTCTGTAATTAACCTCGTACATACTTACAAACACAGGAAATTTTGTGGACCACAGGACACAGCATTCGATCCCATGTTGTAAACGAACAAAGTAGGTTCAAAAATATTTGACTATCGAAAAGCGACGATGGGCTTTCGTGGCAAAAACACGATTAATATTTCATCAATAATTTATTAACCAAATACCGCCACGAAAACATTTCATCGAATTTTCACTTCAACATTCCTGGCGGTAGAAAAAAATGAATATCTCCACATTGTCCAAGCTATTTCACGCTATTTTGATTTTAAAAACGGATAGCTTATCCTGTAACAGATGAAACGAGATTTTGTATTACTGGGAGGCTTTTCCAAACGACAGAACCAAAAATCCCGACCCCGACCCCGGGTCAGGCTAACACAATTTACGGACGGCTCTAGCGATCTCTCTTCTAGTCACTAATCAATTGAGTTCCAAATCCCTTTCCGAATTCTAGCCCACACAAACGTACGGCGATGGAAAAAGTCATTCGTTTGCTTGAAACCTACTTACAGTACAATGGGGAGGGTTGGGGAAACCAATTCAGCGTTTCTAAATTTTGGGACCATCTTGCTGGGGTGTCTTTCTTTGCGCGAGGGTAAACTACTTCTTCGAGATTTTCTTTCTTTACAACGTTAACTTCCCGTCATCGATTTATCCAACTTAATAGAATAAAGAAAAACAGTAAATGGTTCTACTGTAATCTCTCATGAATCTATCTTTAAAGCAACATCTTTACATCGCAAACGTAAAAGCACTCTCCTAACTACTGTAGGCTTTTAAAACATACCCATAATACCCCACTGGGAAAACAACTAGACCATTCTTCGTCTTTTACAGCTCTATTACAGTGGCCGTGTAGTTGGAGGGCTTTAATTTATGTCTCTAAAAATTTTCCACCCAAAAGACCTACTCTCAGATACAACCGTTATTCGGCAACTCATCCGGGTTCCCTACAACGGGGTTTTGGTTGAAGTTGAAGATGAAAATTATCCAACGGCAACAGTAAGTTGTTTTCCGTGTTTCTTGCTGTGACACTGATGGTTTTGCGCTGGTATGGTAATGAAGGACAATATATCTTACGCTTATTGCTGCTCTCGTTCACATCTCCAGATCCCGGGGAATTGTCGAAAAAGTGGTAACTGTTTTAATAAAGCTTTAGGTAAATGCATAAACATTAACACCAGAGAATACTATTGCTTAGAAGCTATAAATCTCACGTACTACATCTCTCATAACTTGGATGTTATGAAAATAAAATTGCATTAATAAAAGTGGTCCACTTCTTCAGAAGGGACAGAAGCAGAAAATAAATACAATTTTGTGATAAATATATTTCATGTTGATCGTCGATTAAATGACTTCATTTTCTACCATCTCTATCAATGAAATTCATAAAAAGAAGTGTAAATGAAAATTCAATTTAGAAACACCGCCCGCGGGCATCTTTTCAAAGTTCGATTTTGTGTTTTCTCGGCACGAAAAAACAATACTTATAAATTTCCAATCGACAACCACCAGGTGGTCACCTCACCACCATAACATTAAGATCGAAGCTATCGGATTCGGGCCCCGTTGACGAACGCCAAATCGACCATAAACGCCACCCAAAATGACAATCATCCATCGAGGAAACAACTTTCCATCTGTGCTGCCAATTCCATTAAAGAGGGGGGGGGGGGGGGGGGTCCGGGTGGAGGGACTCAATAAACGAAACGATACGATGAAAAAGGCCGCGAAAAACGAGAAAATCTAACAACAAACATAAATAACATGTGTTTCAAGCGTAAAGCTTCGAGCGGAAGAAAACGTTACAGAAACAGAAAGTCATCACAAATGGAATGGAAAACCCCAAAACACACGTGAGTAAGAGAAGAAAAAAAAAACAACACACAACAGATATGAATAGCGGCATTCGAAAGTGAAAAGGAAAACGAGTTTCCATTTTGGAAGCGCAACACACCCAACAGATGAATTCGAACCACATATCTGGCTGCTGCTGTGCTTGCTGGCTAATGGCCAAAACAAACCGTGTGTAAATAATGTTGTTTTTTTCCTTCTAGTTCAATGTCAGCGCCACAATCGGAAGGGATGGGCCTGAAGTGCCGAAATGACAAAATATGACAACGCACAACACCACACGCGTTATGTGTTTTTGCCTCACAAATGATTCTACTTTTAGTAGCTTCAGTGTGGTTCATGGTTCGACTCGGGTTGTCCCTTCCGAGTGTCTCTAGACGGTACACATTTGAAACAAAATTTCGAACGACACGTCGGGCTTGAAACTATAAATCTTTCCGTAACTAAAATATACCTAGACCTAGGCTACCGGGCATTGATACGACGAATAAAATTTAAGCAGGAAAACATTGAATTCGTCCCACTTTCCGACACACATAAAACTATTCGTACCTACATCACAACAAAAGAAAGCTAGAAAAATTGATTTATTCTTCTGTAACACTTTACGTCAGCCATCGACAAAGTGCGGCTCTTTGAGATTTTGAATGTGATTTTTCTTCAAAAATCTATTCTGTGTTAATTGATATTTCTCTACAAAATGTAGGTACGCAAGAATCATAATACACCTTGGACTTTTATGTTTTGAAAGTTTTCCTTACAACTTGGGATTCTTCTAAATATGTTACGATCGGATGATTCGACGATCTGCCATATCAACACTTTCGTAACAAGAACTAAAACGACACGCAGTTGAACGCCAATAAACCGGGCAAATTTTATCCGGCTGTGCCACTTTCCGTGCAACTCGGAAATGATACTTACGGAAAGGCGAAGTGACATAGTAACTGCAAAACCAATGATAGTGAGAAATAAAAGACTCAAAAGGCAATGTACAAACGATTTTTCAATAACTATAATAGCATATCATAATAAAATTGGGTTTTAAAATCTCACATGAGTTAAATATATTCTTCTTAAAATACATTTATGTTTCAATAAACATTTATTAAAAAGACGATGGAAATAATATTTTACAAAACAATACGAACTAAGCATTTAGTAAATTTGAGTCACACAAAAAAAAATGAAATTTGAAAATGTCAATTGTATATTATGAATTTTAAACGTAAAGTTTAAATGTAAACACCAAATTTCAGCAAATTTGTCGACCTCTGATTTAGGGAGGAAAAATGGCCACAAAACAAGTATCACCTACTATTTACCTACGCTCCGTAGTTCCTCTATTAAAGTTCGAAATATTTGATCGAATATCAGTTGGATGTGTTAGTTTCCACTGCAAATGCACCTTCCTTCTCTACTGGTTGAATTTTTGAAATTATTATTTTTGGACACTAGTGTAAACATTGCGTCTCGCCGCTTCAGCGTCCTGTGTTTAGTCAAGTTACGCCCGCATAAATGTATGCCACCGTCGCTCAGGGGCGCAAAAAAAAGACGCCATCATTGGCAGTATTGATTGGAAGTCATAAATTGTCGAAAATCGATCGACACCAACCTAACCTGGGATGGTTGTGTTTATGCAAGGTGGAAATAGAATCAATGCTTATTATGTCGTCGTGCCCCGTGTGTGAGGTGGAATCTATTTTTCATTTTCCCTTCTTTTTTTGTTTATGTTGATTCTGGTTGGAGGAATAGTTTCTTTAATGTGGAGACACTGCAATATCAGACCGATTTTGAAGAACTCAAATCAATTGAAATTCGATATACATTTTTATATTGCAAACAGTTTTGAAATAATATTTTACCCAACAGTTCAAGTTCATGGTTTTGTTGCAATAATGCTTCCTTCCGTCTTGTCGACCTCACAAAAGCGAACAAAGAAACTTTACCCCCCAAAGAAACGGCATTTCCACCCACGTGTGCAAACACGCACGCAAGAAATCAATCAACCGTACGAGAAAATCGTCCTCGTATAGCGACGACTGGCATTCGTTTTATGATCCCTTTCAACTGTGATCTAAAATCAAGATTAAACGTGCGAATGCACGAAACAGGAACTCGATTACAAACAATTTGTTCATGTTCCGCTCCGACTGTAAGGACGAGGACATTATGCTTAAACAGCAGCTTAAACCTACTAGTACAGGGCGAAAACTGTAAAATTGCCAGCACGCACCCCCTATGTGGAAGGGCAATATAGGGTGAGCAATATGTCTGTGTGGGGGTGGTTTGGGTGGGAACAGAGGGTTCCGTTACCCCGAGCGACTGGGTCAATACTGGAACAAACAGCTCCAATCTAAAAAGCAGCGCTAAAGGGGCGAAAGAAAATACCGTACCAGACACGCAAATGCAAGTTCAATTTGGGGAAAAGGCTACTATTGCTGGCCCCCAAATAGGTATAAACATTATTTTATCTGAGTACGTAACTAAGCTGCATAATAGACAATAGATAGAGCAAGCAAAAAAAAGGGGTCGTCGGTCTGGACGACAGTGTTCCCCCTAGTTTGCGTGCGAGTGTCTGCGAGAGTGCGTATCAATTGAGCACAAGGTCAACCCCTTACGCTATTTATTATGATGGAGTATAAACGGTCCAGATTTTTGTTGCCACTGTGCCACGCATGGCCGTGATTGACGAGCTTGCGTATGATCGGTACGATAGCATTTCATTCGTCAAGTATCATTATCCGATTTCGAACAGCAGAAATATGAAGTGGACTATAACAGTAAAAAATGTTGAAGCTGCAACCATTGTTTTTGAAATTATATAATATGTATATTCATCTTCATCAGTAGCATTTGTTCATTTAATTTTTATTAAATTCAAGAACATAAACATGAACCAAAACTTCTCAAATCGAAAACACGTTTTTCAAAGCCTTATTAAATGAATTTCATGCAATTTAATGTTTCGAATTTATAACACCCAACAAATGAGTCCAATGTCAAAAATCCAATAAAATCAACTACAAAACAAATAAAACAATTGAAGCGATACAGCTCGCCGTCGGTCTTATTATCGCTAAATTAAAGAAGCAAAAAATCACCCTCAATGCGTGTGCTCTGCAAAGCTCAACATGCACAAAACGTTGAACTCGAAAGTGAAGGAAATGACCTCTCCCCGTCGGGGTGGAATCATAAATTAACGCGAACATTTTTTCCTCCTCTCCCTTCCCTGGCCATCGCTCCCCAACCCGTGCCCCGACCACAGAGCACTACTCAATCCCAGCTCCTTCTTTCTCAATGTCTTCCGGCTGGACGATGCGCGCAGAAATAACCTCTGCCAACAAAACATAATGGGAGTCGCGAACAAAATGCATCGGATGTCGCGCCATTCGTTCGGTATGCGTCTCCGCATGCATGTTACGCTTCTGATTAGCAGCAAACATACATACGGCCGTCCACCGTTTGACCGAACGAGATGCTACGTGGTTCGAATGAGCAAAACGGGTGCAAGTTGGGCGAACATACCCCGGGTGACACCGGGTGACTCGTTCGCTAATAAATAGCCGATCGGTGCATATTTGCATACGTGCGCGGTACATTCTTGTCGTCCTTCTGCTGGACGCAGATTGCATCAAAAGGTAAACCATGCACAGGACGGCAAGGTTCATCACCCCCTTTTGCTTACGATCACCCGTTGGTGGCCGCTGGGAACGGGTGATGCGGGTTGGACAAATATATGATCGGTCGTTGTCATTCTTGCGAGTGCCGGGACATCAGGACAAGATTCACGCGCCGGTCTGAGACGATTTGCTTGAGTTAAGAATAAATAAGCAGTACGCGGAGGAGACCAGATAGCCTCGTCTTACCGCTCGGGTAGTGCAAAAGGTGTCACTTTTGGGAGCGGTAAATTTGTGTTGAGATTTTGCGACAAAGCTTCGAATGATTTATAACTTAAACAGTCGGGACAGAGTTAGGTCGAATGGGACTTACAGAAACATTACTTGTTTTTATGGCCCTTTTACTACTCTACTAATAAGGAAAGGCAGCATTGTTTCTTGAAGAATTCATCTTACTTAACAAAAAAATTACGAGTAGAAACTAATATGCCAATAAAAAAATCAGTTTTCAAGTCTACTTAGTTCATTGGCCTGCTGTGTCATTCTTTTCTAAGCAAAAAGTCTTGATTTTTTTAGATTTATTTACGTTATTCAAGTGGCGAAAGATCTAGATGAGAGACTCGATCCAATATTTCAAATGCCGAAACTCGATACAATGGGACCATTTCATTTTTGATGATGCTCTAGTGTTGTATAATCTATTCCAGATGTCGGCAAAGTCTAGTCTGTGGGACAAATCCGGCCCGACGTAAAATGTTGGGAATTCTCGATAAGAACACAAGATGTTGTCACCAAGACACGCGAAGTATGTTATCTTTGAAATCAACGCCAATACCGATTGTGTCTATTCTATTTCCTTTATTTCAGCAATATTGTTCGACCGTTTCTTCTCATCGAAATTAATTACTGGTAATCGTTTTTATATTTCTTTGTTATTCGAACGGTTTTAAGGAAGATTGTTGGAACTAAGCTATGATTTCAATTTGGTGGAAACTAAGCTATTTATGATTTATTACTGTTAATAATAATTTTTAGTTCCCGTTTTGGAAAACATTTGTTAAAACATCCGATAAAAAATATGTATCTCAACTCTTCAATCCTCCCATATGTAAACAGTCCACTTATTTGACATTCCATATTAATGACACGCGATTCTATATCAATTTTGGGTGATTTGCTAAAGTATTGGATGTTTCGACGTATAGGTTTGTTAACGTATAGGGTGCCGAAACCTATCATTAGTGTTTCCCTGTACGTGTGACAAACCCTAATCTATCCAACAAAAAGTTAATCTGTTAAAAAAAATCAATGATTTCAGATAATTTGCAATAATGTTTTACGAAAACAGAAAGTAATATTTCATCCAAAGATGAAAATTCTTTATCACAATTAGTTAGACAACAAAAATGGAAATGTATTCCCACAGGCAAAAGCACATGTCACTCATTCTCACTAAATTGGCATCAAAAAAGCACTCCACAGTAATTAAATTAAGTGATAATACATTAACAACGAAAGATCCACTTTTTATCTCCAAAACCATCTCTCAATACCCGAGCGGAACATACAACGATTAACACTTTCGGGACACTCTCTACACCAAGTGACAATGCCAAACACAAACATCATCATGTGAAATCAATTAAACACGATCAAGATCACTCACAAGATGCTTCCAAGATGAACAAGATCTACGAAAATACGACCGGTTTTTTTGGGGTGGAAACAAGATACGCATGAGAAATTCACTTCTCTACATCTTCCTTTTTTTAAAGTCTCGCCAAACATTTGTTTAGCGTTATTCGGACCGATGATCGCAAGTGACTTGGCTGTGAATTAGCGCCATCGTCTCGACGGCGACGTCAATATTGCAACATGGTGTGTGAACAAATGATGACGCAGACACGATATCTTTCCGTCGTCTCGATCAGCTCAAACCGCGCGTCACCCGTCGTTTGTGAGGCAAGTTTATCATTACTTATTTTTTATTTCCTTCATACAATCCGCTCCATACTGAAATGGTACTGGAGAGTCAACAAAAAACAGCAGCGCGATTGCTATCACTTGAATTGCGATGACTCATTTTAGTCGCCTCACTTGTGCTTCCCCCCCTTGCAGAAGCCGCGAATAAAGTCGTTTTGCAGCGTCATACCTTTGGGCCAGCAGAGTTACTTTGCTTAATCACTAATCGCACCCCAGGAACGTACGAGTTGCATTCTTAACAAAGAAGATGTAAAATGGAACAACATCTTAGCGTACCTTGTCCCAAACACGATGGCCTTGCCCTAGCGATCGAGCCTTGTTAAATGTTTTCTGTGGGGGATCGGATGCCAAGATCAGTTCTGCCCGAGATGCCCTTCAACGCAAGCAGAGACGGACTAGGCTGGGCGCATTTTCTGTTCTGTCAAGGTCCTAAAAATAGGATCACAAAAATACACCCATCAATCGGTTCGTCTCATGGGCTGGGAACGAGTTGTCATTAGTGTGTTGTGTGCTTTTTTATTATCTTCTCGCTTCCACATTTATTCCCTTCGGGTGTGTGTGGTGACGTCGAGACAAGAATGACAAGGAAATATGTTTTTTTATGAAAATTCTTCTTCTTGTTTCGATTGCCAACTATGCTTACCCACAGCGACACTCCCCAGAACACAGAATAGATCTCGAATCGGTGTTTCCGTGCGGTTAATCATCGTTGCACTATCGAGAAATCGAAAACTTCCGCTGGGATCTTCTTGCGAAGATGGCGTTTTTTTTTTTTGCTACGTGACGCAGCTAATAATTTGAGCTGCTCGCGTTCTATTTATGATGTCTTCAATTGCTTTATCTTCGTTCCCACCCCGTTGGTAACGACGTAAAACGGAAGCACGCCCCAAGAACACTGTACAGTCGCGTACTCGCGCTAGATGCGAATTTTCTCAACGTACTAAACGATCTTTTTCAAACCCCGTTTTCACACCTTTTCCACAACTCAGCTTTGCTCGTCCAATACCACCAAACGTTACGATCGTAGAAAGATCATCTTACATGTTGTTCTGTTTTTTTTTTAACAACCAAATGGTGACATTTTAAATAAAGAACCTGGCGCTCAGTAACGATGGCGTGTACTGTTGCCAAGCCGTCCTGCAGCAACTCTTATCGCGGGTGGTGGGTGAAAGCGAAATTTATACATCATGCCGGGGAATAGCAAAAAAAAAAGGTTGATCCGAACAGGTAGAAACATGGCGTGGTGAGTTTAAATTACACCCCAAAAACTATAATTCTTGGCCGAAAGAAATGTTAACAATGTGACCCTTATAAAATACCAACGTTGAATATTTTAAATCGGTTGGGTTTAACCCATACTTTGACAA
Organism: Anopheles funestus; assembly: GCF_943734845.2. NCBI lineage: Eukaryota > Metazoa > Arthropoda > Insecta > Diptera > Culicidae > Anopheles > Anopheles funestus. Next base: position 68,887,080 of record NC_064598.1, on the reverse strand, counting down.
AAAAAACACACACTTTTGATTCACGGTGGCAAAAAAACAGAAAAAATATACCATCGAATTTTAAGTCACAACGAACCGGTTGTAACGAAGGAATATCGTGCAGAATTTTCCCGACACATACCATTGTCTGGGGCTTAGCACAAATGGTGGGAATTTCGGTTCTAATGGCAAGTTGAAATTAGTTGACGTCGCGACCATGTCATGTCGGGACGTTTTTTTCACATTAGGAAATGCCAAGACACACAAAAAAGAAAAAATAATTGACCATTTTTTTGTTTTGTTCAATGCTTGGGAATAGGTAAAAATAACTTTACGGTAGACTAACGGGTACATAATCGTTAGTAGTAATATTATTATGGTTAATTAGATTAAATTGGAAGTTCTTGCACAACCTTACAACAAATTCAAAATAAGTTTAATGTATTGTTGCACCAAAAAAAAAATACGTCACTATAATGGTAATAATTTCCCAACCAAAACCATGTTGCAATCATGCTACAAGTTTGGAAGGGAAACTTACATCGATTACACCACCATAAACCTTCAAGGAGAGTTATGCTCCCGCACATCAAGGTTTGTTTATCATTTCCGGTTAAAGTTCTGTCCCTCATCCATCGCTAGAGTGAAACAAGCCGAACAAAATGCTTCGTTCAACTTAAAGGATGTTAAAACGCGTGGAAAAACTGCCCACTCCCCAACAGCATAAGGCCACCCTTTTGCAGGGCAGCATACTAGGTGCCTTTTTACCAGTGTTTGCTATTCGATGTTTGTTTATTCTAACCAAAAAAAAACCGATTCCCGACCCATCTAACATACGCTGCCAACCGATTCCGTTCTAAAACCGAACGACAAGCTGTTGCTTCATAAGCCAACATCCTTCCTGTGTGTTTAATACGTGGATGTGTGTGGTTTTAGCCTGAGTATATTTTACCCCAAGAAAAAAGGGAAATAAAATGTTCTGCTGAACAACTCGTCGAACACAATATGAAGGGCGAAAAAGAATTTTAATCGCGACAACTCCAGCACTCCATCGAAGACGGAAAGCAGTCAAAGAGCTACCGGAAACTCATCAAAAAAGGCAGAAACAACGGCCATATTGTCGGCAAAAGGGAAAGCGAACATCGAACACGCAATAAATGCAATTATTGATGCGCATCCGCGTTTCAACCCGAGCGACGATTCTTCGTCATGCGTTTATGTATTGACAAAACCATCGAAGTGCATTTTGATAAGAGCAGTTTGCTCTGCGGCTGTTTCTTTTGATGAACGAGAGGACGTTCCTGTCAATCAATGACTCAAGACAGATCGGTCATCCGTTGCTATCGCGAAGTAGTGCATGCTAGCGTAAATAAATAAACAAACAGCTCTGTTTGCTTGTTAAAACGTGCAGCGGACATTTGTGCGAATTTATTTATTTACTTCTAAGGTTCTAATCGATTGCGTTCGATTTACTAGGTTAACACACGCAGGGATGATATAATTATCCGCTGTATCATTTGCGTCAGTAAGTCGATTATTAAAGGAATACAGAAAATGATTGATTATTTGTTTTAATCAGTGAAAGCACAATCGACTCAAATCCTGCCACCCCCGGTTGTGTCATTTAAATAGTCAGATTTGCAAGATACACGATACAAATCCCCAAAGATCAGATGATCAGTTGCGCTTCATATAGTGCATCGCAAAACATCCGCTGCATGCAGCATCAAATGTCAAATCATTCGAGTGTGAGAAATGGAAATCCATATTTTCCCTCCCACATATCGTATGGCTCGGTAACGAACCCGGCGCATGGACCACGGTGGCAATGCGATCTCTGCTTTGTAAATCATATTACCGGACCCATCGTTCCTTTCACAAATGATCAACGAAAACTTTACGCACCAGAGAACAAAACCATGTACGCTGCTTGTCGTACGATTTCGTGATGTCTATTCTTAGCTATACCTCTTGAATGGAATATATTTTGCGCATCCGCATCCAAAAACGTAGAAGCCACTCAATCAGCATCCTTCCGCCGTTATGGTCCAGTTGATGGCAAACAGTAGAACCACCTACAATTCAAAAACAAATAGATGGAGTTCCACCCAAGCGTGACGTCACTTTGCCGTGAAGAACGATGACCACCACCAAGTTTGCATATGCCATATGGACACGATCAAGATGAGCGCGCTCTTTAACAAGTGACCAACAAAGGGGAAAAGAATTATGCAAAAAAAAACAACCCTTCCTCCAAACGGAAATAAGAATGAATGTATTCTTGTGTTCTACGCGGGCGCTTATTATCTCATCATATTTTCTCCAACTTCCCTCCCCAAAAAACGATGAAGACATATTGGCGCTGTGGTGCGGTCTGGAGTGGACTAGCAAACAAAGGGATGATGATATCATCATCTCTCATACACACAACTGCAAAACGGCACACGCGAGAGACAAGCGCCAAAAAATGCTAAACGAATCGAAACCACCATCTCTTCCTCCTCCCACATCATCATATGGCCAGTTAAGAGCGTGGTACAAATTTGTGCGTGTGGGAGTTTTTTTTCTTCTTCTTCGCCTTCTGTTTTGATGTCATGTTGGTAGAAAGTGACTAAGGATGAGGCCAAGGTTGGATGGTGACAGTAGAGACATTGCTCACCCGTAGTCCGTGGTGTCCATGGTAAAATAACGACGTCGTAGATGATGATGATGATGGTGATGGTTTAGCACATCCAATAACATTTTTCCACTGGTTAGCAATTGAGTGATATAATGCTGGTACGGATGGAACATCGGTAAAAGTGGGTCCCAAAAACTTCGTCTAATCGTCTGAACATATCGGAGAGAGAGAGGTCCTCGGGAGGAGAAGAAAAATTCCTTAACAAATATGGAAGCTCCACAATATGTTCCAAGTCGTAATAGGATTTTCTCCTTCCTTTCCCTAAAATTCTCTCGAAAAACAGAACTCACGAAAAAGGGATAATCAGGTTTATTGAGGAACGGAAACACTTTGTTCGTTTCTCTTATCGTCTTAAGCTTACTTTACGCGCGAAAAAGGGATAATATGTTTTTTTTAGGAGAACGATTCCTTATCCAAAAAGTTGGGTTGCCTATCCCACCACAGTTCTGCCTTACGGGCAACATATTATGGCACGTGCTCCACACGTTCCAGCGACCTCATAAAAACCAACCAACAAAAACAAGCAGAACTTACCGACAAGATCAACGGTTCTAGCTAGCCCGAGGAATTTTGTGGGCGAATGGTAAAGAAAAACAGAACACCAAACACCAAGCCGTGTCCCGTTTATGTCGGCGAGCAACTTGTCAGGAAGTCCACGAAAGGATACACGCACCAAAACAGCAAACGCCGGAGGCAAATCGAAATCGAAAACGATAAAATCGTATCCCACAGTAACTGGGGAGTTAAAAAGTTTTACGTTCTCTTCTGTACTGGGATACTTCTTCCCAAGTTCCCATGGGATGAATGTGTTGTGACATTCTTTTTTTTGTATTTTGGTTCCAACCAAGTAGAACTAGGTCAAACTTGAATGACACAAATTTGCAACGATCGTCTTGTATCGCAGTTTACAGCGATGGGACAACAGAACACAGTACCAGATCCTACGTTCAATATATCCTCCAGGAAGAACAGATGGATCACTGTCCGTTTGTTTCGAGGAAATACGATACCGGAAGTGATCCCATAAAAAATGTGGAATGGGAATATTGATGAGATGCAGCAAAAAAGCTAGAAGCAAATATTTACGATCGCACACTCCGGGTGAACAGAGTTTGGATGGTAAAAAAAATTGAGAGCCCTACATGGGCGTTACAGTGTGGAGTATGCATAAATAAATCTGTTTATAATAAATCGGATGTTTAAGTGTTTCTGGAAGAGTTGATCCTCAAAAAACCATACCCTTTAGCGGTTTGTTTATTAGCGATCGTATGCGAAGGGTTTCAAAAACAGAAAAGAAACCTATCTTCATGAAGGTTATTGTTTGGAAATTGTTTTTCGCCCCCTTTTTGGGATCGTTAAGATAAACAATTCTATAAATACTTATTCATCACAAACCAATTACAATATTCGCTCGATGATCTTTAACCTTTCCCTTACCTTAAGAGAGAACCTCTTCTTGGTAACTTTATTTCAGATCGATTTTCATCCCCAAAAGGGAACACCTCCAACCTAAACACAACACATAAAACATTTCCATTCGAGAATTAACGGATTAACCTGAATACATCACAACATCGCCGGCACATTCCACGTTATCGATTGACGTTATCGTGCTGCTACTTTTATACACAAGGAAATCGAATAATCTACGATTCTAATGTGACCCGTTGGTGGCTACTTCCCACAGTCTACAACCCCGGGGCGGCAGTAAATAAAGGTACAACTTCATTCTAGTTGAACGTTTACGTGGTTTACTGCAATACCCTTCCATTTGATTAATTAGCAAAGATGGAGAAAACGAGAAAGTTCATAAATGAGCAGAAACGAACCCTAACACCTGATGAGGAGCTGGAGGTTTTCAAGAGGAATGCTAGAAATATCAAATAACTTTCTGTTCTTCAGACATCGGTTGATAAATGGATTCCGAGGTGGAAGGTGGAGTCAAAATGTGTACGCGGTAGGGCAATGAAATTTGTAAACATAGTAATTATACTCATTCCCGCCACTCCCGGAAGCTATGTTGTATATTAATTTATGTGATATTTATGTATTGTGTTATTTATTTTGCTGCGAAGTTGTATTTATCAATTTGATCTCGCCCTTTTTCGATAAAATTGATCGTATGTATGGGATATTATTGACTTTCGCACTGTAGTCCAAGAAAGTCTTAGGGTCTTAGGATCTGTTAACTCCCCAAACGTAGGCTTCATTTCGACAACTTATCTTTGCCTGACAACGGTTGCCTGAGATCCAGTATGTGGCGGCTGTCCCAATCCAAACCAACATCACCACCAAAAACCCTCCGACAGATTATGGTTAGGGGAATCAGGACTTCCGGATGCAATAGTAGTCGTGGAGTCACCTTCCGTTAATTGCCGATGGGTTTGGAAGAACATCAGCAACCACCAACTGTCGTCAGTCCAGCGAAGCACTCTGTATTTGCTGGTCAAAAACAAAATCGCTCACGGACTGCTAATGGAGAGGATGGATCGAGTGACTTCGGCATTTTCAGTATTCTCTCAGGTAGAGACCCTGGAGCACAAATTCGCCAAGTGTCCTAGGGTATCTTATCCTTGGAGCATACTGTTGCAAAAAAAATAACAATCCTCGTTCCGGACACTTCTCCAAACTTCCTTTCCCTCCTCTTACCTGTCTTAAGTAACATCAGTTCAAGTAATGTCGTCCACATTGTTGGAAATAACCAATCCTATGATTGATGTAACAATCCTTAAATGTTCTTTGTATATCCTGTACTTGATCCCTTCACATTTTCCAATCATTGTCGATACTAGTATGTAAGTATGTTTTTACACTTTTATTAAAAAAAACTGAACAACAAGCATACAAAAGTAAAACATAAACAAAAATTCCTTAACAAATTGTCTCTGTAGCACAGAGATTCTACATGTTCCGAAAAAATAAAACATTACTTTGAAACATAACAACGTTTACTAACAGTTAAAGCAAACATTTGTAATAACTTTAAACATCAAACATCACCCATGTAATGGTGAATACGTGCCGTAAAGTACATGTATGTAAATATGTGCCTTAGCAAAGCGTTAAAATTGACGTACCGGCGGGTCCCGCGATTCGCTTGGCAGAGAGCAATCAATTATTATTTGCCGGCTGTCACTCTGCCCGTTAGGTGTTCGTGTTGCGCAAAATTTAGCACGCGCTTTACGTCACCAATATCCGCGACCACCCGATCACGTTTGGTTTGCAGCTGCATGATTCTTTTGTTTGTCTTCTATTTATTTTTTCACAATGCAAAAAAAAACTGATAAACGGCACGGTACAACACGCTTGAAATTGCTGACCAAGGAGACACATCGCGAACTGGGCCAAGTTGATCTAGAAAAAGAAATAAATGCTGGTACGGCACAAGAACGCTTCTGGTTGCCAGATGGTGCCCAGGGTAAAAAGGGATCGCAGGGACGGGAGCAGTTATCTGAGTGCAAACAAACTGGACCGGAAAGGGACAACCGAGCGAAGGAAAGCCATCCTTCGATAACGATGTTCCTTCGCCGGATACAAAGTTGTGTGTGTATGTGGTATATGCGAAACGAAAAATCGATGAGCAGACATATTTTATTGGCCTGGTTGCTTTCTTTTTGCTTCAACAAAGTTCCTCCAAGGCAAAAACACAAAAACAACACAGCGGCACTCGAAGCAAAAAAAAACCTCCACCGACTGACTCTGTTTATGATAATTTATGCAAGACCAGCAAACGCACAAATCGAATCAGGACGGGCAGCAAAGGTAGAGAAGTATCATGCAGAATGTATTTTTATATACACACACATACGAACGATTTCGGTTCCACAACATAGCATCGGCAAAACAGCATCATCGCTTTAACCTCAGCCATTTGCTCGCGGTAAACCATTTTCGGTATCGTTTGATGGTGTGGACAGTGGTGGTGATGTTAGGTACTCAAATCTAAATAAAAAACAAACGGAACACCTCTAAATGCCCTTATGGTAGTACTCTACTTCTTTAGTTCAATGAACCGAAACCCCAGTTTGGAGTCAAAGTGTCTTTGCAGGTAAAGAAGCCAACAAGGCAGTATCTTTATTTGCTCTGCTTTAATGTTCTCTTCAATCCCGGTGACACGTTCCTGAAGACACAAGGCATGACACAAGCTGGATGGAGTGAAGTGTCACATCAATATTCATCGAAACCGCATCGAGAGTGTCCCGGTTTGGTTGCCAAAGAATGTGAAGCTGGTGGTGTTGATCTACCCATGGGGAAAAAAGGAAACATTTAAAACGCTGTTCACTCGGATTTTGCTGCCCTATGTACCAACACGCACACACACACACACACACAGATCGTGCGGATTTAATAAAGATATCCTGCACCAGAGCATTCCACTTGGCTGATGGAATGGATGATCAACGTAAATAAGACACACCGAGTGGCACGCCTTGAACAAACTAATTTCCAACCTCCGTTCGGCTTAAATAGTTTCCTCGCTTTTTTGTTGGTGGGATGTGAACGAGTGTCTTACGGGAATGCGAAAAGCGAATTCCTTCACAACGTTCTCGTTGCGTCGAAGAGAAGGTGTGAGACATTCCGGTCTCGCATTGCTCTCAACACCCGCATACGAACAGTGTGGTATCCGACAAATGGTACACATAGACCAATAGAGGAGATGACACTGGGTAAGCACAAACGACATCTTGTACCTTATGCTGCACACATATGTTCTTTACTTCGTTTCTCCTTTTGCTGGTATCGCCTGTTAGTTACTTTCTTCTGTCCATTGTACGATTCGGTGTTTGGCCTCTGGATCATCCATTGATATGCCAACCGACACAGACGGAGAGAGATGTATTCTTACATTGACAGTTGAGTGTATTTTTTGTTATCCAATTCTAGAAAACCCTACAACATAAAAAAACATTAAAAAAGCAGACAATGCAATGCAGTGACCTTCTCGGAAGCAAGCGCAACCGAACCCAAAACGAAAAGAAAACCCCCATTTTACGCAACTAGGGGTATAGACTTCACGCGTGCCAGGAATCCTTGACGCCTTATTTTCGACTACGGGATACGTTCGTACTGTGAAACGTTCCTGTTTAGCATATTTTTAAATCCAGTTTCCCAGTCTTCCTTCCTCCTGGAACAAGGGGTGTGTTTCTCAACGGAACGAACGGGATTGAAGCAATTGAAGTGTCCGTAACGTCGTAACGATTGGGCGACCGTAGTTAGCATAGAAGCATTAAAACATGTTAAGCATTCCATGCTATCCAAGCAAAGTGGGCAAAGAAAGCGGAGCGAAATAGAAGAGAGAAACAAAACAACAGTTAGTTGAAGAAGTTGAAATCGAATCAGTGAACAAAACCAAAAAAAAGGGTTCCTCCTGATGCTATTTATGAACGCTGCAATGCTACTTCCGGCGCACTCGAACAAGGATCCTGGAAAAGTTTATAATTATTGTAATGTATTCACCATGGAACAAAAAAAGAGTTCTCTCTCGGTCATGTAAATTCATGTACCAAGGGGTGTAACTGTTGTGGAATTTAAAAAAGACAACATAATTAAAGAACATATTTTAGTGATTCTTTTTTACTTCCCTGCAGAGCACACTAGCGTAAACGGATAAGCTCCGAACTATACTAGAGAACTGCCGAATAAGTCCCTTTGGTCTGTCTGATTTCTTACAATTTTTGAGGTTATATAATTCTGTTGTAATTTAGACTTGACTTTAAAAATAGCTACTATAAGGTATAAATAAGATCTCTTAAAAATATTAAAACTTTATTTATGAAATTTTTATGAAATTGTTTATTTACCGAAAAAACCTTACAAAGACTTGAAAGTGTTTTACTACAATATTTGGGAGAATTTTAATGATTGAAAGATTTTTTTTTAAATTGCTATAAAACAGTTAAAATTAAAATAAAAAAAACCATTCGATTAAGGGTAACAAATTTCTGTTAATTATTGTTTCAACACGTACGGACTCAACAATTTGCCCCTTGAGAATCCACTCCATCGGCGACAGGTGGCAGATTAAGCTGTTTTACTAACGATCAGCAACACCAGGCGTTTCATGTCCTGTATCATTTTACGGTATTAATCATTGCCTTTACGGTCCACACGATTCAGCGCTCCGGGTTCAATGAACTGACAACGAACACAGGTAGCAACATAGAACCCCGAAACACTGACACCACCCGTGATAGCCCGCTACAGTGTCGTTATCTGCAGTGTCTTGCACCTTCTACCTTCTTCTATTTTTCGTTCCCCGCAAACGAAGCCACGGTGTACACTTTCGGTGCAGCGAAATGCATCCGTATGCATGGTTCGTAGTGCTTCGGTAAGCGATATCAAGCCACAGGTTACGCGACGCAAGCACTTTTAATGAATTTCTTGACCGAAGCTTGGCTGCCGATCGGTTCCGCAAGATGCGGGGAATGCAAATGCGATACTGCCGCCTCGTGTGTCATATTAATTTTCCACCGCAGCGGGGAAACTATCGACCACGGCTTTTGGGGGTGTCAGCAGAAGCAAGCTTTCCTCTTCGTGTCAATCAAATGCGAGAAAGCTCTTCATTTATATTTTCTACATCAAGATACTTTCACCACTTTTGCTTGTCATCGTTAACAATGCTTGCAAAATATAAAAAAGTCTCCATCTAAAACGATGTGAAATTCCGACGCGGCTGGTAACGTCATCAATGATGGAATAATTTTTTTTTCTAGTTCTTTATTTAAATAATAATCGAACGACAGAGAAGAAAAAACTATCATAAAATGATGTAATTCTGAATATTTAACGAAGATATCTGCGCTGACGATCGGGTGCACATGAACGATCATTACTCATTCATTTTTATACAGTGCCTAACATAACTATACGAATAATTTTTTTTAGTTAAAAAAATATATTTAACAAATGCTGAGTTTAATTACGTAATTGTTCTCAAGGTTTACTTTATTATCTTTTAACAAAATGCACAAAATCTGACACAAAAACTGTGCTGTTGTTAATTTTATTTATCTTTGTGAATAAATATATTTTATCTAATTATTTTGAAGTTAAAGTTAATTTATTTTCCACGAAAAAAATTCTATTTTTTAACCGTATTTAATTTCTGTACAATATACATTTTTATTTTGACTTCAAGTTTCAAGCTAGCACTATCTGACCAGTCATTTTTATTGGAATGCGTCACGTTCGTCATATTAATTTTTGAGATTAAAAAATTCTAAATTAGTACATATTTTAACAGATTTATTCTATAGTAAAAAACTCCAAAAAGCATTAAAATATATTCTCGAACTTGGAAATTGCTTATAAACTCACCAACGATAAAATTAAAATAAAACGCTGTAGTAATTCTAGTGTTAAATAAACAATTGTGTTTATAATTATGTACACACACTGTATTATTTAAGTGATTTTATCGAACCCGTGTCAACCTTTGCTTTTGCTACCATGTGGAAACGTCACTATTGAAGGTGTTAAGCTAATGTTTAAAAACAACATACAAAATCACACACCGCCTTTATGGGAACCTTTTTCTTCAGCGTACATTTGCCAGAGTTAGCTTATCTAATCTCTAGGCAAAATGTGTGACAACCATTATCTACACCAGTGTCCACACTACCGCCACAAGGCAGTTGCCATTTTCTTCATTTTTTTTGCATTCCTTCGATAATAACAACCACAGTCGTCATGATAAGAGTGCGCTAAGGAATAATACAAAAACATAACGTACAACACACACGATTGACAGCAGCAAAAATCGTTAACGAAGGCGCTTTTGCACGCCCCAGTAACTGGAAAAGCTGCAACTATCCAACTATCCATCTCTTCGTACCGGTTAGTTTCCTGGTGGAATGACAGCCAAGTCATTAAAAATATGGCACCTTCCGAAACGTCGAGCCACGGTTGTTCATTATCATAATGAACAACACCTAAAAAGTATTAAAAATCACACTAAAAACGTACTGCACACGTAGTAAAGGACGTGTAGGAGAAGACGTAAAATGGAATAATATTCGCAATCGTTGCTAACATTCATATGGCATATGTGTTTTGGAGATATTTATTTTTCTGCTGCTATTTCTGTGTTTTTGACAAAAAAAATCCAGAACAAACTTTCTTCCAATTGAAGAACCGAGTAGAATTCCAACAGACCCTGCCTGTTGAAAAGGGCAAAATGACGTGGGTGATTTTTTTCTTCTCCAAGAATCACCCACAAGCCAGGAAGAACTCATAAACCAAACGAACAAGCAGCTCGAGAGTCTCTGATAAGATCTTGGGGGTTCGAAAATGGTCTGCCGACAGTGTGCATAAGCCAAGCATAACAGGAAGTGCTGCTAACAACCTAGTTCTATATTTTTTTTTAGTTTGCTTTCTACCCATTCTCTCACTTTCTTATCACTAGAACCCTACACGAGCGCATAAGTCGACAAACACGAGAACCTTTTTGCTGATCGTAAATCTTCTTCCGCGTCAACGCAGTCTGTGTGTTCACTGGAATGGTCCGTTGCGCTTTTTACTACGAAAACAAAAAAAAAACTATATCAGCAATCAGAAAGTTGGGAAAGAAAAAAAAAGTAAGCAAACGTGTGTAAAATTGTGATGCTCGTAATATCATCGGAAACCGTACGCAGAAAAACAATTCGTTTGGCGATGAAATAAATGGCTGCGAAAACGGTGTTACTATTGCGCACACAAACGCGCGTGCCAATCGTTTTTCGAAAAAACGTGTGCATTTTCTAATGTTTTGTTATCTGAAATAATGAAACCTCTAGTAGTTGCTAAAGCGGGGTTTTCTACTTTTTTTGCACTTTAGTAACACACCTAATCCACGCTTTTGTTAGATTGCGAACGAAATTTACACTATAGCCACGTATGCTACGAACGATTTAGGCGGGTTCTGTCCTAATCTATGCTTCTCAACATAAACAAACCAAAAAAAAAAACGCCGGGTGATTCATGCCAAGCGCCATTCGATGACGGAATGGGGTTTACGACTGTTCCTTTTATCAAGAACCTTACCCAAAAATAGTGACGAAAAAGCTCTAAAATTTCTCGCCACAAATTTTTCCCATCATGATAAGCTAGTTCGAGAGGCGAGAGGCTTTTTTGAGTTGAGCTACAAATTGTGATTGAATTTTGCGACTTTTCTTCCATCACTCCAGGAACAGGTTCACTGAAATTCGATTCCAAAATAAATCAATCGTATGATGATAGATTGCAACAAAAAAGCTTTACAGCCTGACAAAATTCTACCGTTTGTTGGGAGAAACCACAGGACGTCCACAGCCGAAGCGATGAATGTTTGATGTGTTTCACTCAATTCCAAAATTCTCTAATGGAAGAGCAACGAAGAGCAAAAAAAACGATGATCGTAAGAGATGGGTAGAACATAGAAATAAAATTCAAATAAAACTTCTAAACATGACACAACCAAAGCTGCAACGCACTTGTACAAACAAAATCCAAATTCAACACACAAACAGCAAGATCTATGCTGGAGACTGTTTTGTGTTTATTCGGAACATTCTCAGCACAACATTCTCGATGCAAAACTTCCTGCGCTTATCAGCCTGCGGATGCACAAAATGCAATAAAAATCGCACCAAGTGATCGGTCGGCTTTGTTCGCGGACGCCAGTTTGTGTGTGCACATTTGCGTTGCACTCAATGCAATGACTCACCCCGAGTTCGCGGTAATGGTATGCTGCCATGTTCTTTTTGTGCCCTTCGTTTGTTCATTTTGACGACTCGGGGGTCGTTATGGTATGCCGCCGTTACCGTTGCTACCATTATTACACACTGAGCGATAGGGAAGTAACGTTGCTATTTTGTTGTGCAAAATACACTCTCGGGCTAAAAGGAATTTGCAATTGAAACGGTGGTAGGTTAAAAAAAAGTTAAATTGGAATCAAACAAAAAGAGTAACTCACAAATTCTGTGGTCTGCTAATGTACACTTTCGAGGCGGGACTGTTACATGGGGGTACACGATCACATTCTGGTCGTTATTTCGATTACAGATTCCACACACAGACACACAAGAGACACACACATTTTAGTGAACCCGGTCCCATATGCGGGTGCTGGTGAGCAATCGACTTTCACCACAAAAACCCAGAGCAGAATGTTACACATCGTGTTACGAACATTCTAAACATTCGGTGGCAGTCGAGAATGGCGCCTCCATTGAAAAAGGCACCTTAAGTAAATAATGTAAATAAAATAAACAAAAGCTACTGTCATCGAGCAAACAGTACTAGAATTAATTATTCACTACAAATTTACTGTACTAAATTTTTAAGAGCAGTCTAGTGACATCGATAGTGATAGAAAATGTAATAAACTGTGGTACAGTGCGTGACATAACTATACGAAAAACGATTGTTTGAGAATAAAATTAATGCTTGAGATAAACAACATCTTGCTAATTTTTTTTTTTCAATTTCTACCAAACCCAAAAATTAGTCCATTTTTAAATTCGTTCAAAAAGTGGCTTTATGAACATATGTTTAAAAAATTTACTTAACACTAGAACTTTCAAGCGTTTTAAGCTTTTTTCGTTTGTTGTTAATTTTTCAACAATTTTGAAGAATTGAAGTATATTTTATGGTTTATTGGGGATCGTACAATAGAATATGTATGTACAATCGATATATGAACTACCTTAGGATTGTTTAACCGCAAAAAATAATATGATGAAAATGCAGCGTTCCAGTCAAAATGACTGGTCCGATAGTTCTAGTGTTAAGAGAATTCCCGAGAAAGATATTGTTACGTACATCTGACGGATTTTTTTATAAAAACATTAAAAAAAAAAAATTACATATATAATATCGAAAAGAAGCCCAAGATAAGTGCAATATAGAGATCCTCACACACTAAAATTAGTAAAATTAGTGATCATTAGTTAATTAAAAATATTTGAAGTGTATTGAGTTGATATAAAGTCATCCTGCAATGTAATAAACTTGAAGTAGCAAATGTTCATAAAAATATGTTACACACTGTAAATGTATGCAATTTACAATTACGTTATACAAAAGAAACCTGTTGAACGATGAAGTTAACAGTTCATGTTTAAATTCTAATGACCATATGAAGTATGCAAAGGCACATATTTAAATTCAATTGAAAAGATTAATAAAAAATCATCCGTTATCAGAAAAAATGTGTTTTTCCCAGAAATCTTCAAACATGCAGTTACGCATTTAAGCTATCGCACAACGAAACAAATCAAACAATTTGACTGGTGTTATTCGCCTGCTTGTAAAGCCACACACATTGCTAAATTTCTCAGAAACTTCCCACTTAACCAGAAAACGCAACAAAAAACACAACCCCATCGGGGAGATGACGATATGCCGCAAGCTTTATCATTTGTAAGGCCGCGCGCGGGTTTTAACGTTCCACACAACGAAGATACGGTATAGAAGATAATCGACATGGTCATGTGACTCATGTGTGGGACTTGGGGCTGTTTGGGGTGTAAATAGCGGCACCGAAATTTGTGAACAATTCCTTTTCCTTTGTTTTTTTTTTTTTGCGGACAACCATTATTTGCAACAGGTTCATAAACTGTAGGGTAGAGGGTTAGGAGAGCGTTGGCACAATACCCCTCCTGGGTCTTTGCAAAAAGAATATAAAAGCATACGCCAAAGTTTGCGCATTAATTTCCTGTTCGTGAGAGTAAAGTTTGCCTCCCTTTGTGCGTAATTCGTTGTTGATTAATTAATCGAAATGCTAAGACAAAAATGAACTCAAGATTAAGTTCCAGATGGACGGGAAGGGCTAATGGTCGCCACCAGTCTCGGGGGGATGGGGGGATAAAATTGGCAAAACCAGGCGACAGGCACGATCGTTGTGTGGCTTCCTTCCGTTCCACGACACTGAACACGTCCAATGTCCGGAATTGAATGGTTTAATTTGATATTCTCATCCTGATATTGCTTTACTCGCCCATAATGCTGGTAGTGTTATTGCTGTTGCTGCTGCTGCTGCTTCTGTTGCTTCTGTTGCTTTTACCGACTGGCACTGGCTGTAACACCTCTATTACAGCCCTAACATTTAGATGATACTTTTGTGTATGTATATGTGATTTTTTCATCTCCACTCTCACATCTTGTCATATCACACATCGCAATACACTTGTGAGGCTGCTGCGCCACAACAGCACGATGTCATTTTTCCTCGTGATCAATCGCCACGAGGCAATACAGGAAAACACAAAACAACAAAAATGCAGCAACTGCAACGACGTGCAATTGTCGTTAATAGTAGCAATAATCACACAACAGAGACATTCGTTTCACCGGCGCACACACACAGAGACATACGCAATGAACTGATCGCAAATCGCAACACCAAGAAAGAAATACACGCTCGATAGTAATTAGACACTTGAGATTGGCACAAACAAAAAACACAAAAATGGCTTCCATTTTACATTGCAAATCACCCTTTTTTAGCGAGATTCAATTGCACTCCGCGAATAGTGCGGCTTATTGGCCTCCCACTAGCGCACTAACCACCCTCCAAAAAAGGACATTCCATTCCTGCTCCACATGCCGTTTTCATACAAGCGTCGACGCAACTGGCTTTAGGTGGAATGCTTTTTGTGTCGAGTGGATTCCAACGAGTGGATTGCAATGCAGAATGCACTTCACTAGTCACTATTGCATTTTTCTGTAACACTTTTTTTTCTACAGTGACTGTACCGAAAACATTACGGAAAATGATCGTTATACGATCGTGTATGTTTTAGCACGATTCAACATATTTTCTTTTATAAAACTAAACAACTTTTTTCCTCATCAGGCGGAAAACACACAGCACTAGTTTGTGATTTTAATTTTCCATTTCCCGGCAGTTGCCCCTTTCACCCATCGGCACCATTTTCCTACTACCCACCCCCCCTTCTGTGAATTCACTTACGAATCTGGCACACGGTTGAATTTTGGTGAACTTTCGCACACAACACTAGCGGGGCAGAAAAAAAACCACGTAGATGCAAATAGGGGCCAAAATACGCACACCGTATGTTTCTGTCAATCAAAACAACAACCCCCGGGCCCGGAAGAAGCAAATAAGTAGCGGCATTCGCGGACGTTACGCGCGCGCTGCTGCATTTGCCTTGCGCCCGGCTACAAAACTCCGATCAAACTGACGAGCGGCGAGCGGCGAACGTACGACCGTAGCGAGCGCGTTGAATTTTGTGTAGAGAAAAACATCGGGAGACACAAACGAGAAACATAACAACACAAAAAAAAGAAACAACATAGCGCACACGACGACAGAAGAGAATAACAAACTCCCACCAACCCTTCGGCCTTCATCTTTGGACCCACATAAGCGACGCAATAGCGTGTCGGTAGAAATAACATAAAAAGTCACACGCACACAGCACTACTATGATCTCAAAATTGCAAAGAAATAGCTCCGCACACACTTGAAGAAAAGCGTGTAAAGATGGTTGGTTTTTAAAGGGTTTGTCAGATGTTTAAAAAAAATACTTTAAGGAAATTGAGATATTTGTGTCATATGACATTTTTCGCAAAAAATATTCTCTGGCAATCGGAAACATAAATTACAAATTAATTGCACTAATGTTTGCTTAACAAGTCTTGTGAGTGGGTGCTTATAAGATATCCTTTGTCCCCTATTTGACGTAAAGTTGGCCTGTTTAGCTCATTTTTGCTGCAATAAGTAGAATCATATACATATATAGATAGAAACATCACGATTTTGATAAATACGGAGCGATTAAAAGGGATATTAAATTTACACAATAACACTTACGATTCGTCAAGTTTGTCACAATAAAATAAAAAAAGCAACACAATAGAACTGATATCATACTTCATCCTAACTTTCGAAACGCAGCTTGAAAATTTTCTTTATAATTTACAATCAATTATGGGTGTTATTTCAATTTTTGAAAAAAAAAATACTCCCCGTATGGAAGTAGTAGTCAATGTGGTAAATGGGAGTGATAATGGCAAAGCACATGCAAAAATTGTTATACTTGGTTATAATTGTTTTAACATTAAACACAATCATTTAGGCCGTAAATAAAAATTTTGCTTAAAAACAAAATAATATTTTTCAACGAATGTTGTTTTTCGTAGTTTTATTTTTGCACTACGTCCACATGTTTAGGGGTTAGGTTAGCAACCCTGTAAGAAAAATCAGGAGCATAAAAAGATGAGAGCGAACGATGTTAAGCGAGCGAGCGGCTCAAGTTGAATGAATGGGTGAGCTTAAGGCATGTGTTCGAAATGGAGGGGAAAAACTCACCCCTATTCTAAGCAAGTATGCGAGAAAGAATGTTCGTAGTACGGTGAGGCTGCGGTCACAACAAAACACTGCGTGTTTATGTGGACGGAAATATACTTTTAATTTTCACTTTTTTTGTTAAGAAATTAAATCATTTAACACCAAAACATGCAAATAATTGAAAAAAAATTGTGGGAAACATGAAAGTAAAAATTAAACTGGATAAGGATAGACATGTAAAAGAAAGTAACAAATGAAACAAATTCGAATTAAAATATTTGATTCAATTAAAAATTGTAGTATACATTCTTTAATGTTTAAATGAAAAATAAATTGGAACCATTGAGTAAACATTCAGAAAAACAATGATTTCCGTTAAACAATGATAAATTTATCATCGACTTGTTCAAAAATGCAAACAATCAAAAGTTTTCGGTAAGACCGTTGATCGCTTATGGTAAAAAATAGGCAAATAGTTTTTATGTATTTCAACAAATAGTTTTAGGTATTCTGTGAGTATCAGAAAGAAAACCCCTCCTATTCAAATTCTGCATTATATTTCGCAATGCTTTGAACATTTTTGATCAAATTTAAATTTTTGAATTTGATTCGATCAAACTTTTCCTCAATGTTAAATACCACCGCAACCGGTTTTAAACAAATCATGTGGGTTTTATTCAAATATTGAGAACAAGTAGCATGAAAAGGAAATAAATACATCCGCAATGGTGCTTATCAGTAATCTCCATATACTTATCAATGCTTCCACCACTGCCGGATAATCGAGTGTTTGCTGTACGTCGAAGCCAAAAACCTCCATTTGCATTAGATATATTAGACTGCGGCTACAAAAAGACCAATCCTCCCGCAGGCGTTCAACGCAAGTTCAACGAACATTGCTTAGATACGACACCACGATGACGATGACGATGATTATGATCGGGGAGGAACGTGAATTGACTTTAAATGAACTTCCACAAAAACAGGCCCACCACCACTAGAGAGCACTGTAACAACACGCGTCACAATCTCGGCTTATATACTTTGAAACGTTACCTTTAATATTAATTTAACACATGGCGCCTGAATCTCTCGATACCAAACAAACACCGCGTAAGGAAGGAAGAAACCAACAACAAAAAATCCCTAGTGCAAATTTCCTAGTGGTTAAAAGCTTACGTCGTGTGTGTCAACCGTACCATAGGAATCCGTCATAGGAATTTGTCATAGCAATCCGTGGCGTTTTGTGCAGAATTTATAGTGCCGTTCTTAACGACTCTTACGAAAGGGAAGTATCTGCCAGGGCAAACACACCCGTGACGCACCAAAACAAAAAGGATTTCGTCATCGATCGGGTAGATTTAATGGTAGGGAAGCTTTACGAGCTGAGTGGATTTTTCATGACGTTTCCGTCGATACTATCGGTCGTACGCACCTTAAACACACGGATAAAACACACACAACAAACATTAGCACAGTTTTGTAAACCGGGAAGAATCTGTCCATATCGGCTATCACAAGGGAAGCGATAAGGTGAAACTTACACACGGATTTTACAACAGCTTACTGCAGAAGTGTCAAGCTTTTTTTTGTGTTGTGTGTCTCTATTAGAATTTTTAGCAGTATTTTTCTCCCAGTTCCAGCCATATATACACGATTCTGTTCATTCTTAGCTCACTGACTACGAAATTAGGGAATGTTTTTAATTCACAATGCTATTTTGCATTGACTTTAACTATACTTCTATAACAAGAGTTTAAACGAAGTTCAGTTCTAACACACTTTGCTTTAATTTTCATTTGCTATAAAACACTACTTTCTTAAACAGAAACCCCACACAACTCTCCCAACATCTATTAACCTGTTCGCATCACATTTGTCACAACAGAAAACAACACCGACGCTACACCACGTGTTTCTTTGCTTAAAAACTTTATCCAGTTGCCTCCCAAAGGAAGAGATCCACCGCTAAACATCATCCTGGCTGCACCATTTCCCATTTACTAGTTCTTAAAGTTTTGGCCTCGAGCAAAACCCCGGAAGATCCTTAGCGTTTGTGCCTACAGAAACACATTCCCCTCCAAGCGATGCCGAAGTATGCCCGGGATGAAAATCTTTCCTTGATCCCGCGGCATCATCATCGGGGTGTTGGCCGTGGCCAAGGAGCGACAGAGCACATACATCCGAGAAGACGCGCTCTCGTGTGATCGACCTACGGTGAGTATCGTTGCGTTTCTTGTGGATATTTGGTGAGAAACAAAACAATGAAACCAGGAAGTCAACTGGAGTCTATAGAAACAAACCCGAGAGTCTGGCAATGTTACCGGGTTGGTGTTGAAACTGGTGTAAAAATCCGTTAAAATACGTTTAATAAAATATCCCAAATATTCTAAATTAAACATTGCTTAAAAGGACGAACTGCGTAAACTCGTTACCACTTGTGGACACGTTGCACACTTGAAGAAATGCGGAAAATAGTTTCCTTTTTTTTCCTCTGTTTGGTTTTCCCCACTGTCGATAGTAGAAGAAAGTAAGGGAAAGCTTCCGGAGAAGCCACCATCATCACCATCATCATCCCTCCATCGATCGGAAAGTCCAACGAACCCCGCAACATGCACGAAAGGGCGGGAAAAGCTTTCTGTAGTACTACGGCTACCCGAAACTGTACGAAGAAGGGATGGATATCGGTGGACGGACGGAAGCTAAAAGGCAATTGGCCGGAAGGAATGCAGCATAACGATGCCGGAAGCGCCTGATTCTTCCTTATGAGCACGAAATTGTACGATGCAGAAAAGAAAAGAGAACTGTAGTAGATCGTGAAAATGTTGTGAGCATTTTATTTTGCAATCCCCCGTCGTCCTGGCGTCCGGTTCATCTTCTTTCATCGGGTGTACTATTGAAGGAGACCCTGGAAGCCTTGCTTTGATTATTTTAGCGCTAAACAAACTGCTTTCCCCTCGTGAGAAACCGGGTGTCGCTCTCGGGAAGAGCGCAAGGTCCTTTGATCCTGCGAGCAGTAAATAGCTATAACATAACACGGGAATAGACTGCCGGGGCATGCCGATTAAGCTTTGAAGCTTTGGGGCTGAAAGTGGGGTAGTGTTTGTTTGTTTTGGTGACGGGAAAAAAAGCTCCCCGTACCGGATCGGACCGGATTGGAACTGGGGTGTGTATTGTGTTGGTGTGCCGGTAATATTGTATATGGATACCGGTAAATAACCTCTGCGCGTAAACACGTGAAACGGAATACTCTTGAAAGCCCGTATACTTAGTTGAAAACATATTGCTGGATATTAAAGAAGAACATAAAATAAAATAAAAGCTTATATTTAATATAAAACAAAAAAAACGAGTAAAAACATGAGTACTAACTAAAACGTAAATAAACACTTATAAGACAAAAATCTCGCCGTAAACAAAAGCAAATAAATAAAATAAAAACAATAAAAAATAAAGGAATAAACAAAAAAACAAATAAATTAAAAAAATAAATATCTTTTCATGAATGTACAAAGAAATAAAATTTCTTAACAGCAATCTAAAAAATAAAATAAAAGATAAATAAAAACTATCTAATGGACATATCAAAAAGGTAGACATCGTTAAAAAAAACCGATCTCATTATGCATTAGCGCATTATTGCAATGAATTAGCTCTTGAAGATAAAAATTCAAATAAACCAATGATCGGAAAAAACCCTTATCCGCACAACAGACCACGCTCAGTAGATGCAAGTGAATAATGGTAAAGAGAAAATCTCAAGAGCTTCAGAAAGAGGAAATAATTCAACCTCACACAAAACGAAAAACCACAACAACAAAACGATTTGCTATGGGGTAATGGAGATACACAAAAAAAAAAGAAACGCCAAACGTGTCTTGCCAATAAGGGAAAAGCTTTTCCGAGGTGCATTAATGCAATCAATCTTTCGCCAAGTGGGTACTCTGATCCGTTCGCAAGGGTTCGCTAGAGTTCAGACGAACAGCACCTTTACACAACCGCTTCGCTTCGCAAAATGCAACCAACCTGCGCAATTCAATCACACAACAAAGAGACAGGACAGAAGAATTTACTGGAGGGATGATAATACGGTTTGCCACGAGATCGTCGTATCCTGTGAGTGGGCAGCTTTTTTCAGTTTATCACATCCATCGAACGATACAAGTCTAAAAACTCGACGAGCGCGCAACTGATGCCTTGCGAATGAAGATTTTAATCGATCGAACCAACTTAAAAGGAGCAGAACTGTACAGCATTTTGCTTTAACCTCTATCAAATGGATCCACCGCTCGGCTGGTTCAGCTTTAATATTGACTTACGGTGCCAAAAAATAACAATCCTGCTAGAATATATCCACCATATCCTGCGGGTTATTGGTGCGATCAACCTGCTTAAAGCACATTAAGTAAATGTGTCCCCCTGGTTATTTTGCCGAAAACACCTTATGTTGCATGCAAGCACGGTAGTGAAATTTTATGAAACCTCTCCCTATAAAAATGAGTACCAAATTATCCTCAACGGTCTCCCGCTGAAAATGGTTGTGAAAGCGCACTCAAAACAGAATCAAAACACATTTGCACACAAACAGCACGAAACGCATGTTGTTGTCGCATTAGATTTTCACATGTTTTCCGGCATTAGGCATGTTTAACAAGAGCATTAAGTAATAAAAAATAAAAATAAAATTCCCTCGTGAGTACTGTGACCCAGGGAAACCCAGGATGGAGAACAGGAAATAAAGTACATGCGTTTAAATTTCAAAGTATGTCACCATACTGAGAGTAAAAAAAACAGTAAAAATAAAAAAAAAGAATAGTAAAAATATACATTAATGCTTTAGAGAAAAAGTCTTTCTATCTGCCAAACCAAAACTTTCACCGAAAAATCCTTGAAAACATACCACACCAATCCATTTATCCGCAATGAAAGCAACAAAAAACGATTGCGGTACACACCATTGCGACTTTACGCCGTAAACGCCACCCCAGTGTCGGATCGGGGTGTTGTTATCGATTACGATTACGCCGTTCCAGTTCCATGCCATGCCAGAGTGCCCAAAAACATGCTGGAACCAGAAAGAAGACGTTGCTATTTTTATTTATCCCCTCAAGGTTACCAGTTGTCAGAGAGTGTGGCCATTTTGTTGCGAATCTCGCCTGTTATCCTTGATCTAGTTAGAATAATTTGGTCAATTATATCGTCGTAAGGCCATGTTTGTTGGCAATGCAATATTTGTTTGTTTTTCCGTTGAGATAATTTCCAGCGTGAAGATAGCAACAGCTAGGGTACAAAACCATCCTTTATATGTTGGGTACTTTAACGAAACTAAGACGAGATAATGAGGGTGTTAAGAAAACCCCGATAACAATAATTGAGGTGGATAACCATCATGATGCGCGTCAAAATTAACACCCTCCCAAGGGGATCAAATCGTAACAGATGGGGGTGGAGGGTGGGAAAAAAGTATTGTTGATTAGCCACTTCCCAGAATAACGGGGTAAGACCTAAAAGCAGACTAGCCAATACAGTTCCGCCTCTCCTGATTCCTCGTTTCTTTCGTCATACTATCTACAACAATACTTAATACCAGCATGACCCGAATACCCAAAATCAAATCCATCGTGAAGCCCAACACGGTACACGCTGAAATTGGGCTTGGCCGTACGCCGTTTCATTTCCATCATTAGGCAAAAACAAATTCGCGTGTCCTTACCACACTGAGACAGAAGAACATTGGAATATCGGAATGAGGCTCGCGCCGCATACCACAGCCACAAAGTGAGTAGGAAGTAGCAAAAAAAATACATTAGAACAGAACCCTATTAGAACGTCAACACGACAAAAGGACAGCGTCAGCGTTGAAAGGTCACAAAACCCAACGGCGAATCGTGGCAAATCAGCCGGTTCTGTCCAACGGATTGTTAGTGTGGTGCGCTCTAACCAGGGAGTGTTTGGCGAACATTAGCTTTATGAGAAGGTCTGCCGATTTCGAAGGATCCCGGTTCCAGCGATACCGTCTCAGTCAGTGATTGGACGGCAAGAAGACGCAACTGTGTATTTAGTGCTACCGTGGGCTTAGAAATCCTTAGAAAGGAAGAATCAATTCGACCAATTTTCGGACCCAAAATCGCCCAATCCAGGTAAGCGAAAGTATTGCCAGTAAGTGTGTTAATTATTTAAACGACACATTCCACTGTGCACGCTGAATCATATCGAAATCTGTGCCATCGTCTACAATGAGAGAAAAAACAGAAAACATCACGGCACGTTCGATCGATGACTCAACTACGTCACGGTGCCGGGATCTTCCAAGAAATCGCAGACGGCCTTTGCCTCGGGTTACGGGTGATTCGTTGCTAACGTTCATATGCTGATTTGTCGAGCGTGTGCGTCCTTATTAATCGTGCATATTATCATGCGCACGTTAAGAAAAACCGGTTCGCCGTTTCCTTCACAAAGTGTTGTATCTTCTTCGCCTGAGTATTTCGTACATCGGTGACGTCATTATTGTGAGACCTTGATACCTTCAAGGCATATGGTTCGTTTTTGAAGGTCTTCAACTCCAATTAATTTACCTTTGGTATTATTTGTAGGATTGTTTTGTAACGCACTTTATAACTTTAGCATGATTATCACACACTTTACACATTTGTTATGCATCACTCCATATCAACAATGACGCGAATGTTTGATTCGTACCTAAAAGTAAACCATATTCTTACAAACCTAGACTCACCTGTATTTCGAGTAAAATCTCCTGTTTCTTCCTTCGCAGCTCTATCAATAGTTTTTGCTGCTCTGGTGTTAGCTCTAAAATGATAAGCAGAAATACACAATTTCGCTATTAGTATTTCCGAATCGTGCAGATGCAGTGCAACAATGCTTTACAATTACGTCTTGCTTAATCCAATGCGGACAAATTCACAATACACACGGACACCGTTCGTTGATGTAAAATTAGAACTTCAATCCCGCCCCAATCTAAGCCCCGGATAACGTAACCGGCACGACGCTCGACGGTCAATTTCACTCTAAACGAACTCTTTCCGCTGCGAGCACGGTTTGGCGGCATGGCTTTAGCTTTCTTACCCATGTCTTCTCGGGGACAATCAAAGCGGAAAGTGGAAGATAGTGCCCGTACCGATTACACCTCCAATTCCGGTGATTAGCATTTCTCTTCCCGCCGGCGTGGACGAGGGGGGGGGCGGCCAAGCCGTTCTATTCAATTGTCCGGTTAGCATCACACATTAGCTAGTTGGCCCATTTTCTTCCATTCAGTCCTACGAGGGGAGAGGGCTGATGGAACGCCTAAAGGTACTAGAAATAGCTTCCGACGACTCCCGTTAGCTCCCGGTTCCAGTGCGGTGCAAAGTATCGAATCCGATTGGTTGAATTAACTTCTATTTTCGGTAATCCATCGAACGTGCGCACCTCGTAATCCAATGTGCCGGATACCCTTCCCGGAGAATGTTGTATTTATGCGTATGTATGCGTGTGGATGTTTTCGTGAGTAACCGGAAAATTCAAAGAAAAACATTGCGCAAGCAAACATAAACACTTTGGGCCGTTTTGGGGCAGATGAAGGTGAAGGCAAACCATTGCTCCAAGGAAAGCGGTCTACCGGATGATATGTCGACGGATCTAAAACAGGTGAACCATTACTGTTTGGTATAATTAATGGTGCATTTTACTGATTGTTGATGCATGAAAAAATCGTGTAGGTAACCATGTTTTCATAACCAAAACAAGCAAAAGATTTCAATATTTACTGAAGTTCTCATGTGTCAAAAATTCATCCCTCGGTTGTCATGGTAACGGCTTCTGGGTAGCTTTGGCATCGAATATTCTTATCGTAGAAGGGTTAAATTAAGTTCTAACAGAACAGCCCCGTAGATGTAGACATTTGTTTGCCCCCGAGAAGCGCCGGAATGGAAAGGTTGGCGAAAAAAGTGAAACGCCTGATGGGTACGTAACAGTCATACTTTGCAATGTCGGTCGCAAGGTAAGCAAGCTGACCCGTGTTAAGCCTCATCGTATAGGCGACCGGCAGGCAATTACGCTCACGTTAATTACGGGGCATTGCACGGCCCGTGGCGGCATCGGCCTGTTTCTGCACAACCCTTACGGGGCATAATAACAGACACCAAGCACCAGCACAAACTAATGCTACCGTACCGGAGGCTGAATAGCAAACAAAAGCGAATAAAAAAAAAGGGAAAAAGGGTGGCAAGCCCTCGATGCAAGTAGGGAGCGTGGCTCCCCTTGGCTGGTATTAGGTGTCTATCGAGGTCGCGACATACCTGGCAGTGGGAAGTTTTCTGTGTGCTGCGAAATGTTTGACATCGTTGCGTACGAGCTTTCCATTGTGTTGACCATAGTTCTCTCCGTTGTTGTCGTCGTTGTTGCCGTCGACGTTGTCGCGGATGCGCTTTTCCGAGTTTTCCAACAAACTGGGATGAATCATGCACGCGTGTTACCGCACCCGATTATGCAGCCACTGCACTGTATAGGTATCAATCTTTTACGGAGCACACCGAATCACAGAATCACATAAAACAAACAAAACGTGTACACAAATCAATTAAGCAACAGCCGATTTTCGCGTGAAGGTGCTTGGAACGGGAACAATAACACAGCCACCTCAAAGGCGTTTACGACGCGGGACGGGTTTTCCGAACTTCTATAAAACACTCAGGGGTGTTTACCCTAATAATCGCCAACCCTTAGCCTATCTGAAAAGCTCGAAAATTAACCACATAAACAACACATTCTTACAAAAACACTTGGCACAGAAATTCTCGTCGCGTCTTTATTGTAGCTATTTTTTTATAAATACATTTTGCTACAAAACATCCATGTTTTAACGAAACTAAACGTCAAGCCCAAGCAAAAAGTTTCGACTTGTCAAGAGCAAATGACAGAACGTCTCCCTCTAAAAAATATTCCGTGCCTGCTCGCACTGACACTGAGCGAAAGACGGTCAGAAAGCTCGAGTCGAGTCTGATGAGTTTTCTCATGCTGTTCGCTTCTCTTGGGTTATGCCCTCCTGCTCGTACTCACGCTCGTTCTACCGTCGATGCAAAAGTGTACAATCCGTGCGGTTGTCAGACTGCTCCAAACACCAACAACACCAACAAATGCATTGGTTTACAACAACAAATCGAAGCTACCCGAATTGTTCGCGGGATCGTATACAGAATCGCTGACGAATCGCTGTACATTTGCTTTCCTAATTTTTATCATTATTATTAACATAATTATTAGTCCATATTATGAGAGGCGAATGCACCAAGACATCACACAAAAATAAAACAACAGCTCATGCTCATGTGTCGAAGCTGTTGCTGTTTTCTACCACGATTTTGTTATGAGCTAATAGACGTTTTGGGCGTTGGAATCCGATTTGATTATACGACCGTGAAATAAAGAACCACCAAAGTACTAGTTCGTCATATGCTCACACTGCAGAATTATTCCAACATTTGTATCATGCGTATACGTCGTATCATATGCATGGAAGCTGTGGATGATAAAACAGTCGTGAGTAGTCAAAAACTGGAACGAAAAACAATAGTGTTTCGTGATCCCAATGATTCAAACGATATTTTATCTTAAGGAATGTATGCATGGCTTGTCGTTCAGACCCATCGTCAAATGATCAACCGATGAAATAATGCGCAAACTATGTATGACAAGACGTTCTGACGAACGTACCACAGCTTCACACGGTTGTGGAATAATAGTCATAACAGATTGAACAATACAATTAAAACAACATTGGAATTGATTGTGAATTGAAATATCTACACACAGCTATGTTGTGTTAATGTAGCTCTGCTTATGTTTCTTAACATATTTTGGAACACGTTACAGCTTTCTTTGTATTGTGAAAGATAAACAGCTGTATCAGTTTAATATGTCTAATAATTCTATTTGCATTTCTCTTAATATAAATCGATTGCGTGGCCAGTGTTCCTCGAAGCATTCTTCTAATGCTTGTCTTTGCCGGCCAGAGTTGCTGATCACAACATTTCATTTGCCATCGATCCTTTCATTCAATTGCTCATTGCATTGCATTGCACCAGCTAAGTCCGTGAGCCAAACTGTTTCTGTTGGATGCGACCGTAGCGACACTTCCTGGAAAACTAATATTAAGTACAAAACATATCACAACACAGCTAAACGTAACATGGAACACCTGGAACATTCTCTAGCGTTTCCTTCTTACCAGCAATCGATGCCGTGCGAAAGATGCTCAGACACTTTAAATAAAAAGCGCGTGTAGAAATTGAAACGCAATGAAACATTTAACAGTACACTGTACATTAACGTACTTCGCGACATCTGTAATGATCCTATTCGGTATCAAGCAAGAGCGAAGAATATGTACGATTGATAATGTTCTGGTATGGCTTTGCATATTAGATGTCACGAAAGCCTACAAAAAAGGTATGTTTATTTTAACAACAAACCCATACATAATTCAACAAATATCATTGTAAAATCGTCACACTAAAGCTACGTAAAAACGGTCCGTGTGCGAGGATCGCCATTCTATGTTGAAAAATAAAAACACTCGTACAAAAAACACCAACCTAAAAATCATTATTGCTCAGATCAGTCCACAACATGTTGATGCATCGCGCACGAAGCACCACCAGCAATAGAACCATAACAGAACAGCTGATGGTACTTCGTTCGAAGCATCGCACGTAGAACAAAACCTGGTCCGTATCAATCCTTTTGGCGCCAAATTGTTGGTGCCATCGGTTCGCGGACGCTTGAAACACCACGGTAAATTGCCTCCAAATGTAAGTCTGGGATCGATTCCCGATATTTCCTACCATTACTATCTTTGCAGAAAACACACATGGGCGAGCTGGCAATATCACTCCAGTATATGACTAATCATACTTACCCTTGCGCACATGACGCGAGGATACCCTAACCTTGAAATAATAGTACGGTCTAAATCCTATACCACTAGTCAAAACGAAACAAACCGACAAGCCATAGGCAGAACGAACGAACAAACGCGATGCAAGACACACCAGCGCAGAACAGAACTCGCGAATCGAACAAATTGTAGAATTAGCAGGAGCAAGCAAGAGAAAAAAAAGACGGTCGATCGCCACACATAAAAAAATAATGTGGCAACGGCTGTGACAAGCTTTTTTGCTTTAATTTTGAAATTGAGCTTTTTGCTAGACATCCGCACGATGACAGCAAAAATCCTGCAGTCCTCCTGCTGTTTGTACGAGACTGACTGATTGTCGGAACAAATAGCGGAAAACGTTTCGGTATACGAAAAATAGGACGCAACTTTTGCCGAAACTCATACAAAACGTCAGATTGGGAAGAGCATATTTCAACGAAAGTGTCAAAATGCCCAGTTTTTAACGAAATGTTGTTTCCCAATCTGACGTTTTGTATGAGTTTCGGCAAAAGTTGCGTCCTATTTTTCGTATACCGAAACGTTTTCCGCTATTTGTTCCGACAATCAGTCAGTCTCGTACAAACAGCAGGAGGACTGCAGGATTTTTGCTGTCATCGTGCGGATGTCTAGCAAAAAGCTCAATTTCAAAATTAAAGCAAAAAAGCTTGTCACAGCCGTTGCCACATTATTTTTTTATGTGTGGCGATCGACCGTCTTTTTTTTCTCTTGCTTGCTCCTGCTAATTCTACAATTTGTTCGATTCGCGAGTTCTGTTCTGCGCTGGTGTGTCTTGCATCGCGTTTGTTCGTTCGTTCTGCCTATGGCTTGTCGGTTTGTTTCGTTTTGACTAGTGGTATAGGATTTAGACCGTACTATTATTTCAAGGTTAGGGTATCCTCGCGTCATGTGCGCAAGGGTAAGTATGATTAGTCATATACTGGAGTGATATTGCCAGCTCGCCCATGTGTGTTTTCTGCAAAGATAGTAATGGTAGGAAATATCGGGAATCGATCCCAGACTTACATTTGGAGGCAATTTACCGTGGTGTTTCAAGCGTCCGCGAACCGATGGCACCAACAATTTGGCGCCAAAAGGATTGATACGGACCAGGTTTTGTTCTACGTGCGATGCTTCGAACGAAGTACCATCAGCTGTTCTGTTATGGTTCTATTGCTGGTGGTGCTTCGTGCGCGATGCATCAACATGTTGTGGACTGATCTGAGCAATAATGATTTTTAGGTTGGTGTTTTTTGTACGAGTGTTTTTATTTTTCAACATAGAATGGCGATCCTCGCACACGGACCGTTTTTACGTAGCTTTAGTGTGACGATTTTACAATGATATTTGTTGAATTATGTATGGGTTTGTTGTTAAAATAAACATACCTTTTTTGTAGGCTTTCGTGACATCTAATATGCAAAGCCATACCAGAACATTATCAATCGTACATATTCTTCGCTCTTGCTTGATACCGAATAGGATCATTACAGATGTCGCGAAGTACGTTAATGTACAGTGTACTGTTAAATGTTTCATTGCGTTTCAATTTCTACACGCGCTTTTTATTTAAAGTGTCTGAGCATCTTTCGCACGGCATCGATTGCTGGTAAGAAGGAAACGCTAGAGAATGTTCCAGGTGTTCCATGTTACGTTTAGCTGTGTTGTGATATGTTTTGTACTTAATATTAGTTTTCCAGGAAGTGTCGCTACGGTCGCATCCAACAGAAACAGTTTGGCTCACGGACTTAGCTGGTGCAATGCAATGCAATGAGCAATTGAATGAAAGGATCGATGGCAAATGAAATGTTGTGATCAGCAACTCTGGCCGGCAAAGACAAGCATTAGAAGAATGCTTCGAGGAACACTGGCCACGCAATCGATTTATATTAAGAGAAATGCAAATAGAATTATTAGACATATTAAACTGATACAGCTGTTTATCTTTCACAATACAAAGAAAGCTGTAACGTGTTCCAAAATATGTTAAGAAACATAAGCAGAGCTACATTAACACAACATAGCTGTGTGTAGATATTTCAATTCACAATCAATTCCAATGTTGTTTTAATTGTATTGTTCAATCTGTTATGACTATTATTCCACAACCGTGTGAAGCTGTGGTACGTTCGTCAGAACGTCTTGTCATACATAGTTTGCGCATTATTTCATCGGTTGATCATTTGACGATGGGTCTGAACGACAAGCCATGCATACATTCCTTAAGATAAAATATCGTTTGAATCATTGGGATCACGAAACACTATTGTTTTTCGTTCCAGTTTTTGACTACTCACGACTGTTTTATCATCCACAGCTTCCATGCATATGATACGACGTATACGCATGATACAAATGTTGGAATAATTCTGCAGTGTGAGCATATGACGAACTAGTACTTTGGTGGTTCTTTATTTCACGGTCGTATAATCAAATCGGATTCCAACGCCCAAAACGTCTATTAGCTCATAACAAAATCGTGGTAGAAAACAGCAACAGCTTCGACACATGAGCATGAGCTGTTGTTTTATTTTTGTGTGATGTCTTGGTGCATTCGCCTCTCATAATATGGACTAATAATTATGTTAATAATAATGATAAAAATTAGGAAAGCAAATGTACAGCGATTCGTCAGCGATTCTGTATACGATCCCGCGAACAATTCGGGTAGCTTCGATTTGTTGTTGTAAACCAATGCATTTGTTGGTGTTGTTGGTGTTTGGAGCAGTCTGACAACCGCACGGATTGTACACTTTTGCATCGACGGTAGAACGAGCGTGAGTACGAGCAGGAGGGCATAACCCAAGAGAAGCGAACAGCATGAGAAAACTCATCAGACTCGACTCGAGCTTTCTGACCGTCTTTCGCTCAGTGTCAGTGCGAGCAGGCACGGAATATTTTTTAGAGGGAGACGTTCTGTCATTTGCTCTTGACAAGTCGAAACTTTTTGCTTGGGTTTGATGCTGGCACTGTGGGATGTTCTTTGGCCATATCTAAAGGAGTATTTATGGAAATACAAACAGAGGAATTCCGTAAAATAAACCGAACCGCACTGGAAGAACTCGTTTGGAGGTTATCGAGAGCTTATAACTGTGCTTTATTTACACACGCTTGGTAGAAAATTGATTCTAGATATTCATTATCTACTATACTTTGGTCGTTAGACAAAAAGTATTGTAAACAGTAGTTAATAACTTAAGGGAAAAATGGCAAAATTGTATTTAGTAAATCAACCATAACGAGTTTTAGAAATTCGCAAAAATTAAAATAAAAAAATGAAGAATGCTAAAAAAACTCAGCTGCCAAGACTTTGCTTTGTACAAAGTTCTAACTTCAAATCCTGAATGCATCTATTTTTTCTTCCAATCTAACAGGTTGTTACTATTCTGGCGTTCCGTGAATACGAATCCTGTAAATATTGTAACTATCCATTATTTTGTGATCAAACCGTACACAAACATATCTCTTTACCGGTAGATGCAAGTAAAGTTTTCACCGTGATTGGAATGAATGTCGATTCGTACGAAACGAATGCTAGGCATGTCTTGGTCCAACTCAAACACAAACGTTTCTAAAAATGTTGTCATATAATCGAAGCTGAATGTACCGAAATAGGTTTCCTTTACTGTACTGCTTGGATTGTTTGTGCCCTGAGAATAGAAAGCAAAACTATTATGACCGTTTGAGATGTTTCTAATCGGTAAACCTCCGTACCCAAACAGAAAATTCTTTTATAGCGCTGTAAGCTTCCATTTTGGCGGGTAATGATGATTTCGGGATGTGTTCAATTGTAATAGCATTCAAGTATACATTCTTTACCAGCTTAAGCACAATCGTTCCTGAGCTCCCCTCCAAAGCGTAACAAGAACCACAGTCCTAAAAAAAATATCGTTTTGAAAATGTAAACATTTCTAGCAAAGGATGAAATTTAAACATCACCTGTATAATGCACTGCATTTGATAATAGTTGTCGTATATAGACGATATCATGTTTCGCATTCTGCTCAGGATGGAGCCATGACGGTGCCGTGATGTTGTAACTGCCGACAAAACCTCTCCACCAAAAACACGAGCAGCATAATCAGTCGGTCCAAGTTTATCAAAGTTGAGCTGTTCCAGGAGCAATATTCTTTCGTTGAGCACTTCCATTTCTTTAAAACACTGCACATTTGATTCACTATTCGCACCAGTTCTCCTGTGAAGTTCTATATCTTTGTTTTGCTCCAACAGTCCCGGCTGTTTCGGCAAAAGCGTGAAGTAAACATACCTAAGTAAAATGTAGCGATGGAAAAATTTTGCCTATCATACCTCTTTGCTGGCCTCAATTCGACCGTGCAGTTGTTTGGAGTTTTCACTAATATAAACCTGAAACACGGTGAAACATGCAAGCAAAATGCATAGCACATAAACGGCTAAATTCTGTTGATGAGTTTCCGGCATTTTGAAAAGAATACCGATTATCCCAAAAAACACAGCATACTGAGAAAAGATTTTCCGCTTTCCATCAAACCCAAAGCAAATCTTGTAGGTATAAAATCTCCCTATAGAGAGCGCTTGCGTCGATAAAGAGCAGACGGCGAAAACGTACTGTCAGTATGACGTTTGGAACAAAACAAAGAAAAAATACGATCGGAAAGAGAAAGAACAACAATACATTTCGTCGCAAACATTTTCGCTTGCGGCGCACGGTGATCAGCAAATTGCATTTCTTGTGAACCTCCCGAAGATATCTCCTGTTTTTTCTTGCAACTCTTTGTGCCTACGTCATTTGGCGATCGGTACGAAAAACGGCGTAAATCCGGATGACGACATTTGTATAGAAAAACACTGTGTCCAGGTGCAAGTAAAGTACATCATCCAAGCAGCAGTAGCAGCGTTGTACGAATCGGTTTGCATCGAGATTGTGGAGTGAATGGCTAGCCTACTGTTGCATTCGTCACCCGGTGTAGCAAACACTGCCGGTAGAAACAATTGCCGTGAGTGGAAACATCCGTAAATTGGTATCGAATTAGGGTGAATTTCCAACGACGCACCACACCACTTCCGTGTCGTTGCGGCTGCCCCCTGTGCTGCATAGCAGTACGAAGCCGTGTGGGGGATAAACGCGTAGTTTATGTTTTCTAAAATAAACAATATTACATCATACATACTGTTACAAACAGCCGAATAGAACGTGTCCCGCAAGTGGTGGCACTCAGATGATACAGTGCAGTATTCACGACCGTAAATAGCGTTCTTTGTTACCGTAAAGTGACGCGCTCCGTCCCAACAGCCCGGGGACTGGGCCAAGGGTCACCGGCGCTCACAACTGATTCCGCATCCGGCGATGGATAGCAACAAGAACAAGGAGTGCTGTTACAGCAACGGTGGTCGAGGCGTTAGTGGTGGCCTTACCGTGGTCATTGGAACGGACCGCATTGCCAAGGTGGTCTCTGCTGCAAAGTACCAGAATCAGTTCAACAACAACAACCTAATCGAACAGGAAAATCTTATGCCTCCGGTGCATGATCGAGTATCCGGAATGGTGCAGGACGATAGCCTGCCCGCAACGTTGCCCCAGCAGAATGGCGTACCTTCTAATGAATCGCCGGTGAAAGATAAAGTTCTGGTGGAAAATGGTAAGAAATGCTAATCCATTTGTAGAGATCATTTTTGGTAGAAGAATTAAGCTAAAAACGAATACGCAGTTCTATGGTACGCGAAGTATGGCTAAGAAATTTAATTAAAATTGTGTTTTTGTCTTTTTTTTTCACAACTTTCAGGATCTTCCCGTCACATCTCGTCCATTTTTAACCAATCATCCTCATCCGTCTCTGCTGGCAGTGACCCACCATCCGAACGGTTGCTACCGACCCTGCAATCATCCGTTGAATTTTTTACTACGGCCACTAGCAACGTCACTAGCTTTACTCCTACCATAAACCGAACAGGCACGGACCACCTACGAACTCCCTTATCCAGTGTGCACGAGAGCAACGGTTACGTTCCACCCAATGTAGATACGGCGTCCAATGGTACGGAAGAACCTCCCGACGAGGAATCATGTCGAGTAGAAGCGGAAGTTCCCAATTTTAACGGTACCGACGATTCCTGTCCACCCGACGAAGGAGACTTTTCGGAAAACAATTCACTCGGCAACCTATCGTATGTGAGCGAGAATGGTTTAATTGAAGAAATCATTCTACTACCGAATAACGCCTACTCCGACGACGATAATGCGTCCACGTCGGATGACTGCATCTATGCGTACCGTGGTGGGGAACCGGACGGTGCTGTCGGCCAGCTGTTAGAGCTGCAGGGTGATTTACCACCGGACGACGAGACGGATTTTCTCGAGATGGATTTCGATCCCGAACCCAGCTCGGAGATGGAAAATTTTAACCGACAGTCAGATTTTATGCTCGGTTTGGACGATGATAAGTTTGCTGGCGTATCAAGGCCCTCGGAAGGGCAACACGGACAGGAGAACGTAGGGAACGGAACGCGATCGTCTCCAATCGTTACACGGTCCCCTACGGTGATGCAACATAATTTGATACAACCAGAAACGGGACCATCTCCAATGGAAAATGAATCAGCACAGAAAGGAAATGAAACGGGTTTACATCGTGTACCAGAATCAAATGACACACGATCGCTATTGGCAGCTCCAGTAGAATCGCTGACATCGCTGGTAGATGAGTCCAAAGCAACCGCTCTTCACGATCAACGGGTACAACATGCGGATGTTATGGAACGCAGCATCCCTCCCGAACCTATCGTGAACCGACTAGAAGCTCAAAAAACGGGTGCCATTCCAAAAAATGTTCCCCTCCTGATGGAACGTTCCACACCGACCGAACGAGAAGGTTTATCGAACTCAAAGAATCTTCGACTAGAGCTTACCTTACAACCGGACGGGCCAGCTTTAGACGAGACATCGCACCGTTACCAACAGTGTACACCCTTTTACTACAAATCTGCAGAGTTTGGTGCTAGCAAACGATCTAAGGGCTTGCAAGAGGCGGTAGAAGAGGAAATGCACTGTTTGGACTGTGCAGAACAGGAGTTCCTGATGCGCACGAAGCAAGATCCTACTAGGCAACGGTTTTGTAACGTTTGTAATGTCGCGAAGCAGGAAGCGAAGGGACGATCGAATGGTACTTTGCGATCCTATGAAAAGCAAGGGTTTTTCCCCGGATCAGATCGAGAGCTACCGAAAGACGACCAAACGGTGGTAGTGGATGAGCTGTTGGATCTGCGTGCGGAACAGATCGTGTATGAGACGTTGCATAAAATTAACACGCTAAAGGAAATGCCACCCACCGGTGGTTTGGTGCGTGATCATCTTTATCAAAGCAAGGGCAGCTCGAACGTACCCGAACGGTACGAACAAGCAAATGTTGGCTGGTACGATCAACAAGTACCGCGTGTCCGTGCTAAAAAGGTAGGTGGAATTGTCTCATAGGAACTGTTCCTTTTGTAATATTGGGTAAATTAAAATTTCTTCATTTTTTTTTCAGATACAGCAGGAGGAACAGAGTGTAACGATACACACGTTTAACTGCAGCTTATTGACAATAATGGAATCTTTGGTAGGGTTATAATAAATAATTGTGGGCTTTGGGAAAGTTGCTCATGGATCTATTCGTTTTTTCAGACATGTTTTGGCCTTACACCGAATCAGGAGGTGCTTCGACAGTACTTTTACGATCAGTACGAAGTCGACACGTCTAAGATGACCATACCGCAGTATCTGCTTCACATGTCAAAGCGCGACTGCAACTACAAGAAACTGATCGACGCCATCAAATCTAGCTGTGATGATGAACTATTGGATATCCAATACTATCCGGTAGGTAGCGAGATTTTGCAGTAGGATTGTTATTAGCTTAAGGTACTTACTAATGTACTCGTTTGTTTTCAGCTTCACCCGTTTTCGGATATGCCAGAAACGGTGGAAATATGTTCCAGTGAAATTGCGAAACGATGGACCGCTAACACAAACTTGCGACAAATTATTCACTTTAAGCACAAACACTTTCACACACTGAATGTTCTTGGTAAGTGTTAGTAGTTCACCTTCCCGTGTAGAAGTGTAGTGCTATTTTTGGCTTATTTTTCGTTTTTTTGCAGGAAAAATTGTGAACATTCTTCGGCAACCTTCACGTGGTCGGCACACGAACCACATGATCAGTATACCACAGTACTACAAGAGTGGAATTATCAAGATCCAGCGGATAGGCGTATGGTGAGCGGAAACTTCGCAGACCGCTAGAGCTAGTCAGCAGTAGCTGCAGGGATTAAAACATAAAACAAGCGCTCATCCCCACTTGGTAGATTAGCCAGTGATTTTGTTAAGGACATACCCCGATCCCCAACAACTACGTTCACCTTTGTTTTGCAGGCACAGGAAGAGAACGATGGCCATGTGTATTAATGGTATGGTGACAGAAGAAAAAAAAAACAGTTCAGTTAAGATAAGTTTGTATTGTTGTTTACGCTTATGCGAACGGACGCGAAGGTTGGCTAATTTTTGCTGCCTATCGTCGTCGGTTCGTTGATCGCTTGATGCGATTTTAATTAGCATCGCTATAATGTACTGGGTTGCAGAGACGCATAAGAAGTACATATGTACATACAATTAGATAGAAACCTATTTATTCTACAGTTATACGCGCTAGCTTGCTGTAATACAAAGTAAATATGCGCAGGAAACGCCTGACCATTAGGATCACCAGGATGCAAAAACGTTAACTATGCGCGTATTTCAGTTCAAAATTAGATTCCTGTTTTCGAACATTATCCTCATTTCGGATAGGGCGCGTATACAGGCAAATGCCATAACAAAAAAATTTCGAGGCTTTTTTTTTTAATAGAAAGGAATACCACAGAAGTAAAGGCAAACGATTGAACGACACTGTGATGCAGCTTTACTTATGTATTTTTGTTTTGTTCTGTAGCCGCTTTGCCGCAATACGTTTGTGTAAGAGCTTACTTTTTATGCGTCCTCGTGTGTTAATGGAAGGAAGGAAATGCCCGGCGCGGCTACAAGAATCCCCCAAAAAAAAAAGTTGTCTCACGTTCAAAAAGAAATGCAACCCATATTATCCTGTCATCAGTAAATACTTCCATGCACACAAATGCTTTAAAAAAAACACGTAACACCACCCATGGTTTAATCCAGCTACAGTTACAATGCAAAACCTATGCATACCTCCTATTTAGTCACGATGAACCAAGAAAATGGAAACGGATTGCAAGATTTTTGGGCCGGCTAGAAACAATATCCCTTTTTGATCGTATTATATACATTGTACACGCTTATCATTTACACGAGCATGGTTGGGTAAACCATCGAGTATTGGGAGAAACAGCTTGGCACACATACATACACACACACACCTACACACGGCAACAACCATTGTTTGTACACGCGATGGTTCCCATTCTAGTTCCATACGGTGAACC
The DNA here is from genome assembly GCF_943734845.2 of Anopheles funestus. Classification (NCBI taxonomy): domain Eukaryota; kingdom Metazoa; phylum Arthropoda; class Insecta; order Diptera; family Culicidae; genus Anopheles; species Anopheles funestus. Next base: position 68,849,766 of record NC_064598.1, on the reverse strand, counting down.
AATATCTCACGCCTGGTGTGATCATGAAGATCATTCGAAAATGATAATAATAATAAAACGAATCAATACAACTTGCGCACGTGTTATACTAACATTTACGAAGATGACAAGAAAACGAAAACTTTAGTCTTTTTTGTGAGAAATTAATAATCTTATAAGTAGGTATGCCTACAAGCTAGATAACTTTCCGATAATGCGTCGAAATGCGTTTCCTTCTAGATGCAACCCTAAATTGCGTAAATTAAAAACCAGCCGTACAATCATTTCAAACTAAAGCAGCCTCATTCCGCACACAATCAAAGGAGCCTTTGAAACGAGGATTTCAGATTAATATAACAACAACAACAAAAATACTAGTTTTGACAGCCGGTGTTGTCATGGTGTCTTCTCATTTTTCGGTTTAGTTAGGCTAGTAAGAAGGGATTTCTAAATTATTCTCTGTAGCCGCTGGCGCAGTTAAAACAGTGAACAAAAAATAGCAATATTTATAATAAAACCGTCGCATTCCAAAGTCTGCCAACCTGCAGTTACGATGGTAGAAACGCAGACGCGGCTGGATCAGGCCCTGCAGGAGAACCAACACCGTACGTCTGATCCGGTAAAAACCCTTGCAAAGAGTGGCTACATCGTGGGAGATGTTATTGGCCAGGGAACCTTTGCCACCGTAAAGGTATTGTCGTATTTGCTTTCTGCATGGTTATCCTATTAAACCAAAAAAAATCTCTATTTCTTCTTTGTAGACAGCGTACTGGTCCAAATTAAAAGCAAAGGTGGCTATAAAAATTTTGTCCAAAACAAGTGCGTCCGCACATGTTGCCCAAAAGCATGTGCCACGAGAATTGGAAGTCATCCGTACATTGCGCCATCCAAACATAATTCATTTTTACGAAATAATAGAGACCAACATGAGGTACGTACTGGCTGACCATGGTTCTAAGATAGTGCCAAACGATTTTTTTTAAATTAAAAATAAACCTTCCTGTACCTCCTACGTTTGGTTTCGTGTTTGGGGCGGCAGGTATTATATTGTGATGCAATATGGTGAAAATGGAACACTCCTGGAATTGATGCGCACGAATCGAACGTTGGCGGAACCAAGGGTGCGACGGTACTATGGGCAAATCATCGGAGCCATCCAATATATGCACTCGTGCGGTTTTGTCCATCGGGACATCAAGCTGGAAAATGTTGTCCTTGATGCAAAGGATCAGGTGAAGTTGATTGATTTCGGATTCGCATGCCGGGTGCGGGATGAAGGCACTACCCTTTCCAGCCTAATCGAACCATACCTGTCGACAACGTTCTGCGGTAGCCACGCATACGCCAGCCCGGAGATACTACAGATGAAACCGTACGATCCCATACCGGCGGACATTTGGGCGTCGACTGTCATCATCTACGCGCTACTGTTTGGACGTTTGCCGTTTACGAATAGCAAAAATACGAAACTTTTGCAACAGGTATGGATATTCCACTTTATTACCTTAAAACATCTTATACAATGAGCTTATTAAACCGTTTCACCTTTGCTGTAGATTATAGCAAAAGGCGTCCAGTTTCCTTCCACGATAACAGTCACTGATGAAGTCAAAGCACTAATGAAGCAAATCTTTGTCCCGGTACGGCAGCGCGTAACGACCGCTTACATTCTTTGTTCGCAATGGTTTCTTATGGAACTGACCGAAACAAAATAGTGCGAGAAAAAAAAAATCGAACGATAAAGATAATAAATTTCTTTGTTGAGAAATGCACACTCCGAAGAATAACCCTGTAACCCTGACCTTGTTTTTCGAACCGCGTCTTTTGCAGAAAATAATACCTTTTTGTCCCGTTACAGGTTACAGGTAATGGGGAAACTTGAATACAGAAAAAAAAGTAATACACGTACCATATCACCCTCGAGGGAGTCGAAGAGTGATGGAATGTAATTGCTCTGGCAGGCACTGGTACCGTTTTGATGGCCAGGAGGGAGATATTAACGCGTGAATAATGGAATTATTCATGAACAAACTTTTGTGTAACAACGCGAGCAACGGATGGACGGAAGGACACTTTATTTATAGTGTCAACATAATGTTCATGGCCGTGAAAAAGTAATCTTTCACGGTAAACCAGCTCGCTCTGGTTTTTGGGGGGTGGAGGCCACCAATGGTAATGGTACTTGTTCTGCATGTTAAGAAGGACATTGGTGTAAAGCTCATTTCCCAGCCCCGAGTATTAGTATCAGTATTACTTAGTATAGAAATGTTTCCTTTTTCCCCGGTTGCATTCGGTAAGGGTAAATTAATAATTGTACAACGAGTTTTATTTAAATTCTAATTGATTTATTGTACAATGAAAGGACAAATAGTACGTACCATTATTGCTGATTCCTAAAGGAACCGTCTCTGCTCCAACATATTGCTCAATAAATTGGGCGAAAGTGAACCGATCTAAATGGATCAAATGCATCATCCGTTTATCCAGTGTCCACGGGTACGGTTTTTCCCAAACTACACTTTACCTACATTGTGCCGATGTGTCAGTGGTGGCAGTGGAATGTCCACGGACCGCGAAAGCAGTTTTCCCATCCGTCTTTGCCGTTCAATTTCGAGCTCGTGATTTACAGTCGACAATATTCTGCGGGTCCGTCCGGCTAGTGGTCCGTGTATTGTGACTTTTTCTTTTTCTTTTTTACTCATTTTATCGTTTGTCATGCCTTACGCTCGGGAAAGATAGTTCTACGGGATTTGTTGAACCACAGCGGTTCCAGGAAGTAACGTGTGAGTGCAGCGTGTGTGCAGCGCTGGAACATAAATCTTGCCCGGTGATAAGTTGACTTTCACGTTCCGATCCTGGTCGGCATCGGGTGACTTACATACGTACGGTTACGGTACTGTGGCGTTCAACGGGTGCAAACGGACATACCGGATTCGGATTTGTTTCTCGTTGCCCCGGCATTGGTCGGCTCAATCTGTGGTGTCCGGTTGCACAAGTTCGATGTCAAAGTTTCTCCTACTTTGTGTTGGCCTTTGTTAGTACGTGCTGGACGGGGAGGACGCACACGGTACGGCGGGTTGGTGTCTGTGTGTATTTTAGTGCGAAGTAGCAACTACAGTTCTGCACCGTGGGTTAGGTCAGGATGGGGTCAATCAAAAAGTCGTCCGTACGTCAGCGTATTCTTCTGCTACGGTTGAATGTTGACATAAATGTTTCGTTTGCGATGGAAAGTTCACCTGATGGTGGTCAGCCATAGGTCGGTTGTACGTCACGGAAGCCGTAAAAGAATGGTAAACCAGGTTGAGACATTCATCTCGCTAACGGTTTTGTTGGATTGATTTTCCGTACATCTCAGCCACATGGCGTATGAACAAGCAGAATGTTGAAAATAGTTTGTTGCCCGTATACTATTTTCAACCTACGGAATTACGTGCAAACATTTAAAACCTATTGCTTGGTGCCGACGCCCCATACGAACTGTTCCAGGGTGTGAAGGATTTTTTTTTTGCTTCATTAAACCGCTACGTACGGTGTGAAATGGAATGAATTTTAACGTCGAAATAGAATATACTATCGTCCACTTGATCTCAACAGCGATCATTTATTTCATTGATGGAACATGTACACGCGCTGTTTGTTGCATTCGTCCATGTTATTGATTTTCTAGATTAGATTTAGGTATTATTTAAAAAGAACTGTGCTTGAAAGAAAATTGTTGCGTTTAGATGAAACCTATTAATCATTTAGTTCTACTTTTTCTTGGCTTGCTCAGAGTCGAGCACGTCGCGATGACATGGCCAGGTCTCCAACTAGTTTCCGGGGAACTCGGTCCAGGGCTGCAGAGTGCTCCATCCATCGTCTGCATCCGATCTCCACCTGATGCTCTCCGCTATGTTTTGCTAGACCATGAGTCCGGCATCCTCATTAAAGGGCCCCAGACATCGTCCGTCCCCGTGCCTCAGGCTCCGTTAGGATTCAAACGAGTAGTTCAAGACTATAATTCTCTAAATCTGGGGAATGTAGAAGCGGCTACGTTCGGATCAAGCGCCGTTACCATTGAAGCGGTCGCTATGGAAATGAAGCGGTGTGCTACTATCGAGGAATCACGCCCCTCTACGTTGAGATTTAACATCTACAAGGATGTATTTTTGTTGTTTGCTGAATAATTGCCTGTGTTTTGTTAATAATTTTTCAGTGATAAAAATATTGTAATAATACCTACGGCAATGCATCCCATTCAAAGGTAGTTCAGTTGAATAATCATCACGTAAACTAATAAAATGTTGATTTATCTAATAAACAATATGGTTGTTCTTTGACCAATTGTGTATTTATCGACTTTATATTAAAATATACCAAAATTTAATCAAAAAGCCCATTATGAAGATGTACAGCTTGTATTAACTGATATTTTTTACGACTTTCTGTTCCTGTTCTTCAGAGTTCAGGCTTCACAAACATATACATTATCCCATAGTATTCTCCACGATTAATTTCTAAAACAGTAAAATTTGAATGTGGACGACATATTTTAGCCATCAGGGTTTCTTTATTGTATACATTTTCTTTCAGAAGATTTAATTTTTCGTACCTAATCAATAAGAAGAGCATTGAACAGTGAATTTTCTTCAGTTTTTATGTTGAAACAGTCACGACATTCATGGCTGCTGAGATGTTACGCTCAGATCGTATGGACTTCTCGCTCAAAGATTTCAAGCTTCTGCGTGTGACCTAGTTATAGTAAATTTCTTATAAAACAAATGTAAAAATAAAAAAAATCCGTTTTATTGGAATTGTTATTTGCCGGTTCACTGTGAATGATGCCATAACAAAATGCACATTAAACGTGTATCGCATTGCATAGCTACAAACGGTTGCGCTTTTTGCGGCACTCGCGATATGTAAACCCGGAAGGGTGGTTTAACGAAAAAAAATCTTCCAAATGCAAGTTTGTGTGTCATCGGTATGGTTTAAATCTCGTTGAACAGATTTCATCCAAACTAGTCAGTTTGTTCATTGCACCAGATTGTCGATTTCAGAATCAATAGAAATCAAACAATCGTAGTAGGCGTACAGTGGTACAACTAGCCAAATCAACTTTCATGCTTTCTCGCTCTTTCTAAACAACAATCAAACCAGGTAAAGCGAGACGCGAGAAGAGACTCGACACGTGTCTATGGCAACCTGACAATCGTAGTGACCATAGATTTTTTTCCCCGGTGCTTTGCTGACACTAAACTTGGCCAATCCAAAATCATTCGTAGCACAGGAGTAACAAGTGTCAGTCGTGTCTGCAAAGAAAAAGCGTACTTATAATTTGTAACACCACAAAAATACAAAGGTAAGAAATCATTTAAATTCTATGGATAGGTACATATTTCCGAGCGATTTTTTTAAAACAATTCTTCATATATGATTTCGCTAGCAAACCGGCAGTGCACCAAGATGGTTGAAAAGAAGAGACAAATTTTAATTGATGGCTTGACACAAACGCTTGCGCAAAATAATCAAGCATGGCAAAATGTTCTGCAACAGCCCAGCCAGAAAATTAAGAACGTAAAAACGTTGAAGCGCAAAAAGTTTAGTTGCGATTACTGTAAGCGAAAATTCGTATACTCAACCGGGCTGGAGCGGCACAAGAAAAAATTCCACGCTGACGAAGAAAATTCCGTTCCAGATCTGCCGAAGGAGGAAGGGTCCGCTGTGGAGCATCCGCAGCTAAAAACGTTTGACATTGTGCTGAAGTGTGAAGAATGTGGAGAAATCTTTCCCGAGGTCAAGCAATTCGAAGCTCATACCATCCGTTACAACTGGGAGCTTATGCTTATGAACACATCACCCGAGGACATCGATATTGGAAGTATGTTCCAGAAGCAGGTATTCATTGTGACGATTCATACGGCACTAGTATGTGAATTTTGTGACGCTTGCTTCTCTGACTGCGAGTCATTATTCTATCATGAAGCGCATCACTCGCCATCCTCCGGCTACGCATGCCGATTCTGCAAGCTAAACTTTTTCAAACTGGAATCAGTGCTGGAGCATCGGGAGCAGTGTTGCGAGTACACCAACTTTCGTACCACATACCTGTTGAACGTACCGGTGATGTACAGTTGTAATGCTTGTATGTCGCTGTTTTCAACGCTGCCCGAGCTGTACGAACATCGGTACAGCACTCATCACTATTTTCCACGCCGGATTAATGCAATATCAGTACATGCTGACCGATTGAAAAGGTTGTGGCTTGCCTGCGAAGTTTGTGGAGCCACTTGCAATCATATATATGCATTGCTGCAGCATCGTACCGAAGAACATTCCGTTGCCAGTCCCGATGATGGTGCTGCGGCAGAGAATCCGCCCACCACTTACCGACCAACGGTTAAACGTATTAGGAGTGAGACTCCGAAAGAACCGATTCAGGGCCGTCAATTTTTGTGCGAACAATGTGGTAAAACTTATACGCAATCTAGCCATCTTTGGCAACACCTGCGCTTTCACAATGGTGTTAAACCGTTCTCCTGTAACATCGGGGGCTGCACACGCCGGTTCACAATACGTCCAGATCTAAACGACCACATTCGCAAGTGCCATACCGGGGAACGGCCGTACAAATGTGACCAATGTAACAAACGGTTCCTCACCGGGTCCGTATTCTATCAGCACAGGCTAATACATAGAAACGAACGGCGGCACGCATGTAGCGAGTGTGACCGCCGGTTTTACAGGGCGGATGCACTGAAGAACCATCAACGGATTCACACAGGAGAGAAGCCGTACGACTGCCCGAATTGTGATCGAAAGTTTCGCCAGCGTGGAGACCGCGAAAAGCATATTAGAGTGAAACACTTGAAAATTTATTAACCAAACCGGCTCAACGATAGCAATATTATTTATAAATCATATCGCCATAACCTTGTTCCAATACATATCTATCAATTAATTACATGTATATTCGGGTTTCTATTTAATCTTAGATGTAACGATGGTAAGGAAAGCTGGTGGAATAACTGTAAACGATTAGACAGATATTAAGTGTTTGAAGATATGTGCGAAACTGTTGAATGTTGAAACTGAATAAAGGCTAGACAGGTATTAAGTGTTTGAAGATATGTTCGAAACTGTTGATAGTTGAAACTGGCTAATGTTGAAACTACTTAAAGATGTAACCGACATATCTATGGGTGTAGATTGAGACTTGTAATCTGTAGGAGCTGTTTATGATCTGATACGACGGAATTTCTGAGGAGCGCGTTACTGAGGTCGTTACTGGATCACTATGTGCTAACCTATATTACATTTGTTAACAGCTATGTAAGAACCATATGACGCTTGCTTTGAATCATCTTCTGCCTGTTTTGAACTTTTATTCGTGTAAAACGGCGAGTTAGGCCGTGTTATGCATAGAAATAAATAAATATATGGCATAGAAAAAATAATGATTGTAACGTCTTCTCCTTGTAGCAGTTCAAGACTTCTTCTTCTTGGCCTGTTCATGGTCGAGCGCGTCGCGAAGACATGGCTAGACTGCAAATCCGTTTCCAGGAAACTAGGTCCTGGACTGCAATATCCATTGGACTCCATATCCATATCCATATGGACTCCACCTGATTCAGCCAACGAGCTCGCTGTGCTCCTCTCCGCCTCGTGCCGAACGGATCGCTGTCGATCACCTTCCTGATGGGGCATGAGTCCGGCATCCTCATCACGTGGCCCATCCATCCTATCCTTCAAGGTCCTGACAACTGTCAGGATATCTGCACAGCCAAACAGCTCAGCCAGCTCGTGGTTCATTCTTCATCTTCACACGTCCTGCTCGCACACACCGTCAAAAATAATCCTTAGCACTCGCTCTTGGCGTCCTCCATTAGCAAAGTCCAGGACTCGTAGCCGTAGAGGATTGCCGGACATTTCAGTGTGCGATATATCGTGCATTTCGTGTGTTGCTGGAGTCTTCCAGATCGCAGGAGTTTGTGGAGTCCGTAGTAGCCACGATTTCCCTAAACAATGCGCCTTCGGGTTTCGCTGCACATATTGTTGTCCGAAGTTACGATCGTACCAAGATAGCAGAACTCTCAACAGCCGTCAACTGATAATCCGCTTCCGAGTCGGGCTCTATCACGGTCAGAGCCTCCGGCAAGCAGGTAGTTTGTCTTCGTCGCATTGATCCTCAATCCAATTCTATCGGCCTCGCGTTTCAGTCGGGACATTACATTACTTAGTACAATTAGTAGAAGATAATGTCAGATCAGATAATATCAGATAACACAACCTCTTGTTGTTTTCAGTTTCCTCGGTGGATCTAATCAATCTGGCTAACATTCCTAGACGCCCTAGGAGTTCAGCTGACCATCTTCATTTGTTAGTAGAATCATATTACCGTTCTTTAAGAACCTGAGACTCGATGCTTATCTTATGACGTCCGCATCTCGAATTTGATCTACACGACGTAGACTTATTAAACGTTTAACCACAGAGCTGTCTGATCCTCTTTTGTTTTAGGGCACTCTATAGTGGCTTAGTTTGCTCGACACTTGAATATATTAGCGTTGTATGGAGTTCTTCAGCCATTATCTTTACTGTCCGAGTTGACAGGGTGCAAGCACCCTTTATAAGCGCCTTATTGGTTGCTCCAATGCTGATTTCCTCCTTCACTGGGATCTAGTCGATCCGTAGCTCAAGCTGTATTTATCGGCGGTTCTTTAGTTGGAGTTACTGACCCGCCGTCCCTCCTCTCTCTTATTCGCCTTTATGTTTCGTTCCGTTCCCTTCGGCACCGTGCGTGATCTTTATCGATTACGGCGTGGCACACATGATAAGCCTCAAATGATCCCATTTTAGATCGTTTCCGGCAACGCAAAGCCTTTTCTACACGTTTTTACTTTAGTATTTTTCTATCTGTATTTTGTTCTCGACTGGCATCATTTGTTCTTCATTAATGTGTTTCTTTTTACTACTCCTTTCCATTTTCTTTGTATCTTCATTCTTCTCTTCTTCTTTCTTTCTGGTTTTTTCAGTTTGCTGTAGTTTATAGTTTAATATAATTATTATATTAAACATAATGATATAATTAATTAATATAGTATAATTATTATTATTTCCGCCCATGTGACAAACAATTTGCTTAATAAATAAATGCTTATTCATTTACTATGCTAAATAATTCAAATAGATTTTTAGAAAATCCATAGCAGGGAAAAAAATTCGATCAGACACAGTACGATCAGGAACCATTAAGGATCTGTCCATACAGCAAAGCGATGCTCGCGGCTCCAGCTTAGCAGCGAATGCGAATCCTGAGGCACAAGTGGGCATTGATATTTGTGGCCGTTCACTTAGAGGAAGTTAGAGGAAGTTTATGATACTGAACACGTATCCATAGGATAGCCGTACTATCCGGGTGGAATTTGGTGAGATTTATCATCATCATTAAATATTTATCGTTGATGTTTGCTTCCTTATTTGATGATTCCATAAGGGATTGACCCCTCGTGTGCGGTACAAGACTATCCATCAATGGACAAATGAAGATGTTTAGTATTCAACTAGAAATCGTCGAATAATTGGTAACAGTTTAAGCCTTTTTTACTCAGAAAATAGCCTAAATTTTGAATACAGACTTTTGGAAGTAAAAAAGTTCAAAAGAACATCGTTTTAATTTGTCTCAAGAAGTAAAAGTTGTGTTGCAAAATCGACTGGTCGTTAAATTGTTTTTTCGATTCTTTATTTTTTCGTTTTCTACACATTGGGCCGTTTAATGCACAGCGATACATATTTATCTAAGACACATACATAGTTCCTGATGCCCTAAAGACTGATGAATCCTTTGAGTCTTTCTAAATACAAACGTGTGAACACACCCCAATCTCTACGACGGTCACTGCTAACCTATCAAAACCCATTAATGGCACGTGCCGCGAAGGCACCGTTGAAACACACCACACCATAAATCGTACAATTATCGAACCTGCTTGCTGTACTGCTGTTAAAAAGTGGTTTCTTCGCTTCCGGCAGCGGTAAACAGAGACATTTCCCGGTAGCGGAAGCCACCAGCATCTTCGGTTGTCGATCGCGCGTGAATGCCGGCTTACGTAAACATGGCATTCAAGAAGTATTTAATTAAGTATAGCACTTAGCACTGCTGTCGGTCGCTGGTAAATAAATGGTTCGGTCCGCGCCACCGCGTAAGCGAAGAATCTTCCCCTCACGCGGTGATCGTATGCAGATCGCTGGAACGATCAGTACCGCGTGGAAAGTTATTTTCTTCGGTTTCGGAGAGAGAAAAAAGGTCATCTTACGGTGGGTGAAAAAATGCCCCTTTGCTGCCGTGCTGCTTCTTCGCTTGCCTGGCCAAAATGTAAACATCACTGGTGCGAGCCTATTAATGACTGCCGTGGGTCACGGCATCCAATGCGGGAGTATGTTGTTGCTTTTGGTTGCGGAAGGTACCAGCACCAGGCCGTCAATCGACGGGGCGAGAATTTAAATTTATTTTCCTGCCTGTTGTGCGCCTGTGCTGTCTCGAGCCGTGTCTCGAGCTTGTGTTTTTTCGAAGACTGGCCTCGGGGAGAGACTGCTCAAGCTGTGGTTAGACATTGCTAGTTGGTTAACAAATTATCACATCTTAAGATGTGAAGGCGAAGAGAAATTTACAGTATTTTAATGAGCTATCTGTTGGCGTTGTTAACTTTTTCGCTCGAAAGGTATTGAGCCTGTGCGGCAATGCGTGAATTCAATGGTTATTACATCTTCTATTATTGTAACGAGTTGGTGTTGTAGGGTTGCGATGAAACATTTTTGTAGAAGTTAAAATTAAATCCAGAAAATTTAAAACAGAACATAAATAGATTATCTTGTTCGATTTTTTTAAACAAATTATCTAGGGTATTGAATATATTCATTCTTTCATATGGATAAAAAAATATCTTAATTTGGGTAACTATTAAATAAAAAAATGTTTAAATTCTAGTTCATGTGGTATAATACATGTTTAAATATAATTGGCAAAATAGAAATTTCATTCATTGTTTAACCTTTGCTTTTTTAGGCAAATTACAAAAATAACATTAAAATATTCTCTATATAATATTTATTCACAACCATAAATAAATAGTCTATCAATACGGCCAAGCCGTTCTATCTGAATAGCAAAAAAAAAATAAATAGTCTTTAATATGAACAAACATGAGACACCGCTGTGAAGCTTTGAACTGGGTAGGATTTTCTCGAAAATCTTGTTCGAGCCATTAAATTAAAAGAATGTTGAACAATTTGGAAAACAAAAGCCATTTAAATCATTGTTGAACGGGAATCGATTGTGGCATAATATTGATAAGATCTTAATAATTAATCGACCGTTTTTGGCTGGTTCACCAACTGTAAGTTCAACCATTTTCACTACCAAATTGTGCATCCAAGGGAAACGAATCACAAACAAGTCCATTATGTCTGGTTGGAAAAACGGGAAACTTGAAGCCGTTTCATGGCACACATAAAAACATGTTAAATGGGCCAACAATAGAGAGGAACAAATATGGAGATCCGGACTTATAACGATTAACATAACAATAATAAAAAACTAATAAAAGAGACATTGCAATAAAAATATATGAATCATTCTTTAGATTTAAAGACTGTTGATAAAAGAGGTGTTGTAATAGAAAGATTTTTTTCTTGTTGGTGGAATGTTTGCGATTACCGACTTTAGGGTATAAAAAAACACGAGAATTCCTTTAATCAACATATCATCCAACATTCCACATCATACCCGCGGAAGGCAACGGCCGTTTTTCGCTTGTTTTGTAAATATTGACTGTGTAACATTTCCAAAAACAGCATGTATCTTCTTTTTCGCCGAACTTAAAATCCTCTCTGACACGAAAGCAAATTAATCCTTCCTGATGCCCGGGCAGTAAATTAGCGGCCAGTAGTAGCAGTAGTAGTAACTCTGTAACACGCACACATTTTACAGCATTTCAAAACATCACACTGATCCGTGAGCTGAATTACAGCAATCCGCTCCATTTTGGTGTTGTAAAAATTATAAACAAATAAACCGGCCCCAAAATCGTTTTATGAATTTACAGTTCCAGCAATAATTTTCCCGCCCAGCCCGGCCGGGGTTTTTTCCCAAGAAAACAACACACCGTTCAGTGCGTGAGTTTCGGTCATATATTTCCAGTGCTTTCCAGTGCTTCTCGCGTACCGAATTGAGAGGTGAAGAGGCAAAACATGAAACAAAACAACAACAACAACAACAAAAAACGCAAACCAACAACCGGGTGGCGGAAAAAAAATCTCTCATTCGAAACCGAAAAACGACCATTTCCCTAGCATCGTCAGGTTCCGGGTCTCTGGGGGAAAATCGGCCGAACCGCCATAAAGGAACCGCCACCAATAAATTTAAACTGTTTAAAACCGTCTAAAGTAACAGATGTTTACGACTTTTTCCCCGCCAGCTATGATGAAGTCGCTCGAACCACTTAAAGTTGAAGCGAAAGGTGTTTTTTTTTTCCTCTGTCTCCTCTACCCATTACCACGGTTTTACACTGTTGCGCATGAATGGGGAGATGGTTTTTTTTTTGTTTTTCGGGAAAAAACATATATTTTCACATTTTATTTTTCTCAATTCTTAGTACACTTTAATCATAAACGGGTTCAGGATTGGGGGAGGTAATATTAATTGGTTCTTCGCGACAGATCTGTTCTTATTATTGGATGAAGCAGTCCAAGGTGGCGGTGAGAAAATTGGATTTTTTTTACTACATTTGACAGATACGCTTCTAATTGTCAATTTTATGGCAGTTGGTAATTTGAAAAATTTTAAATATTCCTAAAATTCCGGACAAAGGGATTTCCTATAAATCTGAATCGTTTTTACTTCTACCCAGAGTTCAGAGAGAAGATCCTTTCAAGCATTGAATGTCGCCAGAATGTCTATGTTCCCACCTTTGGTGACCTATTCACCATTATTGAAAGCATTCTACCGATATTGGCAGTTGTGTAGTACATCAATTCTGATTCGTTTGGTGCCAACAAAACCATCATACATTTCCGCACCGTCCGCACCAAAGGAACCGTGACACCTCGGAAACACTTAGAAAGTGAACACTCTCTCCATTTTGCAGACACCACACCCACTCGTGACAGATAGGTAGTACCTATTAAATTGATATTTCGAAGCGATATTTCGGTGAAAAATGGTATCCCATTGTTGTTGACATAAATTGTGCGGTAGTAGCTGTTAGTGCTGTTTGGTAGTACAGCACGAATGGCGGCCGTAACGCAACAACGTGAATAGCCATAAATGTCACCGCATTTGTCTCGCGCATCGGTAGTAGGCCGGGAATCGTTTGGCAGCTCGTCAACTAAACGCGCTGCTGCGGTTTCGTTTTGTGCCTCCCTTTGCACGTGTTCGAGGTGTCGAGCGTTTGGTTCGGTGCGTGTTTAAAAGTGAAGCAGTTTTTACTCGCTTTCTCACTGCTTTCTTGCTTCCGATGGGCTATTATTTACCACCGCAAACCCTCGAGACTTCTGACATGTTCCGGCAGGTTGGATATTTGTCAAAACACCTCCATATCGCCGTATGTTTCTACTGACAAAACGCAATACGCCTAAATGATACGCCTGATCGAAATGTTCAAGTGTTTTGTGTGTGTGTGTGGGTTCGGGAAACATGTGTGACATATGCTGGAAACTACTTAAGAAAGCGGAAAATTTGCCCAAATTAAGATATCTTCTGGACGTGTGGTACGTACAGGTGAACATTGGTAGTTCATTGTTAGATGTGATAATATTTCTGGCAAGAATAATCTCACTTCAATGCTTTTTTTTATTAATGTAGAACGGCCTGGCCGTATTGATAGGTCACTTCAAAGCTTGTTAAACCATGAAATTGGAAAATATTTTTCACAAGTATTTTCTTTTCTTCTTTTTCACGTTCTGATGTTTTTGGATTTTTTTGTGGTTTATGGAATTTCATTTCAAAATTGTCATCTTTCGAGTTTCTAGTTTTTTTTCCAATATTGCATGAATTGTATTCTTAAAATTTTGAAGTGAAATAAACTATTAAGAAAATTTCACTCATAGCTTGAAGCTTGTAGAATGTAATTGATAAAATTTTGAAGAGATATAAACTATTAAAAAAAAACTCGACTTATTGTGGAACATGTCGAACGTAATTCTAAATGTTTTGTTAGATTATTCAAAGAATTGTTTGAAAATTGAATGGCAAAATTATTTTTTTTAGATAACTGTTACACATTGTATAAAACTATATCTTGGGTTAAACGAAACATCTAAAATATCATACAATTTCAAAGTAAGCTTAAATATAATATAAATGACATTCAAGATTCCCGAACAGGTTATGATATCGAGTAAAAGCATTGTATTATTTAGTTTTACTTTGTATGTTAACGTATCTTCATGATTTTTTTTTCTTCAAAATATTTTTATTAAATGAAAAGAAAGAAAAAAAAACTTATGTACTAGCTTAAACGTATTCTTATGTCATAAAATTATGTTACCGAAATTTTACACAATATGAAAATTTGTTAGTACAGTTGATCAAACTTCTTCAGAATGCTTCAGAAATGAAAAATATGATTGATTTATATCATTTAATTAAACCCTAAAAAATATCAATAAAAACATAAAATAAGCTAAAAAAATTAAATAAAATAAGGAAAATAAAATGAGTAAAAAAAAATTATATAAAATATGGAAAATAAGTCACAATAAATATAAACATTGTACAAATTTTCTTTTATTCTTTTTATAATTCAGTAGCGGGAAGAATAATTTTCCTCGTTCAATCCATGTTTTTTTCATTTTTTCTCCCATTCTCTCTATCCCTGCCCCCTTCCTGCAAACCCTCTCTATATCTATATTGCTCTATCAATTTAAAAATTAATAAATCATTTAAAACATGTAATAAAGCACAGAACGTTTAAAAAAAACTACATAAAACACACTATCATATTTGAGGTAAATGATGTTTGATCAATTTTATTCTTTATTTGTTTCAAACGCTTTGTTGTTGTTTATTGTGAAAGTATTTTCAAATTTTTCTTTCTTATGAAAAACCGTTTCATATGAAAAACCGTTTCATTCTCAATTAATGTTACACTTCAAATTCAGTATCATTCCCTCACCATATGGCACATAATGCGAAAAACAATCATCTTAAAATTTATTGAAACTGTAATGAAACGGCCGGAATGTACACAAACTTTCACTCCGTTATCTCTACTACCGTACAGCGTTCAGTTCAATCAGTTTTACATTTTCTTGCGCCATTTGATACTGTTTTTCATCGAACCGTATCCTATTTTGGATCGGTAGCAGAAGAAAACAATTCAATCATCATATCCTTCCTTCCGCGGCCTCTGCCGATCGGTACAATCCACATTCGATCAAGAAGATTGTTTTACGTTCCGGTACAGTAGGGGAAGTAGGGGTTTTGTTTTTGGCCTACCGCTGAGTATTTGATACGACACGCCATAATGGTCTCGAAAATCTGTTGATTTAGGACACCTCCTGTCAGGATCGGTTTTAGGTGTGGTTTCTTTTTACGCAGCTATACTGAGTCGAGGTAACTGTTTGATAGAGGGAATGATTAACAGAGCGAGAGAGAGAGAACAACACAAAAAAAGTTTACAAACGTAAAAACAACTTCAAACACGTCCATCATCAAAATGGACACTTTTTTGCTAGGTTAATGCTGTTTGCATCGATTGACCTTTTGCGCTATCGAATGATTTATTGTGGAATAGAAGAAAACAAAAGCAGAAAAATAATTTGTGGTGACATGTATTTTGGGATGTTTCCAACAAGTGTAAGCAGGAAAAAACAATCCATTGATGCTATCCTTTTTTTGGCAATATGTTGAAATATTCATAAAATAGCAATTGTTGCACAACGCACAGTAATTCAATTCAATTCGTTTGCTGGGAAACATTGTCATCAATGCTGGTGAAGAAAAAAAACACAATAATAACTCACTTCACTCGGACGCGATGGATGATCGGAAAAATGAATAATCTAATTAATGTTACCAAGAATCATTACTTTTTTTTTGTGCTCGCCTCATTGTATTTCACCGAGATCGAGCATAATGCGCCCGAAGGTAGTCTGTTTGATTTGTTTCGAGGTTCGTCGCCGGTTCAATTTGACCCCTCCCCGAAATGGCTTTAGCACGACTGGTGCTGACAAATGATCGCTTTGGGGGTTTCTTTCCCTATTTTTGGATGCTTTATACCATTGTTCGAAAAGAAAGTTATTTTCAAGGGCACAGACTTGAACGGGTGTGTGTATGTGGCAAGAGGTAAAAGTAGCATAATATTTGAAAAATCATTGCTTAGCTATTTTTAGCAGAGTTGTGTACTTTTTTTTGTCTTCTTCAATACAATTTATCATAAAAGACATTTACATATAGCGCGAAGGAAATCACCATGGAAACATATGTACGCATCGCACGTTTTGGTGGAAATCTTGTCGAATGGACTCGAAGGAGAAACAAGAAAAAAGGCTGGGAAATAGCAAAAAATAACACATGTTCGTACCAATTCTGCAAACTTTCCTATCTTACAGCCTTAAATTAATTACATTGTAGTAATTGGTACCGAGAATATAAAAAAGTGAATGGAACACATTTGCTGGAAAATGTTCGCTTTTAACCTGAGAAACCTGCTAAGGATACAGTGAGTGATAAATTTTACATCTTCGCTATACAAAAGAGAACATAAATTGCAAGTAGTTGAAGCTATGAAATAACAACAATACGAACTTGAGCAATAAAAACAAAAAACAAATATTTTTTTAAATTATTATTTCTATGAAATCCCTCTTTTCAGATATGTCAACATTTTAATTTTATCATCATTCATTCATTGTATAAGATGCATTTCTAATTTTTAGGGCCACATTTTTACAAAAAGTTGCATTTTATACACAGGGAATTTTTTGTAGTTGTTTAACTATCTAATATACTTATGATATTAAAATATTATTTTTATAAAATTTTCTTCACTTTTAGAACACTCTTAAAATCTAATATTTCGAGTAGTCTTTACGTTTAAAAACTGTTACTTGATTCGTAACAAGCACAATTTAATATCAGACTAATTTTGTGCATTATTGTAACCAGTTCGGGAATGTCTGTCCTTCACGAAAACGTGATTGCTTAGATTGATTTTCGGTAACCTTACCGGGAAAGTTCGTCACCCGGCAGAATAACAAAACGCAACACATTAACGCAACACACGCAACGCAAGCGAACAATATCTCCACTCCAACTCGTTCCCAAAGTGAATTAGCTCGTAATGTGAATTAATGCAAAAGTTATGCACAAGAAAGTCCTTCAGCACTTATCGAAGCAAAATGTTGCTTAACTTTTCCCCGCAAAATAACCAAACGTTGGGGTGCGAACAATAACAAAACCAAACCAAACGAAGGCGAAAAGGCGAACGAGAACAAAAAAAAACTCGCAAATGAAGATGAAAGTAAAAGCGTCATATTTTTGGCTGCATGTTGCTTATCGTTTGCTTTGCAACAGACGGTTGCAAAACTGGTCCCGTTGGGTGAAAGTTTGTTTTTGCCACCCTTGAAAGGAACAGACCCCGGCACAGCGTCCAACTACCCATGGCCGCAATTATTGCAGATCCTTTTTCTTTTTGGGGGGTAGCAAACAGACGCGACAAGACAAATAGCCGAATTATGACGCTATATGTATCAAACTTCAAGCAAAACAAATGGAAACAGACGTTGGGTGTGTGACACAAGAAGAAAGAATGTATATCCTTACTCTCTCCAGTTGTTCTGCTACAAAACACGGCAGTATCGATTGCAGATTATTTTGTTTGTGCACCAATCGCAGCATAAATCGATACGGCACCATTTGTGTTTTGGATGAAAGTTTTGTAAAGCCAATTAAATTAACCCCCCGGGCGCACCGGGATGGTACAGAAAAAAAGGCCCGCTCAGTTCAATGGCTTTACCGGTGGGTGGTATTGGGTGTTTTTTTTTTTGTTCGTTTGCTTCTTCATCCCACAATACCTTCTCGCAATACGACACTTTAAGGCTCATCCTTAGCGACACCCCTCACCCCAACCCGATCTCCCCTTTGGCTTCCGAAAAAGGCGATTTTATGATTTAGAGCGTACTGAGTGTTTGGAGCTTCTTCGGCGATTCCTCGGATTTCCAATTTTATCTAACCGCACACCACAGTATCAAACTTTAATGACATTATTGCAAAATACGGCACACTCCGGTTCGCTGGTGGTAACGGTTGATATCGAATTTCGGACAGGTTGTGGTTGTATTTAATAGCGTGAAGAAGATGATATCGAATCGGATTTTGAAAAAAACTCAATGGTGTACATTGGTAGTGTATTGTTAAATACCGGGAAAACGAATGTAAGCTACAATTTGAGCAACATAGAGTGTTGAAAATAGATTCGGAATTAATTTACAAGAATTATTGGAACTCTTTCATGAAATATTTCACGGACGAACTGAAAGGGGATTAGTTAATTGGACTTGTCATCTAGAGCTGGAAATGAACTTTAGGATAAGCAAATGAACTATGTAATAATGAACTTGACAGACGAATACACAGTCACAAACAGAACGGCGCGCGACGATTACGGCTTTCTCGGCTTGGTGGAAAAAACTCCGAAAATTTACAGCCAGCACTCCGTGAGAATTTCTCACATTTTTGGTCCTTCGAACCGGATTGTGAATTCAAAGAGTTTTTTTTTCTTTCAAAGCTCTGCAACAAGAGCTCGGTCGGTTTAACGCTCTGCAACAAGGGCAAGGTGTACAATCGTCGCGTCGTTTCACGCCATCGCGTTTCGCTCCGCATCAAGGGCAACGGCCAACGATTTCAGCGCCATCGTTATTTGAATTTTCGCGCCAAACTTAAACGTTTTCTTTCGTGTTTAATTTCGTCCTGTGAGTGTTTTCATATCGTGCAAAATCATGGACAAGAAGATAAAGGCCGCTCAACTAAAAAGAAGGATCGCGGTGGAAAATATAAGTGCTCTCGAACGGTTCCAAGTGCAATTTTCTGGGGATGACGCCAAGCAAATTCCGGAGGCGTTAGAGGACTTGGAACGGCATAAGGAAGGGTTCTTCGCCGCGGTATCGAAACTGGAAGAGCTCGATGACAGTAATGAAGCGATTGAAGCTTGCATCATGGACAGGATCAACATCGAGGAGCGGTGTAGGAAGCTAAAATCCTTCCTACGGGACAACCTTCGACGGGAAGAGAGTACGCTAAACGATACATCGGGTTTGGCTTCTTCAACGCTTGCGTTTGGTCGGCCAAACGCACCACATCTACGTCTTCCGAAGATCGAATTGCCATCATTCGATGGCGACCAAACGAAATGGCTGTCGTTTCGTGACCGATTCATCGCGATGATCGACGCTTCACCGGAGCTTCCTTCGATTGCGAAGCTGGAATATTTGCTGTCAGCATTGAAAGGGGAAGCGGGGCTTCCTTTCGAACACACGCCGTTGACAGCGGACAACTACTCGGTGACGTGGGCAGCTCTTCTAAAAAGGTACGATAATCCACGTACACTAATCCGTGAGTATTATCGGAAGCTACATTCCTTTCCGCCCGTACGCGCGGACTGTGTGGATGAGTTAGTGCATTTGGTGGATGAATTCATTCGTCATGTGAATGGGTTACTAAAGCTCAACGAGCCCATCGATCATTGGGATACACCGTTGACAAATTTGCTGGTTATGAAGCTAGATCATGCTACTGTTTTAGCATGGGAAAAGCATTCGGTCCATGCCAAGAAGGACAAATACAAGGAGCTCATCGATTTTGTACAAGATCGAATACAAATATTGAAGGCGACTCGGAGTACTACTTGTGAAGATGACACTAGTATCACTAAGGTGGCTGGTACGCAGCGTTATCCAAGTTCGCGGAAGACAATCGTTCACTCAGCCGTAGCACAACCGGTGTCAAGTAGGATGATTGTATCACCACCACCGAAGTGTCCCTTGGAGTGTACGGAGAACCATTTCTTACGAAACTGTCCGGTGTTTGGCAGTAAGGACGTGCAGCAACGTCGGGAAGTGGTTACATCGAAACACTTATGTTGGAATTGTCTCGGAGATTCCCATCAAGTGAAATCCTGCAAGTCGGAGCATGCTTGTCGCACGTGTCATCAGCGACACCATACACTCTTGCATGTTCCTACCACTACAACGATCACGATGGCAGCTCACGACGATCGCAGTTCGGTGATCCTGGAAACGGCTGTCCTATTCATCGTGGGTGACGACGGAAAGAAACATGAGGCAAGGGCGCTCCTTGATTCAGGCTCCATGTCGAATTTTATTTCCGAATCACTTTCTCGGAAGCTTACGGCTACTCGAAACAAAATCAACGTGGCAGTCACGGGCATCGGAAAAACGGCACAGTCGGCGAGAGGGTCGATCGTCGCAACTGTGGCATCGAGGAATCAATCGTATTCTAATCATCTGGAATTCCTCGTTCTGGAGTCACTATTTGCGCATACTCCAATTACACCCATCGATACTTCATCGTGGAGTATGCCCGATCTGCAGCTGGCAGATCCCTCATTTAATGTTCCGGGCAACATAGACATCGTAATCGGCGGAGACACGTTCTGGGAGATTCATTCAGGACGAAAACGATCTATGGGCACGGGCAAACCTTGGCTCGTGGAAACATCATTCGGCTGGAGCGTGACAGGGAATGCATCAAACGGTACACCTCTTCAACCATGTCATCGTTCGGGCTACGGAAGTCCACCTACGGAAGAGAAAACAAATCAGAAGGGTTCCACTGTTTATAATAAAGTTCCTGGAAGGTATGTTGCACATTTACCTCACTACCATAATTTTGGCATCGTTTTAGAGGCATCGAAGTCAAGGTCAGACCGATGTATTTCTCGGGACGAACGTCATTCCAAGCGCTGGAAGTATAGCCCTCGTGACAATTCGGTAAACTATCATGCAAACGTGTCACATCGTTGGAAACCAAACTATCATTCGGATCATAAACGCTGGTTTCATTCACCAGCCTGGGTTTGCGAAGAACAGAAAGCTACAAGATCGAAATCTACAAGGGGAATATTGGAATGATCAATATCTACATACCATCACACGTTTATCGGCGTATCATTTCATCGCGAAGCAACGGGCTTCATCAGGCATCATATTCGGGGTAAAGAGATTTACACACTCTTTACACTACTCAATCGGAATGAGTTTCATCATGTGGTGCTACTACACATCATCTGCGGACGGTTCGGGAATATGTGTGACGGTGGCCGGGTTCACTACACACATATTATTCACATACATTCATCTCGGCATCCAATTATGCATTTTTCGGTCGGAACAACAGCATCGCGTTCGTATCTAACATCCGCACATTCGTAGCGATGTTCAGCGTAGTATAGGAGGCAATAGTTAAATTTGCGAACAGTGTCAGTACACTTCATTACGGTAGAAAGTTCTCCCATAGGTTTGTACGGGAACCTTAGGGAAGCTGTCGATCAGCTCAATCAAATAGCTAGCTCGCATAGTTATCTATAAAGGAAGAAAGTAGTTAGTATCAGGATGGAATGTACTTACTTACCTTAGTGGCAAAGGAAATCTCAGAGATACACTCAAGCGTGGTTGGCTGGTTGAGATAACGGTACTCAGCAGCAACGTGATATCAACATTTGGAAGGCTAGCAATCATTCGCACCTTAAGTATGCACACACGCATTTTTCGCATACAGGATAATGTAAACAAAACTGACAGTTTAGGATAGTTCATCGATTACGGCAACAATCGATCAAATCACAATGCAGATCAATCATACAATTTCCGGTACACATTACGAATTACATTTAGTTAGCTTATTAGGTTTCATGAATTAAAAGAAGTTCCTTCTTTGGTGGCCGGGAATGTTGAAAATAGATTCGGAATTAATTTACAAGAATTATTGGAACTCTTTCATGAAATATTTCACGGACGAACTGAAAGGGGATTAGTTAATTGGACTTGTCATCTAGAGCTGGAAATGAACTTTAGGATAAGCAAATGAACTATGTAATAATGAACTTGACAGACGAATACACAGTCACAAACAGAACGGCGCGCGACGATTACGGCTTTCTCGGCTTGGTGGAAAAAACTCCGAAAATTTACAGCCAGCACTCCGTGAGAATTTCTCACATAGAGTATTATATTGGCAGGGATTTTTTCGGTAAAAAACGCTCCGAAAGGGCCACATATGGTCTATTGAATTCAATTAAATAAAAAACAAAATAACAAATAAATTCATAAATCCAACCACCTTGCTATATATCCTGCTCTTTCCAGGACAATAACAAAATGTATGACGAAATATCGAAATCAGAAATTACGTTAGCAATTAATTTATTCGCCAAAGGCCTGTACATCATGTTCTGATTGAATTCCGAACGAGTTCTGTCAAGCATGATTCCATATTATCCAAATTCAATTTAGTTTTGAACGATATTATGCACTGCAAAATACCATCTAGCTTAGTATGTGGTTTCATTACGCTTTAAAAAATGTAAATTTTCCAGGACTAGAATCGTTCTGGTCAATTACGCTGCTGAATGTTAAATAAATTTTTTTGCAATAAATTGCAAGTCCGCATTGAAATATTAACATATTTTAAGCAATAACATCGTTAAAAAAATGAAACCACTAAAAATAAATAAAATATCGGGAAATTTTATTAACCAGCATTTAAAAAAATGGATATAAAATTTAATTATGATTGAAGTTCTAAAAATCACAAAACATCATAGGACGAAATCATAGAAAGAACATATTCGAAGATGCCCATGAATGGTATTTCAAATGGGAAAATTATTTCAAACAGACATGTAAAAGCATCTGTAAAATATACAAAATTGTCCTTTCCTAAGAAACTAAATATGATTGGTATTGATATTGTGCGCTCCTAAACAAGATCAGAGAAATGATAATACAGTTTGAAGAGTATTAAATTAACACTTGCTCGGGGGAGTACATCGAAGATTCAAAAACGCCCGTGTTAATATGGCCAGGCCGTTCTAGCTGAATAAAAAAAAATTACCGCTAAAGTTGAATTAAACATTTCGAAATGTACATGTCTAAATTGTAGATTACATCGGAAATTGGAACAAAATCAACAAATCGTGGTTCAAAACATCGCATAACGTTCAACTACTAGGAGTTCCTTCTTTTTATGATACAATATTAACGAGCAGCACGAATTGGGTAGGAGCACTAAAAAGACTAAAATATCACTACAAAAAAAATAAGATATGCAATACATTACCAATGCTTTGGTACATAGTAGCATTGTTTAAACCTGTGCTTTCCCAGCTTTATTAGGTAACAGGGATAATAACAAGATTCGTCGACAAAGGATAAAGGAAAACTGAGAATTACAGTATAAATTCAGATGCCTGTTTTGAAAAGCAAAGCACCTTATTAGAGCTTGGAATTAGACAGATAAGGAAAAATGTGCAGAAGAATAATTTACCCAATATTCTAAATAGTTATTAATGTTTTCTAGTTAATAGTTGATTAAATATATTAAAAATATAAACTTAGGAACTGCCCGGCAAATGTATAAATTATAACGAAACAGAGAGCTTAGAGCATAAATATTCAACATCAAAACAAAATGGGAAAACGCCATGGAAGTAACAGAAGAATTAAATAGCAAAAGATATAAGACGTGATAAGGATACGTACTATGAAAAGACATTATAAAAGTCAATTAACCTTAAATGATTTTTTAATTACATTTTCAAATTAAGTAAAAACACTGACGTTCGCACATACTAAAGCATAAGTAAAGAAATGCTAGAGATATATTAAAAGGGATGGCCTGGAGGTGTATGAGATAAACTGCACCGGTTCCACACGATCGGAACAGGAATGAAATCCCATCTGGAGCTATGTGGTAAAAATACATGTCCTTAGAGGTCGTTAAGCCAAGAAGAAGAAGAAGAATGTTAAAAGTCTAAAATGTGATTTAAAAAAAAGTTCTAAAAAATCCTACTCGTTTTTAAATCTATATATATAAAATTCTCGTGTCGCGGTGTTAGTGTGCAAACTCCTCCGAAACGGCTGAACCGATTTGTATGAAATTTTCGCTGAACGTTCATTAGGTATGAGAATAGGTTTACCGCTACTTTTCGTTTCGCTAGGTGGCCTCTGGCCGATATTATGAGTTCTTTTCGGTTTTTCCTACGGTAGTTATCAAGTAGACATAGCTATTTTTTCACGAATTCAACACGAATAATGTTGAATGCTACTGAGACTTAAAGCTTCTAACGAACAAATCAATCAAAGTAGGTACACATGAGGATTTATTTGTGCAATTTTATTCAATAAAATGTAAGTGATAAGTAAGTAAAAAGCAAGATAAGTGTGGTAATATTTATAAGATGTAAAAATTAAAAATGTGTAGTGATGGTCCTCCGCATCATGAACATGGTGCAATAAGTCCTTCGTTTTGATACGTACAAGAAGCCCAAGCGACTCAGGAGTTGCTCGCAGTTTTAATTACTGTTCACTATCTCATGTTAATTTTTTTTTCCTCAAAGGTATATTCGGCGATACATGAACTAGCCCAGAATGCTTTTGGTGATAGTTTAAAAATACTTCATACGTCGGATCAACAATTGATGCTTCTTTTCAGCGAATGCATGCGCTGGTCATCGTGGGAAGGGTTCTGAACATGGTGCAATAAGTCCTTCGTTTTGATACGTACAAGAAGCCCAAGCGACTCAGGAGTTGCTCGCAGTTTTAATTACTGTTCACTATCTCATGTAAATTTTTTTCCCTTAAAGGTACATTCGGCGATTCATGAACTATCCCAGAATTTTTCGTTTCGCTAGGTGGCCTCTGGCCAATATTATGAGTTCTTTTCTGATTTGCATACGGCAGTTATCAAGTAGGCATAGCAATTTTTTCAACACGAATAATGTTGAACACTACTGAAACAAACAAGCTCTAACGAATAAATCAATCAAAGTAGTAGTGTCATGTTTGCGACGATTTATTTGTGCAACTTTTTTATTAAAGCGTAAAGTGAGTGATAAATAAGTAAAAAGCAAGTGTGTGAATAATTAAAAAATGCTATTTAGTGTTTTACGGCTCGGTAGTACATGTGGAATCGGCGCCTTACACAGAAGGATCTGATATTAAATCCCAATCGTTAAGGAAAGTCAGAAATGCCTCCTGAAGTAGCAGAAAAGAAGAAGAAGAGCCACAAAAAAGAAAAAAAAATTCTTTGATTGGGAATATCATTTGAATTTAGAATGGCAATAATTTAAGAATTTTCAATTAAACAACGATATTCTCTAATCGCCACTCTAATAATACCACACGAATCAAGGTTGAACACTCAAAATGTTGGCTTTAATTACAAAAGGCATGTTTAAGGGCAAAGCTAGGTTTGCCGGGTAAGCTAGTATGTATATGACATTCGATCCTCCGTGTATTAGACCGAACATGAAAGCACGAGCATTTTCTGTATATGCTTCATATGATATATGAAAAAAATAGTATGTGAAGTCGAGAAAAATATAGCAATTTATCGTAATAAAAATAATTAAATAAAAAATATTCATAATACATGACATTCGTTTAATTGATGTCGTAGAAGAAGACAAATTTAAGTCATGGTCGTCTGGTAAAAGAAGATCTCGTCCGCCGTTAGGAATTCTTCCCTTTTTCTTACATGGCAATACAACGTCAACAAAAGTGATGCCTTTCATATCTGGCCTTCCTTGGCTTGATTTACCCGTAACAGGATAGTCACTCCATGTGTACAAGGTTACGGTCCGGATGGCATTTGGTAGCCTTCAGTAGTTTAGCAAACCACAATTTTAAGAACGACATCAGAATTGAAAGATGCCGGTAAAGAAATTATGCAAATCAGTAAAACCCTGCTAAAGTTGTACTTTAAATTACATTCAAACTAAATTATGTGTTGTTCCAGCTAAACATCAACACGGCACAAAGAACAAAACAGCTCAAATACCTCGAAAAAAAAATTATGCTCTCAAAATCGTTACTATGATGGCCCGTTTGTAGTGCGAAAAAAGGTCATCTTTCCTGTTTCCCAGAATTTAAAAGGCCAGTAACAACGTGCTACCGTCACCGTCAACTTTAGCTGACCCACGAGCAGGAAGTAAATTTTCATATCTTTTTTTTTTGCCTAAATCATTAACAGGAACAAATTTCCGCGGACGATTGCTCCATTCCTTTCGTGAGGTCTTTTGAACCTTCCGCGAATTGAATTTCCAACAGGACATTCGGTCTCAATGGCGTTCCTTGAATTTGGGCGGACATGTAGCACTAGCTTTACTAGAAATTTCTTCTACGAACCTGTTTCGGAATGTATAACAAACATGGAGTTAACAAATATGTTTTTGAGATGTACATGACAACTTGTTTTTAATTTAGTGAAAGATGTAAATAGACACGATTGCATATGGATTATTTTCAGATTATATATGTTGAATTTAAATTTTTACACTACAGAATGCAGAAATAGGATTGTTTAATAATATGATAAATGTGTATTTCATGACACTAAAACAACAGATTTTCAATGTTTTGCGGTTTGGAACTGCTTTTTGTAAACCACAAAAACATTCAACACAAATACAACCAGTCACATTCCTGAGCTCGCCTTGGCCTCTGACGATATTTAAAGGACAATTGGTAAACGAAAACGAAAGTGTACGGGGTATTTTTGGGGTTGGATCGAAACAGCTGGCATCGTTTGGCATGGTTTGTCGTCCTGCATATAGCGAACAGGACAAACACAAAAAAAAAAAGATTTCTTTTAAGTTTGTTTTCATCTTCAGCTTCCCACCGGAAATTAATAATTCATGAGCTGGGGCCTGTTCTTGGCGTGAGGTGGCCACCACGCGCGATGATCAGAGATGGCTGGTCGTCGGGTGCAAAGCATCCCCCGGAAGTAAGGCGCTCGTTTCGAGCACCGCGTGGTACGGTTTTGTTTGTTTTATTCTGTCCCAAAAACATACCACAAGCTGGGCCATGCTGCCATGTCGCTCGCACACGGAGAGGGTGATAAGGATGTAGAAACAAAAATAAAAAAAGGAGTAGTTTCTGGAAGAGAGGCCCGTAACGAAAAATGCCATCCCATCGCATCCGGTGTGGGTCGGAAGTGAACGCTTTGGCAATGGGGAAGCTTTCGCCCCGGATCAGGATGTCCTCCATCACGCTTCGTATTGTCGGGAGTCAGTTTAATGGCCGTTTAAATGCTATGGTGTTGCTTGTAATTTTCGCTATCAACCACCGCATCTTCCCGCATGGTTGTACGAATTTGCTTTACCAAGAAGGAACCCTACAGGATGAGGACGAACCGAGTGGTTGTATTTGTCCGACGTTCGACAAACTGCCGGACTGTGCCGGTTACCAAGGAAACACCGTCTCAGGCGGAGATTGATTTGGTTGATTTGATTTAACGGGCACGGTATGGTCCGGTTCGGTACAGTCGGCTTTAAAGCCCTTAGCGCCGAACTACCAAACCACAACTGTGACTCGTAATGGAGGACTGTTTGCTTAGGGATTCGGTAGGCTCGAATGCGCGCGATTGTCAGTGCCTGTGTCTCGGGTGTTTCGTTTTCTCTATGCCATGATGGTTTCGGGGTTTGGGTACATTTAAAATTCATATGATTGTTGAGGGTGCTGGGTGACGTGGTGGAATACGGGGCAAGGCAATAACTGGAATATGGTCTTGATCTGTGGTAAGTGTACTTTAAAAACTAATGGAAAAGGATGTTTTCCAATGTGAAATAATTTATTTGAAAGTAAATAATGATAGAAATAAAAAAAAACAAAACTCCACAATTTATTTGATTTAGTTCAAATAATTTAATTTACCTTTCTGGAATCAACTGGTTTGATAAGGTTTTTAGAGCGTTTTTCTAAACAAGAAATATTCGTCAGAGTTATGTTATGTACAAAAACTTTCCTTTTTTCACTGAAAATACATACCAATTGACTACTTTTATACATGCCAATCCGATTGAAATTCCTGTAACAAATACAACATCATTGGGCATCGGTCTTACACGACTGGACACGGTTTTTAAATCACTATTCAGACTGATCTCGTGTAGTACGGCTTGACTCTACTGCTACGAGTAAATAAAATTTAGGAAATCCAGAAATCAATTTTTGACATTAAATGAAATTTTTTTAAATGAAATGAAAATGAATTTTATAAAATTTTATTGAATGTTATGTTTCACTTGATATCCTACGAAATGTCCAATTATTACAATTGTTAGACAATTTTTTTGACACAGATATCCTTAAGAAGCATAATTCTATAGACATTAAATTTTTGTATGAAATATTAAGTAATAATAAAAATTTCACAAAATAATTATTCGTTTATAAACGCATTACCGTTAACTATCTTTATCTTCCCTAATAAATATTGATTGTGACAGTTACATTACAAATGTTACAAGTAAAATTCGTTAGCATTATTCAAATGTTGTTTCCCCCCGTGCGATGTTATTTCATTCCTTCGCGAAGTGTTGTTCGAACCAAATATCCTTCCCCCACCAAACGAACGTTAACGGGTGTAAACCCGAAAAACTTCATGTTGACCATTCCCCACACCGCCGTCGTTTGCTGGTGTGCTTCCCTTTCGTTCAGATTCTTTCGGTTGATAGATAAACGATTGGATTTTAAAAATATTAAGACATCCAAATCAACACACACGGACCGGGAGGAAAAAGTCTTGGACAAGCCCTCATCAAGTATCGGTAATAGCTGATTGAAAGCAGTTCCCTCGTCAATCCCGCTTCATGATGCATGAAACGGCTTTAGATTTCCCCGTTACGAAACGGGGAAGTGGCGCGTTGTGCGCATGAGCCCAGATCCCTGTGTTCATTCCGTGTTCGTACACAAATCGTTTGACAGAATGGGAAGGAAATGGGTGGTGGCGTCTGGTGCGGTGTCCCGCATCACATCTATAGGTTGAATGTGTACCGTCGATCCGTGTGCCAGTCGGTGGATGGCTTCGGTGCGGGAAACATCGACCCGAAAACCATTTCCAACGTTACAAACCGTTTGTAAGCGAGTTTGAAATAGTTCACCGAACGACAAACACGTTCACCACGTGGATTAGTAGTGTGTTTTTGTGGCTACACGAGTTTTACTCCGTGCGACAAGTGCAGTATCCGGTGCAACGAGCAGTGAAGCCCGATTAAGGCGCACAGTGTGTTGCCGCATGGAGTGAAGTAATTATGCTTATGATTTCTTTTCCAAGCTGCTTCTTGTACGTGACCGAAAGACTCTAAAGCGATGAGGATTAGAAAGATAAATCGGTTACATATGAGCTGCGGACCCCCGTTCTTTGGTGTTTTGTAATTCTTTTACGTTTCGTTCCCGCGCAATGACAGCGGAAGCCAAAGCGTGATCATGTCCCTCCCAGCACATCAGCGTAACAGCGGAAGGAAACATAATTTTCCATGAGCTCTCGCTCATTCCCGTTCGCATCACAGCTGATATGCTAATATCTTAAGACGGGCGACCAAAGTGCCCTTACCGCCATCGCTATCGTTCTCAACTGCTGCAATCCATCACTCACGCGCTTCGGGGCGTCCACCGTAGTAGGAGTAGTGCGGGATTACGCGCAAGTACGGGAAATTCGGCTTCAAGGAACGGTTTCACCCGCGGGTGAAAAAGGCAACAAGAAAAGGAAAAGGGTTGTGTCAAAGAAGAAAAAAACGGCGAAACGGTGTATAAAAGTTTGATCATGGAAAACTCGTACCCCATCGTTCGATCACAGTAACCCGCGCAGTGAGCTGATGAGTGAAGGAAGACAGAAAACGGTGGTGCGTACAGCGGTACACATGTGTTTCACCAAGTGCGTCTGTTTGTGTGTGTGTGTGTCATTGCGTATAAAGAGTGTCAAATGGGAAAAGATATTACGGTACCAAAAGGCAAAGCTAACCCGTTCCCTGAGCGTGGCAACAGTTGGGTGACAAATTGGGAAAAATTAAGATACTTTTTTCTCGGTATCTGCCACTGACAGAGATCTTGCCGGGATCGTGCAAAAGGGAAAGGTATGCCGCCTGGGATTAATGTCACTGGATGCTGTGGCGCAGTATCGCCTCTAAGTAGGCTGTTTTGCATGAAATCCGTCCGTCGCTTCTTCGAACCCTCGGTGGACAGCCAAGGTGTTTGTGTGAGAGGCGGATAAGCAAAGCGAAGAGGGTGAAGTCTGGAAGCATCTTGAGAACTTCGTCTTTTGGCTGTTGTTATGAGTTGAGGTGATTTGAGTGAAAGGGCACTAGAGGGTATGGCAAGTTTATTAAGAATCCCGGCACGATACAGTGTCGTTGCGGCACAGTAGCGTTAGGTGCGTGCTTTGAAACAAAATATGACAACCACTGGTGTGTACCTCAAAGTGCGTCAAAAAAGGGTCGATTTCGACGCCATCGGATGTGCCTCTGTGTGGAAGAAATTGTGCAATCAAAAGTCCTGTTTTTTCTATAGGTTGTTGTTTTTTTCTACTTTCTTCTCGTTTTCTTCCAGTGTTTAACTTTCAAGACAAAAAGCATTGTGTAGTGTTGTTTACCATCGATGTAGAGACCGGGTGCCAAAGACCGGAACGTGAGTGAGTGGATTATGGTTATGAAACACCGTTTGGTGTGTTGTTGTACGCTGGAATAACGATAGTTTTGTCGAACGTATTAAATAAAGTGTTAAATAAGGTGCGACAGCAGTGTGAACAAGCTTAACGCAAGCGCTTGGTCTGTGTTTGTTGGGAGTGCTTCAAGTTGTACTTTGTCTCCAAATGGTAAGCTTTTTAATTGTCTGCTCATTTACCTCTCTTTTTGAATATTCCTCTGGTTTACAAAGTAATTTGACCGATAGATTTAGAAAAAAATGTAAATGATTGTTATGTTATGGATTTGTTCAAAACTATATGAAACCCTTCTTGTTTTAGATGCCATTGTTCTGTTGTATAATCTTCTGATAACAGTTGAAGTATTGCTGACAGCATTTTATTGAGCGTAATTAATAAGTTTTTTATTGAGAAGCATCCTTCGAATAATGTTATTTATTCGTGCAAATAATTTAATAACTTTTAATATACCATGGTAAAAAATCGAACGCAACAATTACGCCATTTTAATGTGCTTTTTCTTATCTTCTGGAAAGAGCTATAAGTTAAGCGAAAAATTGACTTTAATTTGTTTGAACTATGCTTTCTTTTATTTTTTTTAACCATTTAACAATTTTATATTTCTTTAACAATGTTGCTGAATTGCTTCATAAACTATTGATTCTACTTCAGGCTTTTGTGTTGTATCTTGCTGTGTTTTTAATTTTGATTCTTTTATGACATTAAGTTCACGTATGCATTTAAAAACGAACATGATTTAATCACGATGGAAAATATTCAAATTATTTTTTTTAATGAAACTAATTTTGTTTGAATTATTGTATTCAAAGAGCTATTGTGAAAATAAAGGTTTTTGCTCTATCGAACAATTCCATTTATTCAGCATTTTCAGCATTTTCAGGACTTTGGTGATCAATTATCACTCCATTTTAGCCTTGAAAATGTTCAGTTTGATCATCCATATGGGATTTTCCCTTAGAAGCTGCCGTTCAACCTATTTAAAAGCCATTTGGAGGATTGGCGATATTTGCTAAATTGTTATTCTAAACCAATCGAAAATAAAATTTTCCCTAGTTTCTGTCACTTCTTCGACAATCGTCGTCTATTTTCTGGTCTTGACTGACACATCTGCATAACAAAGTACAACTTGTCCAGATACTTTTGCACTGTTTGGCCGTTTACTTCATCTTCCAGGGGTATTGAAGACACCACTTTGCTCTTTAGATTTTGCTGCATTTTTCGGGAATTCTTGCTGTTGTCGGGTGGCTAGAAAAAGGCTACTGATAACGTAGTCAAATTTTATCTGTGAACAATAGGATAGCTGCAAAGGAAGACAAAATGTTGGATGACCCACAAACTGCCAGGAAACTCGTATGAAAAATTGTCAAAATAGGTCAATTTTTGTTACGTGCGTTACGTACGATACGTTACATGTGACTCACATGTAATACTCACTTTAAATGCTTCGTTCCGTTTGTTCCGTTCGACTGCCACCTATCCTTATGCATTTGATCTTCTTGCTTAAGATCACATCTTCAGTCTGTTCCTACCCCTTTTCCCATTGTGCCTATAAGCTTTCTATTAAAGTTATTTTATGTTACTGTTTGGCTTTTGTTACATTTGTTGCTTTGTTCTTCAGGGAATTTTAAGGTTAAGGATTAAAAAAATGGAATAGGTTCTATCAAACTGTGTTATTTTGTCATGAAAAATATTTCAACTCAAGAAAAACTCTAGTGAATCTTTTTTAAATTATCTTCATATTTATCTCTCTTGTCGATGTCGGCCTTGCTTTGATTGAAAGGTTTCTATTCGTCGAAGATACCAATAAAAAAACCTGTTGTTTGATATTTAACGCAAGCATCTATCTGCATCTATTACAATAATGTATAAAATGTTTCGTACCATTGCTATTCTATGAATCATTAAATGTAACTAAACAATAGCAACAAGTGAGTTGAAATCGCTCGCAGTTAATGAAACCATAACCAACATATTATCCATTAAATATTCATGCAATTTACACCGTGGGCGCTACCAAACCTCACGCAGTTTCTCATTAATCCATTATACGTTCGGCTAATAAATTTAATAGCTGCATCATCAGCAATGATAATGCAGGGAAAACGCCTTGTCAAATGCAAATTACCACCCGCAACATTACCACTGCCCACACATCATCCGCTCGCAGTGAACAATTCCACCGATCGGTTTGCAAGATAACAGTATTAAGCATCAATTTCGAGTTGATTGGCCGAACAGATCGAACCACGCGGTCAGCGGAAGAAACGTTTAACCTCGGGCGGGGTGGATCGCGTGTTTCGATAACAGCATCAACGGTGGAAGCATATCGGCCCAACGCGAATGGTTTGGATTAGCATTTGTAATTAAATTCCCGTTTAGCATACCGTTTTGCGTAGATAATTCTACACCAGCACGCAAGCAGAAACATTCCTTGAGCGTTTTGCCGGGAAACGTGTTGCATTTGCTTGGTACAACGTTGTTATGATCGTTTTCTTCTGGCAGCAGCAGCCAAAACGGCAAACATGCCTTTCTTTGATGTGCAAAAGATGTTTGTTTTTCGGCATTGTTTTCAGCCAAATTGAACACGCATGAATGACAAATGCAGCTGGATATCAATATCAATGCACCGCGTGGCTGTTACGCGCTAATCTGCATCCGCGATGCAACATTGCTGCGCGATGCAGTGCAGTGGAAGATGTTGCTGGGTTTTTAAACGTGCGTCCCTAATCGGTGTTGCATGATTGCCGGATGTACGCTCACAATCTGTGTTCAATGAGCACAAAATGCAATGAGGCAATCGCGTTGAAAATGATAGTGTTGCTTATAAAGTCTAAAAATAATAATATTGAATTCAGTTCACAGTTCAGTAAACCCGCCCGGTCGGTAGCGTTTTAGTGTGCATCAAATTAATTTCTACCTGATAGGAGATGGGGTTTTGGTAAAATTGAATGCATTTGTTTGTTTATCGATCATCTTTGTCGACCTGTCAAGCCAATCGCTTGTTGATGCATGATAGCACAACAAATCGAAAGTAAAAAAAAATCCCAACCCCCAAATATGCTTATGACCAACACAGGTTTGAAAAATACGTCATTGGTTGGAAGTGTCATACGGGTGGAGTGGTTGCGATATGAATTATGCATACAAAAGCTTAATTTATGAGAGTGGTAGATTGTTTCTTGTTCACAATCTACCATGTCGAGGATGAAGTTGATTATTTAATGGAGTTTTGAAAATAGATTGCTCGTGCAATGTGGAGCAGGTGAGCTTTGATAGCTTTGCATAGTGTACTGAGTGTACTGAGCACAGGTTTCGATACGATCGTTCCGCTGTCGAGTGATAAAAGCATCTGAAATGTTGTGATAAACTGAACATTGTTTGTGTGTAAACTATGTTCAGGTATAACGTTTACTTATGTTTATCGTTAAGAGGATTATTCAAGCTGCTCTCTAGCGACTATGTTAAAGAACTATTTTAACAAAATCAATATTTTGCATATGCATCGTTCTTATGAATTGACGTGTTTCATTTATGATTTAAAAAACGCTTAAAGTTTCCTTTTGTTTTTTTTTAAATTTGTACATTTTATTATATTTTATTGTTTTGTATTATTTTCTATAAAAAATCCGTAAAATAATTACAGTTTACTTATTTCTATTTTATTAGCTTTAAATTTGTAATAAATACTTTATTGAAAATATGAAAATAAAATATTTGCAATTTTTGTAATAATATGTTATAGATATTGAGTTATATAGTATTATTCAAATTTCAAATTATAATTCAAAATCCTATAACTTTAAAAAAAAACAGTACCAGCTTGTGATAAATCATAGTAATAAAACGAACACTGTCTAATACATTCTACGGCCATCGGGTGAAGAGTTGAACAGAATTAGTCTGGTGGCCAGGTAGTATAATTATATGATAAACGACGCCGGTTCCACACGACACGATTGGGTTTCAAATCCCATCTTGAATCAAGGAATGACTATTAGGTTATGTGGTCGGAACAATACATAATTTTTAAGGATGTTAATTTTGTTTTAATTTAATTTCATTTATTTGTTAACCTCAAGGGTTTAACAATTTATATCTTAAAACTATAAAGACAGAAAAAACTGAAGGTTAAAGTAAATTTAAACAAAACTAAGGAGTATGAAATAGGAAGGATCACGTGAGCAGAAAACAGGAAAAAGAAAAGGATAACTATAAGAAAGTGGACAGTTAGTAGGAAACAGAGCGAAGAAGAGAAGAGCGAAAAGAAGAAAACGGTACATTAAAGTCAAATTGGAAACCAAATTATGGCTCCTTAGGCAATTAAGCCAAAGAGTCCAAGCCCAAAAGTTGGCAGCGAGTGGGGTAAGAAGGAATGGGGAAGAGAATGCTCTCGTAAAGAGTTTTTGGATGCGTTCTAATGTATTGATGTAAACTTGGCTCGAAGGAGTCCAAATAACAGCAATAGACTCAATGATGGAACGAACGAAAGAAAAGTAAAGAACCCTCAAACAGCGTAGTTCGTTAAATTCACAGGAAGAGCTTATCAACATTCCGAGCGATCGGTTAGCACTATTAGCGACGTGGTTAATGTCATCAATGTGAGATGTGATAGGAATGATGTGATAGGAAAGATACAAAGATCCCAAGGTTCCTCACAGAAACAACCCTTTCAAGCTGCACATTCATGATAGAATAAACATGCATAAGAGGTACACGTTAGCGAGAAAAATGTATAATAAAACCTTTTTTAGGACAGAGGCTTAATTTGTTAGATAAATACCAAGAACAAAAGGAATTAATAAATAACTGTAACCTAATATTGTATACATCTATAGAGTATAACAAAACTTACTTACTATAGTTGTTTTATGTTTTTGGTACGTTCGATGCTATACTTATTCAAGAAGGGTAACTCTTGGATTAATGGAAATTAGATCGCATTGATGGATGCTTGACAGTACCTCGACAACTGTCAATCGAAGGCTCGTTTCGCAATGGCCATCGCATGATTTATGCAACAGAACCTTCAAACCCGTTACCATTAATTTGCAATCTGTTGGCAAATATTTACCACCATTCTGGTTGTGCAAAATCACAAACAATGCCGTAAACGTTGCTTATCGGAAACGTACGTTCCATTACTATACGAACACCAACGCAAGAGATTTCACGTTCCATCCAGCGTGTTTGCGTTTTCCCGCACATAAACTATTGATTTAGAAAGGACGTTAATGAATGAATAATTGGCTAACTTTTCGGAAAAGCATGTCTTCGTGATGTGCCGTGTTTCCCGAGACAGGATAATGTACGCGCCGGTGACATTTGAAAATGTGGCAGAATAATTAGCACACTTTCGGTTACCTTATTGCTGGGACACGGTGTGCTGTGAACGTGAAACAAACATCAACCGAGACCATTTTCCCCGGAGACCATTATCTTTAAGACAGTAGTGCATTAAATCCTACCATCCACCATGTACCACCACGGCGTAATGCGTTAAGTGGCCGTGATTCATGAAAATTCATGGCTCCATCTTGGAATGTGCGCGAAACTTTGTGGAGTGGCACTTGAAACCGCTACTTAAGGAATTACCGTCGTATATCAGTTCAGAGCCCTCTTTTCACTCCCTGTCGATCTACAGTGGCACCATTTTGAAGTTTGTGATTTGTGAGAAAATACGTATCAGAAACATTTTCCCATCAGACAGGCTAAATCGTCTCAATTATTGAATCACTAATACGTTAATCAATAGGAATGCTTTTTACGACATGCCTGTAAGTGGTACCGAAAAACGTTAAAACATTCTCCATGAATGGGGTAGCGTGGAAGGACATGTCACTAATTTTAGATTTCGAACTAAACCTAAACAACTCCATCTTTGTGTCAGTCAATTCGTGATCAATTACGTCAATACTATCCAATGTTTTTCCGTCGCCGGGTTTAAACGTTTCGAGCTCATACCACGCGATCGATTTGTATCTATAGATAAAATAACATTTTCTGTGCGTCTGTAGCTGGAAACTTTAAATCCAGGTAATCATAAATTATTTATTACGTACCACACGGAAAAGCATTGCAGGGTTTTCTATGAAATGTTAAATGAAGACTATCATTATTGAGAAGCAAACAATTCTCGAATCACATTTGATAATCTTCAACAAATTCATACGGGTGACGACGATTTCCACATGTATCTCACAATAGACTCAGGAGAATTTCGATCGGTATTCGAAAACATTCATCTATGTGAGGGAAGCATAACGATAGTTCCGAGAATGTATTTGCAGTGTGTGAAGGATCGTAAAAGGTTCTAAGAATCTTCTTGGATTTGGACGTTTGCCGTGGGTGTAAACGAACATGATTGGCAGAATGGATGAAAAGTGACAAAGGTGTACGGGTGCGCTACTCTGCTAATATTGTATCTTAACAAACGCATGCTGGCAAAATGGCTAAAGCCACTATCCATTCGTCATGCGGGTTTGCCCTTTGTTTTTTTCCCCCATTTATTTGTCACCGTTGATTGATCAGACGTTTGCAATGATCCAATTATTGCTAAGTGACGGGTGGGCTAAAGTAACAGTTCGGCTTTCTGTATCATCATTTTGCGAGGAAATCGCCATAGAAAAGGCATAAGTTTCGGAGGTGATGGAGTGAAATATTCATAATCTTTACACGGAAGCAGCCCTCGTCACGATGATTATTATTTTGTGATTTAGCAACGAAATGTACAGAGAGCATTTAAACAATGATTTGCTAAATATGTTAAAGTCACATAAATGTCACATACAAGTCTTGTTGTTGACTGCCATCATGGAATGGTCAATTGAATTCAATTAACATATTAAAATCTGTGATCCCAAAGGAAAAACTATCAGTCTTGTATTGCGAGAACTTATTAAACTTAACACGTTTTCTGAATCTTTTAACAAATGTACATTTTTTGTCGAAATGTGTCTGAATTTAGTAAGCAAGCGGTTGATATGTTTTATCAGCTTTCACTGTCATAACTTCGCTATCTTTGTGAGTAGCGTGCCTGCCGATGGTTAATATATTTGCGCTGCGGAAATGCACGAATATGCTGCGGGAAAAATATAAGCAATAAAATATGTATCTTAGAAGCTGGTCACTTAGCAAAGAAGCATGCAACAAAAGTTCTTACACGAACAAATTTCATTGCTAAAAATAGGCTGCGTACGAAACACGTGCGAAACATTTCTTTTTCTGCGGCTTAATCCAGTATTTTACGCGATTATTGGGTAAGTAAAACATTCATGTTATTAGGTTGTATTATCATCTTTGCATATAACTTGTTTCCATTTTCTAAATCCTTGGAGCATACTGTTGCCAAAAAATAGCAGTCATCGTTCCGGGCAATTCCCTAAACTTCCTTTTCCTCCTCTTATCAGTCTTAAGTAATATTAGTGCAAGTTAAGAGTCCTCTTATCTTACTTTTTTTTGCAAATTACGTCATTCACATTGTTGAAAACAACAATGCTGTGATTGATGCAACAATCCTTAAATGTTCTTTGAAAACCCTGTACGTCATCCCTTGATGTTTTCCAATAATTGTCTAAATTAGTACATAAGATTTTTTTTAATAAACACTTTTATACAATAAAAAAAGGAAAATTTCATTGCAACTTAACCGAAATGATACTGTTTTCTATGTATCTTTGATGGTGAAAAAAAAGGAAAATTTTATTGTAACTTAACCAAAATGATACTGTTTTCTATGTATCTTTGATGGTGAAAATTATACAACATTCCTATAAATATATTAGCATTTTAATGTATTTCTAACCACGTTCTATAATGCGTACGCTATTACGTTCAAATGTTTTGATTGCCTTATTTCAAATGCAGAATCAGCTGATGGAAACAACATTCGGTAACTTTACAAAGAAATGCAAATCGATTAAAAGGAATTGAAACGCAATAAACATGTAAATATTCAGCAGAAACGTGCATCGGTTCGAACATTTTGCGTTAACCTTACATTCCCTTTACATAAATTAACCCTACTGCACCATCCGGTACAGTGAGAGCCGGTAAGAATCAGACGATGAAACACCGAAACCGATTTGCACACGAGGGTCCATTTTGGAAGTTTCACTTCATACGTACAGCTAGCACTTTGTTGCATGGTTTCTCTCTCTCTTTCTTTCATACCATCAAAAAAGTTCCGTCCGGATGAACCCAGGAAAAGTGTTTGATAAAATTGTATTGTCCCGGTTTGCCGGTCACCGGTCGGGCGTGATCACATCTTTCTTCCGGTTTTCTTTTACAGTACCTTCGGACTGGTTCAACAATGTAAAATCAATTGAAATATTTTTTTTTTTTGCATATATGAAAATACACATATTTGCCAATCGGTACGATACCGTAGGAGAGGTGCTATGCAAAGGAAGTGAACGAGTGTGGCACGAATTGTAATGGCCGCTATAAAATGGGTCGTAAAAAAGCTCATCCAAGCACATGTCCATGTATGGTGATCGTCTGCCCAAGGGTTGTGGCCTTACGATAAGATCGTGCATGGAAATGTGCGTTCGGTAAGTGTAAATGGGTGAGTGTATCTGTGCTGTACTGCACTTTTGACACGATTGGTAAGTGTGGGCACATTTCGTGCCCGCAGCATTTAGGAGCATTTTTTCACTTTTCTTTGTTTGGAATTTACCTTCATTTTTTTTTGTTGGAAAAAAGGACATTCCAAATTGAAGCACAATATTCATGAGCTTAACAGTGGTGTAGCAGTAAAAAAGGGCATCATGCAATTGATGTTTGAAGTGCGAACGATTCAGCAAAATTGTGGACAAAAGAGGATGGAACCGTTTGGAAAGCAATGTAGGATTCGTTTGTGAAACTCGACATCGACAAAATGGACGCAATAAACAGCACAACCGGGAGACAGAGAGGGCGAGAAAAGTGTAAAAGCAAAGCAACTTCAAAACAAAAAACGAAAACATTTACACAAATCGAAACCAACCAAACCCATCTGCATGGTGGCTCGGTTCCCGGTAGCAACGAGCTCATGAAAAATACAACAAGCAAAACGGTCCCAAAAGGGTCGCACGTAATACGATTCCGATCGAGACGATGTGTTCGAGGGGAGAGAGAAAAAAAGGGTTCCGAGCCTATCCACTTTTTCTCTGGGGGCAATCGACTACACTGATGATGGGTTGTGTCCAGTACGATCCAAGTTGTTGTACAAGTTTCGTGGTAACCCTAGAAGGGGGATGGTTTTGTGTGGCTACCGTATTTTATTCCCCCATTAAGACAAGGATGATCCGTAAATGAGCAACACAAACAAAAGCGAGGGTCAGCTCGAAGAAGCTACCGGCGAAAAGGTCCAGTCTTTCTATCGCCGGCAGCAAACGAACTTCTTTGCTTCCTGCTTTGTTTACTTGGGTCACTTGGTTGTTGTGTCGAAGATTTGTGAAAGTCCGGAGTTGATGAAAATTGCAAATTCATCAACCCGATGACAAAAGGAGTCATTGACAATTTCTTCGATCTGTTGAGAAGGATCGTTTAAACAGATCAATCAAATATTAGTTGCTGTTTTTAAGGTGGAATGCTCATCAAAATAGTTTATGTTGAATTTTCAGGAAACGAAATTTTCATAAAAAAATGCGTTGTGGTGAAGATTAGTATAAACTTACATATCGATATTTCGCTTTCTAAAGTATTTAGTTTTCAGATTCCGATAGAATTAACTGAACTTTATATGTAATATTTTTTAACAATTTAAAATAGAAAACAAAATTACCCATAATGCTTCCTTGGGAAACATTTTCTTTTACTTCTATTTAGATTTGCTCTTTCTAATTGCACCTAGGTAAAAAATTTGAAGAATTTTAAGGTCAACATACTGGTAGCATAACTATACAAAAAAATTCTAGAATATAACAAAAAGTAGAAATAACTAGTAACTGATCTGTAGATAAAACTAATAACTGATCTATAAAATAATAAATAGAATAAATCTTTAACTTTTACCTAATTTTTCCCTTTGTTGAAGCTCAGGGATGTTAAAAATATCGTCCAAACGCATATTTGAAAACTTTATTTAAATTTATGACAAATTTGTGTGCCATAAACGATTTTGCATTCAGACTCAAACATATTTTAAAAGTTCTTTAAAATTTGGCAAAATTTTTCATAATAGCATTTTTACTATAATTTACTTAAACTCTTCAAGCTTATACTCTCCAAGCATATAATGAAATGTTTCAATCTGTTTGAAGATTCGTAGTAACTTCGTATGGAATTGTTAAAGAAATTTTGGAATGTTTAGTTAGCCCTTGTTCTTAGTCTTAACCTAAGTCGATAGAATTATTCATATAAAAATTGACTAGCTTAGTCTACTGAATACATTTTTTGAATTACTCCTCAATTATCATTTCCAATCCAATTCCAATCCACAGCAGTCAGTTAAGCATGAAGTATTGTATATGATACAAAGGCATACATTTATATTTTTAATCACAAATGGTTTATGGCCGTTTTATTAAATGGTTTATTTAAAAATCTATTAAAGTTGTTTTCCGGCTATTTTTATAAGAAATTCTTTCGCTTTCCTAAACAGCAGTAGAAACATTTTTCAGCATCGGCAAAAAAATCAGCTTGACGAAAATTGTGCCAATCGGGAATTATATGCTCAAAGAGCGCTTCAACTGCGTAGGAGTCACGCACCCGGGCGAACATTCGCAAATATTGAAAGAAGCAAAGATTGGGAAGCAATCAAGCTGCCAGGTCCAGAGACGTGTACTTCTCGCCATTCATCTACCGCTGTCGGCCGCTTTTTTAGTCTACATTCGTTTGAAAAGATATTCCCAAATCGTTCGAGCACGGCACTGTTCTGCTCACAGACCCACCGTGTAGTTATTCTTTTTTACTTATTCGCTTTTGTAAATACTTTTTCCATTTAATGCAACAGTATCGTTTGATCTGATCACTTTAGGGATGGGAGGCGTATGTAGCGTGAACATTTTGCTAGACTAAAGGTAAAGTGTTGCTGAAATTCAGACCAGATTCGATCGGCATGCCGGGACGCGGGAACGTAAGAAACGAAGAGCATTTGCTAGCTCTTGTCCAAGATGAGTTCGATATGGTGTAATGGAGAAAATATGGAAAATTTCATTCCCATCAAATCGGTTGTTAATCGGATTAGCTTGTTTTCCAACAGATCGATTTCGTTTGCATACTTTTCCATCAACGCCCGATGGAGTAGTGCTGCCGATACGCCTGTCAATGCACTTAGGGCAATAAATTGGCTTTGAGACGGGTATGGTGCGGGTAGGGTGGAGTTACAGAAAATTGGGAAAACTTTTCTAAAGAAACGCTCCATTGAGGATTCACTGTTGTGAATGGCACGCGAAGCGTTTGCTGTTTTGTTAATTCTTGGAAGGATATTTTGACGATGGCACCCGGTTTGTATTTCAAGATTTGATGATTAAAAGTCTGGCTGTTGATTGCATTACTGATTAAGTAGAATGTTGAACCCCTTTTTTTGACGAGATAAATCTGAGGTGATGAGTACTTTCGAGAGCGTCTAAGTTTAGATATCGGGACTGAAAGTAAATGAAGAATTTCAACAGCATTGAAGAAAATGAGGAAAATAGAAAATGTTGAAATGTTGAAATGTTTTTTCGTATTAATCAAGTTGTTTGCGTTATGAAAAATAGCTTTTTAATTGGAAGGACCCTTTCATTAATTGCGTTCACTTCAGGCTATTGCTTGATTAATATATTTCATTGCTGCGTAAGGTCATATATTTATTTTTTATTTCTTAACATTAAAAAAAACAAATTTTGAAGCAGCATAGGTACTAGTGATGGGCAAAATGCTGTTTTGCTCGGAATCGATTCCGGAGCGCTCAAATTTTTCCGGAATAGATTTCGGATAGTAGGTTCGAAATTGGATACCGGAATCGGATCTGGAATCGGATCTGGAATCGGAATCGGATATGGAATCGATTCCGGAATAGATTCTGGAACCAGAAACGATTCCGAACACTTAATCGGAATCAAAACAGATTCCGAACACGAAATCGGAACCAGATAGTTCCGATTCCGAGTACCTGTCACTAATTTATATGGTTTTTAATCAATTTTGAAACAGTTTAAGACAGTTATATTAACGATACCTAGATTATATTTGTGTGTGTTGTACTTTTCGCCATTCTCTCTTCTTGGCTTTAACGACCTTACAAGGTCACGGTCATTTCTGGCTTACTAGACTTATTTTTACCACGTAGCCGGATAGTCAGTCCTTGCTACGGGGGGACGGTCCGGATGGGATTTGAACCCGGTCCAGTCGTGTGGACTGGCGCCGTTTATCACATGCACCATCGGGCCGCCCCGATTATGTAGGCATTATGCAGGCAAATTATGTCAGATAACGCTAGTACATTCACGTTTGTAATTACACTGGAAAAAAATTGTTGAAAACAGAAACAGTTCTCTGAATTAGGGTTTGATCAGTCAGGTAATCTGTTCTGCAATTGGTTCCGGAATCGGTTCCGGAATTAGATGCGAAATAGGATCCGGAATCGGTTCCAGAATCTGATCCAAAATCGATTCCGGAACCAGAAATGATTCCGAACACGAAATCGGAACTATCTGGTGATCCGAGTGCCCATCACTATCCCATTGGGTAACACAATTACAATAAAGTTGAAGCTGTTTTAAAACATAATTAGATCATTAAAGATATTATGCACCTTATTAAAGAGCTATTGACAAAAAATGTCCTCTAAGATAAAAAAAAGTAGTTGAGACATTTTTGAATGTAAAATAATTTCAAAGTATCTTAAAGCTTTATTATTAAGTGATATTGTTTTAATAAGAGTGTATACAGCAACATTTTAGTTTGAAGATGTTGATGTTATCATAGTTCAATTTGTAGAAAAAGACGTGATTAAGGAAGTTATTTCTTACTCAACCTTTTCAGTCAGGCACTGAGTTTGACGACGTGAAATTATCGATAAACTTGATCTAACGTACCTTTTCTCGCTGAATCGATGTACCCGGACATTCTTCGCTTTATCGCAATTTGACGACAGCAATCTTGCAAACTTTCATGCACGCGCTGTGGAATGCGGATACTTTGCAAAGAGAAAGCAAAGGGTACCGCTGAGCAATCTTTGTCAGCTAGGTAGTTCTGATTAAATCATCCGTTTATCGCGAGGTTCAATGCACAACCGTTTACCCTATCGTCGTTTTGATATGCTGCTCGAGTTGCGCATTCTTTTGCTCGGATGAAACTTTCCATCGAAACTGTTTCGTAAAGGATAGACTGTGTTGTGTTGCTTACTTTTTTCTCATTGCTTCCAATGCTCGGGGTTATATAGTTGCTGGGAAAATGGTTCCACTTCGCTAGCGTAACGAAGCAATCTTCGTAAAGCAGCTGATAGATTATGCTCATTTATCAATCAGGTTGTGCGAAGCGGAAGGATGGATATTGTGCTACCATACGCTAGCCGTGCACTGATCGAGAGTCCGAGCCATGGCAAAGTTTAATCGTTCTCGGGCAAAAAGGTCCACCAAGGGATGGAACTGGAACCCGTCTTACGGTTACGCTGCTTAGGAACCTGTGAGGCAGTAAACGATTTTCTGGATTAGTATCCAAGACCCGTCAAAGCGGATTGTAACGACCGAATTTTATCCTACCCGAAACCATCGGAACGGTATCGGAAACCCTTCACTTCACTCGAAGCTCTTCAGAACAATCCAATTAACACCTTCAACCCGGGCGTAGGCTAGTATTTTTGCACCACAGTCGAGCCCGAGCGCTAGAAAATGAGAGAAGTAAACGGAGTTTTCACGTTCCATATCCTTCGTTGCTATTAACTAGCGGGTTAGAGTTCAATACACGGTTTACTGCCCGTCGGCTTATCGGTTTGGTGAAGTGCAATGGACCATTTAAATTATAGGGAAAAACTTTCTCCAATCCGATAGTATCGAACTAAAGCGTAACG
Source organism: Anopheles funestus (assembly GCF_943734845.2). Lineage (NCBI taxonomy): Eukaryota > Metazoa > Arthropoda > Insecta > Diptera > Culicidae > Anopheles > Anopheles funestus. The sequence goes on along the minus strand of NC_064598.1, from coordinate 68,805,094 downwards.
AAACAACAGTGTGGTGCGGTAAAAGCAAATTTTCATGCAGCATAAGTTCTTCATTACTCTCATCAAATCCAGTGAGCTGTACCAGCTTGATTATTTCAGATACTTTACTTTTAATTCATGCACGTAATTTCCTCACTGAAACAATGTTGGTCGAGGTGGAAAAACCTCGTTCTACCGCAAGTATACTTTTGATAATTCAACACCACCTTGAACCACTTTCGGCGAAACATTGTTATCGATGACGCAGAGCTTTTCTCACTTTGTGTAGGACTTTCTTATTTCATGGTGCTGATAATTTTTTTTCCACCACCAACTTGTAGCTACAACCGGCACGGAAACCCGCTAACGGCCAACACATTTACGCCCGACGCTACAGATTGACCCGATGTCAAGAGCACTGAAAGTGAGGAAAGGATTGCGGACCAGCGCAACAACGACCGTTTTGGCCCCTAGAAGGTGCCCCGTTAAATGGTCGATACATTTTTATTAGCTCTACACCACCCCGAACTCGGTTACCAACGCCAGTCCACTTAAGCTGTCCAGCAGCTAAATTGCTTCCGTTCGTTTAATTTCTCGCCTGCTTTATGACTTCGGAATTGGAACGGACAGTACTGGGAAGGCTGGGTTTTCCAGTTTTCAGTGCATAAAACGTTCGAATATCATAAATTTATCACCGTGGCGGACAGATGCTATTTGGGGTGATTCTTAAAATAAATTGCGCTCTGTTTTGTATACTGTAGACCGTGAAGAAGAGTATATGATGAAATAATCATCATTATTGAATGGGGCAATGATATCGATTCTCATTATTTTTTTGTTGTTGCGAATTTTGTAGTATATTTTAATTTGAAATATGGTGCAATGATGAATATTTTCATTTGTTTTTGATTTTTGTTTATGTAACATAGGATACAATAAAAATAAAAATGTTAAATTAGCTTGTTATGAAAGACCTTACAAAAATTCTCCAAAATTCTTTACATTATACATAAATTTATTGTTTATTTGTTATAATACCCATTTTTCGACAAAAAAATCACAAAAAAATTAAGTTATTTTTTCAAGCAAATGTTACCTGAATGTACAGCAAAAGTAATCCTCTTTGCTTTGCATGGCAGATAGAAGCTCTGGTTCAACAAGCAGAAATGGGAACACTAATACCCATCAAGCACCAAGGTACGGATTTGAAGGTAATACCGTCGCGGTCAATTAACCTACATCATACCAGCCCGTAGTGGTGCGGTTAACCAAAAAACCTCAACCGATCTTTCCCCGATACTTCGGAGCAACAGATGCGAGCCAAGTGTGCCACTCTCTTTCATCACATTTCATGCTTCCCAAAAACGAGGAATGAGGAATGGAAAAGGGGAAAAATTACAGACGGAAGATGGTATCGAACCTAACGCACACGGTTACGTTTCGTAACGTTAGCAACAGCATCCGTTTGGCACCAATTACAGCTTCTACAACTTCACTTCTTGGAAGAAATCGTATCGAAAAAAGGGTTTTGCGTCCCAGGTGAGGGCCATACCTGGGGGAGCAATAAGAACAGCCCAGAATGGGTAATGCCGGGAAAAGATCAAAGACGCGTCTCCGTGCTGTTGAACAGACACAGACAGCAGTCCGGAAGCGCTGCTAGATGAAATGCAATACCAACCGTTTTTGGGATGAGAACCGTACGGGCGATACCGGCGACCGGCAAGATGCCAATCACTATACGGCTGATGCCTGTGCAGGCCTACACGTAAGGGCGGCAAAAAAGGTAGAAATCTTGAAATACGAATCCATCGCCAGTTGGATGGGACAAGCAGAAACAGGTGTAATATTGATCTTTTCATATTTCCTTGACAACGATTTGCTGATTTCTTTATGCGGGTTTATTTTTCAAACGACCTTTCATGTTTCCTGCCGCACCGTGTTACACTCTGTGTTACCTTGTGCAGGAATGGGAATGGGCCACTGAACCGCATTGGTCGTATTTCGTGCAATTTGTTTTCTCTTCCATTCAAAGTAATGTTTAAAAATATCAGCTCAGGTCGAAGGTTTATTTTTCCGGTGCCAAAATGGAGTGTTCACAGACAACTGTGATGGTTCACTAACCCGCAATGGCAATGTCGATGAAGATTTACTCTCGTAGATCGGTAAGCTCTAGTAAAAGGGTAGTAATTCGATTGCAAACATTTTCCATCGAAACTGTTATTTTTACTGTGAGAAGAGGGAAAAAAGTTTATGGTCGGTGCGGAAAGGTGAAGCAAATATTAAAGACTGTGGAAGCCGAATATGAACAGTGAACGGAAATATAAATTATTCACCAAAATGACTTATGGATGTAAAACATTAGGATCGAAGGGTTCGTAAAGTCCGTAAAGTTTCTACTTATTATGAACATTTCGTTACGTAGTGTTATGGTTAAACATAATTCAACGGGCAATAGAATCTGTATATTTACAATGCTTATTGACTTGAGAAAAAAAGTAAATCATTTTAATGGAGACGCCTAGTACCTCATGAACTCACGTAATAAATATAAGCGATCGGCAAGAGGGAAGCACTACATGGAAATACAGGTTGATTGTATGATGATAAATCAAGTTCGCAGTATTTTTCCAGACACACTTTTGAAAGAGTTTTCTCAAGAAGATTAAGAACGAACGTAGTGAAATAAAATAAATAAATATAAACAATTTATGGCACCCTGCAGCCATCTTTTCACGATGATTCTTTAGAAGTATTTTTAGTGAAGCAATTTTCATAATGCTTTCTTATACATCCGGTACAATTGTGATTGGAAATGGATTTAAAATGGGTCCTGAACTTGTGCGTGTGGGATGAACGGATGAGATCATTCTGCGTCAATGCTACAACAGCATTGTTGCACCAAAAACCGGATTCACCATTCAGTGCTTCCGTGAGTTTGGTTTTCTTTATAATTCCTTTCGTTCATGATTTTTGTCGTCTCACTGCTTGGTACCCTTGTTGTCTGTTAAATTGAAGAAAAAAAAACATAGAGAACTATTATTGTATATAAAGAAGCCACGAAGGAAAAGCAATTGAAACGTGAGACAAACTGCATGGTTGTTGCGTGGGAGAGCAAACAAAAAAAGTCATGTCACGTACCTTAGCCTGTCCCGGATGCGGCAAACAATGGCAGCACCATAACTGCGGTTACTAACCGACCTGGTAAGGTACGGCGAAGCTAGATTTAAAAACTTATTCGCCTCACTTTCCATTCTTTGTCGCCGCAAAAACTGATCCCTTCGTTGCCGATTCCGGCCCGGTGTGCTTTATTATACTTGATTTTGATAGTCTGAGTCCGGGACTACTGTTTGGGTGTAGGGCTATTATTTTTTTTTATTCTTTATATCCGCCCAAATGGCGAATTGCAATCAAATCACGTTTGGTTGTGCTGTTCCGGCGAGTTCGTGGTTCGTCGCATCACACTCAGGCACACTTTCATTGTAAAGATCTACACTCAGGCGTTTGATTCGACCGGAGGTGAATGGCCCAAATGTTGCAAAAACAGCCTACCGAAAAACGGGAATCAATACGAAGTGCCCCAAAAAAGAGAAAAAAAAATGAGTCCTGAACAATACAGCTCACCATGCGAACTTTTGCCGGCGTGTAATTTGGCTAGGAACAGTTATTGGTTAGTCGATTGTTGTTTGCTTTCGTTTGGTCAAATTTCCTTCCCGGTTCGCTGAGGTGAAAAGTGTAATGTTTACTTTTGGCCTACTCAAATGACAAGGCGGGGTAGTAGTGCACAGTGTACCACGCCGTACCGATAGCGGCAGATACCATTAGTAGTGCTACTGCCGACGATAGAACTTTTGCTTGTGTTGTTCGACGTTAGCGAAAACTTCGCAACCATCGTGTTCCGGCCAAACTTTATGGTATTTCCGATTTGGTTCGATCGAAGAAAAGTAAATTGAAATGCACATCAGGAAGGAAGCGAGTGCGGATTGGTGAAGTTGGTACAAACTAGCCCAGGATTGATGAATTGTTGCAAAATGCGACGAACGTGATACATTTTGTCTGCAGGATATTGAATGTGAAACTAAGATCGAGATTCAATTTGGGATTGCAAGTTTGGAAATTAAATTAGTTTTCCAACCCGAAAACCGAACCGAAACATCAACTCATGCACCGTAGCTCTAATGTTTTGCTCGGTAAGCGAATTGGAAATAGTTTACGTTTGCAGTGAGATTAAAAACGGTTCCACATTGGTTGTAGCATAAAGTGGTACAGAAAGATATTTTAATGCGATTTTTTCTTGGCATTTTCGTTTCGAAACGAATTGCGCTACAGCTGCGATAACAGGTTGCTCTAGTTTGTTAACTTTACCAGAATTTGTTTAGTGGTAGTGGCTAGTTAGTATGCAAGCACCAAAGGTTAAAACGATCATAACAACATACCGCAACATGGCTTATTGAAAGGCTCTCAAGATGCGGTTACTTACAACTACTTTTTCGTATCGTACTTCACCTGAGCCCATCTTGTTTCTAGAACAAAACTACAAAACAATTGTTGTTTTTCACCGAATGATTTGCAAAGTTATGCCGGAAAAGGGGTCGTCCGGTTCGCTTGTGTACGGCTGTTACACATGCTCAAGAATTCTGAATAACTGAACTGGAAATACCGGCTACCGTACCGTACACATGATAAAAGACCTAGAAAAGGTCAACTTTTTGCTATGCAACGTACATTGGTTGATATTAGCAAACAATAGACAAAAGCAAGAAAAACTTCCAAGGAGGCATGCTGGCAAAAGATAAATTAATTAGGCAAAACAATGCTACATTTTGCCGCTGCTCTGTGTGTTTGTAATTTTTATTGCAAAACCAGTTTTGCTTACTTAACATGAATTAAATCTGATTATTTTAATCGTTGTCAGTGAATGAACAGTTGGCGCCTTTAAATCGTTTGATTAGTTTAACATTTTTTGTTCAATTTTAATAAAAAATATTTAAGCGATTATTATCGAATTGAAGGAAAACTACCAAACCACAACAGGAATTCAAAATAATTTTTGCAGATTCAATTGTCCTATCGAACAAATTACACCGGGTTTTTTCGACGCTAATCTAAATCTAATAGCTAGATTTTGCTTTATTCACGAGCAAAAAATTCGTCCGTTTCGTTGACCGGTCGGGATCTCCCTTTCCATGCGGCCACGGATCGTCCCCCCGATCCAACATCACCGTTCGGATCGTGATCGATGATATCGGTAGCTCAACTTCGCTGTCTCCTTTTCTTGGTCCTGTTTCGATCGCGCCGTCACAAAGTGACAAAAATGAAAAATGAAATCTGATATTCGTTCATGTGTGTTATGTTTTTTTTAATTTCATTAAAAAGAAATAGACACCTCATATAATTGAGTAATTTGTTGATGATTTCTCAAAAGGACGACATTTTTGTAAATATATTAATCTCGCAAGTACCACCCTTTAATACAACATGCGCTTTAATAGCCTACTGCAAACACATAAATAGTCATTAAATTTTGCTCGTTGCTGCTCTAAAATAAATGTGCAGTACTGAATCCAAAAACTAATCATTTAATTGTTTTTATTTATTTTATGTAAATCCAATAGTAAATTATCCATGTTGCTCTGTTGTTTAACTGTACGTTAATTATTATTCCTTTCACAAAAGGTACATTGAGCAAATTCCACTAGAAATAGTGACCAACGTTCCCATTCCAAAATGGCATCCGTCGTCAACTGCTGAGTGTGCGGTATGCAATACGCTTATTGAGCGTGTTAGTACTAAAATTAATAAACGTTGATCATTGATTGTTGCTGCGACAGCAGTGGTACACGTAAACAGTGCATGCAAACCACCTGACCCGTCGTCAACTAATTACCGTGCTCGTCAATGTTTAATTAGATCAACATTTCACGTTGCCCTGGCCAGAGCTACCGCACTGTTCGCATGCTCACTTACGGGCTTGTGATGAATAATTCTACATATGATAACATATACAAGGGCATACCGTGCACCATAACGCGCAGCCAACTCGGAATTGGGTGATTGAGTTAAGAAATGATCCACTTGAAGCATTAATGTGTGGTCTGGCCCGTAAGAGTGTGACATACGAACCATATGATACCGGCAATTGGATATGACTGACGGCAAACCGTCCTGGAACTCCTTTCCGCGATCATTTCGTAAGGTCATGAGGGTTTCTGTGGTAAAATATTTATGAAAATACATAAGCTAAACATTCCACCCCGGTGATGCGTTCCTATGGTGTGCCCGGGAGGAACGATGGGTAGGAGTGAAGAATCATCAAGCTGGTGGGAAATGGATGTTTTGTTTTGCTCTTTTGGCGGAAAGTCTGCTTTTTGGGGGAAGCTGAGCCATCGGTGGCAAACTGAAAAGGTCATAAGGACCGGCACAGTAAAGGAGTAAAAGGCACCCGTAGGTTCGTGGACGAGATGTGTAGATCAACATACCATGCACCAGTTTACCTACATGCCTACATTGCCTAATGACATGTTCCGTCGTCCCGGGGCCTCAAAAGGCACGTACTGTCGCATAAAATATGTCACCTTCAAGATGCCGGTCGACCATACGTCCTTTCGGGCCATAGTTTATGTTGTTTGTGCTTCGGTTGGCTGAGTATTTCCTTTCCTCCACTTTCCCAAGTGCCTGAAAATACCGCTACCAATTGTTGTGGGAGAAAAGACGTACCGAACGGTGAATGGATCCAAATGGGTCCACAAACTGGGCACGAACCCAATGGTTGGAGTTGCGTTCCAAGCAAAAGCGATTTATGACCAGAGTCACGATCATACACCGTTCGACGTTGGCAGAAAATGTGAGTGGGTGGGCCGGATTTTTGTGATTTAATGGCCTACCGGCATGAGATGATCGTTTTGGTCGCAATATATGTATATAAATACATACATATGAGCGCCAAATTATCGGATGGAAATAGTCGGTAGACGAGGACTGGCTTTGAGTGGCTCAACATTTTGATTTGATGTGATTTACCGCTTGTTGCTGCGAACGACGGATAACGGCAGAGGGGGGAAAGAAAAAAAAACATCGAAGGTCTCCGTGATGTTTGTAGACCCCCCCCCCCCCCCACAAAAGCAAACAATTACCGGACTGGAGCTAACCGATGCTGTTGCATGGGAAACAACATTCATCCGGACGAGTGCCCTCGAACGGTAACGTTACAATGTGTAACCGGGGGAACATTTATGAGTTTTAATTTCACCATATTTATTTCGTTATGGTATTCAATGCGTGGGATATTAAGCACTGTTTTTTGCAAAAAAAAAATCGAAGCCACATTTTCTGTGAGTTGTGCACGAACTAAAGTACTCAAGTTACTTTAACTAAGAGATGAGTGCGTTTTTATTACGTTGATATAAATTCTACGCTTTAAATAGTTAAATGTTATTATCTTTTCTTTTTTAATATGAAATATAAATATTTAAAAAAATATTTGTTATGGCAACAACGCTTTGGTAGTAATATCTTTTGGATAAATGGATAGATTCCATTTTATTCCATTTCTATTATCTGTATACTCCAAATAAACTTCGAAAATTGAAGAGCTAAAGATATTGAAGAAATGTTTTTGAAATTTGTGAAATGTTGTCATTTATATAGTTTATTATTAAGGCTTTTACCTTGTTATCAGAATTGTCGATAAAAGCGAATACTTTTTATTTGTCCATGCTCTTCGCAACATTCGATGAATATTCGAGATCGTTATAAAGAAATTTAAACGATATTTCACCAAATATTTCATTTTTCATTTTTACGGTTTCATTTTTAAATGTATCTGGTATACATAACCTACGTAACTCGGGAACAGATTGTATTTTTTTTTCATTAACAGTAAACTCTTAAAAACAAATGGTAGAAAAGGAATATTTGTAATTGGTGTGCTCATTGAAACAATTGGCTAGCGAATTCTGATTTCACAGTATGCACATTGAACATCTGTTCGCAATGGCATGAAATACGGTAGGAAAAAAATCTCATCATAATGAATCCTTATTACACAAAACCCAAATTACTTGGCACTACTGTTGATCGGGACTTTTACAGCAGTAAATTTCAGCCAGCTTTCAAAAATGAAGCGTATCGTACGGTTCTCGTTTTTCGCTTCCCCCCCCAAAAGCAGAACATTTACCATAATCATACCTCTGGTGTTTTTTTTCCTTCTTCCTCACATCCACAAATCCGTTACTTAGCTTGATATGAAAAACATGCAAAGAAACACAACACACTTTGTCGAGCACAGTGAATGGTGTACCGGTGCCGCTGCAAGGATTACACACGAGTCGGGTGTGCCTTCCTTTCTCGTTGGCCGTCAATTTCCGGTTTTGCCCCGTCACCGGAAAATGCCAACCCGGGAGGCGAATTGGTTGGCGCTTGAGATTTTATGCCCTCATTTTGCAAGCATCTCTCTTATCTAGCTAATCAATCGTCGGTGCGAAATGAAACAGACACCGGCTCGGGGTCGAATGAATGGAGGCTTGTTTGGAATAGTACCGGGGACCGGCACACGAACGCTGACGTGGTGTCATAAAAACCACAAAAGAAGGAAAGCATAAAGTTTTCGGTCTTATGCTGAGGAAGCAGACGTTCATGGGAGTAGAGTCGACCTGTTTTTATATGGCCACCGTTCCATGTTCCGAGCGCCATCGGTGGCCTCGCTATGGGGAGAGGTGCGAAAGGAAAGGAACGAGACCGACTGAAGGTATGTGTTATATTAGCAAGCATTGAGAAAAGGGAAAGGATTGCTAGAAGCTTTACGGGAGATTATTTTTCCCACCACAAAACCACGCACCCAGCGTGGTAATACTGTGCGTCACCGTTAATAAAACTCCGGAAGGAGTTAACAACTAGCAGCAGCTACAAAAAAAGCTCATCAGGCCTAGCGAGTGGATTCGATGCATTCTTTAGACGCTCCGGGTGCACAAATTTTCCGCTTTTGTCCCGGCACGGTTTTGCTATACCGCTGCTGGTACAGTAAATCATTTTCTATAGCAGTTTATTGGCTTGTGCTGAACTATATTTGCATCATGATTTTTTTCTGCCTTCCCGGTTATCGACCACGATACGGTTGGATGAAGTTGCAGGGCCTGAATTTGTCAAGGAATAAACATTCACCAAGGACACGATTCGATTGGGCGAGCGTTGTAAATTTTATTGATTATGCGATTAATCATGTTCCAGGAATATGCCCCTTTCCCAGCGTAAAGTCAGGTACGGAAGAAATATGGATCAAATTAAACCTTCCAAAATGTTTACATCGTGGTTGCGTGTGACCCGCTTGGGAGTTATACCTGCGCTGCCACCGTCACCACCACATCGTTAGCCATAAACTGACCGACCGAAACTTGACTGCTTGGTCCGGGCAGAACTTGGCACCGGAGAAACCAGAGTGCCACTAGGCTGCAGTAAGCGTGCGGGCATCGTATGAAAAATTAACGAGATTTTAATAGCATTTTATGGCGGTGCTTTTCTACCGCTGCAGGAATTTCATAAAGTTTTCCTTACTGGCGTGTGTCTTTTTTCCTTCTTGGGACGGACACATTTTTCTTTCTTCTCGGCTCTCGGCTTTTCCTTTCCTTTTATATCATCATGCGTGCACGTTTGGTGGTGGATCGTCCCGGTCCGGCAGCAACTAGGGTATGCTTGTTGATTGGGTAAACTTTCTTCTCAAATTTCATTACACCAAATTCCAGACGAGTTTACTTTCCGGTACTGTCTGACGAGGGGTTTGGTTGTTGTGTTTTTTGTGCTGTCTCTTGTTCCGGTTCAAGACGAACACAACGGGAGTTCACTGTTACCAATCTAGCCAGCAGCCAATTACATTTGACGAAACCAGTCAAACGGTGACTGTTTGGTGATGATGGAGTTTTCACTATGGAAAGGAACAACTCACTGAGGGTGAAAAAAATGAAGCTGACAAGCGATACAGCCAAGCGAATGATTAGCAGATTAACAGTGTGCCCTTTTTTTTGGCTTTTATGTGTATTTGGGTGTGTGTAAGTTTTCAAAGAAGCAAAGAAAAGCGTCTTGATGTAAGTAGCAAAAAACCCCTCAGCCCTGGATGGAAAACTCGATTTTCGCCAAAAAAAAAGCTCTCCAAACTTTTAATGGATCGCAAAACTACAATGAAGTTAATGTTTGACCGGTAACGGAAACGTGGCACGGTCATAAAAAGTAGAACGATAATCTTTAAGGGTACAATGTTTAATGTTTAATGGTTTTGGCTTTCCGCAACTGGCTCGTTTTGTGATGAATTAGTAGCTCAAAGTGTTGTAATTATTCGAATGTGCATTTCTTTACAAACTGATTGTTGGATGCATTTTTTTCATTATATTTTAATTTAAATATATATTTTTTGTTTTTATTACAGGTTCGTGATAAATGAACGATATGAAATAACCACTCACAACGTCATATTCAACTGATATGCACATTGTTATGTTACTGTTTCGGAAACAATTGCTGTTCAAGGGTATTATCTTTCGAGAAACAATCAGTTTATTATTTTTTTGCCCTTCACGTATCTCATGTTCTAATCCTATTTCCATTCAAATTCTAATAGCGAATGCGCTTTGTGGCTCACTGGGTGAATTGAAAGTAAACAGCATTCTCATCATTGTGTCGCTCTTCATACTGATTTGAGCCTTGAGGTTAAATTGATACAGCGTCATGTACTGTCAATTGTATGACAGTATAAATTGTAAAATGAAGCACAAAAGGAAAACATCACACATGGCTGAACTATTGCCTAGCATTGTGCAAACTTGGCCGGATCCTGATGTGCCCGTGTATAGGGCAAACGTTTGTTCTCACTGTTTGCCAACTACGGCTAAAACATTCGTTCCCGTACGCGCGGTTATCACTATCAGCTCGTACCTGAATCGAGACACCAAAATCCTTCTTTTTCCCAATCAACCAGTGGCGTACCCAATGAAGGCGTGTGTCAGACGATGGACGAATAAAAAAACAAACACTACTCAAACCATCGCGGCATTCGTCTTCCTGCCACCGGTAGCAATGCAAATCAAAATTTGAATACCAAATGGAAAACTAAGTGAATAAATAAAATCAAATGGAAATTAAATAAAGCGAAAGCGCGCGATGTGCAGGTCTAACACCACGCAGGATGCCCGAATGGGAAGAAGCGATAGATTTATGGCTCCGAGAGGTCAGGGTTAGGTTGCATCGAGGAAAATGCCGCCAAAGTGCAACCGGAGCTTCCCAAATGAAAACCCAATAAAGCTGAGCTCTTTCGGTTGGCTGGCTTGGCGTTTTGTTCAAAAGCAGATGAGCTAGCAGAGAGCGTGTCTGTGTGTGGTGACTCCCGGTGGTTGCGTATGTGTATGTGCTGGGAGTGGATGAGTGTTTGCGCTTTGTGCGGAAGTGCAGTGCCGAGGTGCCGAGGGAAACCACGTGCAACTGCAACTGACGTAATGCACATGGCCGCACACCAGCTTTGTGTAACCGAGCTTGAATCGTGTTGCGACAATTCGACTATGCGACATCGGTACGCAGCACAGCGAGCGTTGGGTCGAAACTTTGTGTGAAATGGAATTTTTATTCATGAAAAAACAAACCATTTGTTCAGTCAAAGCATTGTTCGCAAAATTAATCATGACAATCAATATAAAGCTTTATTGTTGTGTTTGAGTAAAATGTTTGGGGTGAGTTTAGATTTTCAATAGTAAAGTAATACAAAAATAAATATAACAGAGTTATGGTAAAAACAAGTGGCAACCAAAACTTTTGTAATAAAAATATGGAATAAATATGGTCCTATTGTAAACTTTTTATCTCCACTATAACTGGTCTGTTTTAATATCCAGACTTTCAAATATTATCATTACAGCCACGTACTACATTACACCAGAAAAATCAATTCTTGAAATGAATCAAAACATCATCAAGTACTAGGCGCCTCCATTAGACAGTAATGGTTTTATTTTATTATTTTCTTGTCCTGCCATTCTTCATACAGCTAGCTGATAGACCACATTTTACTGATACTTCTCGCTCACGGTTATTGCTTGTTTTTATATCAAAAACTTTGACTGGTTTCGCTGCGCTGGAAAGCGCTGTTCGAACGATTTCACACTATGGTAATAGGAGAATTTTTATTTTCGAATTGTAAAAGTTTTGTCCTGCCGACAACTCTTGCCAGTTTCGATGTGCAATCATCAGTGGTAGCAACGCATACACAGGGTAGCCAGCATACATCACCGAAATGTTGCTGTCGCTGTTTTGCAAGGTTAAGCCTGATACGGCACGATGTCGCAACGGTCGTGGCCGCACACAAGTGGGCAAGAAGAGCGTAAAACAGAATTATGCTAATGGCTTATGCAACGCCTATACTATGCCGTACAGCAGTTCGACTCACACGGGCACCGAGAAAACAAACGCACCGAACGCGACACGAACCCGTCAGCAAACGGCACAAACCGGGTGCAGTCGGTCTAGGGAAGCGGCATTATCATCGGTTGACGGAGCACACCCGTCAGTTGCAGTGTTGGAGGGTTACGGGGACAATTGAATTGAAATTCGCACACTGCACACTACATTCAATTTTGTCTTCTTATCCGTAAAATTATCTCCCTGGGTGGGCGACAATGAGTGAAATAATTAAAAGTACACTCGCACATAATGCAATAATGCGGCAGCTCGTTTTATACGCGAGGCGTGCTTCAAGTGGTGCTTCATAAAAGCCGTTTAAATTGCGGCAACATCCGGCACGGTGGCAGAGGTAGTGATCTCCGTTCAAAATGCTACTATTGTACACTTTCGTACTACAGCCAAGCAGTGTGAATGGTGCTTAGATGAATGCAAGTGTAATTTTGCACGACCCTGCTACGTGGCGTCGGTACAAAGGGAAAAAGGATCGTCGGAGGCTGCCAACCGATAAGAACGGTCGAATGAAGTTGTTTCATTTTGTCGGCGAACAAGTGTACGATAGCGTTGCCAGACGAACAAAAGGCACCAGCAACGCTTCATTAGACGTCGTACACGACCGTTTCTTGCTCGTTTACTTACGTGCAATCAATTTGTAAGCGTACACTCGTCGCTACACCATGCAGGTGCGCTTACTTGATGTCCCGGCTTACAAGATTCAAACGAACAGACCGTTCGGACGCTGGCAGAAACCACTCATAAACAATATCACATCACCGGTAACCAGAAATAGTATCGATTGTTCCTAGCACGATAAGCGAAAATCGATCACTTTTTGATTGATTAAGAGAGCAATTGGGAAATGATGATGAAACGGTTCCATTGCTTTGCAGTGCGAAAGTCAAAGCAATTCATTGGCATTCGATGCAGTTTGCTCCATTCGGTTGAAGAGTCGGTATGTGAGTGGCTAAGAGATTGTTGCGTCGGTATCATAACATTTCGTAAAGCACAAACGTGCATAGAAATAACACACTGCATTTATACGATTGTTATCAAGTCAACAGCTGACTCGTATTGTATAAACGGTTTCATTGTGTAATAATAATAACAGTATCTATCTTGCTTGTTAAACATTTTTACTTCCTTTTATAGACCCTTTTAAAAGTCTTCTCCTGAAATAGAAACAATAACTACGTCACGATGGAGACGCATGGTGGCTGAGTAATTGTGTAGTCTTTTGAAATAAATGATCCACCCAGAAGCGGAACGTAAATAGGTGTATGGTGTATTGCTCGTTGGTAGGAAAACTTGCTTTGGGATGAAGAGAATAGCATGAAGAGTATAGCAGCATGCGCTACGGTTTTATTTGTACAATTGGTTCTATTTAGCAACAGAATATTTTCTCATTCTTCGTGACATGAATGATGTAACTATGCAGTGACCTGTTTTATAGTTACTCTACGTAGGTTTTTGTTAAGAATAAAATTGCTTATTCAATGATATGAAATAGAAAAATAAAACAACATTTTAAAGCTAACAGTTACTATTACTACTTCCATTTCGTTTATTTAAAATATGAAAATATTTGAATGAAAATATTATTTACTTTATTAAAAAATAATTTTCAAGTCTCACGGGACAGATTTGAATCTATCCATTTCATGCGCTTCCGGCATGAGCACATCGTACCCATTGGCAAGGTGACCCCCAGAAAACCTGCTCAAGACTATGGCTCGGTTTGAAATGATAAAACTTCTAATTCTCCGAAACATGGCTGATTATTGCCGTGCACGTGAATACTACCGCATGTTGGCCGGTGCGCATCAATTTCTACTGCAGGTGTCGCTTTCGGATCACCAATTTTTGGGGCGCCCAGTCTTTCAAAACGGCACCGGAAGCGGTATCCGTTCGCGTGACATTCGAGCAGTCCAGGCATGGCTTTCTTTTAATTGCCCCCGGCGGGACGGTTTTCGACGAAACGTGACCAATTGCTCGGCTTGCATTTGCAACCCGTGTTGGGATAGCTCTCGTTTCGTCTAATTATGATGGGAGTTTGCTGGCGTCATTTTTTCCCATCGCCCTTCCCATGCTGCTCCTGCATCTGGTTGTTTCTCACACCCGACAAAGAACCGGCTCTCCCTCTGGGGCCCACTTTTGGTGTCGTTTCACGCAACACGAGAGGGCGCTTCCTGTCGTTTGTCTGTCGTCGCTCGGTACGGTGGAACCGTTTTTAGCTCATCATGTGAAACAGCACCGTGTGGAAGGAAGTAAGTGGGCGTTCGGGGTGGCAAGAGAAAAAAGATGGCCATTGAATCAAAAGGACGAAAAAGTGTCGGTAATTGGAATGGCTCCCGAACCCGCTCCGGGGAATACGGGTGTGAGCTGCTACATGAAACACATTTTGAATTAATCTACCTAAAGCAAACGCATAAATGAATTTCCTCCGCTCGAGCTTTGTTGATTGCTTTTTTTCTGCTACTCTATGCGTTTGTTGTATGTGTTCGTGAGGTTGTTTTTTTCCTCATTGTTATTTTGCTTGTCGAATTTTTTTTGTATCACGTGAAACAGTAATTAATGTCTTTTTCGTTTTGCTTCTTTTATTTACAGATTTTTTTTAGGCACTTTTATGCAGACATTGAAGCAAAGTGGTATCATTTAAAAATTGACAGCTTTTCAACGGTATGGTAATTTACGATTTCCTTAAAAACAATTTAATTCGTTTGTCACTTAAGCTAAAATGCTATTATTCACGACATTTTTTCAAATTATGAATGAAACGATCATTGATCACCTATTTGCAGAGTGATCAAATTTTGGTGTTACCTTGACAGAATTTCTTCAAACTGAGACATAATTTAAATTAAGCATTTTTTACGGAACATATAATGCACCAGCTTCTGGTTAGCAGAGCATACGAAAAAGTTTATCGCACAAGTTCCCCGAAACTTGCTACTAGCCCACATCGGAAACCGCTTCACCGTTACGGTACCCTGATGCGTTGGCGCAAATGCTTCTCTTCCACATGCGTGGATCAACCGTTTGCTGGGGGACAGATTTCGTAACTTTCGGCAAATCTTTGCAAAGCCATCACGTACGACATTATGTGGTAAAAGCAGGCGATGGTTGACACGACCTCGAACCCGGCGCTAGATTTAGGAAAGTGCTTCGAATGAGTGTGAATGTGACGCCCCCATGGTTCGTTCGATTAGTGCCACTCACCAACAAGTCAACAAGCGGAGAACAAGGACGCTAGTTCCGGCTTGAAGCATATTGCTTCCAACATAAGACAGCTCATATTAAGAGAAGAGCAGTGGATGGCAAGAGCACTTTGATGGCCAACTTTTTGGTACAAAATGAGGTGGTTGATGGGTATGGCAGGGGATGCACAATGTGCTGGAAAAGGATATATGAAGTTTGCCGGCTTCATGTTTTCGCTCATTTGCTGGCCTGAGAAGAAACGCCAGCGATTCGTGAGGTTTGGAGACATAAGCAAATGAGATCCCGGAACACCCTCGAGCAAACGAGCATTACCTTCCGTCACAGCTGGTAACGCTTCGGCGAGGGCTTAGGGGCATTTTATTGCTAGCGAGATGGATGGGTACTAGCGTTTTGTGGTCGTTTAATACTGGCGAAGAAGATGTGTCGTGTTATGAATCGAATGAGACAAGGCAAATAGTGTTTCAAAACTTTGTTAAATAGAACTGAAATTAATGTAAAATTTGCGTTGTTTCTGGTGCGATCTGCTTTGCAGATGAAATAATTTATTGATAGTAAACCGAAACATTCCAGAACGATTCACGATACAACTAATAGATTTAAAAAAATCCATACATTTAATAACCCAATGGGGTTATTAGAAAGACATCTACATGTATAGAAGTTCAAACAAACAATTATCAAAAATTACGAATGAACTTTCGTTTCGTTTAATTGAATATAAAAATAAAACTGGACAAAAAGAGAGATAATCATGTAAATGTGAAACATATTTAAATAATTTCAGATTAGTAAAAAGTATTATAATTGTTGAAAAAGATAGCTTTTAAATTAAAGATGTCCGATGTGAGAAAGAAGCAAATAATAATGAATTATAAATATAACTTCATATATCACAAATAAAGAACTATTTTATGTTTCCAAGCTTATCATGTATCACAGATGTTCATCAAAATTTTTATCATGAAATTGTATTAATATGGTGTAAATTTAAAATACACCGTAATGTTCAATACTTAGTTAACATTTATCACCTTTCTCGAATGATAATACCCTTTTGGAATGTGAAATAATGCTATGCTTTTTTATCACTCGAATGAAAATGAATGGCTTCCGGGATGACCACTGGGGAAATTTCATCCGTGCCCTTTTGCAAAACCAGTGTGCCGAAGCCGGGTGACACACACGGCTGTTCTATATTCGATAGTCATGAAATTGTAGCCACCGGGCAATTTGCATAACATCCACGATACGAGGTGTGAAACGAGGCTTTCAAGCCAAAGGTCAGTAAGGTTAGGGCAATATGTGTCGTACGTGATACGGTACCTATCAATGTTGTTTACCAAGGGTTCGGAACTGCCTTTTCTTTATTTAGAAATTTGTATTGAAAAAATTGTTTCGCCCTGACTGGAATCTTTATGTTGTGCGGTGGAAGTTAAATTTCGTATCATCGAAGGGAAAAATATGCTAGTAAATATATGGAACGGACACCAAACAGATAACCGTACTGGGTTCGAAGATCAAACAGAAAGGTCATTTGGATACGATATTCAAAGTAGGTTTCTACTCCGATGCGTTATGATTGAGCACTCAGGTGTATTATAAAACAGTTACAAGCTGTCAGGAAACAAAACTATGCCTAATTATTTCAAACCTACATAATATGATGATTTTCAACCTATCCGGAACGATCATTAGCGCCAGAGGATAGAAATGTTCGCAGCCATTTCGTGCCGGACAATTTTAATTAATAGTAATTGCATGAAACTTCATCACGGAAAGGGGAAATAATTAAAGTGAGCAATTTACCGCATTGCTTCGTATAACATCCGTTTAGTGGTGCAGTGTTTAATTTCTACCAGGCCTGGCAGATTAAACATGTATGCTATAGGGCGTTTTTTTATTTCTCGCCATTATGAACTTCGTTGACGAGTAATTTTACAGAAGGGTTTAAAAAAACGCACCCTCAAACGACCGGTAGAATCATTCATCCACAAAGCGATTAATTATTGGTCACATTTGTACAATCAGTACGGTACGTAGGACTGTAGAAGGGGGAGAAAGAGGTTAGCAGTACCAATGATATTGAATTTATTTTCCACATGAATTTATCCTTCATTTAATTTTGTGTGGCCGGTACTATTTTTTTTTAACAGTACGTACCCGTTACGATCATCCAACGATCGGAAGCAATTAATACACCCTACCGGTGAAGTACGATTGATTATTGACAGCAATGACGTTTGTGGCTGGTTGTGGTTTAGTAATTGGCTTTTGAGCTTTGCTGGTGCGGGTGGGGGATAGGGAAGAAACTTTGAGTGGGAGTATGTTGTGGTTTTTCTAGTAAAACAATTTGAATTAATTTAGACATTCAACGATGGTTAGCTAAGGTATGATTTTTGTTGGAATAATTCGTATTTTTTTCGAAAAAAAAATGGTTTCTGTTAAATAAATTTATTTTATTCTATTCTTAATTTTTTTTTCGCATAATCTTATTAGATTATTCAACTTTTTGGTTAATTAAGGAGCAACAGGCCGCTTAGTGGTATATTTGATAAACGGCGCCAGTTTCACACGACAGAACCGGGAATAAAATCTTATCCGGACAGGTCCTAAGTAGCAAGGACTGGTTATCCGGCTACAGGGTAAAAATAATTCTAGTAAACCAGGAAAGGCCTTTAAAGGTCGTTAAGCAAAAAAGATTGAACGTGACTATTATTTATCAAAAAAAAAAAAAAAAATTCTTCTTAAAGTCTTTTTTATCCGTGTTGAAATGTACGTGTGAAAATCCTACGTTTACCATTGCTGTCGTTTGTTTTAACAATAAAGCCGATTGCGTTACCCATTGTTGAACGTAATCGTTGAAAAGAAATAAAAAAATAAATAAATTCCTCCTTGTTGCTGCACATGTGCTATTTTGCACCATAGAATTGTCGCTCACTGCTAATGAAGCAGTTAAAAAAAGAACATAGAACTAACGGAACAGAACAAAAAAAATTGTATACGTTGGCCACCCTTGGGGCATTTACGTCAATAAAATTTGCCACATCAAGTGGCGCGATTCACAATAGCTCGAAGCTGTGGCCTGAAGCTGTGAATATGTTTTTATTTTTTCGGGTTGACCGTACGGTTTCCGGTGTTTCAAGCCAACATGCGCGAGGGCCAGAAGCTGACGGAATTATGAGCCCTCGATTGGGCGCTCAATCGAACGTGCGAACGTGAACGTGGCGACTCATTGTCCTTTCCCAACCGCCTCTCGTTTCCCGTGCGTTAGGATCTCGTTCATTATTCGATACGTGGCCTATCGATAACCTCGAACACGGTGCGGTTCGCAGTCCTTGGACCGTACAGGCTCATAAAAACCGATGCGTGCCCTTTAATGCATACACTATGGCTGAAAGGTGAAGGTAATTCCGCACGAGCAAAAGCATAAATCATACATTAGTTGCATGGAAACGGAAATTAATTTTATATTTGCCAATATTGAGCGTGTGAAAGGGAAGCCTATTGCATTCTCGCTCGTACCTAATTTTTCTTAGTGCTTTTCGTCGTTGATATACGAATAAGCGATAAAATGGCGCGTTTATGTATGTGACTCAGTTCGAGCACAGAACTTTTTATGTTTTTGGGACAAACATCATACACTGCCGTAGAACAGTAGCAAAATATCTATTTTATTGATACGTATGTTCACCGAGCAAATACGAAACACAGAGACAAGGAATAAACAAAATGCACGATCACGTTACTCACACTTCTCATCAATCGATGAGTACGAAATTGATTGAAAATTTTGAATTGAACCCAGCAATTTGACACGCAATTTCTATACTTTTTTCATTCAATGCGAAAAAAGATGCGTGTTGATCAAGGAAATAAAAAGTCCACGAAAAAAAGTGGTTACCAGCGCACAAACGAGACATGAGCACAGATTGTCGCAGCGATACTAAATTATTCGTGACAATAATGGTAATCATGCACAGCAAACATTCAAAGTTTGTGTCGAAACATGGAAAACCCACCATAGAGGATCTCATAAATTTGAACGTTCGATTGACATGCCGCTTTTGTTTTTGTTTATGAAGCTTAACGGGGTAAATAAATCGCTCGATTGATGTTAACGTTAAAAACAGTTTCAACAAAACAGGTAATAATTAAATTTAAGTAAAATTAATTTGAAAATAAGCTTGCCCTTCAGCAGTTCATTGGTAATTGAATACGAAAATATTAGTCACAAAAATATGACAGCGATATTTTATTTCTAATAATACTAAATAATTATAATAAATATTTTCTAATAAATAAATTCTATTTATTTTATAATGAAAATATTCACAAATCTTTATTCAAAAGTCACATTTTAAACTTTTAATGACCGTCATCTATTGATTAAAATGCCCAAATCTAAAACCGACCGGATTTCCGGAAAACCGGTTTTGATTTCGACGATGTTTTGCTAATCTGTTAAAAAAACCTCTAAAGAACAGTTGTAGAAACTGCATTTTTTTTGTTTTTTCACATATTCTTTAACTTGTATTCCAAGTTAGTATTTCCTCCTCTTAAAAATACTGCCAATCCAATAATTGAAATATTTATTTTTATTTTTATTTTTTCAAAAATTCCAATTAAGATCTTTTTACACGAACTTCTGAGCAGGTATTACCATAAGGATAAAAAAGGCTATTGTTGCATTGTTGAATAACGTTAAAAAGGAACACGAAACAGTGGTCCGTTCAAGCGACGCTAGATTCAATGGTACATAAGTGACTATTTCCTGCCGGAAAACTGCGTGAAAGGGTGTTTTATTTTCATCTGAATTTGTACGATTTTAACCGCACGTCATAGCAAGGCGGAAACAAACAATCGAATAATTTCATAAGTGAAACATTCATTGCTGTCGGAATGCGTCACGGAGCGTCAAACATTCCTGTTCCGTTTGCTACTGTATGCCTTTCAATACACCAACGCCGAAAAGCACCAATCTCGTGTCCAAGAAGCGAATCGAAACTTTTGAAGCTATGTCACAATTTGCCGTTTCAATCGGATCCCACATTGTTTACTTTTCCGGGCGAAAGCCATCCGGCCGTAGTGAAGTTTGTCACAAGCTGCGCTGAGTAAAGTTTTCGGCAACAGAAGCAAATGGAAGCGACGGAACAGTACGGTTTGAGGCAAAAAAGGGGATGGGAAAGGAACTAGTAGAAAAATAAATTTCCGAAAGGCTCGTTATCCCGAACCTGAACCGCTTGGTTCACAACGTCTCTATATCTTTCCGCCGTGCTGGGAGACTACAATCGACCGAGATGCTGACAAAAAGGCACACTATTGCAATGTCTATCGATTGAGAAGCTTCGATTCGAACGAACATAGGGACGAACATAAGGACCTATCCTAAAAAACGCACGCCAATGAAGCGCTAGATCCCACTAAAACCCCTTTCTGTTCGATTTCCGCGCCATATGGAAGCGGTACGAAACTTTTCGCCATTTGTCAGCGCTGCCTTGCCAGCTGAAGGAGTGCTGGTTTTAAATAGTTTGATTTGGGTGAAGTTCGCAAAAAATGGGTTGAGAAAAAAACGAAAAAAAAGCAGTACGACCGTTTTCAGGAGCTTTTCCCTACTGGTTAGCAGCATAGCCATGGTTTGCCACGCTAGGAAGATTCGTATCGTTAGATGGTTGATAAATTTTCTGTCATTTCACAATCCATTCGGTTCATACTTTCGGTGAAGGAAGTGTGCAGCTTTTGCACCGGAGCCTCTGCAATTAGGGAGAAATCAATCCATCACAATTTAAGTGCTTCGATTCGGGCTTACCGGTTGGTACCAACAAGAGAAAAAAAGGTCAAAGTTTGCTGAGTCCTTTCTCGTTTACCGGATTCGTACGCCGTCGAACTTTCATTTTGCGTCCGACTGGAATCAAGTGCTTGGAATTAATCAAAAACGCATTCAGCAAGAGTGTGAGGATAGTTTGCAAAGTATCATTAATACCTTGCCCTTTCAGAAAGGGGAAAGTTCGTACGGCATTAGTGACCCGGTTCGGCTTAGGTAGACGAAATGTTATAATGAATTTTAATTTATCAAACGGAAAGCTCAGGTCGCGGGAAGGTGGGGTGGGGAATGTTAGGTATCCGGAAAAACCGGAAGCAATTATTTTTAATTCAACTGTGAGTAATTTATTGCAGAAAGTATAAATGTCGAGTTTCTCTGTTTTTTGCCCTTGAATTGTATCAAATCTAACTGAGTTCAATATTCGATCGTTATCAGGTGTTTCGGTTGTCTAACTTATCGAACGAGGGATTAAAACATATGGTCTGTATGGTTGCAAATGTTTTACATTGAAAAACAAAGATAATATTAAATAGTACAAATAAAACATAGGAACCGCAATTGACGAAAAATCTCGGAGTTGTAAATAAGTTAGGTAAAAACTTATTCTCCGGTTCTCCACTCAAAACACTGTTCTCCACTGAAATCATCTATCCTGGGATTTTATAAAACCTATACAGGTCTTGTACTAACATACTCCTCTGAAACAAGGACTTTGTCCAAAATCAACGAAACCTCATTAGTCGTGTTCGAGAGAAAGATGCTCAGTAGGATTTTCGAGCTTTGGAGGAGCCGCTATAAGGTAACTCGTTACGCGATCCGACTCCAATCGTGGCAAAGTCATCAGATCGGTCCATCTTACAACCGCATGGGTTTATGACCTTTAAGTGTCCGACGCACTGTTTGTTAATATTCTAGCTCATAAATAGAGAGATAGACTCACTCGTTCTGCTTGTCCTTGTGAACATGTACACTTCGTCTAGGACACTACGATCGATTGTTCATTTTTATTCTGAGAGCACTCGTACCAATTACAGTTGGAGCCAATCCATGATTCGGATGTCGCATGTTGTTTGGTTTTAACTTGTCTTCGTCTATGTTCAAAGAACGGTTAAGCGAGCGTCATATTTCAAGTATGTTTAATTTATGTATTTCTAGTCATTAAGTAACATCACATTAAACGCAAATTTCCGTTGATGTTCTACAATCTGAATGAATAAATAATGACGACTATGTACTGTACGTTGGACTCACTATCGCACATCAAATTTGCCTTGCCAGGTTTTTGGATAGGTTGGTCATGTCACTAGAATGGCACACGACAACCAAGCTTGTAAAGTCTTGTTAAACCGTCTAGTGGACGTGATATAGCCAAGCTCAGATAGAATGATAACGTTGTTGTGATCGCTATAAAGGCCGGGATAATGAATTGAGAGTCGGCGGTACTCTACCCTGATCGGTTTGGAGGACTAACACAGCAGACCGCGAAGTAGTTCTAGTGTCAGATAAGTTAGTAAATAATAGTAAATTGAACATCAAAAATTGGTTTCAAATGAGAAAGATTCGCATTTAAAGGTTATTGTTCAAAATGAGAAAAAAGCTAATAAAAATTAGTATGAAGTACCCTACAGTCAATAAACAACGTCTTCTAACAACAGTTTAAATCTATTCCGACTATTTTCTGACCGTTTCGCCAAGGAAAGTGTATTGTTAAGATTTAAAATGATCTTTTCAGAAACGGTACGTACCTTACATTTTCAAGAAATGTTTAACATTTATCCATTGAAATGTAAATTCAATAGGTCTAAAGAATGCAAAAATGGTTATCTCGAAAAAGAAAAAAAACAAACGTCGAACATGACCGAATCTCTAGCAATCAACTTATTCCTTTGAACCTGGGTCCATTCTATTTAGAATCGAATAATTTGGGAGATTTGATTGGAGGCCACATTTTGAATCGTTCACGAACGAAAGCACTTCGTGAGAGAAATGACGCTTTCAAAGGCAAATCGACAAAAGAAAAAAAAACTCAAACGGGAAGAAAATAACATAATGTTGGCCCTTAAAAATATCTACTCTACACCTGCCGTCCCCGATACACCCTTGCCAGGGGTTTCGCTTTTGAGAAGGAAACATTTATTTTTTAGGATGCGTGGGAGCATTTGCAGTGTGTTCACGTACATGTGACTGTGTGTTTTTACCGTGGGAAAAGAGCCAACAAAATCTTTGCCAACAAAAGTCGGCCATGCCTTTTTACGCAAAAGACGCATCGCCATGGGACCCAGTTTTTATGTTTCCACTTTTGAACTGAGGGTGGATGGGAGGTACGCAAGACGAATGAATGAATAAGTAAAAGCCCACCTTGAAACTTGTACGGCTTTCCCGGTCGTTGCCATAGAAAGCGGGAATCAAGAAAAAAGACGAATGAAGAAAAAAAAAGCGTCAATAACGAAGAAACCACACACCGTAAGGTACAATCGCTTTTCTTTATTTTTACTTAGTTTTCCTTCGTCGTTTCCGTAGTTCACAGTGACCGTATGTAGCGCCTAATACAACCACCAAAAAAACACGGCCCGTTTGAAAGTGAATCAAATCGAACACAGCCACTGTGAGATAGCCACCCGTTCTCGTGGGGAAGCGAACGGAAAGGGCGAGAAAATTCAAAGGTTTTTCACTACCGCCCCCGAGAGAGGAACCAGGTCTACTCGATCGGTACACAATTTTGATTACGGTTTGCTTGTGCCAAAATTCACTGCCTCGAGCGACGACACCAGGTCGCATTGAACAAGTGCCAGCGTGGTTGGCACGATCTAATCGAAAAAAGGGACAAAAACCCAATGCCATTCAGGCCTTAGGGCGTTAAGGTCTTTTTGGAGAGAGGAAATCGTATAACATTTTCCGGTTGCGTAGGTCACGGTGCCAGTAGGGAAGTACCTCCTCATCCGCGAATGAGGGTGTGTGTACGTGCATGTGACAAACTGTTGTTCTCATGTGTATTTTTTTTCCTTCTCTCTTTATCTCTTGCTTTGCTACCATATCGTTACCTAATCTTTTTGCACCTTTTCCGTTTTAAGTTTTCCGTCCCCATCTCCACAAAAGCTTGCTAATGCCAAAATATCGTTTCCGCGCTTTTTTTTTTGCTTTTGTGTGCCGTCTTTTCAATACCGGTTTCCAATAGGAGTTGTGTTTTATTTGGCTTTCGGAGTGGTTTGCCTACTTTGTTGCTGTCATTCCTTTTTTTTGTTTGTTAGTCATGTGCGGATGTGTGTATGCTTTTAGCAAGCAAGTGGTTCGAAAGCGGAAGCGGTATTCTTTTGCGTGCCAACTTTCTTATCTTCAAAAAAAAGTTACCGCATTGTGAAACGTGAAAGAAAATAAAATGGGACAAAAACATTTAAAAAAAAAGTCCTTCCCCTTTCTTACCCAGGACATAACGGTATGAGTTAGGCTATCTTTTTCTTCTTCCAAGCAGTGATTCAAGTTTATACTGTAAATGAAAACGGTCAAGGTTAGCACAAATGGAAGGATAGTTTTCAATTATTTATTCGTATATTTATTCGTATTCATTTTACTTTTGGGCAAATGGTCAGTTTCATGATTTTTTTTTATTTTGTATTTAGACACATTGAAAAAATAGCTTTGAACTTTGAAACTAAGCCTTTTGGATGGGAAATGCGTAAAGGATAGTTTTTCTTAACTCAGCTTTTTGTGGATTAACGTATTTTGTTGTCTTTGAAGATTTATGTATTCCGTTGCTTTTTTGCTATTGTTACTATTATACTTTTCTTATTTTTCTAATTATTTAAAGCACTATCACTAACATCCTTTTGTATATCTAATTTATTTTATTGATTGCATTTTTAACATGAATTTCACTACGAAATAATGCGATTTCTTATAAACATCAATTGTCAACATTTCATTAATTTTAAAGTAACGCAAAATGAGAATGAAATTTATAATTTTACTGAGTACGATACTTCGCCATGTTTTAAAATTACTTTCTCAATTAAGTTACTATTTTTGTTTGTTAAGCTAATTTAACTGTTAAAAGCTTTCTATAAAATCCTACGGAATTTCCACTTAATAACATGTTTCCACTATTTTTCATGAACAGCACCAGGCGTCTCCATCGCTTTGAGTTCTTTTAAAAACAAACCGACGTAACATGAAATCAGAAAGATGCAATTCAAATATGAAGCTTTTCACCATCATAAACGACACCGTTACCGTGATTTCTATTTTTTTTACACCTATTCAACCAAACGTGTCAACTTCACCTGATACTGCACAAATGATTTCTAACCTTTGCCAGGACAACAATCTCATTTCCTTCTTGTCGGTCTTTTCATTGCAGCAAACGCTTCAACACCATCCATCCGTAGAAATGGGCCAAGAACCTGGTCATCATCATCATCTCATAGCAACCGTTTAAAGTGCGCGCGAGAAAACAAATCACGCTGCTAGGGAGAGATGGAATAAAACGGAACGATAAAAAAAACTCCTCGCGCAAGGTGCAACATAGGAATCCATCTACAGTTGACAGGATCATTAGTGACGTTTAGCGCAACGAACGGTACACGACGGCAACGAACCCACGAAAGTTGCAAAAAAAGCCATGATGATCACTATGAAAAGAAGGCTGCATCAAAAGTTGGTCGTGTTGTCGGTGCTGAGGATTGGACCGGCCGGTGGCACCAGTGCGTGTGTGACAAGTGCCGCACTGTGGATGTGTTCCGGCAGCTCGAAAAAGTGTTAAAAGTTAATTGAAATCGGACTGTAGCAACAAAACAAGAAAGAAAAAAAAATAAACCTCCAACAACACCGGGAGCTTAGTGTTGTGCGGTGCAGCTCAGTCACCATACAATTACACATGAAATCGTACCAACTTTGCACTAAGCAAAGCAGAAATGAGTGAACCGCGTGTTGTTGCTTGGTGTTGAAGGAAACGATTTGCATAGCTGACGGCGATAGTGCCGGAGTGTGGAAGGTGTTTTTGAATGTAAATTTTCCCACGAGTATAAAATCTTTACCGAGCACTAGCTGCCAACGGACATCCTTTCGTGCATGCACAAAAGCTTGCACTGCATACAATTTGCACTCCTTTCCTACATACCGACGTACATAGGTAAAGATGAATGGTTTCCATAAAAGCAAATGAATGCACGTGACGTGTGAATGTGGCACGTATGCAACTGTTGCAACAAGTTGGCCTAGTAATAGTGTCCGTCTCATGGGATGTGTAATTAAGCAAAATCGTTTTACAAATATGGAACAAATAATAAAAAAACGTGTGTCAAGCATACGTAAGTGAAATTAGAAGCATCGATGAGAAGAAAAAAATGTATAAGTGAATTAGCGTAACACGCGAAAACCGAAAAAGAGACATAAAAAACGATTGTTCTTCGAGCTTTATTACTTCAGAATCGCTACTGTCTGTTACTCCACTATCCAGGCAAACCGTATAACCAAGAAACGTAACGCACGTGCCATGGCTTGGATTTACAACGGTTCCGATCTAAGCTATCTCTGTTGCTGCAATCAAAGGCATCTTCTAGCTGTGATATTCATCTTTACCATCGTCATGGGCGCACCACATACGGGTAAGTAAAGGAAATTCTTCTGAACTTCAGAATTCGATACCTTTTTTTCCTCTTGTGATGTTTAAAAACGTGTTTTTGTGCCATTTTCCTGTACTTCCCTGTCCATTAAAATGTGTTTCGATGAATCTGTTCAACAGTTTGAAACACAACGTACAGAACGATGCATTCTTGGCATGCACAAGGTAAAAGCTTACGCTTCACATCATTATCCTGTGGGAAGTGCTGTTCAAAAGCGTACCAGAAAGAATTTGTCAAGGCATGCCTCGAAGGAGAACCATTAATATGCCAAAGTATGTCAGCCAAAGTTATTCCCGTAGGAGTTTTTAACATCCCTAGAAAGTTGAAAATGTTGTGCAAAAGTTGTATTTACAGAATGTGATTTTTTTAACTGCGTTACATTAAATGTTCGCTCATAAATTCCATTGCTATTTGATACCGGTACTCAAACTTCATAAGCTCAATCGGTGCTATTCCATTAGTAATATTTTAATTGCGTGTCAATGGTGTGGAGCATAAGAGCTATTTTATTTAAAAAGTGTTGCTTTACAATTTTTTCTGCCATAACTGAATATACGATTTCAACGTTTCAAAATTGTGAAAAAAACTCGGAAAAAGGTATAAATAAAATAAAGCTAACGGATAAGTTATCATGTTGCATCAGTTGCCATAGAGGCGCAACAACTGATACAACAGACAACAGATAAATGTAAAAAATATTTATACTTACTCGTATGACAATTTTATTTGAGCATATGAAAATTAACTGTTGTATTTTGATTGGTTAAAAAGAATATTCAGTCACGAAAACTCAACAACAAATCTATAATAAAAATCGAAAATCACGGAGCGTTATCAGACAAGGCGAAGCATATTCGTCAACGATTTGATTTGATATGTATAACAATATGAATTCTTCTGGACACCAGTTTTTATTCACTAATGGCTTTTGTACTCAATACAAAGAAAGAATCCCTTCAATAAAACTGCTTAAATCCAGCTTTTACCTTTATTTATGTCAGCAGTTCTCGTTGCCAATCAATCGCAATCAAAATCAAGTAAGATTATTCCTTGTTGTAATATCATGTCTTGTATGGCAAGATAAATATACGTACATTTCACGAATTAATGGCAAAACACAAAAATGTTATTGCTGGTGGATAGAAAAGAAGGAAAGAAAACCCTGTCAAAAGTAGTTTGTTAAGATATTTGCCGATTCCAAAACTAATAGAACTTCATCTCGAATAAATAATGCGTTAAAAACGTAGGGAGAAGGAGAGAGAGATGTTCGTCGTTTGAAAGTAAATTTTCCTATTTAAAAATATGAAACATTGTTTTTAAATTGTTTTGTAATTAAAACCCGTTATAAACAATAAGTTCATTTAAAAACACAGAGAAATCTTTTAGATTCGAATGATAAAAAATTGTAG
Source organism: Anopheles funestus (assembly GCF_943734845.2). Lineage (NCBI taxonomy): Eukaryota > Metazoa > Arthropoda > Insecta > Diptera > Culicidae > Anopheles > Anopheles funestus. Next base: position 68,776,622 of record NC_064598.1, on the reverse strand, counting down.
AAAACAATCAAATTAATCGATACTTCATAAATTTCTGCTAATTGCGGTTTAGTATTATGTCTGCCCATTATGAGGTCCCGCCATTCCGAAGTGTAATAATAAGTAATGGAATTTTAATGTTAGTAGGAAATATAAATTTGAGTATCTCTGTTGTAATCAAATAATTATAATGAATTAAATTAAGTAAGAATGTTACCATTTCTGGATGGGTATAAATATTTATTAAAAAATTGCCTTGTAACCTCTTAACATAAATCAACACGGATATCCTTTTGTCCAATAGTTTTTTTTTGCTACTTAACTGAGGGCAAACATTTAAATGAGTTTTACAAATGATATCCATTAAAATTCATCGCAACCACAATTATCAGCTTTGCGGAATGAGCGTTTACACGCAAATTCAATTTAATTAAAATAATGGATCGGTTTCGGCTGGCTCCACTCGATCCAATGCAATAACGTTATGAATGAATGTTTGCCAAAAAATAATACTCCCCCTAAAGGGAAACCACCCTGGAACTGGAGGGTATTATTATTATTTTCATTCAAAATTTCAATAGCAACCGATAAAGCCGAATACCATGCCCGTCGCTTAAGTGGTTTGTATGATCCATTAGCTCGACGGAGGATATCTAGTGCGTACAATTGCACAATCGTTTTTTGTATCCCCTTTTGCTCATCAAAACTCAAATAGAAGAAGAAAAAAACGACTTAAGGTCTCAAAAGCCAGGGCTGCCTCTCTGGACAGCTGAAAGTTGACAATTTGGGACAGAGTTGAAAAAAATTCCACGCTCTATATTTCGTGGAAAATACATTTTTCCTCTTTGTTGCTCTAAACCACCACAGTCAGCATAACGCAAGCCACAAAAAACCCCTACACAAAACAACAACATCCATCAGAGGGAAAACCTTTTTTTTCTCACCCCTAGGTTGCATTCCGCCCAAATGTTTTTTTCTTCTTCTTCTTTGCTTCATGGAAATCTCAGTTCCACACTTGTCAAGTTTTGGAGTTTGATAAAGCTTCCACTTTTTTTTCTTCTGGTGTTGATGTAGTGTTGTTCTCTCTCCACATCTCGTTCTTTTGTCGTTTGCTAAACATTATGGCGAAATTCGTCAAAAGCCACCAACCAAACGTTTCTTCCGTGCTCTCCGGTGCCACCGAAAATAAAAATACAAGATTCGTCCATTTGTTGGTTCGTTTACTGTCGCGGTACATTAGTGTGTTGCTATTACTGGATGCGTGGGGAAGGCAAAATTGACCGCTCCCCCAAAAGTGTTGCCAATCGTAAGAAGTGGTAAGCTGCAAAAGCATTTTTTTCCAACCCCCCAAATTGGTTCGCGTGCGCTGGAACTGCTGACGATTGCTGACAGAAAAAGAGCAATACTTCTTTAAGTCCTGATGGCGTATCGTTTTGCGTTGAAAGGAATTGGTGGAAGGAATTGGTGTGAAATATCATAAAGTCGAACCACATTGTGGGGCGATGTGGTAGGTTATAGCAGTTTTTTTTTGTTGTTGCTTCTTTCAACTCCCATCCCTACACGGTTGGAAGGCTTAGTGATAACAATACGATCCACCAACCGCACCCCGGTTCCCAAGCTTTCCCCGGTTCCGGATGCGCGTAAGTAAACATCAACAAAGACGATCAAGCAAACGCCCCGCAGGTCATCGTGGGCGGGGATAACAACAACAATAACAACCGAAAAGCATCAAACAGGAAGACAGCAACAAAAAAACACACAGCGTACCAAGGGCAGGACGATAAATACACGAAATAAATTAATACCAACCTCCGAATGCAATCAATCATCGAAACGGAGCACACAACACAAGGATGAAAGTGGGTTCACTCCCGTGTTTGGCTCATTCGACCCCGCACTGCCAGTTGTGTGGGATCCGTGTGTTCGCTCTCGTCGGAAGGCTGAAAAGGCCATTCGGCGGACGGTTTATTTTTCCGGCTCGCAGTATGGTATTCTTCCCGATGGATACGGAAATGTAGTACATTAATTTTATGCTTGCTTCACCCATCACATACCGATCACCGACCGGTTTTTTGGTTGCGGTTCTTCACCTCTTCGCTTCTCTGCATGTTATTTTCGGTTCTTTATTCCGGTTTCACCATCAAACCAACGAAAAGTTCCGTATCAAATGCTCTCTCCCATACTGGTGCTCTCCATTCATTTTTATTTTGTATCAATTTTCCACCTTTACAGATTTCACCTCTTCGCAGCGGCAAACGTTGGTGCAAGATACCGAAAGTAGTAGCAGCAGCAGCAGCAACCATCGTCATCATCAACCACACCATCACCACCATCATCACCACCACCATCAACATCCAGGCTCATCGGTAGCTCCATCGGTGTCGCCATTTCCGGCCGCGATGTATTTTGCCACACAAAACAACACAAAAGTCACCGCACAACGAGGCGGTACGGCCCTGTTACCGTGCACCGTCATCAGCCAATCTTCCGCCCTGGTGAGTTGAGTTTGTTGGGAACCCCATCTGGTGTGTTTCCTTAGAGATATGAACTACCGGGAAGGTTACACGCACACACAGCAGCAGCAACAGCAGCAGCAACGTGAATAAAGAATGTTTATGCCTAAATGGTTCATTAAACAACTTTGCAAAAAAAATATATTGAAACATTGACGAAGGAAAAGCTAAGGAATGTGAAAGGATGTAATCCTTTTGTTTTGTTCGTTTGAAAACTGATTCTTTTTTTTCTGAGCGCTTTTAATAGAATTTTTTGTTGTTGAAAAGATCGAAGAAAGAGACAATGCTGTTGTACTTATCTACATGCACCTAATTTTATTTATTTTTATGTTTATTTGAGGACATTTTCTATATGATTGATTTTAAAACCAAGCGTACCTTCAAATTTCCTTTTTTATTTTGTTTATTATCCTTCATATTGGGTGTACGAATTAGTTTGCAGCAATTTTTTCTCTATTGTTCTTAATTCCGAACCAAAACAAAAATCTTGTCTTTTGTGTTCAACAACGAAGCGAATTTGCGATTCGCTCTAATAAAAAGAAGCGGATTTTGATCGTATGACTCAAACGGTAGACGAATGGTTCTAAGTGAGATAGGATTTCACATCAACAAAATGATCAAAACAAACGATCAAGCATTGTTATAATGAAAAAATACTTCCCAGATTATCATAGCCTGGTATAAATGCATATTTTTCCTTCAATACTTGTCTCAAACGAATTAACAAGGTTCCATACTGCTTCCCAGTGATGGTAAAACCACTCTCAAGGATTTCTGTATAGGGTGACAACTTTCTGATCCCTGAGCTAGACTTTCTGAGAATTGTCATTAAGCTTGCTTACCGCGCTTGGCACTATTTTTTTAATGCTCAGGGTATTCATTCTGCCTACTTGTTTATTCGCGTCGAGTGAAAGGCTCAACCGCATTTTTCCTTTTAGTTAAAAAATAATCACCTTTTTTCGCAAATGGAGACAATTAAATGGAAATGCTCAAATGTAATGATGTTATATTTAACAGAGGTATGAATAGTACGAAGAGACCACTTAGATGAAGTAATTGAATAAACAAATGTTCAACCTATAAATATGAATCTAACATTTGTAATCTTTTGTAGGAAAGCTGCAAACTTATTTGAAAACTCATTTTTTATACATTTCTAATTTTGACTAAAATTTTCTGTCATATATATTGGCATTTATATTGTCAAGCAAAATTTTATTATCTTATGCTGTATGCACTTTATGTTAAATCGATAAATTATGTTTTTCGTTAAGAACAGTTGTTTATAACTTTTTATAGCTTTCCTAAATGATTTGCTCCTTTTTGAAAAATAGATATTGATATTTTGCAATGTTCCTCCTTTTCTGCACATCCTGCTCATTTGTGTTAACCCATTCTTGTCTCAAAAAACAATAAGCTTCTTATAATACTTCCCCCATGAGCTCATTCTGCACCATTTGAGAACTGTTTAGCAAAGCTTTCCATTTTTCTTTTAGCGAAAAAAAAACAATTATTTAGCCTACAACCAGACACAATCGACCTGGGACACAATACACAACCGAATGAAAATAAAAAAGCACCAGTTGGAAAATGAATTTCCCTCTCTGCCCGAACCAACGCCAACCATTTACCACCCGGGAAGTACACGAAGCGAATCTAACAAGCGTTGTTTTGTGTTTTTCCACTCTTCACTTTTCCACGAAAACGCAGGTATCGTGGATACGCCGGCAAGACTTCCAGCTACTAACGGTCGGTCTCTCGACGTACAGCAGCGACGAACGGTTTCTGGTCGAGCATTTACGCCATTTGGGCCACTGGGCACTGCGGATCAAATCCGTGCGCACCGAGGACGAGGGTCTGTACGAATGCCAGCTGTCCGTTCATCCCGTTCAATCGGTGTTTGTCGAGCTTAAAGTCGTAGGTAAGCATGGGCACGTGTACTCGATTTTCCATTACCATTTTCTTCACCTTTAGCAAATCCTTTTTATTTGTTGTTTGTGTTTTTTTTCGTCATTTCTACTCGCTCGATATCGTTCCGTTGCTACCGATTTTGAGGGAACGGAAGGAAGGTTTCAGAATGATTTTCCAATAAAAGAACTCCGGCAGGCCACTTTGCTGGTTTTTTTTTATTTTATACCAGACACGGTATAAGAAAATATGGCCTAGTAAATGGGAATCGAGTGCAATACCGTTCCGGCGGGATGGTTACGAACAGCGCAAAGATAAACCTCTCATGAAAAATTCCTTCGATGACACAAATCCATACACGGGCGGTGTAGCACACAAGGAGGCCGGTGCCGATTGCTGTTAAGAAAACAGTCCCGCTTACGGCGGCAGGAGCCGCTCTTCAGGATGGGCAATTTTCAGTGGGGAGTAAAATAATCTGTTCCACGTTCCTGGCTTCATCCTCCTATGTTGCACTGCCCGAGCAGGATACCCACGCAGGTGCTCGATCGAAATGATTTTTTTTTTGCGTTTCAAAGCTGCTACGTATTTGTAGCTGCTCATTTATACGTGAATGTATGCACCAACCTCCTTTTCGGTTTGTTCCCACACTAACATGCATTTTAGTTTTAAACTTCTTTTTCTCCTCTACCTTTCGGAACCGTATTTCGGTTTTGCATGTGTGTTTTCCTTTTTTGTGTTCGTTCGCTCTATTCGTTTTACGTATCCGTATTAGGGATTTTTCTCTCAATCCTTTATCAAGGCTACGGAACGGTTTCCCGGTTTTCGATTGGCAAATTAGATTGCGGAAGGTAAGGAAAGAGCGAACCAAACCAAAAACCCTAACGGTTGCCGCTTCTTCAGCAGAGTAAAACCTCAATATTAGACCTAAAGAAAACACTTGCACACACGCACAAAACAAACGGTAGGAAATGGCTTAGGAAAACAAATTCCATTTGACACTTTATGCTGGTAAAGGGTTTTTCTCGCTGCTTGCGTAGATTGCAAGATCAGATGGGTTGCACACGCACCACCCATGCAAAATCGTGAAAATGCTAATCACTGTATGCTTTTGTGACAATATAGCGTTAGTAGTAGTAGTAGTAGTAGTAGAAAAGTTTATTCAAGAGGAATATAAATTATACATGTGTACATTTGAGATATGCGTTTTAACGGGTTCGAGGTACTCTTTCCACGTTATTGATAATTACTTCTTGGGGTTGCACGAGATTAATTTGAGGTACCAGTTTAGGCGGTTGAAAGATTTGTTTCGCGGGGAAAAAAATTTTTAAGCTAAAAAACCCGCATGTTGAATAAGAAAATAAGAAAATTTAACCTAATCTTAACCCTAATTTACATAGTGTCCTAATCTAGTTCTTATACTGATGTTAATCTACCTTATTGAAATATTGTAGATCATTATAGTTATAATCTGTTCTTGGCTATTCAATTGATGGTTACATACCGTTTTTCAAATAGTAACTAGGGATTTTCGGGATACGGGAAATGTGTTTGAGGATAATTCTTTTGTTAGGTAATTAATTTAGTGTATATTCTTAGCGTTAAAATTCAAGGCAAGTTTCGTTATGTATTGTTGGATTTTTTCTACATTGCTTTCTTCGTGAACCAAATGCGTCTTATGCCATGGTGCGACATTTAGTATTGTTTTGAGAAATTTGTTTTGACATATTTGAAGTTTTGTCTTGTGAGTTTTGGCACAATCTATCCAAACTGGGGAGGCGTATGTTAGAATGGGTCTTATCAAAGCAGTGTAGAGCATTCGCTTGTTCTTCAAGTTAAGTTTTGATTTCCTGTTCAAGAAGCAATAGAGGGTACGGAACATTTTTTCACATTTAATGATTTTGTTTTCTATGTGCTGTCTAAATGTAATTCTCTTATCTAATGTTACGCCCAGGTATTTAACAGTGTTCTTCCACGGTATATGAGAGTTGTTAATTTTTAGTTGGGTGTTTGGAGTTTTAGTGGCCTTCCGAAAGCGCGTGAAAAATATGGCTTCCGATTTGTTGCCATTTATTTTAAGTTTCCACTGTTTACAGTATTTAGCATATCTTAGAAGTGCGTAGTTAAGTGTCCTAATTATGGTTTTGGCTCTTTTGCCATTTGAACCGATTGCTACATCATCAGCATACAAATATTGCTTGCAGTTCTTCATTTTCGGTATGTCCGATATGAAAATATTAAACAAAATAGGCGAAAGTACGCTTCCTTGCGGTACACCGGCTACCGGGGTGTACGCCTCTGAAGTACTTTTTGAAATGTGAACTATATTCTTCCTGTTAGTTAAGAAACTTTGAATGATATGTATAATATGTGTAGGAAATTTAAATTTGATTAATTTATAAATCAAAGCTTTGTGCCAAATCGTGTCGAAAGCTTTTTCCGAATCTAATAGTACTAATCCTGTGGATTTTTTCAAGTTTCTGTTTGAGATTATATCCTTTTTAAGCCTGTTAAGTTGATGTGTTGTAGAAAGCCCAGGTTGAAATCCAAATTGAGATTTCGGAATGATGCTGTTTTCATTTATATGCTTTCTCAACTTGTTAGCAATTATTTTTTCCAATATTTTTCCTAGGCAGCTAAGAAGGCTAATGGGTCTGTAGTTGGCAGCTAAGCTAGCGTCTTTTCCTGGTTTCGCAATCGCAACGACTTTAGACATTTTCCAGTCAGTTGGGAAATATCCTGTTTTAAGACAACTATTGAAAATTACGTTTATATATACTATTACGTTTCTCGGAAGGTTTTTAATAGCTCTATTATTTATTTTGTCCAAACCGGTAGATTTCCTCAGCTTAAGCTTTCTGATGATTAATGAAATATCTTTTGGTTTAATAAGTTCACTGGGACTAAGATTTTTAATAGGTTGATTTTTAAGAAAGCTGTTAACAATCCGATTAACTTTCTTTTCTTGTGTACTGGGGTTGTGAATTGTTGTAAAGTGGGCTTGTTGGAAATGTGTTTTTAAAGATTCACATTTCTCGAGTGGGGTAAGCAATATTTTCCCGTTTTCCTTTAAAGTTTGCATTGTTTTAGGCTGGTTTTTAATAATCCTCACAAATTTCCATATTCGGTCGGGGTTTTCTGGGTTGTTCATTGAAATTAGATTCCTGGACCATGCTGCGTTACGAACTTCATTCAAACCTGTTTTAATATCGTCTGTGAGTTGCATATATATGCTTTTAAATGACGGATTGTTTCGTTGCCGTTGAATTTTTTTCCTGTACTTATTACGCATTTTAATGAGACTAAGGATCGCATCAGGTATAATTATGTTATACTTTCCTGGAAGCCTTTTTGGTACAGCAAGATCATGCGCTCTGTTAATTTCCTTTGTTACTTTTTCAAGTAAATTTTCAATTTGTTCCTGATTCTTTATACTACTAATATTGACTTCCATTGCGTGGATTGTGTTTTTGAGATGGTTTTTAAAGACGGCCCAGTTTGCATTAGAATAGTCGAATATCAGTTCGTCTGGTTTGGAAACAGGTGAGAGTTTTTCAATAATAAACTTGACTGGTAAATGGTCTGAAGTAAAATCGATAGACGTTAGTGGATCTGAAAAACTATGCTGGTTATTGGTAACTATTATGTCTATTGTAGATGGGTTGGACTTGGAGTTCACTGGAAAATATGTTGGTGTATCTGGGTGATAAATAGAAAATTGTCCTTTTTGCAGCTCATCAAAGAGGATTTTTCCTGCTGGGTTTGAAGATACACAATTCCACATTCTGTGTCGCGCATTTAGGTCTCCACAAATAAAGTAACTGTTTTTTATGTTTGTAAGAGCTTGAATGTCGCTTTTGAACTTTACCGTATCGGTATTAGCACCAGGGTGGTATACTCCAATAATTGTTATAGGAGTGTTGTTAGATCGGACTTGAATACCTATTGCTTCCAGTACCCTTAATTTGTATGAAGGAAGTAGCTTATGCTCTATGTTGCGTTTAACAAGTACCATTATACCTCCTTTTGCAGCATGTAATCTGTCAATTCTGTATGTTATATAATTTGTCACACTAAATGCTTGACCAGGCTTAAGGAACGTTTCACAAACTGTCATTATATCTACGTTGTGGTTTTGTAAATAATTTAAAAGTTCGATTTTTTTGTTGGTAATGCTATTAGCATTCCAGTATGAAATTACAAAATTTTTACTACCTGCCATTACGGAAAACAGTATTTTTGAACTATTTTGAAGACCACCATTATTTGGTCTTCTTTTGTTCTGCAGCATTTCATGCTAGAGAAGGTTTCTTTAATGATTTCTGTTATTTCTTCCGAGTTAAAAAGATCATTTTGGTTACCAGCTGCTGCTTTGGCGTATGAAGTGTAAGTTGCTCGTTGGGATGTTGGCATGTTAGTAGTTGTGTTAGATTTGCTTGTTGAGGAAATTTGTTTGGACGGGAGATGTGGGAAGTTACTATTTGAAAACAGTACCTGTTTTTGTGTCGCTGGTCTGGTCTGTGATTTAACAGCTGTTGTTTTGTTTATGCGAATCGGGCATCCAAAGTAATTAGCTGTATGATTTCCTCCGCAGTTCGCACATTTTAGTTTGTGCGGCGGTAAAACTCCATCTGTTGCGTCCTTTGCAACAGGACAGTTCGCTGACCCATGATGTTCGGCGCATTTGATGCAAACTGGAGGCTTGAAGCAGTTGGCGGCTCCGTGTCCGTATCGTTGGCAGTTCTTACACTGCATGATTGAGCTGGTGTTGGTGTAATAGCGCCATTTGACTATTTGGTGATCGAGTGCCTTGATCGTGCGTAACACCTTTATATCCACAGTATCTTTGTGGAAGTGTAGGAGGTACGCAGCCTGATCATCGTACCGCTTGTTTTTTATGCTAAGCTTCTTTATAGATGCTGGTGTGATGCTCTCCTCTTTCAATATTTGTGTTACCTCTTCCAATGGCTTGTCGGTCAAACCCAACAGCACGATCTTTGTAGTTTTTTCGTCATACAGTTGATATGTATGAAAGTCTGCGTGAACTTCTTTGAGGTGGTTTACTACTGCTCGGAAATCATTGTTGGTTGTAGTGCGTACCAAAGTCCCGTTATTTGTGACGGAGGTAGTGTATCTTACTACACCGGCTGCAATTATTTTCTTGTGGACATCACCCACGTTGGTGCTTGCTACCACGATTGGTGGTGGTGGTTTTGTCGTTTGTCGTGCACATGTTGTGTTGGTGTCGATCTCCTCATCGTCGATAGTATGCAGGATATCGAACGGATTCTGTTCGGCTGTTTTTCCAGTTTTTGACGGATTTCCGGTGGCATCCGCCGATTTATGCAGCGTAGTTAGAGGAACCAATGGTCTCCTCTTGCTTATTATGCGCTTTTTAGCACCCATTTCTGGGCTAAAAAGCTAGGCGGGAAAGATAACTAGTTGCTTTGCTTGTATGTGTTCAGATCTCAAGCTCCCGTACTACGTCCGTCAGCTATCGAGTCTGGATGCATACTCACAATATAGCGTTAAAAAATGTGTTCGCATGTGACAATGGACAAACAATGGTACATTTCGAACGTGTAAAGCGAACTAAGATTTAGCTGAAAAAAGGCATGAATTCGTTTTACCGTAAATGGGTATTGCTCCGTATTTATTTTATTTATTTTACAGTTGTCATAGTTATCATAAAAGGTGTCTTGTTGAGTCTTGTTTTTTCTTCCTCAAAACAACATCATGGAGCTAAGTAAAACTGTTTATTTTCTTTTTTTATTCTATGTCACTAGTTGTGGCTAGTTTTTAAATCAAAAATACCTTTAGTTATTGCGTTGAGGTTTAAAAAATGAAAAATTTTAATGCCCTTATATCGTTATAGACTTTCCAAAAACATCAATAGTTACTTAAAATATTTTATTGATAAATTCGTTTCTATGAAACCATTGTCGGGTTGAGAGGTCATCACAAGAAAAACATGTAGAAATAATCTTGTCTATTTTACCAAAAAATATTAATCTATGTTCTAGTGAAACGAGTAAATTTTAAAAATTTTGGTCTACCTAGTTAAAAACCATCGAATACACCAGGAATTCTAATTCATGTTCATCAATTTTCCATCACTTCTTAGCGCCATTGGCAAGCGTAGAAATAAGAAATTTTAGGAAACGACAATCTGCCAACAAATTTCCAGAACAACGCTTCATGTACTCCAAAGTACATGATGATTTCAACTCCTTTCAACCGTAGAAGTTCGTTCGGTTTTATCAGCATAAACCGTGCATACTGTCCCGAGTTCACCAAACCGGGTAACCGTGTTTCATGGTACTGAAACTTACTCAATCATTCTCTCCCTCCCAAAAGCGTGCGCACCGGCTAGAATGTATTACGGTTACAAATTGCTTGCGCTTTCAGTCAGAGCATTGGGAAGCATTTAAACCGAACCTGTTTATGGCAATTGGGTGCTTGCAGCTTGCTGACACACAAAACCAAATTCCCATGTACTGTACATGTACGTGTGTGTTAAGCAGAATATCCCCACACGTGACGTTCCATTTTCAGACTTAGATCCCTTAGACGTACGGGTACGGATGGAGCATTTTTCAAGTATTTAACGTAACCGTACTCGTGCACCACGCGAGAAGGTGTTCTGGGAAATTGAGTTTTCATTAAAGCTTGATGAAATCTCATCGAATTCACCGTTCCGTCTTTGTGTATGTGCATGCATGCATGCGCGTGTCTCAGAAATAAGAAAAAGCTCCTTCCTGACCCTTGGTACGAGGAAGCTTCCGGACCCATTCTACCGACAACCGGGGCAGCTATTGCGATCGTGCTCAACGTCGTTGTCGTCGTTCGGAAAAGCTTACCAAGCGCTCACGTCAAGCGTATATTTTAATTAAATTATTTACAATCTGCAACCAAATTTAACCTTTGCCAATGGAACGCGGCTAACAAGCTAAAGCACACATGCATACGAGCACGGCGTATTAGGTTGTGATGTTGGATTTTATTTATTTTTTTAAAGTTCCCTTTAACTCTCGCAATGTAATTGAAACTTTTACCATACCGAACTTCTTCGCTTCGGTTTCGGAAGACGATCTGAAATCGATACGTTTCCCCGGAGAGAATGATCCAATGGTAGCATGGGAATGGATTTCATTTTGTAAGCTGTACCAATGTTTGCTACTGTTAGCCTTTCGTATACACGTTTCCTGCGAGCCTTTGTGGATACTTATGGTGACATTTCCGATTGATTTGGTACCGATTTGGAAGAATGTGCCGTAACTTTTCGTGATACTGATTGCGATCACAAATCAAACATTATTAGCTTTTATTTGTTGAGATTGTTTTTTTAAATTTCTGAATCATCATGTACGAGCAATTTATTTTGTAACGTTTCGATCAAATACCTTACTGTAATGTCGAGGAAAAGATAAAGAAGTAACTAACATTTTAAAGATTGTTTTCAGCATGTGCGCTGCTTGTCAGTTGCATATAATCTTATAAGCTGCAAAGCGTTCCAATACATTCGCTACATTTTAAACAAAAACGTACGATCATAGGTGGGAAAAAATATTTGATACCCTGTCAAAAACATTCGAAACAGTATCAAAACCAAAAATTCCAAACAGGCTTTGTTTAGGTATTTACAGAAACAGCTGTTGTGAGTATTATATTTAATTACTCTGTCAATGTAATAAAAAAAATTACCGTTTTTTTGTTCTTTTTGCCCAGGAGTAAAATAAAGAAATCAATATAAAAAAATAATATAATATCACAGTTTACATTAGAAAAGCGAGTTATACCTAAAAATAAGGGTACAAAATACATTTTATCAAAAACAATTTAAATTTAAAATTTTTGTTTAATTTTAACAATATAATACACAGATGAAGGTCTTTTTTACTCATCTGCTCTCAAGATGCTTTCTTATTCATGTTTTCCCTTTCTAAGAACCAATGTGTATGCTCGATAAACTTTCTTATTGTTTTTTCGCCAACGCAACCATCGTATCACTCGTAATTGCGATTGAATTAAATTCTACTTAACAATACACCGAAACACACTCTCGCTAACCTTCTCAAACACAAGAAGCAAGAGCACAATAAAGGCAAACTGGAAGCATAAAACCAGTTGCTTCAACTGTGGGAGGTTTAAACCTGACACAATTTCGGATCCGGAAAGCAAAACAGCTGAAACATTTTAACGATTAACAAGCCCTCCATTTCGCTGACACCAACAACAACAGTGTACTTGTGAAGATTCCTGCAACTACTTTTTAACCGTAAACTCTTTCAAAACAAGTGGAAGCGAGTAAGTTAAGCACCTGAGCAAAAAAATATCTCCCGAAAAAGGGATAAATGTTCTGCACAAGGTTTAGGCTACTTTAACCCACTTCCGGTTTGCTGGCGAATCCATCCGGCTCAAAGGCAAACCCTGCAAAACTTACTTCCCTTGTCACACCGTAGATACTTTAAGCCGCACTTTGTTTCATACTATATTGTTGTGTTTTATTTCTACTACTTTACCTTATAGAGGCAGCAGCAGAAATAGTCGGAGCACCCGATCTACACATTTATGAGGGATCTACCTTACGGCTAGAGTGCAAATTACAGCGTGCTACCGAGAATCCCATGTTCGTGTTCTGGTGAGTAATGAATAATGTTTATCTCTGTTTTAGTTTACCTGATGATGCAATGTAAGCTATTTATAAAACTAAATTAAGCTTATTTTTTATTACAATGGACGTTCTAAGTAGCGAAGGGATGCTTCATCATGAATTTATTAGCATAAATTAATATACTTAATCATCCTTGTTCTTGTTTTTAATTGAACTATACACGTTAATCGCGTATATTTTGTTTATGTTTCTTTTTTATTAGTTCATTTTACTCCAACTCCTCCGAAACCGCTTGATCAATGTTTGTGAAACTTTGCACACATGTTCTCTTTGTATGAGCATAGGTTTGTAGCTACATTTCATGCCTTTAAACTGTAAATTTGTTAATTTACTATAATTTGAATTATTTCATACTATTTCATACTAAGGGCTATTCCCAATTACGATCGATAACTTAACGGTCGTTATGACAGATATAAAGTGTTGAACGAAGTTCATAGTTTTGGTCGATATTCTTATTTGTTTTGTTTTGTTAATCTCAAGAAATATCTGGCATATGAAGTGTAAAAAAATAACATAAATAATAGTTTGTGTTTCGTCATTGCAACTGTTTTTGATTTTTATTACTTATTCAAATTACTGAATCATTACTGAATTCAAAAATGAAACAATCCAATACTTTTTAAAATATTCCAAACGATAAAAACAATGTCAAATACAACAAAGAAACATTGAAACATTGAGGATTGAAACACACAAAACACTAACTTCACGTTCTTCACGAACGGCTAAAAAAGATGGGATAAAATGAGTACTGGGGCCAGCTTAGTTAGATCTTAACAATTCCGTCTATGTGTTGCCGCTATATGATAGCTAACGGGCTATTATTCGACAAAGGTTTTGTTAAGCTTTTCCACTTTTTAGGGCCACATTTTGGATTGCCAGTCGTGTGTGTACCTTATAGTAAATTGTTAAAAAGTTTTAATACTGTGAAGCGTAAAGGGGCGTTTCATAACAAGGCACTAAATGAAAAGAGTACTGTAATCGTTTGCAGCAAATAACGCTATTCATCCGATGCATTGTTTACCATGTCTTTCATATCGTCCTCAAAGTACATTTAATCATTTTTCAATATGGGGTGATTTTCTGTATCGTTCTTTTTTGTCATTTGATCATATAAAACCAGATATTTCACTGCCTGAGAAAAATAATCCCCCATTCGGGATATTATGTTGCCATTACTATCACAAAATGGTCACCTCACGTGTTGTATGCTGTTTGCTGTAGTCAATAACATTGCTGGTTGTTTTTATTACTGTAAATGCACGTATGCCTTTACACCCGTAACACAGATTCAGTACTCACCGATTAAGGGAAGGTGTTGCGAAAAACATTGCCACCACTGCACCACTGACAAATAGCTTTTTTTAAGCCCATTTTATGCTTTGCCAGTCCCTTATCATCGCAGTGTACACACCAGCCCCGGTTTTTCGAAAATCGCGAAAGCTCATAAAGAAGCATCCGATCATCGTTCTGCGGAAAATAAATATGCGACAGGTATTAATGAGGGATTCATGATATGGCAGTGTCGGTTTTTTAAATGCCATGTTTGAAAACAACAACAAAAAAACAATGAATTTTGAGTAACGTCACGCCGAAAATGGTGCACATGACTGTGACTACCCACATCCGGCTTGACATTACAAAAAAAGGGAACAATTTTTCTCCTTTTTTTCATTTCATAATTTCCGGTTGAAAAGCATTACTTGATACGGGGAAACAAGGATCATTTATTTAATCCCAGCGTACCCTTACATACGGAACGGCGATATGAAACTGTGCTTTAAATTATTCCTTTTTGCAAAATTACAATCAAAGCAAATCCTCTTTAGCTTATTGATTACATTTAATAACGTTAACAAGAATCAATGACATTCGACATGAGTTACGCCTACAGTACACCTACGGCAAAAGTATGAAGCTATGTTAAACTATTATGAGTCCGAAAAAAAATATATCTTGATCGCTGAACACAGTTCCAACAGCGAGGTTAATATACCTTAATAATTTTTCAATTTCGACACAGAAATTTATGTATTTGCTTTAGTATGTTGCAATCTATGCTTCTTGTTAACAATTTGAAGAAAAAATCCCAAGTAAATAAAAAATTTAATCGTTGAGTACAACCTTAAATTAAACGTTTGTATAAACATTAGACATCTCAAATGCCTCTTGTCTGAGGTAAAAAATATTAATGAAATCAAGCAATGAGCAAAAAAGTAATTTCCATTTACATATATCGATGCACATACGTCAAGTACAAGGCGTCTCCATTAATAAACAAGAAGCAGAAACAGCTAGTAATACACTTGTTTCTGCTCTTGCTTTATTAATGGAGACGCCTTGTACTTTTCACTTTCTCTTTAATTTAGATTTGCCGAAAAATTCATTGTTTCAACAAACACAAATTCATTTCATTTCTAAATTCTAAAATTTAATCTTTTATAATTTAACTGTTCTATGTAATTCAGTTTAGTGAACTTTTACAATGAACAGTTTCTCTTATGATGCTCTGGTAGCGTTCGATAAAAGCTTTCATTGTTCACATCCACTGACATTCGAGAATATCTTGTCTCTGCGTCAAATATTTGATCAAACACTTGTTCATTTAGCTATCTATATTTTATTATGCATAGGTAATTCGACCACATCGCATATGGCCGGGATAAGGTAAAATGAAGGGAGGAAATGCCTTGCGAAAATTGTACACACTCTAGCCCTTTGAGGCTTATAATTCATCATAAGTAAATAAAAATAAATAAATCACAGGGTTCGACCATCCCAATCCAATTTAAGGGTTAGTGGTGGGCATCATCATCATCATCATCACATGATTAAGGGAAAAAACCATTCGCAAAAATAAGAGTAAGATAACGAATAGTATCATAAAACTATATACACAGCCTAAAAGAGTTGGAAGTATAATCAATAACTAAACAGTCTCAATGGATGTTCAGCGATAGAGATGGTCGTTGTACAATGAAAGAAGTAAAATCAAACCCCATTGCAACCGCTATAGATTTGCAAACTACACTCAGGGAAATCGATGGTGTAAATACAAGTTGATTCTGACGGTTGTCGATGTGTAAAAACTATGATGCATGGTGGTGAGTTAATAATGATACGAGAATGTATAACAGCACCAGCCACAAGAAAAATGTATATTATTCGAGGAAATATGCATCAGATGTATTACATTGATATGGTGAAGTGAACCATTCAACGTTGCATGGAAAAATTAAGCTTAGCGAACAATTTTGCAATTTTTCAATACAACGGCCCGAAGCATACTTCTTTGATAGCAAACGTGTGACAACTTTACTACTATCCAAAGGTTCTCTGCTACAACTCCGCAGTCATCTGACGAGTGGCTTAACGTAAGCCTTCTATTTTGGAAAGTCTTGAAAGGATTGTAACCGAAGATTGGGAAGGATTGCAGCACAATTTCTATAATAACTTGGTAAATAGCATATGGGTACGCTATCAAATAATAAATTAATAACGCTATTTAAAAAAATCCTATTTTGTTGGAAAAGAGGCAAATGTCCGGAAAGGAATGCCCGTCGCAAAAGGCTTTTCTTTGTTGTTTTAGCAAAAACTCGATAAATATAATGTTTTTTGATGTTTTTCTTGTTGCATAAAAGAAAAATAATTGCTCAGGTAAAACATGACGCAATATGTTTCTGCCAAGTCAAAAATCAGATTGCCAGATTTCCCTGTGAGACAAATTTGGTTAAATACCCCTTAAATCATCTTTAATTTAATGGGTAAATTGAGGATACACTAAAGGGTACAATTAGCAGTCCTTAATTTACCCATTCGACTAATTTAACATACTGACATGGGTATTTTGTTCTATTTTTCTTTCATCTTCCTGTTTAATTTATTGGAAAATTACAAGGCAAAATAAACTGTTTCACTGGGCATACACCAGGGGAAGAATAAATATTTAAGAAACACTTATTTTACCGATGCTTCTTCGGACGACATGGCCTAACAAACTGCCGCTGCAAACACAGAAGCGAATGACAAGCTTGCCGAAGAAACCTACTCGAATGGGTAAATTAGCAGAACGCTGCCTGCATTGCGTTGTACTGAATTTACGGTTTTGAATAAGTACGAAATGCAATATTTTTTGTGTAAAACTGATTCAAAGCGATTTTACGAATTGAATAATCCTTGCCATTTGTATTTCAATTCTGACAATTTTCACTTATTGAATTGTCCTAATTGAAGTTATACCTAAACGAAAACATTCTACAACTCTATAATACCTTATTGATGTTGACTAACAAATTACGAATGATTCCATTATTTCGTATAAAAATAAGGGATGCCATTGGCAATTACGATAAATGAGTGATAAAATTTTCATCGAATTTTTCATCGAACCCGGCGATATGTTTCGGTTGCTCGGTTATTCCAAGTAATCTGGTGGAGTTTGTGTGGAATGCGAATAGATTTATTTGTGTAGAATACGAATAAGCAATGAATTAGATTTCGTAGGATTGAGTAGAAAACCATTGTTTTCATCGGTATATCATCATCTGTACACTATACATTCGCTGGTTTGATGTCAATTAGACTGAATCCATTGAAAGACATTTCATTTTGTGCCCAAAGCGCAACATTACTTTCTATTTTTGATTGCGATTTTTTGTCGTTCTGTTGAAAACTATTTTTTTTTTTGTAAAAATTACATTCACACTCACCTAAAAGACGAAACAACTTCCAAACTTCAATGACAAATTTCTGCACCAAAACAAGCATTCGCTATCTCGCTTGGGCTCATCTTTACCGGCTGATCTTTATACACTGTTCAAAATGACAATGCAATGTACTACGATTATCCCACAAAAACCGCTAATCGTCAAACCACGTACTGTTTGGTGTAATTTCGATGGTTTCCAATGCATTTCCACAACCCGTAGTAAAACCTGCAATGGGAACGAAATCGTTGATCAAGATAATTACTTTCCACATCGGTACAACATGAGCTTTTGCTGTATGTGTGTGTGTGTCTGTTCGTATGTGTGCGAAACAGTTCGCGTTCCATTCTCTATGCCTGACAAAGTTTTCCACAGACATACATACTCAGCACACGGTGCCTCAACCCGGTTGATTCTGTAATAGTTTGATGGAGGGAAATCCCACCCGATTACACGCATCCGTCGTTAGTGTGGTTACATTATTCAGTGCACTTTGGGTCGTAAAATTGGCATGCATTCGTTGTCGTGTAACGTATGCGAGATGAGCTATTGGTTCTATCTGATTCGTATGTTACTAGTTTGTTCCTTCTATCTAGGGCTGGTAATTATATGCTCACGAACGATCGGATGTTTCGGTGAGGTACATCTGTGTTCAACAGAATCGGTATCGGAAGCGAATGTAAAGATAAGAAACACACATCAATGCTGGTTGTGCCCTGTGGACTAGATTTTATGAACTGTACGTACAGTATTGGACAAAACATATGCAATCAACCAAGTACACCAATTAAATTTATCAGGAAATATTTTCGTTTCGACATTTTAAAATGAAATACTTAAAGACATTCAAATTAAACATAGTTTAAGTTTATAGCGTGGAAAGAAAACAGAAATCGAACAAAAATAATTGTTAAATCATCAAATAACGAAAACACAACAGTTTTCTTCTGGACAAAACAAATGCAACTTCATATGCTGATCACTAACTTCTCCTCAATTTTCAATATTTCGTTACGAATGCTTTTATGTATATTGATTACCGAATTGCACCTTTTAGGCATGGACTCGATCAGGTTGTCAATAATGTTTTGTGGAATCGCTGTTGTTTTGTGGAATCAAACAGTTGATCCTCATTTCGCACACGATCACGATTTATTCTTTGGTTAACGATCTCCCACAGGTTTTCGATCGGGTTGCGATCAAGAGACTGCGGTGGCCACTCCAATACCGAGATGATGTTATCCTTAAACCACTGCTTAACCACTTTGGCAGTGTCTTTAGGTTCTTTATCCTGTTGAAAGATCCAATTTATTCAGTATATGGTAGCATCACGTCTTTGAGGATGTTATTGTACATGAACGAAACGATAATTCCATCAATTTGGTGAATCGGATCCGTTTACAGAAAAACATCCCGATACCATTACATTGCCACCGCCATGCTTGACGCTTTTTCGACAAAATCGCGAATCCAACCGTTTTACAGCTGGACGACGTACGCGGTTTATTCCATCACTTCCGATGATGTTGAACTTCGATTCATCGCTGAACACTATGGTATGCCATTCTGGCATGCTCCAAAGGCTTCTTCGCAGGACGCCGAGAAAATAGTTTTATTTTATGACATTCCGCCCACGTTATTAACGATTATTTTCTTTCGGACTTCCAATCCGAGGCAATCCCGGCCCATTTTTTCACATGCTGTTACGAATATGAAGATGGTTTATGTTTTTGCAGTTTTTTAATGCATTTTGCACAAAACCTACCTTGACCGTTGCCGTTTAATGTTGTAAACTAATGTTATGCAATAAACCGATTTTTTGAGCGTATTTTGTGAAGACCCTGACAGCACACAACAACAGACACTGCAAGGTTGCATTAGTTCTGTCCAACGCGAAATGACACTTGTAAAGAAAGCTTTCACAGCGGTAACTAAGAGCTGGTTAACCATTCAACTATGCTGTCTTATACTAGACCCCTGATCCGTCATTTGTAGTATGATACTTCGTTTCGGTTGTGCATTTTTTAAGCCATTTTAGCAAAGTGCAAAATCAGTTGCATATGTTTTTTTGTCCAACACTGTAATACACTATACAAAAGATTAATAGTGGATATAAATAGGAAAGAAAACGTAAATGAAATAGAAAATAAGCTGATCTGTTAATCATTGAAATCGATTAATTTCGCTGTTTCTCAAATGAATTTGACGTACGAATTTAAGCATAAGTATTATTGTGATTATATTTTGTTACAAAATGTATTTTTTCATATTGCATTTCCGTCAAATTAGTGTATTTAATTGCTAAATCTATCCTATTAAAAATAAGCCGCTCTACAAACGGCAACTGTTGCTATTGGTGTTTTAAATTTTTGCCTTTTATCATTTACATTCCACACAGTGGCCAACTACGATAGAAATGCCAATGCCATAGAAACATGGAAAATGAAATCCACTCCATCCCATTGCTCATACACATTTTTCCCCATTTCCAATCTATCCTGGTACAGGTACCACGAGCAGAATATGGTAAACTTTGATCAGCTGAACGGATTTTCCGTCACACCGTTCCAACCGCCAGCCACCGCCGGGCATCCGTCGCATCTGCATCCCTACCTGTTGCCACATCCACTCCAGGAGCACGAACTGCCACTATCGTCCGAGGAGCAAGGATTCAATTTGCTAGACGACGATAGACTGCTCCAGCGGTCATTGCAACTCGGGCAGGATTCTTCCGAACCCTTCCTACCACCGTCCTCTTCCTCCTCGCTGCTACTAGCGTCCTTGGCGGCGGCAGCCCTATCTTCTTCTCCCTACCACCAGCAACACTTAGATCGTACCGATCTATCGTTGGAACGGCAGGACGAACCGTCCGGTACGGTATCGTCCGATGCGCTGGATCTAGCCGGTATACCACTACATAACCATCCACATCTCCACCATCAGCACCATCATCCGTACCACAATCAACATCATCTCGCGATGAATTACAGCGATCCAATGCCGTACTCGCACATCCTGACGCCGGCACCGAGCGTGCTAACGATCAAGGAGGTCCACTTACGGCACGCCGGTAATTACACGTGCGCTCCATCGAATGCCCGCCCGGCCAGCATCACCGTGCACGTGCTGCAGGGTAAGTATTGAGCTGACGGGAACCCGAGTACCGATGTAACCAACGTAACGCTATTTGTGACTTGATGGTTGAAAGTTTAGCATTAGCAAGAGTGCACCACACCGGTTGCGCTGGCCGTTGCTAGATGATATAATATTAATATCGGAGCTGAAATCCAACAAAACTTAGCTTATCAATTAATGATTTTTACGAACGTTCCCGGAGGGGGGCAGTTGTTTGAACAGTAGTAAAATTATTAAAACTAATTATACAAATCGCATTAAAATCTTTTGATCTCTATTTTCTATTCAATTCAGTTGAATTGCAGTGTGCAATAAACATTGGCATTCACATTGGCAAACATTTTGTGTGGTACGAATCACAACACAAAATTCCATTGAACATGTACACATAAAAGAAGGATTTTCAGATGATTATTGGCTATTATCGTTTAGGTAGTCATTGTATTTTTCTATGAAACAATGGTAATGGAATGCATTTTGAATGTCCTTTTAACACAGTACTTGAAAGTCTGCGTTATCATTTTTGAAATTTTTCGACTCCACAGCAATTAAAATTTTGTTATGCTTTTGTTGAATAATGCTTTGCTATTTTATAAATTGCATACTGCCAGGCGCTCATGTTTTCAAATTCAATTGTAATTAACTAATTCGATAATTAGTATTACCGTGAAATTTTAATCGAGTTTAGTTTTATACATTATGATATCCGGAAACTTTATCTGAAAAGAGTAGAATTACATCTAAATTTGAGCTTAAATCTTCATTGGCCTGATAATTGTGTTTTATTCTAATCCTTTAAACTTTTAACTTTATTTTAACTTGCTATAAATTGATTGTCTTTTTATTTTCCTTTGATTTTCTACTAGAATAAATACGAAATGATAGTACGGTTATTTATTTGTTTATAATTATTTATTACTGTATTACCTGTATTACCAACTCTGCTCGTGCTGATGATTACAACATTTACAAGACCATTCCTACTTTTGTTTGCCTTTTCCCAGGCGTACTCGTTTGGTAGTAAGCTTATGTAAAGTATTTTTCTCTCAACATTAAGATAAAGTATTTAGCATAAAATATCTAATAGTACAAAAAGATAAACGAAAGCATAAAGTACGATAACAAGGTTAACCAGCTTGGCCCCGTTCGTCAAACATAAGCATCGTTCGCATCAGCATGCAAATTGTACCGTTTAGCGCCGTAACAATGTTAGATGAGAAAAGTAGCTAATGTAATTTCTGCTAAATAAATTCTTTTACCATTTTGCTTGGTTTCGCACCCATTTCTCCACCATCGCTAGGTGAGAAGCCAGCAGCGATGCAACACGCCAACCGCAGCCAGCTGGACGACGGTGGCAAACCGTCCCGAAGCGGAAGTCACCCACAGCGATCTGCCATGTCGACGATGCTGGTGCTGCTACCGCAGCTGATGATGATGCTGATGATGACGGTGATGCTGTACGGTTCGGTGGCCCATCATCGGTGAAAGGAAATGTCGCTAATAAGTGTTGAATGATGAAAAACTGAACGACGATGATGGTGATGAAGGCACGAGCGTGTACCAACGGAAGCATGGAAATGTTTTATATGCGGAAATTAAATACAAGAAAAGAACCACACAAAACTGATGAACATCTAAGCAAATCGTTACATACTGTATCATATAGTTCAAAGGGACAAACCCCGTAAGCGTAACATTATGAACAACTGCAGTGAAGAGGAGCAGCAAACAGAAAGAGAAAGGAGAAAGAAATCCACACAGTATTTTACTCCACCAAGCATTTTCCTGTTGTCGCGTTGTGTTTGTGTTTAAGTTTTCTGCCAAACTCTCGTACTAAGGGCTGCCGTAATGCTGCAGGAAACGATGTTACGATTCCAATTAAAAGCGCGTCGCACGGGACGTCTTTTTTCCGTTCACGTTGGCATGGTATACGTTTCCAAAAAAAAAAAATCCAACCACTAATGTGCAACAGCATTGAAAGCATATGAATACGAAAAAACGGAAACGAACAAAGCAAAGAATCGGAGTAGTTAGATAAAATGTTATATCGGGGATAGGAAAAGAATACAGTGCAGTAGCAACAGGTAAGAAAGAGTACACGGGTAGTAGGGCCAAGGGATACGTAATGGGTTTGCGTAGTGAATGCGTGTTAGCAAAAAGGAAGAAAAAGTATTATTCATATACAGGAAGTATTTCAGAACTCAATAAAAAAAACACTGCTCTAAACTCTGAAACACTGGTATTTTTTTTTACTACGCTTCGTGATATTAGGATCGTACTAGTGGATCACTATATCAGGTAAGAACTATGCAAATATTTGGAAAAAATATCAGTTATGGTGACTTTTTTCTAGCCCATTATTAATATTAGCAATGTCTCATATAACGGTATCGGAAGCGGAGGAAAACTCTGGTAGTTGCATCTCGTTGCTGCTCGTTGAATAATTTCCGTGATATTTCGTTCATAAACCAGTGATGCCAGTGGTTGGCAAACTCCATAGACAAGTGCCTTATGACTCACTCCAAAAAGAAGACTCACTCAATATGTCCATATGTCAAAATAGGCTAGACTTAATGTATGTTTGAAACTTTAAACCTTTTTCCAGCCATATAAGTCAGTGAAAAACATAATTTTTATCGATGTTTTCCCGGACGTCGTCGTGTTGCTTCCACGACTCAGAAGCAAATGGTGTAGTTTGACGAGGACAATGGAATTGGTAAATTAAAGACTAGCTATTTATCGGAAATTTTCCCTTACATTGGAGGTGCATTTTCTTGGTATTTTGTTTACGATAATTTGGATCTCCAACATTCTTTAGTTGTCTATTTGTCATTCCTGAGCTAAAAGTATTAAAAGTAATCTGGAATTGGATATTATTACTCAATCACAAGATCGCTTCCTGTTCCTGATCGCTTAAAACACCGTATGGCATAAATATTTTTCAAGTGAAATTGCCAACCACTGAACCAGCCATCTTAACTGCAACAGATTCGCGGACGATGCTTCCTCCGTTGGTTAATCATTCAGATGTACCATTTCTATGGAATTTTCAAAAGAAAAAGCATCGTAAAACATGTTCTCAGGTATTCGTGCTCTTAGAGAAATTGACAACAAGTTCACCAGCCGTTATTTGGTGACATTCCGTTGTGAACTTAGCTCCATCTTTCTTGCCGTTTGATGTAAAAGATATCACAGGGCGTTGTGATATATTTTCACAAATTTCAAACAGCACATATGGAATGAATTAACTATTACGTTAGCCAAAAATTGTAGGAGAAAGCATTCTCCTTCTATTATTTGCGTAACAGTTTGATTAAAAATATTTATATTTATATTTCCAAAATATGGAAACCATGGACCATGGACCATGGACCATGTTCCGTGGCTATTTCTGCCAGACAAGTACTTTGCTTTGAGAAACGGTCAGTTTCTCGGTCGAAATTTATGTTTCCCGCACATTTCCCATTGTTACGTAATAATTGAATGATCACTAAGATCGACGGAAGGCATTTGTTATGGTAAGTAATACATTTGCATGTCGTTTTACAAGCACTATTTTCTGTAGTAACCATAATAATAATCATGATCTCACAATAGAATGATTTAATTTCTATTGCTCGTTTTCATATTTACTACATGACTTGTTCGAAATTAGCAACGCTTAAGAGCATCCGGCCAGAAACAATTGTGATTGCAAACCTAAACCTTTGTTCTATGCTTTCCTCAACGAAAGAATCTTCAAAAGCATTAGAGTACTTCATAAAAAAAACCTTATTTTTTGTAAGTGAACCAAATAAAAATGCTTTCATAATCACAGTCATCGCACGCATTAAAACAACAACACAAACCCACCCATATGACAAAACTTCGTGCCACGCGCCTTCGAAACGATCGGCATCGGCTTGACACGCCTGGCGTGATAAGGCTGACAGTTTGTAAGAAAGATTAGTCCGTAACAATTTAGATGGTTTTTATGGATTTTTTTTTTCCTTCCAATTGACTATTAAACCTTTTTTTACAGGAGACAAATTTTCTTTTGATCAATTTGAAACAAGTGAGAAAAAATGTACCGTACTGATAATCGATGATCGTTGCCTTTCTAAGGTGGCTCGGTTTATGCTAGCGAACCCATTTCACTCTTAGTTCTACCCCATAAAGGAACCCGTTCGGACCACGCGCTCGTAAGATGACAATCCGCGGTACTGATGTGTTGGTCCCGTGGCCATTTATTTGGATAGTTTGGTGCATTTTGTTTTATTCTGTGCCACAGAAGATTGATTGTTTCGTAGGATTACCCCTGTCAACTAAGCCGGGTGAGTGGTTTTCTTCGTAGGAATGCAAACTTGTCGAAATCCGTTGGAAGTATGTTGAAATAGTTACGTTGCCAGACATCATCGAAAAGTGTAGCTAAAGTTAAAGATGAAGATCAAGAGCAAAGTGATCTTTCCGTTTCCCTCTGGAGATTCAATCAATCGGACAAATAGTGTGAAAGTGCTTGGATACGATGGGTTTAGTTATGTGGAACGGTGGTTATAGCGGAAGTGTCAATCGAGACCAGTGGACACTACACGATGGGCAAGAGGAGCGACTCGAGGTTTTAGTAAAGAATGTCTTAAGGGTAACGTTTTAGCAAA
Organism: Anopheles funestus; assembly: GCF_943734845.2. Classification (NCBI taxonomy): domain Eukaryota; kingdom Metazoa; phylum Arthropoda; class Insecta; order Diptera; family Culicidae; genus Anopheles; species Anopheles funestus. The sequence continues at coordinate 68,751,073 of NC_064598.1, read as the reverse complement.
GATCGTCAATCCTTCGTATGGCACACAGACTCCTAGGAAATAACTTTTTTGGAAAACCTTTTTTGGAAATCAAATCCAACAATTTCGAACAGTGACAATGATTATCAAAATCACGAAAATGTTGAAACAAATGCTCACATTTTGTTTTGAATGGCATTTACAAAGGTTCTAAGGCGTAAGTCCGGTGGATAGAGCACTTGCATCAAGTTGTGCAATACAACAAATGATCATTGTTCTTTTCCAATACTGCGAGTACTATTTCCTTACAGAAGTAAAAACATTTAGTTTATTTCAAGTAAAAAAACAAACAACAACTGATAGTAAAGAACCATTTTTTTGTATCTATCTAGTACAAACAAACAGAACGATTCGACTAAGATTGTCTACGCCTGATACGATTTACAACGTTCTGGTGATAATTGTTATGAGAGTAAATCCAAACAAAAAATGGAAATTATTCAAATCTTGTCTACAAAAATGATTATGGAAACAAATGAAAGTGTTACCATAAAAAATAGTTTGTGTTTTTATTATAGCAAGAATATCCTTTGGTGTTGTTTACGTTCGTAGAAAATGGTTTATTGAAGAAGCTTTTGAGTTTGTTTTTTTTTTGTTTTGTAGAGGATTTTGTTGGTAGTTTGGTTAAATCAAGCTGTTTCGTGCCTTCAGCCACAATCGACAATTTTGAACCGAAGCTATATTTTAGCAACCGCATTACCCAAAACCCTTCAAACAGGTAAAAGGTCTATCATTGGTTCATAGTCTAAATTGCTTATCCTAAATATTAAATTAGGAACCTGACGATTACTCTGATTAAACATAATCAGAATTGTGTTTCGGCAAGGTTTTGAAAGATTTTATTACTTGCTACTAATACTAAGCAAATCAAGCTAGTGAACTAGAAATTGTAAATAAGCGTTGTTTAGTGAACGCTTCAACGCCACACAATCGATTGAATTTAGACCTGCCAAATGTGTTTCATTTTTGTAAACGGCTTAAATGGACTCTAGCTTAAGTGGACCGTTCTTGGACCGAACTGGATCGAAATACTTAACAAAGGTCAGCCATACCTCAGCGGCTTTTAATTTCTGTTCTTTTACACATACAGTTGAATGCTTCGAATATTTTTAAACAGTACTCTAATCTCAAGAAACCCGTTTGAATATTTGTAGAACACCTCAGAAATCTTCTTCTTTTGTAGCACTACAACCTCTTGGCCTGACTTTACTACCTTTCCTTGACTTGATACCCGGTCCTGTCGTATACGGACCGTCGCCGCTACCATCTCCAACACTAGAAAGCGACACCTTTTTTAAGCACTACGCATGTAGAAGTTTTTTTTTGTATGTAGGTCAATGCTGCTTTTGATCACTGGAATGACATCAGCTAGCCGATAAGTTCGTCGATTAGGTATAACATTCTTTCCGCTTATTATCTGACTGGTATGTGACGTTGATTAAAATTGGGATTTTTGAAAACTTTTAATTTTATGATTCATTCAATTTAGATCAAACCCATCACGAAATCTGCAGTTATAGAACTGCAAGTGTATACAGCAGATATTAGTTACACGAAAAGGCATTAACTAAAGCTAAATGAAAAATGTGTCTTTATAATATTTAAGGCTTGGTTAGAAATGGGGTACTTTGCATTGCGTATATCTTTAATACCATTAATCCAATTGAAATAATTTATAGGTATGAATCATAGGTTTTGATGTAATATATTTAAATGAAAATTTAAAAAAAAATTATTCTTGGCTTTTACGAAGAAATTCTCGGACTTTTCTGTGGATACCGCCCATCAACCGGCGCACAGCTGCTTTAGTCTCTGTTCTGGTCAGTAATTTCCATCAATTCTTTATTTGTATTATGTCTTTACTTACTGCCCCTTTTTTCTTTAATTTTTGTTACATTACTGCCCAATATCGTTCTACGGGCCTGAGCGGGGGTCAATTTTGTGGATTCATGTTTTTTATATGAATTGCACACCATTATTGCCTGCTAGATCAAGCCAAAACATGACTGGACCATTATGATACCTTATAAATAGTTAAATCGTTTCTAAAGACACTCCTTCTTATACAAATGCGAATTCATGATCTTATTCATCAAGAACACTGTCGTCTTTTTTCCACATGAGCAGATTCCTTGCCAAATCATAAAATTTTAAGGGAATTTATCGGCAAAAACAATTTTGATCATCTTAGGAATCTGCCGCGAGCATAAGCCTTATAAAATTTGACCCCCGAGAATTGCTAAAAAACGGGTTTCATGCAGGTTTCATCGCTATGAACATGCAATCGCACGGTTTGGTCAGCACCTGATCATACAACTTCAGAGCCCGGTTTCTGACCATTCTTTGTTGTTTTAAATTTCGATTGGGATGTTTACTTGCTGGAAAATACTTAAAACCTTCTCGAAGTCGGATTTGCCGTACAATAAAGCGGTCGGAGTTAAGATTTTTGGCCAAATCGTAGCCCAATATGTTTGGGTTAACCATGATCTCCCGAATGACTCTCAATCGCAGTTGACGATTCACGGTTCCACTCCGTCACTTAGTTTGCACCTTACGGACAGTCATCTGTGTCTCCTTGTACTTTTTAACCACTTACGCAACAGTTGACTTAGACAAACTTAACGGTTTGGCAGCACCTGAGATGACACTTATGATTTATGCAGATAATTGTGCGCAATCAGTTTTCGATATTCCTCTTGCATGTTGAATATCTTCTAGCAAGAATAACCAAATTGAATGAAATTTTGACTTAGTGAAGTGTTTACTATTGTCAACAAAACGTAGAAGAAAGTTTCCATTTTTGTCCACGGGGGGCGGCAATATAATTAAAACAAAATGCCCCATTTCTAAATGAACCAAGCCTTATGTTGTCAAAAATCTTCACAAAAGAAGCCATTAAACTGAAAAAAATTAAAACAAAAATAAATTACATAGATCCCATGTAACAAATTACAAACAGCAAAAAAAAACACAATCGAAAGTTTCCTGTTTTCAAAGGTGCTTTTTTGCTAATTTGATTAACAAAAAATAGCCATTAAACATGCACGTGTATGTTGCTGGTTTTATTTCCATCGTTGATTACTTTGAAGCGCAGTGAAGTGAACGGGACTACCTCAACATGCAAAGTTACTTATTCCGGTTATGCTCGAACACGGTTAAAATTCGCGGCCACGACCTTATCAAAATTTGACAAAAATAACTCAACAGCGGAATGCACAAAAACGTAATAGTTTATTACCTCCTTTTTCTGAAACAACGCTTTTTATACTTTGTTTCGCTCAGAATTGGTGATAATATTGTGAAGTTTACTAATACTTTAATGGGGTGTCATGGTTATTGATTACTACTAATTTGTTCCTTACCAACCGACCAAAGAAATATGTTTGAGATTTGGTTTATTTTTAGAAAGAAAAGAATGTCTTTGGATTATCAAATACTCAAGTAAATCAAATAGAAAAGTGATTTAATCAAATGCACATTATGAACATTGTGATGTCATGCGATGGGTCACAAAAAGTACCTTTTTATGTAGCACAGACATTGCTTTCAAGTTTTCGTATATGGTTACAGCAATTAAATAGCACGGTGAAAAGATGAAAAGAATATGAGTTAGACTGGGAATCATCAAAGGACTACAGAAACATTCTTTTTTATACAGTAAATTCATGTGTACTTAGGAAAGTACAACTATGGATCTTAAAGAATGTAAATGATATTTTTTCGCCTCAAGTACTGTTTGACAAATTTCATCTAAGTTCCTACATATGGGTCTACGATACACTCAGCCATTCGAGCAAATGATTGGGCAATAACATCGTTTGCCACTATGCACTGCTTGGTGAAATACCTGAAGAGCCCGGAAATATTTTGTAATTTGCAGCATTAAATCAAACAAGACTGCATTGGATGAGTCAGTAAGTACATCCGACACGTCATGATGAACATTTTAATCATATTTGAGTCAATCATACCCTTCATACTGATTTTAAGAATGCCTCAAAACATTCGGTAATTAACAGCGATCGTTTTTTTCATAACCCAATGACCAGGTCGTACCGGCCATTGTTGCCTTACGTAGCCAAATCGGCTGGCTTTGGTGCGGGAGAACCGATGGAGTTTTTCATCGGTTCTGTTCAAGTTACCTTGGATATTACTATCAACAGCTTCCAGCTCGGAGCGACCGTCATTTTAGTTACTTTACAGACGTACATAGGTCCTGGCTCCTGATGGCTTGAAACCGCTCACGGACTAGCTGCCATTTTATCGTTACCAAAATTCAATAAAGGGTCCTTTTGTTTTAAGATATGTCCTATAGTTTCAGATTATGCAACCAATAAAAGTTATTGAAAGTTGTGCGTGACATCATCAAAACATTATAAACTGGGTTTCGGTTAATCGTCGAACATCGTGTTATATAAAACGGTGATGATTATGAATTCAACTTTCAACTTAATTGAATAATTTGTGTTAATCATTTGTCTTATGAAAGTGTTACACAACTTAGAATGAAATCTTGTCAAAGACCAGACACTTTCACCGCATGTCTTCGTTGGAAAATCCTCATGATTCAAAACTCATCAGCGCATTCCATCTACCGCAGCACGACTGTGGCCACAGCTGCTGCAACTTATCAATACGCCTCCACCCATCGTGCGACGCATCGTACCGGGTGTACAGTGTGACCGGCCGTGCACACCTGATGGACCACCGTTAATATGCCACTTTCACTGGAAGTTGGAAAATTTCGCCACCATGGGATCGTAAGTAAGCCAATACCGATAGTCCCCGTATGTTGGACTTCAGATGCTTCCAGTCGGTTGTCCGTACACTTTCCCATCGTTACGCACAGTTCCTGCCGGCACTGTCGGCTCGGCTATCGAAAGCACTGCTTCTATCGACAGTGCATCACGGCAAATGGGTTGGAGCGTGGCGTTTTCACCATCAACCGACGCATTCCGGGACCGGCAATTCACGTCTGCAAGCACGATACCATCGTGGTGGACGTTGAGAACCAGCTCGAAGGGCTCGGTTCGACGATCCACTGGCACGGTTTCCATCAGAAGGACAGCCCTTGGATGGACGGTGTACCGATGGTAACTCAATGCCCGATAGATCAGGATACGGCCTTTCGCTATCGCTTTACCGCGGTGGAAGCCGGCACACAGTTTTACCACTCGCACACCGGTAAGTGACACCGAACAGGACCTTCCTTCCAATTTGTTATAATTATTTTTCGCAAAACGCGCCTTCCCTTGCAGGCTTTCAGAAGGCGAACGGACACTACGGTATGGTGGTCGTTCGCGACCCGAGCGATCTCAATCGGGGCCACTACGACTACGATTTGTCCGACCATCGAATTATCATCGCGGACTGGACGCTGGACATGGTGGAAAAGTGGGTACCGGGCATCCAAACCGATTCGATGCGCGTCGACTCCATCCTCATCAATGGCCGCGGGCGGTACTTTAATGTATGAATAATGAATTTACACCTCCACACGCTGCACAATGCACGCTGCACTTTCCGCTACGGTGGAAGGGCGTTGTAAATTAAAATTTATCGAAAATTATCCTCACCACTCTGTTACACCTTTACCGTCCACTACTCAAGGAAACGACCGGTACTCGAACGAATGCCCCGTTGACCGTGTTCCAGGTGGTATATGGCAAACGGTACCGCTTTCGACTGATCAGCAGCGGTAGCCAGTACTGTCCGTTTCAGCTGCAGGTATGTGCCCCAAGTTGGTTGGGAAAAGTAGTTCAAATATTATAATTATGTTACGTGCTTTACGTCCGCACACTTCCACCATACTGTTTCACTCTCCAGCATGGAAAGTTACCATTTGCGATTCCATACCGTTTGGGTCATTCTGCTTCACAGTGCAGTTGCAATTTCAATTGCAAACACGCGCGCCGAAGCTGCAATTTGGGAATGAACAATGTTTCTCAATTACTCAGAGCGTATGAATGGGAATTTATTGCTAACCTATATGCTATTTGGTACAGCGATTGCCATTACATGCATGATGGCTTATAAAAATGTAACACAAGGTTGTTTTGATTCGTTTGTTTGCTTAATGAAACTGTGCTGCTCGGTTGATGCAATAAGATGGAAACGAAGAACTTTTTTTAAAAACAAGTTTTAATATAAGTATATTGAATGTATTCACTGAAAAACTCCGATTTATATGACGATATTGGTAGAAGTTGCATCTTAAACCTTAAATTTAACTATTCAAGGAAGTGGGTGGTTTATTTTAACACATACATCGCCAGTTCCACACGACAGTACCGGGTATCAAATCCCATCCTAATCGCGTCCCACCGTAGCAAGGACTGACTATCCGGCTGTGTGGTAAAACAAGTCAAGTTAGCCAGAAATGACCGGTGTAACCTTAGAGGTCGTTAAGCCAAGAAAGAAGAAAGAACTTTTCTGGGATATTCCTGATATACCTATTATTGTTGCGTAAGGAAAAATTGAAAAAAAAACCCCAGAATAATGTTTTTGTTAGCTTTTAATCTGTATTCCTTTTTTATCCTGCTTTCCTTTTCCATATGATATCATATTGTTTTAAAAAATTTAACCAAAGAGGAAATAAATTCATTCATGCATCGAATCTCACATTACTTTATCATGGAAGATAATTTCGTTATAGCTACTAAATCTTTCTTTATATTAATTATTTCATAGTATGCATATACATATACACCTCATTCTCAAAACAAAAAAGTCGGCTTTTGCATTCTCTTAAAACACAAGATCTCAGAAGTATGTGGTACAAATATCATATCAGTATACACGCACATAACTAAATGAAACCCCAATGCAAAATGTTAAATGTTCAAACTCATTTTTCACATAGGAACGCTTTGCAAATTGGTACCCAGTAGTTCTCAAAAACCTGACATCTTCATCATATTTACCAAATGTATTACTCATCGACGAGCTCTTGAATTTTTCAATTAATTTTTATATGTTTTATATGCAAAGTACCAGTAATTTATCAGTAAAAATAGGCAAAAATAACTCGTTTCATAATTAGGAGGTATCTTTTCTTAAAAACCACCCTTTTCTAACTTCTTTGTGTCCACTTCATGAACTACAGGAATATTTTTCCGTATGTTTAATAAAAATTTTCATTGAAAAATTTGTAGTGCATTTAGTAATAGTACGATAAATGAGCTCTTCCTAATTGGCATGTACCAAATACGTTTAGGACATTTATGTTGAAATACTTGAACTCATTTTTTAATATCAATCGTTCTAAATTTTATAAAAAAATGATAAAGAAATAATTTACACCACTGTATAGAGATCATAAAAAATGTTCCGACGTAGCGAACTTTTAATCAATGTAAGTTTATTTTTATTTCCAATACTTGCACTAGGAAATACATTTTGCTATTCCGACTTTCAAACAAGGGAATCTTGGTTGCAGCACTTATAACAAATGAGTTGATAGGCAAAATCGTTTGGAAATTAGATTCAATGTTAAGAATCTGTTGGTACTTTCTTATGGCAATGCTGTATCAGACGAGTAAAAGTTGACCAAACTATGGTTAGTTGAAAATGTTTCATTGCACATGGACAGTTCCTTGAACGATTTTATATTTATGGTTATGTGTTAGAATGATAATAGATAATTAGTAAAACTTTGTCCTTTGACAAATTCAGAAAAAAGATTCATTTTCATGATAACAAAACAATTGCGTTTGATAGATACAAAATCACAGTATGTTAATCATCTCCACCGATGGAGGAACGGTACAACCCCAGTACACCGTGGATACGCTGGTGTCCATCTCCGGCGAACGATACGATTTTGTGCTGACAGCTAACCAACCTCCGGGTGAGCATTCCGGCTATCTTACGTAGCTTTACTCTACCAACTTAAGCGTTCACTTTACAGGCAATTACTGGGTACGTGTCCGGGCGATCGGTTTCTGCGATCCAATGCGCGTTGAAGATTTTGCCATCCTGTCCTACCGCACAGTGGAATCGTCCATCCCGGACAGTGGACTGACGGTGGAACAAACGTTGGCCTATCCGAAGGTACCGTTGCCTTCGTACGACGAACCATTTCCGGAAGGTATCGTGTTTAACCACCAAACCGCACCCTGCTACACACCCAACGATACCTACATCTGTGCCGCGGATCTGGAATCGTACGAGGTGTTCCGGGACAATGCACTTATCGACGTCGTGCCAGATCATACGTTTTTCCTTGGATTTAATGTTATCAAAGCGAATAATAGTCTACTGTTCTCGGATCGTGGTTTCAGCCATTTTGCAAGTAAGTATATCGCGGTCAGCACGGATAAACGCTGGCAAAAAGACCCGCCCTCGTGAAGTCGTTGTGTACATAGCATCATCACATCATAATTGCTGATAGCTTAAAAGCTATGAAGACTATGTTTGGAAGTTATTTAATTTATAACATACTTCCATCACCTTACCCTTCCGGAAAGTGTACACTTTGCACTTCTTCACTATGTGTAAGAGTATCATTGCCGTAAGAGCTATGAGAAAATATGCAAGACTTAATGAAGATGCTGTCACTAATTAAATGAGTTATGGTGTAGCTCTTGGAAAAGCCTCCGGTAGGATGAAGCCAAAGGTGATTATTTGTACCAAGGCTGCCATACCACTCTCGTACCAAGAAATGGCACTGAAATACGACCAGCCATAATCGGAGCTTTGCTGACGGTTCGAGAAAACAAGCTCAGTAATTAAATGGAATGCATCCTTACGCTTGCAGCCGTCACAGATGACTTCAACACGATCGGTGCAACGAACATGATCAGCTTCGTGCCACCATCCTTCCCATTGCTGATCCAACCCGAGCTGATAGTCAACGAGACTGCACAATTTTGCAACGTTAGCCACAAACCGGCCCATTGCACCGATGACCATTTGTGCTTCTGCACTCACCGCATGAAGGTGAAACACAACGATGTCATCGAGATCGTACTGTACGATACGGCGAAGGGTAAGCTACAGCTGGACAGTGACAGTGGAATTGCATCTGGAGCAGTGTATACCACCATTGGGATTGATATCACCATGATGTACCACTTCTTGCCATTTTGCAGTGCGACAAAAGTTCTACCATCCATTTCATCTCCACGGTCATCGATTTATAGTGACCGATACTGGCCGCTTTCCGAGCGACATCCTTACGGATCAGATAGCATACCTGCGGAACCTGCAAACCATTCGGCGTCCAAACGCGCACTGTCCACCGTACAAGGATACGATGTCCATACCGAACCGGGGCTACGTACGGGTACGGTTCCGTGCGGACAATCCGGGTAGGTAGCTCGTGCAAACCAAAGCAGCATTCTCCTGTTCAAGTTGGCCATTTCTTTGGAAACGAATTTCTTCACCTTGCTTTGTTTGCAGGCTTCTGGTTAGTGCACTGTCACTTTGAATGGCATCTTGCCAACGGTATGGGGCTGGTGCTGCAGATTGGTGAACCGGATGAAATGCTCAAACCGCCAGCCGACTTCCCCCGGTGTGGTAGCTATCAACCACCGCTGGAGACTGTTAGTGAGCAAGGCAATAGTGCGGTACCCTAATGCGATGTGATCCTTAATTTATCGCCAAAAGCTAATGTTTGAGCGTGTTCCTAGGCTAGGAATAAATTTTGAATTTATCTTCAAACAAACGTTTCTCCGTCTTGAAGCATTTTGTGCTGCATTCGAAAGGTTAATGTCTTTGCCCTGTACCACGATTAAGAGAGATGTCTTTATATTGATATGATTGGCATGGGGGAGGAATGTGAAATATTGTAAATACACAGGCATTTGTTAATATTACTAATCAAATCATTTGATCAGCGAATTTCGGGTAATGTAAGAGATGTTGTGCTACACAAAAGAAGCGAAAAAAAAATACCAAAACTAACAAAGGATTTCACAACGTATTCGTTTTGTTGTACCTTTAAAAAATATATTCGGCAATTTTGATGTGTTTAAAAAGAAGAGCCAAACCTCAAGCCTAAAAATCATTCATTCTGAGCTTGTTGTACTACGGCCCTATTTGCGATTTCATGCTTCAACTGGCTTGTTTGCATCTTCTAGGCTCTAGAAATTCGTTAGGATTTATTTGATGTTGTTTGCCTGAACGTTTCCCTCTGCATCTTGTTGGTCACGATTTTTACTCTTAGGATGATGAGTTGGTGTTTGTTTAAACAACATCCTGAGTAACTGTAGAAGCAATTGCTTTTTAATCGAAAGACATTTATTTGCATTATACTGTGTACAAATGTGTTTTTGTTAGTTTTAACATTGAGAATTGTACCTTTATCCTTATAGTTGCTATAGTTATTAAACGATGACAATCCTAATGAAATGAATAATATTTTATCGATAGTTACATACTGTTTCGTTTTGTTGTACCATTCACGGTTACAACCTGACACGTCAAATTAGTGTCTGATAAAATCACTCTAACCAAACCGCAACCCAATACAATCCAAGGGCACACACCCGTATCGAATTCGACACATGCTTCTGAAACATGATATGTACGTAAATGAACTGTTCTATGTTCTATCAACGTTCAGCCATTTATCGATTTCATACTTCATCGCTATCGATCAGACAGTTATTACTGGCAGCTTAATCGGCACATCACGCAATTACATCGCTCAATCACACAACCTACTCGTGGACGGAAATCCTCACCCCATTAACGAAGGCTGTATTATGGAGCGTACCGCTGAAGGACGACAATGTATTAACAACGTGCCAATTATTAGTATCATTGTGAATTATATTTATAGCATTTGGAGGAGTTTTTCTCAATGAAACAATGCAAATTACGTCACTTAACCACGTGTGATAGAAACTTATCACATGTCGACTCATTTCGTACACATTCTTTGAGCTATCAGCAAAGCGCCTGAAAGGTATGCAATGAGTTGTCTTCCCTGAAGCAATCTCTAATTTAGTACAAATTAGAACACAAACGTATTGAACATGTGTTCATAAAATACCTTGCGTTAATTGAACATTTATACTTCTTTTTCTCAAAAAGCTCAAAAGCTTCTTTGATACGCTACAAAGAAAACAGTTTTTTGTATCTCTTTTTACTTTAACTTATTAATTTTTTTTAGCAAACAAGCATATGTCTGTAAAAAATGAACCACGTTTCAGTTATTTTGCATCGACATTTCCATGCGGGTCTGAACACTTACCCTTTTCCTTTTTAATTAAAAACATGAACACGACATTTTACTATACACAGCAAATTCAATGCAAACACACACACACGTATAAATGCACCAATACAACCCATCAAGACATCACCACCTGACACAGCTACTAACGATCAACACCTTGCCTCAGCTCAAATTGCTAATCAACCGAAACTGATTGACATATCGTGACCTTTTTTGCATGACAGCAAACATGATTGTATCGTACAATGCGGCCAGGTTGTTTCTTATGAATAAAAAATAATGTCGATTTACCAGTCTACATACTGTATATTGTTAGTGGGATGTCGAGCAAAGAAAAAGACAGCAAGTTTTGAAAACCATGTGACGAGGTTAAAGCCATTACGGGAATGTAAGCTAAACATGATAATATACATGAAATAATTAATGTTTAATTTCTATCCCAAAACATGTTTATTAAATGCATGGTTGTAGTATTATATTTTCCAAAAAATTTTTCATTAAAACACCCAGCAATAGTTAAAAATGGGGAACCCAAATCTGAATACGATCGCCTTACTTCTTCTGGCTACTGAAAAAAAACGAAAGTCATTACAGATTGCAGAACACGATAAATAATACAAATTTCTTCAATACGCTTTAGCCTTCACGCAACCTGCCACATTATTTAGCAGATGTTATTTGACGTCCGGGCACGGGGTAAAGTCAGAAGTCTATGCATTAACCTTTCGCACAAACAACTGTTGCCCTAAACGGTGAAAGCAACCCGTACAAATGTCTTAGCCACTCGTCATAACCCATTCCGAGCTGGTTCACCCCCATGGTTACGATTCACAAACGGTAAGCTGATGTAATTTGCCTAATTGGCTCTCAGCAGTAGTGGTACCGCAGGATGTTTTAGATCAATTTGCCATTCGTCGTGTGCAGGGGTCTGGTGAAACCGAAGGGTAGCAGTGTGTTTGTAGAGCAATTTAACGACTTACACCTTCGGGTTATGGGCAGAAAAATCAACGTCCTACGCAACCGACGCTATGGTCTTTTGAGGATACGTAATCAACGGTCGGAATCCAGCATAGATTTCAGTACCAATCCTAGGGTACCAGCCCAGACTAAAGGGATCGAGTAGGATTACACCGACATGAATATAGTTTTCCTGGAGAACAAATATTTGCATTTCACCGAGGGAAACTGTTTACTTTGGACGTGCGTTTCACAAGAAATGTACGCAAAAGAGAGGGCAGAAATTATCATACGCATCGTTCCAGCTTCTGCAGGAAAATGTCTCAGAGCTCTTTTAGCATTTGAAACAGATTTTGCTGTTAGAATTTTAAAGTGTCTTTGTGATGTGGAACTTTCATATGAAAAGGACAAAATAGTGTGAAAAGCACATCGAGGGGACTATTTTTTTTTTCAAATTTATAAAGAGAAATATGGACAATATTGGTTCACTATTGCTGATTGCATGAGGACCGAATGAATGCTTCTTATCAGCTACGCGCTGTAAACCCATAACGAATTACAAATTTTGCAAACGTTTTCCAGACAACATGCTGCTATTTTTCAAACATTCCCTACAACACGGTTGTTTGGTGGGTACGTTATTGCCCCTCAGAAAGCAATAAATCGCTACGATGAACAATTTTGCTTCATGATTGTCACGATTAAAATCGTTACTTACATTAGATGATGAGGAAAAAAAAGCATGGCAATAGTGTCACATTTTCTGTTCTAACAAGCATTTGCACTAACGATGCCAGGGATGAGCAACCTTTTGTCTTAAAGCTTTTTTTCGAATAAAGTATGATCGTTCATTTAAACTAATTTATTATTGTTTGACGTTTGCTAATCTCTAAGCGTGACTGAATATAAAATTCTGTATTTTCAAGTGCACCGATTTGCATTTCATTCGTTCTAAGCGCAAGGACTTCATGAAATACTAAAATATGAATGTTAAATATGTTATATAAATTCAATGTTTGTAATGGTATAGCTATTGATTCATGGCTTGGAATTATCGATCGGAATTGTTTTTGATTGCACACTGATACTTCCGGTAGTCCTGTACGGGTACGAGTCCTGGACTATGCTAACGGAGGACGCCAATGCACTTGCTTATTTTCGAACGATGGGTGCTAAGAACTATCTTTGGCGGTATATGCGAACAGGGTGTGTGGAGAAGGAAAATGAACCCCGAGCGGGCTGAGCTGTTTTACGTTGCCACGTTGTTTTACGGTTGTCAAGAGCCTGAAGGATACGATGGCTGGGGTATATGATAACATGGCACATGGCTCGTCAGCTGGATCAGGTGGAGTCCAACTTGTCGGAGATCGGATGCAGCAACTGCAACCTTAGACCGAGTTTCCTGGAAAATGATTGAAACGGAATCCTGAGCAGCCCAAGAAGAAGAAGAATCCTTTTGAATAATATACATAATTCATCATATACTTTTCTGAAAGCGTAATTTTCATAAAGGTTTAATTATTTGTTTTACATTGTACAATTGAATTGATTTGCTCAGATTGACTGTTAAAATGGCCGTTTGTTTTTAGTATACTGTAGATTATTTCATAAGTTTAAGAATTTCGTATAGGTGATAGTAAATCAATAAATGTGAATTTTATCCTAGTTTAAAGCTCCAATTATTATATACAATACGACCTGATAAATTTCTTATAGAAAAAAATAAATAATGTATGTTATAGGAATAAAACTTAAAATTTTTCTAGAGATTGATGAGTTGATTACAATGTATTCTGGTACATCACAACCAAATAGTTTATTTATTTACTTATTTATTTATTATTACACATATCTGCCATTAGGCTTAAGAATGACCCTATCCTATTTCAACCTTAAACTAATACAAAGAATAACAATGAAAATTGACAAAGCTAATGTAAGCTCAAAGCGGCAGTGAAGGAAAAAGAAAAAGCAAGAGACAAGGATAACATTAAGTTATTGAAGTCAAATTTGAAGAAATGTTTCCGTTATCGTAAAGGTAGTAGAAAAAATAACAAAAACTAATTTGAATTAAAAACACCAAAAACTATTTCGGATTTTTTTTTTTGGAATCACTCATCAAGAGGTTGTTCTACACTGGATCAACTTTCGTCCAACCAGACGTGTTTCATCAAGAAGAGGGTAAAACGGAGCGAATTACAACGAATCTTAGAAAGTGCATAAAACAAATCATAATTCTACCCCGAGGGCGGGAGTTCTTTTCCACTCGCTCAACGATGTCAATTTGTAAAACACTTCATCGTACATTATCCATCTGTGCGGCCACGACCGTACACTCAACTTATCCTTCGACCCTTCGACGATGCCTCCTTACGTATAAATGTACAACAGTCGGTCACAGATTTTAATCGAATCAGGCCCCGGAACTAATTTACACAGAACTTCACCTCTTACACACGATTGCCGGGGAAGGGATCTTTCCCTTCTTCTGGGGTGTCTGCGAGTGGTGGAAAGAATCACCACAAACATCATTCCTTAATCTTGTAACAAGCGGGAAACTAACTAGGGGAAATACACTTTTTACTATCCAACCCGATTCCCAAAGGAGAGCAGAACAAAAAAAAACAACCAAATTCTGATTTCCATCCTGTCTCACCAACAAGCGCGCACACACACACACACACCCAACTAATCAAATACACAAAGCTTCATTTCGATGCACAAAGGAAAAATGGTAAATCCACCGCCTGCTGTTTTTACCGTAACCACTTTTGGGATTTACTTTGCAAGCGGGGTTGACACTCACCCAAGCAACCACATGGCTACGATGGCACGAACCGAAAAGAAAACTGAAGAAAATTTGCGGAAACGAAAGAAAATAGCATGTGTTAATTGCGTATGCCACACGGCGGTTTTGGCGTCGCGTATCTGTTTGTTGAAATATTTAGCGTGCGGCTTCAAACTTCAGCGTAAACGATAATGCATTCGGTAAACATGCCTTCGCACCATGATTATCCTTCGAGAGTTTAACACGCGCTTCTTTTTTTGTGCCCAAAACTCCTCTCCAAACCAAAGAGCGGATGGTTTGCCGTAAACTTCTCTCCAAAACGCACTGGGATGATTGTCATTTCAAAATGGGGTTGCTGGTAGGGGTTAGCTATATAGAACCACTTACGCTAGAACTTGGTAATGAATTCCTTCGAAAAATTGGAAATATCCACCAGTATATCCGGCTGTACGGTGTGATGATATTACTGCACGATGTATTCGAATCTCTTTGAAGCGTACCAAGGGCACGTGGTTAGAATTTTTGTCTAAGATGTGTAAAATTCAAATTCATATCAAGTCCTTTTTTGGCACACGATAACCAAGCACGAAGGAAGAAAGCAACAGAACGGAGGGGAAAAAATATAACACACGTTCCGGAAGCGATAGACAAGAAGGAGCGATAGAATCGTCTCTTTTTGCGGCCTTTTTTGCACAACGGTCCGCACATGCCGGTGTGTGCCGAGCAAACAAATCATCGAACAGCGGAACCGGATGGAATGAGACCCCGTTGAAGGTGAATAGACTGATCTTTCTAGAACGTGGAATGGAAATATTGTCCTGCTGAGGTGTGAGAATGGAGAAGAAAAAAACATTTCTTGAAAAGAATGTACAAACACCGAAAACTACCCTACAGCATGATTGTATGCTTTTGCGTGAACGCGTTATTTCTGTTTTCTTTTTCTTACAAACATAAAAATTCATGATTCTTGCGCAAAGGGAAAAGGCAACTGGAAAAAGCAAAGAAACACGCTAATGTTCTAAAAAACGAAAGAATGAAAAAGAATACCAATTCCTGGCCATGTTTTAGGTCACAACTTAAAACTTTTCAACGCATCTACCCCGTTCGTGGTCGTTGAAGAAATTAATTAAAGAACCATGTACCATGTTTGTCGACTACTGCTGCTGCTGCTTGCTACACTGATATGGTTCAGCGTCTTTTGGACAGAACCTACAGCAACATATGTGCTGTTAGTACCGATAGGGCGCGATAGTGGAACGAAACAAATCTGCTTTGTTTTTCTTTTATTGTTGTTCGTTCCTCTTCTTTTGCTTTATACATGTGTAGGTCTTATTCTGCACCACCAGGAGACAACAGATTAGGTAAAGATGTTGTAATTTGGAAGTTTTCTGTTCGAACGAAATCTTCACGCTCGCATCGCAAAGGCTTCAACGTCACGGTAGAGTGCGGTGTGTTATTTATTGATTTTACACTTAATTCTTTGACACAGCTGTCGTTATAAAAGTCGTATGCAATGTTAAACTGTAATACAACACGCCTGAAGTATTTAATTTTTTATCACATATTTCAAACTTAAATTTAATTATGTGGGCCTTAAAATGTTGTGATAGGATAATAATTTATTTTTGAGAAGTTAAGGAAGTCCTGAACTTTCCTAGTTGATTTGACACACCAAGATTTGAAGATCAAATCACATTAAAATGACACTAAAAATAATTTAAAAAAATTGTCTAAAAAGAGGTAAAATAAATTGGAGCAGTTATAAACTCATTTGAAATCAATAAAATTTGCTAGAAAAAAGGGTTTAGGAAAAAACAGTTTTTCCAAGCTATAAAACACTTAAAAATACGGTGGTAGTGAATTTTTTTTCATAAGGAACGCCCTGGCCATATTGCGTGTGGTAGTGAAATTTATATTCATCAAATCCGCATCTCGTTTGATTCGAACTTTCGCTTTTTTTACCTCAAAATGGACCTAGCTAGAATCTTGATACGGCCAGGCTGTTCTAACCGAGCAAAAAAAAACCTAGCTAGAAGCAGTTTTGTTGTACGGATTGCACAAAATTTTTACTCTTCCATAAAATAAATTATGTACTGAATAAATTCTCATTAACGTATAAAAATCAGTAAAAAGATGACAAAACACAACAAGAAATGTAAAAAACTTACATAAAATAAAATTTAATTTGTAAATGCTAGTTCAGCAAATGTTTAACATTTCCATACCCAAAACTCACTTTATCACAACTCACAACTCACTCACATTTTTATGTATTTATGTTTGATGAACCTTTGAAGTGATTTTATACTGACTCTATCGTGTTAAAGAATTACTATAACCAAACCACTAGTCAAGCCCAAATGCCGTAAAATGTCAGGTATGCCCTTTTCTACCATGTTATTGGTGTACTACTGATAATTGCTAACTGTACAACTTTCTTACTAAAAATGCTTTTTTGTTTAATTTCATTTTGCCTAATTATTTTTAACCTTTTTTACAATAAAACTACAAACAGATACGCTCCAGACGATTCTTTTTTATACCATTTTATAGTATGCATGTTGTTCTTCGGAATAATTAACAAATTTAATCAACTCTCAGTCTGTTACTAACGACGTCACTTCCATGTCTGGAACATGGCAAATCTTCCCAATTAAAAGCTTGTCCCATGAATGGTTTTTCTTTTCCTTCTTTCTGGTACCACATTTTTCACATTCTTCCCTTTTGAAATTTCTTCTTATCACCGTGTACCAGAGCCTCAAATCAATGCTCATTAAGGAAGCAAACGTAGCCGGTTGAGCTCTTAATAAATCACACACACACACACACCGCAATCCCCACGCGTGATGCTGGGTCAGTTCCGAGTTCCAATCACGATGCTGTGTCGTAGTGATGTAACAGCCCATGGTTGAGGGTACAATTGATTAAACGTGTAATCCCGACAAGGAAGATGATAACGGCTGCTAAAATTTCGACAACCATTGCGCCCGAAATTTACCGCCAAGCGTACCGGTGGTCAGTACGTGTGGACTGCTTGCTGTGAAAGGATGGAGCACAAATGTAGCTACTTCCCCATCTGGTTGCTAGTCGTGGCCGTGTGCGTGGTGTTTCTGGTTCGACATACAACCTACCCGAATGCGGGTGAGTGTAACCTGTTGCGAGCTAGTGGTTACTAGAATAGAATTAGCATTCCAGGGTGTGTGTTTTTCTGTTGTCTGTGATAGTTCTTCCTTCCATCGGCAAGTTTATGGCGGGTCCGCGACTTTTGCATACGGTTAGATTAGCAAAGGACCGACCGATTCCCTTACGTCTTGCGGAGTTTCATGATGGTGCCGGGTGTGATCGTGTCTGTACGGAGCAGGAAGCACCCCGGGTGTGCTATTTCCGTTGGTTCGCGGAACAATATGCCGCGATGGGATCGTAAGTATCGTTCTCGTTTACTTCAGCACAAGAGTTTGTCTTACATGGTACATGGCACATCGTGTTCCACCTCGACAGGGCGTGTGGTGACTGTCGTTGGGGTAACCGGAGCCACTGCTTTCACCCACAGTGCATCACGGCGGACGGTATGGAGCGTGGCGTGTTGGCACTTAACCGACGCATTCCCGGACCCTCCATACACGTCTGCCGGAACGATCTGGTCGTGGTGGATGTGATTAATCACATGGAGGGGCTTGAAACTACGATTCACTGGCACGGTGCACACCAGTACGATACGCCCTGGATGGATGGGGTGCCAATGATAACACAGTGTCCAATCCCGCACGGCACTGGCTTTCGGTACGCGTTTAATGCTTCCGAACCGGGCACCCAGTTCTACCACTCACACGCGGGCCATCAAAAAGCAAACGGACACTACGGATTGTTCGTGGTTCGATCGCCTAACGACATCAATCGGCAGCTGTACGATTACGATCAAAGCGAACATCACATCGTGATTTCGGACTGGACGCTCGATCTGGTGGAGAAATTTGTGCCAGGACTGCAGAGCAGTACGGTGCGGATGGACTCGATACTTATAAATGGGCGCGGGCGCCATTTCGATGTAAGCAAAAAGAGACTGCAAGTGCAAGTGTAACAGTGCAACTGGCGTGATCTCATTTGAATATCTCATTTATTCTGCAGGAAGAGGAACAAGAACTGCAAGTGCAAGCACCATTAACAGTGTATCGGGTGAAGAAAGGTTTTCGCTATCGTTTTCGATTGATTAGCAGTGGCAGTCAATTTTGTCCCTTCCAGCTACAGGTAAGTAGTGTGAAAATAGTTTACAAAATCGAGGAAATTAGTGGAAATTACATAATTTTACGAACAAAAAATACCTATATTTAAAAAAAGTTATAAACCATTCCAACAAATATTACGAAATTACCAAAAATTTGTTGTCGGTAGAAAATTGAACTTAGCGCAAAAAAATGAACTGATATTGATTTTCATTAACATAAAACCTGCATCTAATTTAATTTGAACCCTGCTTCTTGGAAGCTTTAGAATTAATCTTAGCTAGAAGCAAACATATTGTGCTTGATGCACCAAGTCTGTACTTTCCCATAGCTATTATTTGTGCCGAATTAAGTATCCACAAATGAATAATTCAAACTTTGGTCGAAAAACCAGACGTCAATATGAGCTGATAATATTTTCTTTATAGATTTAAAAAAAACTACAAGTGAGAAAAAAACTTTACAAAAACAGCTCGTTGGACTGGAGAAAGAACGTGTTTTTGCACACTTTCAATACAGTATATTAGAAATTTTATTATATTTCGATCAAAACAAAACATTTGTTTTTTGCAGCTTAACACTAGAAGTACCAAGCGTTTTAAGCGGTTTTCGTTCGTGGTTAATTTTTGAACAATTTCAAAGAGCTTTAGTATATTTTATTGTTTATTGGAGATCGTACGATAGAATATGTATGTAAAATTCATCTTTCAACTACCTTAGCATTGTTTAACCTCAAAAAATATTGTGACGAAAATGAAGCGTTGCACTCAAAATGACGGTCAATCTAATGTTAAGAACGACCAGACAGTATCTATACTTATTTTTACCATGAAGCCGAATAGCCAGTTCTTCAGTGCATTTAATCACACACAACCCCGCCCCTAAACCCCCTAAACAGATTATAAGATGACCGGAAAAATTTCAATAATACTCTATAAATGGTGTGAAAATAGCCTACAAAATTCCAAACAAAAAATTAGTTTAAAAAAATGTTAAATGATTTTCAAGCAATTAAGTGAATGATATAAATATTCAACCACAACTAAAAACATGTTTTATAAATTAGCATTGAGTAATTTAAAGTATACTTTTACGAACAACTCATTCTAATGCTTTTGCTGTTCCTTTCATTTTCCTTTGCACGCGCCACTTCATTATCGGTAGTCGCAACGCACTATATGAATAGCGTTCTTTTTCCATTGATTTTACTCCCATTGATAAATGCTAACAACTTCCGAACATTTCAGATTGAAAACCATCGAATGCAGCTAATTGCCACGGATGGAGGCGCCGTGAAGCCCACCATGATCGATACGCTCATCTCCACCTCGGGCGAACGGTACGACTTTGTCCTGTCGGCAAATCAGAAATCAGGTACGGCTGCATCATTCCCGTTCCCGTTCCCGTTCCCGTGCTCGCACGAATCATTAACTTTTAACCATATTCCACCAACCTTCTCCATTCTCCACCGTCCGCTCTTTGTAGGTAACTACTGGGTGCGAGTCCGTGCCATCGGCTTTTGTAACGTCGAGCGAAGGGAAGAGTTTGCCGTCCTGTCGTACATCGATGAAGCGGACAGCGTGTCGGTAGAGGAACTAGCCTACCCGAAGCACACGCCACCTACCTGGGACAAACGATTCCCTACGGGGACGGTAAGTGAACGTCTAATCGTCACCCACGCTCGCCACCCGAATAGCTTCCAGCGAATTGGCAGACGTGGAACGTGTCAACGTATCTGTTGGACCGTGTAGCACCCACAGCATCTACGTTCTAGCCCACGATGAAAAGGACTATTCGCAAAGTAAACGAAACGATCTAGCTGGTTAACATATACCCGGGGAATAGCTGTTACGTCTTCTTCCACGGCTAACCGAAACAAACGACGTTCATTACGCGTTTATTTTGTTTTGCTTTTTTTTGGCCCATCTAATGCTTTTCTTTTTTTTCTCCTGTTTCATCGTTTAATCATTATCGCCCACTTATCTCCTTGGCCAAACGTTTAGTGGACTGGTCGCATTACTTTTCCTGGGTTTTTATTTTTTGCTCTCCGCTGGATCGTTTCTCTTTCTTTTTTTTTCCATTTCTAACGCGATCGGTAAATAGCTTCATTTATTTGAATAAACAACTTCATTTAGCTCTTACTCTGTAGGTGTATAATTTAGTGCAGTGAAAAATGTGCGCATTATCTTCGGGAAAAAAGCTGTTTCGTGCTTTGTAACGAGATGGCGCTTGCTTGTATATTACGTTCAAAGAACTGATGTGTTTAGTGGCTCAATTGAATTTCTTCAAAACATACATTACTGTACTTTCCCTCTTTTTTCTATTTGTGACTTTTTTTCCTTTTTATTGCTTTCTTATTGTTATTGGAGCATTTTGTTTACCTGTTCTTAGTTATTCATAGTTGGCTAACTTTCTGCGAAACCACGAGATAAAGCCAACTTTACAACAATGCAACTTTAATTAATCAATTTTTACTAGTTTTTTTTTGGTCAATTTTTTGTTTTTTTTCTAAATCTTCTTCTTCTTCTCTCTGCGAGGCGCTTGGGGGGTACAATAGAGAAATCCAGCTTCCTGGGCCTTCCCCTATTACTCCACCGTATTGGGCTCACGCTCCAAAGCCTCAAAGTTTTCCCGGACAGGCAACACAGGCCATATGTCCCTTTTTCTAAGTCACTTCATGGTTTGTGTGAATGTACTTTAATGTAATGTTCTATATGTCTTTCAATATTTATAAAGACCGGCCATATTGATTACAATTATCGGAGATTTAAACTACAACACACATCACATTGGTTAACACTTTTCTTCTCAGATCCGTCGAGGTCGAGTTTTATTATTATAATATTCGATTTTTTTTTAATATATTCGACCGTTTTCAAACGAATAAAACCTGAAATAAACCTGAAAAATACTAAAAGAGCTTAGCTACAACACATCGTTAAATCAACCAATAATTTTCATACTAAAGAACCATAATATTTAGGACGATATTACCTAGGAGTGGTTACGTACTTATTGCTCTGAGCTTCCCCAAAAATTTCCCAATTTTATACAAATGTGAACGTATCGGACCTTGCTAGGCTATCAGCCGAGAAGCCCATTCATTAGCAAAAGTCCCCCCTACGGATAAATGTCGAACCACTCGACATGCTCCGTTTCGAGTGGCCAAACACTACGTAACAGCTTACGAAGAAAAGCTTTCCTTCATCCAGCCGCATTACCTGTTTGTAACACATCAAGTTTAATAACACCACAAACAAAACAAAAAAACACGAGTGTGGCAAAAATAGTCATTACTAATAACGATCCACTTGCCCGGCACGGCACGGCATTGAGCAAAGCGTGATGTAACACTGGTGACTGCTTCCGTTCCGTTCCGTCACGCCAGGTACTCAACAATCCAAACGCCACGTGCTACGTACCGGACGATGGCGATCTGTGTGTGGCCGATCTGGAATCGCACGAAGTCCACCGGGACGATGCACTGATCGATGCGGCCCCGGACAAAACGTTCCGCATCCTGTTCAACACGTTCACCGCCGATCCGGCCATTCTGTTCTCCGACCAAGGTTACGTCCGGTACATGAGTAAGTGTTGCGCCCGCTCAGTGACACCGAAATAGCGACACGCCGGAACAGCGTGTCGTAACGTTGGTTTTGTCCATTTTGGTTACAATTTTTGCTCTGTTTGTGTGTGTGTTTGCGTGTGTATTTTCCCAGCCGTCGTACTCACGCTCAACAACATTGGCGTCACGAACAACATCAGCATGGTGTTCCCGGACTTTCCGCTGCTCACGCAACCGGAACTGATTGGCGGCGACGGGATGTTCTGCAACAACACGCACCGGCCCGAGCGCTGCAAACCGCACCACGCCTGCTTCTGTCTGCACCGGCTGAAGGTGGCCCTCAATGACGTGGTCGAGATGTCGCTGATCGACGACGCGGAAGGTACCGATATTGGGGCTTCTAGCACGCTACTCCTACTACTATTGTGCGCCAACCGTACCGTCTCTAATCTGACCATTTCTCTTGCTTTGCTGCTCCATTGAATAGTCGTCCGCGATCTGTACCATCCGTTTCATCTGCACGGTCACCGTTTCATCGTAACCGGGATGGGTCAACTGCCACAGTTCCGGACGCAGAGTGAAAAGGTGGACTTTGTCGAGCGGAGTCACCGGCATGCCCGCACGATGCCCAGTGACCATAACCCACCTTACAAGGATACCGTATCGGTACCATCGCGTGGCTACACTCGCATCCGCTTCCGGGCGGACAATCCAGGTAAATGGCAGGGCACGGGATGGGGAACGTTTGTTCGTACCATTTTAATTTTACACCCATCATCTACATTTTTTTCTGTTTGTTTGCTTCCTCTCTGTCTCGTCAGGATTTTGGCTGGTACACTGTCACTTCGAGTGGCATCTCGGTATCGGGATGAGCTTTGTGCTGCAAGTGGGCGAGGTAGAGCAGATGAAAAAGCCCCCGAGGGACTTTCCACGATGTGGCAGTTACAAACCGGACATCTACTCACAGCACTAGAGGGACGTGTGTGTGCGTTAATAATGGTTGTTTTTTTTGTTGTTGTACGAAGGAAGAAGCCCAACCTTCATGGAAATCGCAGCCATACGATCAGATTGTCATGCGTGGTGCTCAACCTACAAGCTACCCATGGATGCGTATGCTTCAGTGAACAGCTTAATACAAATAGCAAATCTAAAATCATGCGACCAAGCGTACAGATTGGTCATGTGGTTGTAATTTTTATGGTTTTTTTTCGTGTAATTTATGGAATGGTAGTTGATAGCAGTGTGACAAAGTGAAATGTATTATTATATTAGTGATGTAAGAATAGATTAATTGCTTAACGTTATCTTACCTCAAATAGTCAAAACTTTTTATAGTAATCAATAATGCTGATTTTAGGATATGTGAAGTTTTCAATTAAACTGTTAATTTTCATACTGCGAGCAGTAAGCTTTAATAAAAATAAAATAAACAATTTTTCAATAGAATGTATGTAATATTTGAAGCTTTTCAATAAAATCTATTGGTATTAGGATAATTTTCCAATTTCATTTGCATCTACATAAAGTCTACCCTATAAAATTAAATCCAATTAATGGAAAATTAATTATTCATCCAAATTTTGATACATTTACAAGGGTTTTAATATTCTGCCGATCCACTTATCATACTTTTTTATTCCTTGATTTGTACAGCCATTTACCTGAGATTGGTGTGAACTCTATACGCAATATTTCAATTATTGCGAGGTTGCCAACTAATTGTTCTGAATGTCGTTTTTCAGTGGAAAATATTCTGTGTCCAATTGAAGATTTTTTCTGAACTCTACTTTACATCGTATGCAATTATTTGAGAGAGAGAAAAAAAGCGATCGATTCACCATCAGTCGACGAACATTTATTTATTCACTATAACAAAAGTAACGAGAAAATCCACCGGAAAATTTTAGGAAATGATACTTGACGTTATAGAGATACTCAACATGCCCAATAAATCAATTTACCATAATTTAATTTTATTTTTATTTTTTGTTTTGTTTGGAATTTTTCATCATGATAATGTACCATTCTATTCTAAAATAAATGGAACGATTTGATTTTGTCCTGAATTCAAGATGGATTCGTTTATCGCTGGAATGTTTATGATTTTATGACGAATTTATACGTATTTCAGTTTTTCTAGTTTTTGTTTATCCGGTCCAGTTTGATCAGAAAAACTAATCATTAAAATTTTCAGCTTCTAACAATAATAAATAAATTCTTCGATGCTGAGCCCGGATACCACGCCGGAAAGTATGCCACATTTGTTATCATTCTTCAGCAATCTAAAGCAGAATTTAGATAATCTAAATATCTGACTGATTCACAAAAAATCATAATTAAATTATAAAACTGATATACTGATCCTACTGAACTGATCCTATACGAAATAAATTGTCAATATGAAACAGTTTTTCTGAGTCCAATCTACGGGCTCAACGATTTGGGTAAGTAAGTGGCAAAAGTGTAGAAACCGAAACCAAAAATTTGTCTATAAATTATTAAAATTGTACCTTATTAAAGGTACAAGATAGGTAAATTTGACGAATTTATGTAAGGTTAAAAATTCGATTTGCCGAAAAAACCCGACTGAATGTTGTCGACCATAAGAAGTCAAGAATTCTACTACTTCTTCGCTTCATTTGTCACTGTTGGTTTTATTCCTCTTTTTAATACTATTCTCTAAACTTAGTTCAACATTTCATACCTTTGTTCCGAACAACAAACCCTTACCCGATCTTCAAATTTAAATCAAAATTAAACAGAATTCCACTTTGCACAACGAATGAAGATTACTTAGCGACTAATCGTAACAACAAGCCTGGCACGTAAGTTATGCAAACAGCTCAACTGTATAAATGATACGAAAGATAAAGATACCTTCATTGGAAACACAAACAGCAGTGCACAACTAACGTCACACTGTCCCGCAGGGCGTTTACGATGCCTTTACAACCAAGGGGAACAACTTGTACTTCTGCATGCGAACCGCAAATCGCTAATACCTTTCGTCATCATTTCTGTGTCTCTGCATCCCATTTGGCGTACCTACTTAGCACCTGAGATTGCAATCGGGATGCGCTAGTTTTGCGTTCCCGCGAGGAAGAGCTGCCGACTCGAGGAATTGCGGTGGAAGATGGTGTCTGGTTCTGTGTGCGGTAGTGACGATGGGATTCTCAGGGTGGGAAAATGTGTGATGCTATTGCTGCACCGCTAAGACTGCCATATCACGATGTATCTTTCCAGGAATCGATCTCTTGGGAAGGTAGCGCTGGTAGTTACTAGCAGTAGGATTATATGTTTATCACACACAACCGAAGTACTTCGAAAGGGGTTTTGAAGATCTTTTAGACAAACTCTTAGCTGCACGTTGTTTGATCT
This sequence comes from Anopheles funestus, assembly GCF_943734845.2. Taxonomy (NCBI): domain Eukaryota; kingdom Metazoa; phylum Arthropoda; class Insecta; order Diptera; family Culicidae; genus Anopheles; species Anopheles funestus. The sequence goes on along the minus strand of NC_064598.1, from coordinate 68,724,962 downwards.
TAGGAAATTACAACCAGGTTTACCTATTTCTTGCTAAAAATATTCTACAAGCGAGCTTGTCTATAGCAACAATGTTACATCGTTGTAAATGGATTTTGATCTTTGCTAAAAAAAAACATTACACTTCCTGGTATCGTTTTCCCCGAAACGGGGAAGGGAAATTGACAGGATTTCCTTATTAATTTCTAATCGCTTTGTTTTGACGCGATAACCTCTCGCCACATAATAATGATACAGTTTGTACTCTGTCCACTTGTTCTACCAATGCTACTGTACTGTACTATTTTACAACTTCCTCAACAAAGCTGCATTTCTATTTGAAGAGCATCATGATCCTGATATGCGCTTAAAACCGGTAGCTTTCAAGCTACTTCACCGATGGGTAGGGATGAAAATAAAAATTATTGCGACATAGAACTCCGATTTCGTGAAATGGACACCAGACCCGTGGGGGTCTGTGCTATAATCGGGCGTGGGATTTCCCTGCAACAAAACCAGCGAAAGCAGTAAAGTGAAGCCCTCACCCCCGCCCTTTTACGGTAGAAGGAGTGCAGGACGTCACAAATCTTATCTCGAAAGCACTAAAGCTGTAAGTAAAGCCTCACGGCTTATACTATGCACGGTCTCTCGAGAACCTCGTACGTACCAGTGTCGACGAGACATTCCGTTATAAATAATTTCTTCCCATTAACCGACAGGTCAGTGTTACAGTGAGTTCCCATCGCAGTGCATGGTCTCCCACTGTTCTGGGTTGCATCGTTTGAATATTTCGTATAAAAGCATCTTTCAAACATTTGTGTGTTTGTTCGGAATTGTAATTTAGAATCAGGATCAGTGCGATGATGATTCTGCGATCGGCAACGTTAGTGATTCTTACTGTGATAGTCGTGTGTGCCACGAGTGCAAGTGCTGCTCAGAGCTGGCTGCAAGCGTTACTTAAATCAACGAACGGTACGCTCGATGTACGCGCATTTCCGGGCGAACAATGTTTACGCCAGTGTGACGAAACACAGCCACGGATCTGCTACTTTTCCTGGACGATGGAACACTACCACGTGATGGGACCGTAAGTCTGAACATCATAAAATTTGCGTTGAATGATTTACATACGGTTGCAACTGACGTACCGTGCCGCTATAAAGCACAAATGTAACGGAATATGGCCGCTGTGTACTTAGTGATATAATCCATCATCCATCCAGACAGCTGAAAGATATTGCACCATAGAAACGTCGCGTGAAGTTCAATGCTAATAGACGCTGTTCGTTGCGTATGCCGTAAAAAACACAACACTGCTGTACATCGATGACTAACGAAAGTGTGCCATAAAATCGCCAACTACTGCATTTCCCAAAAACTTCCTCCACTTTTGTTTCAAGATTTTTAGTACGATGCACTTAGGCAGCTAATGAATCATGTAAACTATTTGAACAAAAAAAAATACAGCAAAAAGGCAAGACAGGTACTCCATCGATGACTATTAGATTGTTAGTATGCGCGTGCTAAAAGCTCTAACGCAAACAGTACGTGAAGTGCGTCGACCGTCAGAAGTGTTCCTTTTGTATCTCTAAAGCTTCATTTATATTTAGTATGCAACTCAGAAATGCGAATATCACGAGGATTTTGTAATGCCTAATTTGAGCCACCTAAAGTGTGTTAGGCACTTGTTGTGTCTTACAGACATTCCAACAAATCGCTAGATCTCCTGAAGTGCCTTTGTCATCAGCATGTGCCAGAATAGATTAACCTGCTAAGAGATGGATTTTAACTCTAAAGCTCAAAAGGAAATGATAAGCTAGGATAGTCACGCATACGAACCAGTTTGAATCTGAATTACTTAATCACACGTTATCGGATTAAAATTAATTTTCTATCTCATCCTTTGCTATCTCCTCCAGTGCTTGCCGTAATTGTGCTAAAGGTAATCATACCGACTGTTACCATCCTGCTTGCATAACAGCGGACGGTGTCGAACGGGGTGTGATGAGCCTGAACCGCAACATTCCCGGACCACCGATCAACGTTTGTCATAACGATCTGATCGTCGTTGATATGACGAATGCAATGGCAGGCACATCGGCGTCTATCCATTGGCATGGTCTTCATCAGCGTGCTACACCATACATGGACGGTGTGCCCTTCATTACGCAGTGTCCGATCGGGTTTGGAAATACCTTCCGGTACGCATTCCTAGCCACCGAACCTGGAACACAGTTTTATCATTCACACTCCGGTCACCACAAGGTGAACGGACACTACGGAGCACTGATTGTACGTGAGCCTCGAAAAGCCGACCCGAATGGTGATCTGTACCACTATGATACACCGGCACACGTGATAGTGGGTTCCGATTGGATGCATATCGATGGGGAGATGTTTATGCCGGGATTACCATCCGCTGGAGGTATTATGCCGATCAATCTTCTTATAAACGGTCGCGGTCAATTCTACGATCGCAAGAAGAACGAAACCACCGATGTCCCGCTGGAGGTGTATACAGTGCGCCGCGGAGCAAGGTTCCGATTCCGTTTCATCAATGCGGCTAGCCATGTTTGTCCACTGCAGCTACAGATCGAAGATCACATCATGGAAGTGATCGCTAGTGATTCGTTCCATCTGCAGCCCCGGAAAGTCGATACGTTGATCTCTACGTCTGGTGAACGATACGATTTCGTGTTGGAGGCAAATGGACCAAAAGGTATGATCATCTCTAGAGACTTACACCGAAGAATTGATTCTTAACAGGAATTCATATTTATTATTAACAGACACCTATTGGGTACGTTTGCGAGCTCTTGGGCCTTGTGCTGATCTAGAGCTGGAACAATTTGCCGTACTACGATACACCAGTGGACCGAAGGAAAATGATGCCTTCCCAAATACTTCACCTCCACCATACGAACAGCAATTTCCTAATGTTGCCACGGCTAACCACCCAAATGCGACATGCGGACGGCCAGAGTTTGGTGATTATTGTATTACCGACTTCCAAGCATACGACACAGACGAGAATGTCATCAACGGGACGCCAGATCATCAGCTTACGTTCGGTTTCGTTAACAGTCTCGTGACCTTTCAAAACATGTTCGAGACACATCCGTACGAGCACTTTATGAGTAAGTGTAGTATACCCTTTAAATGATTCCACTTGATTTGATCGTTTGTATTTGCATTTTCTAACTCTCTCTCTCTCTCTCTCTCTATTACTGAACAGATATCCATGGCTCGGTGATGCTTCAAGGTGCCATTAACAACCTTAGTTTATCGTACCCACCATTCCCACTACTTACCCAACCCGAGGAAATCGATGAGAGCATGTTCTGTGATGAAAACACCCGTCCAGCTCGGTGTGCCGATCGAAAGCTCTGCACTTGCACCCATCGTGTCAAGATCGAACTGGGCGATCTCGTTGAACTGTACATTCTCGATCTAACACCTTCCGTCAACGATCTTAACCATCCTTTCCACCTTCACGGTTACCAAATGTTTGTGATGGAACTGGGACAGGATCGACGGGTGCCAGTAACGTTCGAGATCGCACAACAAATTGCACGACAGCGCTTACTTCAGCGCAACACGGTCCTTCTTCCGCCACGGAAGGACACGGTCTCGATACCGAGCCGTGGATATGCACGCGTACGCTTCCGTGCAAACAATCCCGGCTTTTGGCTCATGCACTGCCACTACGAATGGCATACCGCCGTCGGTATGGCACTAGTACTGCAGGTAGGAGAAACAACCGATATGGTTAAGCCACCGGCAGGCTTCCCGAAGTGTAACAGCTACACACCCCCGGTAGATCAGCTGCTTCAGGAAGCTTTGTGAAAAGTCGTCGAATTTCAGTGTGGATTAGCGTTGTGATAGCATATACATACATAAAACACTATTTATTCTAGCTACTTGATATGGGCTCTGGATGAGTCCGCTTATCGATCGCTGCTCAGCTGCATTGATCTAGTGTAATAAATTATTTGAAGCATCCTCAAGCACCCTGTGCACACTTTCTTTCAACCTTTGTTTGAAGAGGTTGAGATTCCAAACATACACCACTAAAAAAACACGGTTAGAAAGTAGCTCGAATATTTATTTAGTGCAATGTGAGAGATGTACTAAGCAGGGAACTATGGGCAGTGATGTCTAGACTAATGGTATTGTTGTATAGGTAGAATTATATCTCAATAAACTAGTCATATTTTATCAGTAAAATTGAATAGAGTTTATGTTTTTTTTTACATCGCTCATTAACCTACTTACTTATTTAGTAGCCACTAGAAATACTTTCATGATATGGATCTCAAGTACCTCAAAATCTCTTATTATGAAGCACTGCCATTTACAAGTCGGCAATACTCTTATGCTTTCTGAAAAGCCATCTTAAATTGGAAACTTTATTATTATTGGAAGGTAAACATTCGGTTACACTTTCATGACGTCACCAAATATCCTGAAGGTTCCATATCATAGACATTTTCAAAGATGAATTCAGCTTACTAAACTTTATTACTTAACAAGCTGTTCTGCTGAACCATTTATTTATGCCTTTCTTTATCTACTTATCCAGATTCATCTTTTATGAACCTTACATTTTGTATTGCTGAATTTAATATTTAGCTGTAATTCCATGATTATCTGTACTTTGTTCTTCCAACGAATGATTTTTATTCGGCTCTCTTTAATGGCAAGTTTGCAGTAAAATTGATCAATTTCACCTTCTAAGGAACACATTAATCCCACTTCGTCAGGAATTTTGATTGGTTGTGGTCAGAATCATTGAATCAAGGCGGAAAATTACATTGAATTACCATTCCCAAGTTACATATTTGCTATTTATTTCCGAGAATATTATCTAAAAATATCTTTACTCTATGTTATACGAACACAGAACTATTGACGTAGAAAAAATGTTGAGGGCGAATTTATCTTAAAACAAGTTGTTTTAAAAATTTGCCCTCTCTTTAAAACTTTCTATTAGTATTAGTGTCTTAGTATTTTGTGAAAAATAGCTTTTTATATCTACCTACCTTGTGTTATTATCTCAATTTAATTTCGATTCCGGAGTTTGTGTTTGAACAGCACAAAAATCGTTTTATTTCTTGAGAAAATTACCAGATGTGCTGCTTCAATTTGTGAGGAATAATTCCTAAGCTCATACCTATGATATAATGCTTTTACTAACAAGAGACTCACTCACATCGAAAGTAAGCGCACTGAATTATTTACCATAGACAGTTTTTTTAATAGCTGTTCAAGTACACCCCAGATGCAATTTCCACATCCCGAGTTCTTTGTTGTCTCGACACGGTACACGTTTAGAGATTACATCTCAAAACTCTATTCTTATCCAAACAAAATCACGGCGCGTTCAAACCCCCGGTCTCCAGAAGCACTTATTGAGACACCATCACTCCTGCCGTTAGGCTAATAATGGTACTTGACTATCGAACCTTTGGCCCGCGTCTGTCTGGTTCCTCTCGTGCAAACAGTCCTTTGACCCTTTAACACTCCCGGCATCAACACAAACCGCCAGTAAGAGTCAACGATCTGTGAAGCCCGGATACGATTATCGTTTATGCTGATACGGTAAGCAATCAGGACTCGCATTCAAACGAGCCTGCTGGCAACAAGATAAAGAAGCGAGAGGAGAGAATAAGAGAGAGAAAAAAACCACCCACCGGAAGCAAACTCATTCCTGCAGATACACTGCACCGTGTATCTCTGTTAAAACGGAAGTTACCCTCACCTCAGGGAACCCTCGACAAAATTTAGCAGAAGTGGGAGTAGGGACGCTGTTCGGATAAGTGCTCCTACAATGAGCACTCAAATGGATCGAGACGAAGTGACAGAATCGGAGGGAAAGAAGGGAACCAAAACTTGGCAAGCATTTCTTCATCCTGGTTGCACCAAACGTTCCCCGGAGCAGAAACAGACACTCGAGTGACACAGACCCCATGCACACACACATACATTATCAGGGGTAGGAAAATTCGTGTAGCAGAGAAAGGTTTTAAATTTCAATTACATTGCACACTCGGTTGCTTCATCAGCACTCACTACAAACGCGAGATTGTTACGATAGCGATGTACTTCCTGAGGACGTAAAGGCGCACGTCACCGCGTGTACGCGTCACCGGTACGCGCCATTGTGCACCCGGTAAACCGTTTATCAGCAACAAATTGACACACACACACTCGCGCACGCGAGCGAGGGTGAGTGCTTGAAAAGCACCGGAAACGCTTATCTGCTTTCGTCACCGATCTTTCCATCGAGGAGGTTCACGTTTCTCTCTATCTCTATCTCTTTCACCACATGTGCTTTTATCCTCGAAAAGCGTCAAGATGGGTAAACTGGTAGTCAGTGTATCAGGTGGTTTGATGCGAGATGGAAAACCCGATGAAAGCGAATTCGTGCAGCGATCAGTGCAAAAGTGTGTAATCCTTCTGCCGTTACATGCATTAGAGATTCTTGCCAGGGTGTGTGGAACTCCATTGTCAATAAAATCTCACGAAGTAGCGAACTTTAAGGTTGAAGAGATTGAAAGCGATAAGACTTCAGTGGGGAATGAACGAGCCAAGCCAGTCCATTAATCACGTTCATGCCCTGGCATCGGCTGTGTGGAGAAGATTTCTTAGTAAATTAAAATGTTCCACCAGATGAAGGTGCTTAATGATAATTATCTTTCTACTATTGACACGAGTAAGCTGTAAGCCGGCAGTTAGTGAACTTGCTAGCTGGTAGGAATGTGTGCGATAATGAACAAAAACCCCGCTAACAACTGGATAGGAATTAAAATCCTAATGAACCATTGGTTCAAAAGCTTCAATGTAACCACATGGGCATGGGTTAAGCCTCATGTTCTTTAGAAAGTTCTACTAACATCCGTACAGCGGCATAATAGTACATGTAGTACATAGCTGAGCACAAACTCTCACACACTTTCCCATTATTCACGCCCCGTACAAAATGGATCTATAATTCACCACAAACATACACCGACCCAAACGTCCCTGCCCTGCCATTCTGCCATCTTCGTCCGAATCTCCATTACAGCGTACCATCACCGTATCGCCGGAACATGGCATCATAAATCCTTTTGCTGTGGGATATACGGTGTAGTGCATAAATAAAATATTTCCAGCCTTAGCCTAAAGATGTGGCGCGGTACCGTTAACCGTACGGATGATCTACTACCTACCCAGAAAGGATCAGAGAGGAGAAGAAGAAAAAAACTCACCCCCGCGAGCACGTCAAAGGAATTCCTGTTCCATCCCGAAAACGTTGACCAGCTCCACGGGAGAAGTATTTCACGCTTCAAAGAGCCTGCGGACTTTGTTGGTTTGGAAATTTTAACAGACACATTCAAACCGTAAAGGTGTTGAATGGGAACCAAGGGCAGTAGTACAACACACGCTTCTGGTGGTTGGGTGTGGGCAAGGGTAATTTGGTGTTTGCAATTCGGTGCTTGGAGTTTCGTTCGTTTTTTTTTCCTTTTTTTTGGGAACAATCTTATCCATCTTACACTTTTGGTTTTTGGTTCCTTTTTGGGAGTTTACAGCAACATCTTTATGGACGTACTAAATATGTTTACCAACGAGGTAGACACCACTCGTTTCGGCACGGTTAAGTTCCAGTAGGAGGAAAGATAACATGAAGCCCAGCTAGACGAGTACTTGTTGATCGTTAGTGAAGCTATTTTGGAGCTTCATCCATTTTTTAATACTTTCAACAGGCACTTCCGAAAGGCGAAAGGCTGCTACGTTGTTGGCGATGCATCTCTTATCACCATTTCAAAATCTTTACCGGAACAGTAGTGTTTAAGAATTAAAGTCAATCTAGATCTTCATCTCTATTCTGATCCGCTATCGTTATGATGCGACTTGATAATAGTATATCCTCTTTCGTTTCATTGCAGACACAATTAGATGGTGCACACTTTCAGGCATTGCATCAACTTCAGCACATGAAACAACTTTAAAAGATCACGTTTTTGTGGTTTCGCTTAACAATTGCAAGGTTAAAGAAATATTGAATACGGTTCGAAATGACTCATTGAAATGCATAGGACAATGGGTTGTTCACACCATTATAAAGCATTCAAATTTATCGAACCCTTCTCAAATCCCCTTTGACCGTATGGGTTGGAATGGAACGTGTTATAAACGGCATCATCCCAGCACCATTAGCACAATTGGGCACTATTGCAGGCGTTGCAGGAAGATAGCTGAAAATAGAACCCTCCCTTTTCGTCCGTAGTGCATCCGTAAGCGAAGGTTATTCGGATAGCCTTTCGCCAGGAAATACCATTTACCAGGGGGATACGATACGAAGGAACGATGTTCGAGATACGCGTAGATAATGTTTGAAAACGTAGAAAAAATAGTAGTTCCCTCATCAAATACTGCTGCTACTCCTCGCATGGACCTTTCCCACTAACGTGATTACATCCGAGCGACAAACGACGATGACGATGAACGCAACCGAAGCAGCTTATCCGTGCAGTAAGTGCAGAACGGTTAACCACATTGAATTACAACCCATTTGTCGTATGTGCGGTCAAAACGACAAGATTCGAGCCGGGTTGGATGGGTTAGAGCGGTCTGTACGTGGTGAAAAGAAACCCCATCCGGATGTCATAAAATTACCGTAAGAGCATTTATCGAGAAAATAGCTTTTTGCAGCAGAAAAATGACGAAGGAAAAACATGCATCAGCGAGAAAATCCGCCTCGCAGGTATGGAGACCGGTTTTCTTCTCGTACCATGTGTAGTTAGAGTGTAAGTGGGAATGCTGTTTCTTAGAAATTATTTCCAAACAATTTTCATGTAATTGTTTCCTGTGTTCCTGTGGAGGTTGAAAGTCCTTTCCGCGTGTAAAACGGGCGTAATGGTGGATATGTTTAAACCGAACTGGCAAATGAAAAGACAGTACGAGAGGAGTATGGAATGCTAATTGATTTACCATTGACCTTGACACTGAGATACTGGGACAGATATTCCCCTGTCTGAATGGCTTGATCTGGATGGTCTTAATATGAAGTAAATTTAACCAACATTGCATTAAAATATTAAACGTAATTAAATTCAAATCAATCGAATAGGTACATATTTCATCAGAAGATGTTTGTTTTATCTTTACATGATGTAAAGACCGCCGTTACAAAAACTCATTTACTCACACCACGCTTTCATTTTCCAACGGAATGCATATCGAATTTAAATTTAAATAATCGTTTAGTACAGTTTTAGTACAAAACTCAGCTGTAGAATTCAACTACCGACATTAGAACCAATTTGATGTACTCTGCACAGTGTGACAAAATAATACAACATGTTGATTTTTTCGTAATACATTTTACCTAAATATCTGTTCATTAGGCAATGGATTTGTTCAAATAACAGCAGAATTTTTATGCTAATTTCTCAGAGTGTTTGAAACACTTTTACACTCTTGGAATGAAGGGTTTCCTATTAATTGTTTTAAATTACAAAAACATTTTCCATTTGTATGACCCATGCTATGCCACTGTGCTACGTAAGCGCATTTGATTGTTTTGTTTTGGCTATCCAAAGCTAGGCAAGCAATAAAAACGTGACAAAAGTGCTGTTTTCGCAAGTTTTTTATTGCTTTATTTGCTAGAACACAGTGCCCATTCAACAGGTTGAATGTTATTTGTTTTGTAGTACTAAAGCACTACGCATATTCATGGTTCACAATTTTCTTCACAGCCAGTTTGCAGCTGATCATGTCATCTCGGCCACAAGTTTATTTAACTCGGAAGGAATGTTTCAGTGCATGCCACCGGTTACATAGGTTAGTTACCGGTACAATATGGTAATGATATGATATAGCAATTCTTTTCAACTATATCCATTTCTTCTACTGTAGTCCCTTCCTGAGTGAGGAAGTGAACCGACAGGTGTACGGCAAGTGTAACAATCCTAACGGGCATGGACACAACTATACCGGTACGAACTAACGGTATGCCGAACCTTGAAGCATGTTTTCTACCCTTTCGCTCTTTGTTTCCAGTGGAGGTCACGGTACGTGGCCCAGTCGATAGCAAGACGGGCATGGTCATGAACATAACCGATCTTAAGGAGTACATGGATCAAGCAATCATGAAAAAGTTGGACCATCTAAACCTCGATAAAGACGTGCCATACTTTAAGAATCTGGCCAGCACCACGGAGAATGTGGCCATCTTCATTTGGGATAGCTTGAAGCTAATCATGAGCAAACCAGAGCTCTTGTACGAGATAAAGATATACGAAACGGACAAAAACTCGGTCATTTATCGGGGTGAAAAGCATTCGGTTGGGCATCATCATCACCATGACACGGTAAAACATTCCCGCGTTACAAACTCATCGGAAAACTCGTCGAATCTTTCGTCCGATTCGGACGGTTAGAGACGTTTTTGAAGCTGTGACCAGTATTGCATACAATCAATGCCTAGATCTGAAACGCCTACATCCCATGACCAGACGATTCCTGTGCAAGTATATTTTTTTCGGGCCTTGACAAAAGAATGAACTCGCCACCAGTACTTTTAGGAGCTAATAAAAATGTTTCCATTTAGCACTGCTTTATTAAAACTGTTGCATGTACCAATCGATGTTAAACCGAGTGATAATTTAAATAATTTAATTTGCTTCTTTCTATCACACTGTCGCCTAAAGCAACGATTAAAATCATAGTTCTAGTATCACTCTTCGTTGTTGAACTCAATACCCTATACGGTTTCTATGTACACGTTTATCAACAAACGGTTATGTGGCGGCTGGAACGAAACCGTTGGAAGCAAATTCTACTACAATTCCTTTCCGCTCTTTGCTGTGATAAAACCTCGTGTGTGTGTGTGTTGTGTGTAAAGCGTTCTGTTATCATTTTTTGGTACGTTTACAAAACTTCTTACTATTCCTGCGTACGATGGATGGCTAAACCATGTGCTACGTAATGAATGTACGAAGTGCATTATTTTGGCATGCTTAGAGAGAGAGAGAGAGACGAGAAGAAATTTCCTAGACAAATTTTAACTACACCCAACTCGAATCAACATTTAAATAGGATCATCGAACTTTTTGTCGTAATTGATCGACACGTACGGTATGCCGAGTTCGAAATCGTTCCGAGGCCAGTACTTTAGTGTGGGGCGACTTTCGGGACGTTCGTCGTTGACGAAAAAGTAGGCAAACAGTACGCAGGCCGGATAGGCGGAGATGAAGATGAGAATGTGCCAGAATCCGTGCAGGTACGGAAAGTTCATCGATGACCAGGCATCACAAAACATACGATCGTTAATCCAGCAAACGATGGCCATAATCAGGATGGTGGTATTGCGTACACCGAGCCGATACACACGCTGATCTTGCACGCTGCAAAATTATGTAGGTCATTACAAGGTCTAACTGCACATTTTTGTGTGGTTTGCTGTAGTTTGGCACTTACATTTTTAGCTCCTGGTAAAGCAAATAGGTGGCGGGTATGGCCAGGAACATGAGCGCGAACGCATTTATCGCGGGATGACAAAATGAAAGTGCCGTTGCTGCAATCGAAAATACTGTCATCGACAAGCAGAATCGTTTTCTGTAAAACAAAAAGTTTAATATGTTGTTTTTTCTGTTCTACCAACACGACGATAAACATGCTTTACCTCGAACGCTTGAAAATTCTGGGGAAATGGCGCCTTGGACAGAACAGACTTAACGTAGCCATAAATACCCATAGTATGGTCAGCTCGTCCAGCAATTGACCGAGCAGGCTGAGCGTCGCGTGGAAGTATGCCGAGGACAGACCGACCACTATCAGCAGCACCCAGATCAGATGAATGGCCGGTTGTATGAACTTGCCGTAGTCCTTAAACAGGTAGATGAGAAACGGAGGACCAAGCAGGAACAGAACATTGCTTATCTGCGAACAGGAAAGCTTGTATCGATTAGGAAATACAAAACTGGTGGATAAAACATGTTACACGAGCAAATTCAACTTTCATTTACGCATTGCAATTGTGGAATGCGGGTAATTGCGCACATGGCGGTAGAAGGGATGTGTAATTACATAATGCAATAGACGAGCGTTTCGCCATCTCTGCCAATGCCACGCAGAACACACTTTAGCGAACGGTGAACTGAGATTTCTGCTCAAATTGTAGCACCAACACGTTTTTTTTAATACGTACCGTATTAACAAATTCGGCAATATCTGGCGACACGAGATAGTTGCCCTCGCACCAATCCACTGGTGAGCTTCCTCGTTCTAGATGTTCCCAAGTCATGGTGCCACATAAATGATCTTAGAATCGAAACAAATTACAACCCTTTTCTACTTTTTCACTACTGTACACACAAGTTTTGCGAGTAATACGTATGTTCAGCCTGATCAGCAGCAATTCCGTACCAAGTTTGTTGTTGATTTGCGCTACTATTGCTTCTTCTTTGTATTCAGTCCGATGATTTTCCGAAGCTAGCTTGCCGTTTGCCGAAGTTTGACAAACAGTTGGATGCTGTCAAAACTGACAGCACGTCCAATTTCTTCGGATCCTTGCGTGCCAGTGGTGTTTTCCCGTGTGCATTGTGATTGATTTTGTACTTTATTATTTAATTTACACAGAAAGTTAGAAAGTTTCTTTATTTGCTAGGTGCGTAAAGATTGCGTAAAGTTATGTATACTATCATTTTCCATAACACAACGATTTTGACGCCCTACAACCATGCCTGTCCCCATTTGCGATTTCGTCACATAGAGCAATGATATCGTTTTTATCATCCCCAGTCATTCGCTGCCTAGACGCGTAATTGTCTGTGTAAAACCAACCGTCTGGTAGCAAGCTTTGCCGGCTCGCGGGCGCCCGAGGGTATACACCTCGCGGCCACCATGGCAACGAGCGATGGAAGTGCGGCTGCGGGCAGCAGTGGCAGCAGCAGCTTCGATGACTTCATCTCCCAGTTCAATGCTCGGGTCCAAATACAGCAGCAACTGCAATACCTCCGATCGAATCCCACCACTACCAATACCAACCAGCTGCAGGAACCGCAACAACCAACAACGTTTCAGTATTATGGCTTTACCTCCAATTTGACCCCAACTGCAGCCGAGTTTATCCCTCGCAAGTACCAAACGGAGGCGAACGATGGCGTACCACAAACGAACGTTTCGATGGCAACCACCACACTAGCGTCGGCTGCTGAGATGGATGACGATGATGATGCAGATGATAGGGAAAATATACGTGCAGGATCGTCGAATCACTACGGTGCCGGAAGATCTGCAAGCCGTCCGCGTAGAAACGAAACCCTGAAACCACGCAACGGTTGGCATACGAGAGACGACCGTCCCGTGGCTCGTCAGGGAAAGTGGAAATCCAACCAATCTACTGCCGGTAGTGGAAGGCTTCGGGTGCACGAGGATGATTATGCGGGCGATTGTCCTCCTTCACGCAATGGTGAAAACTCTTCACGACGTGCCGGAGCAAGACAGTGGGGTAATCGTACGATACAAACCGAAACCGACGAACGGCGTTCGAATGGTTCATCGTCGAAAACGGAAGCTAAACCACCGCCACCGGAATCACCAACAATAAAGCCACTGTCGAAGTGTTCCCAGCGCGAAAAGCTTATGCGCGAGATCGAATGCTATCGGCTGGAGTGTTTAGTGTGCTGTGAAATAGTCAAACCGATGCAATCGATCTGGTCGTGTGGGAACTGCTACCACATACTGCATCTTGCTTGCGTTACCAAGTGGGCCACGAGTTCACAGGCAGAGGATGGATCTGGATGGCGCTGTCCGGCCTGCCAGCACGTCACGAAGAAGATTCCACGGGAGTACTTTTGTTTCTGCGGCAAGAAGAAAAATCCCACGTACAATCGGGAAGATTTAGCACACACCTGTGGGGAACTGTGCGGACGCCGTGAGCTTTGTGAGCACGCGTGCACACTGTTATGCCATCCCGGACCGTGCCCACCGTGTCAGGCATCGGTACAGCGTATGTGCGGTTGTGGACGATTGGCAAAATTGGTCCAGTGCTGTATGAAGGAGGAGCTGCTGTGTGATTCCGTGTGCGACAAACCACTGAACTGTGCGCTTCATCGTTGCGTGAAACGCTGCCACGCAGCAGCGTGCGAAGTGTGTGCGGAACAGGTCCAACATAACTGTCACTGCGGCAAAAGTGAACGGATGGTCGTATGTAGTGTGGAAAATCTGGAACAGATGAACTATGGATGTGGGAAAACGTGTGGCCTTCCGTTGGACTGTGGGAACCATCAGTGCCAACGGTTGTGTCACGAGGGTGAGTGTGATCCGTGTGCCGATGCGCCCGAGCGCGTCCTCAGTTGTCCTTGCGGACGGGAAGTGATCGAACCGGGTAGCCGCAAATCGTGCCTCGATCCCATACCAACCTGTGCCGGCAGCTGTGGCCGTAAGCTGGCGTGCGGTCCACCCGGTGCCAACCATTGCTGCGAGGCGCAGTGTCATCGGGGCGATTGTCCAACATGCAAAAAGTCGACCACCGTGAAGTGCCGCTGCGGAAACATGGATCAGCCGATGAAGTGCAAAGACCTGACGACACGTGCCGACGATGCCCGGTGCAAGAAGCGCTGTGTACGAAGGCGCAGCTGCGCGAAGCACAAATGTAATCAGGTGTGCTGTATCGATATTGATCACATCTGTCCGAAAACCTGCTCGTTGCCGCTGTCCTGTGGACGCCATCGCTGTGATAAACCGTGCCACAAGGGTAACTGTCGGCCTTGTCATCGCGTTTCGTTCGACGAGCTGACCTGCGACTGTGGCGCTAACATAATCTATCCGCCCGTACCTTGCGGGACGAAAAAACCGGCCTGCGAACGGCCTTGCAATCGGAGGCATGCGTGCGACCATCCGGCCCTGCACAATTGTCACGCCGAACCGGAATGTCCACCGTGCGTCGTGCTGACGACGAAGTCATGTTACGGTAAGCACGAACAGCGTAAAACCATCCCGTGCTATCAGGAATCGTTTAGCTGCGGTATGCCTTGCGGGAAACCGCTCGCCTGCGGTCGACACAAATGTATCCGAGCATGCCATGAAGATGAATGCATGCAGGAGGGAACCGTTTGCAAACAGAACTGTACGAAAACGCGGGAAGCGTGCGTGCACGCGTGTAATGCACCTTGCCACGAGGACGAATGTCCCGATGTTCCGTGCAAGATTGTGGTGGAGGTGACCTGCGACTGTGGCAACCGTAAGCAGCAACGGACGTGTCACGATTTCTCCAAAGAGTACCGTCGCATAGCAACGTCGCAGCTTGCCTCGTCCGTGCAGGAAATGCAACGTGGCGGATCGGTCGAACTGAGCGACATTTTGGGACCCATTCGACCGAAAAATAATAAAACGTAAGTAGAATTCGTTGCGGGCTGGAATCGAAAGAATTAATCGCCCCATTCTCTCAACAGACTCGAGTGTAATGAAGAATGCAGACTGCTGGAGCGTAACCGCCGCATTGCGATAGCGCTACAGACACGCAATCCCGATCTACCGTCAAAGTTGCAACCGAATTACTCCGAAACGTTGCGTGCGTATGCAAAGAAAGATCCCGCCCTGGTGCAGATGATACACGAAAAGCTAACCGAGCTGGTGAAGCTTGCGAAGGAAAGCAAACAAAAGTCACGCTCCTACTCGTTCCCGGTGATGAACCGCGAGAAGCGTGCCGTGGTGCACGAAATGTGTCACATGTTTGGTGTGGAATCGGTTGCATACGATGCGGAACCGAATCGGAACGTCGTCGCAACGGCGGATCGCTTTACGGTAGGTGGAGTTAGAAATTTTCATTCTCTTTTCTGTTACTAAGTTGTGGATTTTGCTTTGCAACTTTTAGTCGTGGTTACCGAGCATGAGCCTGATGGAGGTACTGCAGCGAGAAAATGGCCAGCGCCGTATCATCGTACCGAGTCTGAATGCATGGGGTAGAACAAACTACGCTGGGGCAGCAAGTTCGAGCAGCAAATGAACGGGAAAAGATAGTTTCACTCGTCCTGTAACGAGAAATAACGTTCGTTGTCTTATTCTTTTATTTGAAATTGTTTTTAATTTTCTTTTTTTGCTAAATATTGCTTTAACGAATTTATTACTTGCTTTTAAGGAGGTCAGCTGTCCATTGTGTAATTCTTAGTTTTTTCTAATTGTAATCGTATATGTAATTTATTAAATGCCAATAAATCAAGTCAGTCCAGTGAGTGGAACATGACACAAGGCACACAAGGAGATTAATTTGATGATGATTATTTTTTTCGTTTCTCTACGAAATGCACCTGCTGTAGTGGAATATCAACGATGAATTCACTTCCCTAAATATGCGCGCACATGAGCAGAATTGTTGCTACATCATAGCATTATATAAGACCAACGTTATGAACGTGCCACAAGACAGACAAAGAATCATCCTCAAAGAACAAACTCTTTTTTTAACCGAGAATGGTGATCACACTCTTCAATTAATGGATTTCACTACCTTCGATCGACACCAAAAAAAAAAAGGACCACATAAAGTACCCTAGAGGCGACACTGATATTTATTTGCTCAACAAGCGCTCACAGAACAACAAGCTGCGAACCATGTACGATCACGGAATTTAATTACTTTCACAACAGCCCACAGCAGTGCGCGCGCCTGTCCGGACTGGCGACGCTTTACTTCCACTTGTTGTTGTCGTAGTCCCACTTCGAGGACACACCATGGATTGGGTTGATGTTCAGGTCAAGCATACGCTTAAGCTGTGCCTTCTGGTGCTCTTCATCGAACGTTTCCGGGATCGGGTCGTACACGAATGCCTTCAGCAGCATCATGCCAATCAAGCTCATGGACGTCGCAATCAGGGCGGCACCAAGGCAGGCTTTCCATTCACCGGTCGGGTGCTTCATCTCGGCGAAGGTTTGGCAGAACGATGCACGGTACAGGGCTTTCTTTTCCTGCACCGACAGCTTCTTCCAGTCACCCTTCTCCTTCTCGCGCAGAGCCTAACGGGGAGGAAAACAAACGAATGTCCGGTTAAAAAGGCACATTTAAGATAGTATGGTGTATGCAAAAAAAAAACAACAACACTTACCAGGACATCACGAGTGTTTTCCTTGAAGCGGATGGCCGGCATCGGGTAGTCGACACGATCAGCATAAACTGCCATACCGTTCCAGCCGTGACCGACCACTTCCCGTTTGCCAATCTTCTGCGAGATCATGTCATGGGCCTGACGGGTGCCCATCTTCGTACGCAGCGCATTTCGCAGCACCACCGACGCAAGGTTCACGTTGGCCATCGTACCTATCGTAAAGGATATGTGTGATAACCGCGAGAAACGATTAAATATTGCACTCGAGACAGAAGTCAACACAGGGCGATGTGAAGGTTAGACGACTGTTTGTTCAAGGAACATATGACTGCTTTGATTGGGGATGGCGCACAGAGACAGTCAGAAGAAGAAAAAAGTACACAGCATTATGTAACCCTTCATATATCCCATTTTCTGCAACCACGGTACCATGCAACCGTGCACGGTCTGTAGAAACTCACGCAAACTATCGCATCACCGATAAGAAAATGCATTAGCGTTGGAATGTGCATCCGCCACATCCTTGTTTAACTAAATTTCACCATCTTTCTCCGATTACGAAATCATAACCCCAAAAAAAACACTACTTTTCCTGATAATCAAAAAGAACTTGCGTTCCTGTTACTATGATCGAAACATTCTTTGTACTACACTACCGGCAATTTGTGATGGGATGTCGTGAAAATGTACCACCAATCCGTTTTCCGAAAGGTTTTTGCTCAGCACCAAATAACACTCACCTCCAGTGAATTTCGAACCGACCGAGAATCGAAGAAGTTTTTTCACTACGCCTGTGTTTAGAAAAAAAGAGGTGCAAGTTTTATCGAACTGTCAGCAAAACCACTGTGGTGAAGGCCTCGGTCACCGTCAGAGACAATTTGCAAGCTTCGATCACATTTTACTGTACACTGCTGCCCTCTAGTGAGAAATAGAAATATACAGTGTTGCCAGGTTTTTTAAATGTAAACCGGTTCGACGGTTTAACCGTAATGTCTACGACCAAATTTACACCCTCAAGTCTACGACCGGCATACCCGGGTATGCGCCATACATTTTGTATGGCGAGTGGAACTTTTTCGTCTTAAAACTGTAATAACACAGGCTGTATTGAATATTAAAATTTTTAATTTCGTACACAGCTACATACATTAGTTTTCTTTGTTTTGGCAAATAATTGGATTTTTCTGACTTGTTTATTATTGCTTTTTTCGACTTTTTCTTAATGAAAACTGCAACTAAAAACTGCCTTTTAAATAGGATTAAATTTGCTACAGATACAAAAACAAATCAGTAGGATATCATTTTTCTGGAAAAAGGTATTGAAGTTTGAAAATGAAAAACATACCCGGGTATGCGGTCGTAGACATTACGGTTAAAAAAATAAGTTTGTAATATTTAGATTACATCAATTCCATAAACTTCTCAAAACTTCGTAAAACTACAAAACGTTTAACAAATACCCATTTGCAGAATAATCCATATGTTCCATAAACCAATCCATAAACCACACACAGATTCCATTTATGCTGAAGTACTTTTTTTTCTTTATTTACTTTTCGTACATCGTGTATTCACGTATTTGGGACAGGCTTTTCCTCTCTCCACAACGAAACCATGTGCATGTGCAACACTTATTGATCAATTCGCGTGATAGTGCCCGATTAGCTGTCCCGTTTTTGTTTTTCTTTTCTGCGATAAACTTTATTCTATAGGATAATATTTTGATTTGAATAAACGATCGTGAATATGTACATCTGCTCGAGGAAGTTAGCCCGCACTGTACTGGCATCATACTTTCTTTTGGAGGGAAATTGTGTGTGTGTGTTTTTTTTTTTATCAGACCCACACACTTTTCCAGTTACAGGGAGATTTGCTTTATGTCACAGCTACAACAAATTACACCTAGAAATGGAACGACCGGGCACATTGTTCGCTTCCTATTCCACCTCCCCCACTAGGGCCAGTAAGAACCGTGAGAACAATAGGACGTTTAGATAAGGTATTTACACTGATTTACCAACAGTAATGATACACAGTTTTGAACCGGAAAAGGTTCAGCAGCAACCGAAAGTTCCTTGGGTCATTAGCTGATGATGATGTTGATAATACTATTACCACTTACGCGCATATATTCACTAACAACTTGCGATTCTATCTAATGAAATGAATGAAAGATGACCATCTCCAGGGAGAAGATACTTTCACTTGCTTTATCTTTTCCATTTTACATACCCACTCTATCCCCCTCTCTCTTGCTCCTTTTTGCTTCTATAACTTTCGATTATTCGAGCATAATTTTACATATTTTATATAGACAATTTTCGTTAGATGAAAAGGGGAAAAAACTAAACATAAAACAAAGAAAATGGTATTTGCACTGGGATATTGGTACCGCTGGTACCGACGTACTCTTTTGCAAACGAGAACCAGCATCATACATTATAGCCATCTAATATGTATATCGAGTAGATCCTTTAAAACATCGCTTTATGCGTTCTACACACGACTTTTATGTGTGTGTGTGTTTCTTTCACGCATTTCAGTGTTTGGTTTGGCCATTTTTGTAAACATTCACATTAGGATTGTTTTTTTTTCTTTTGTTCTCTATTATTTTGAGCAGTTTTAGAGCTTTACTTCTTTACTTTTGTTTCATCCATTCCATTCTATTGTGTCCATCCAGTAGGTGGCACTTTAGCGCAATTTCATTTCCATTCTCGAACGTACTTTCGGAACACATCCACACCTCGGATAGGGGGGATGGATGTTGTGCAGGAGTTGCATAAAATAATTTACATCTAACATAGCGCTGGCACTATAAACAATAATAAATACTGGCTGCCAAAAACCATTGCCGCCCCCTACCATCGACCCGCGCCGCTGTACTAAATTTTTACCCCCGTTTTTGAGCGATAAGTAACCGGAAACCGGAAGCCATTAGTGAAACGTTTCGCTCTCGCATCATCTCTCTCTCTCTCATCAACTTGTCTTGTCTTTTGGTTTTTTTGGTGTTTGGCTTTACGGCAAAAGGGTTGCTGTTTCGGCAGATATATTTCGCTATCGCGCTTTCTATTCGGCAATCACGGGCCACGACGTGTAAGCAGTGGCAAAGTTTTCATAAGAAACCCATCTCCAGTGCGGTATGCAATGATCTGATGTCACTGTGGCTGGATATCCGCCAGAAGGGAAAGTTAAGATTTTTGGCCGCATTCTCCTCATCCTGCCCATCGCCTACCACGACGTATGTGCTTTTGCGTCCGAATCGCGTTACAATCCGTTCGAAACACTGTTCCTTGCCTGGGAAGAACAAACGGGAAAAAACGAATAAATAAGAACATCTTTTCATAAGTACAACGTCTACTAAACTATTTCTTACCAATTTTGTTCGCACTGTACACGTTCTCTACCGGGAATACCTGCCCCAATCCGTACAGCAGAATCTTGGCAAGGGCCGGTACAAGCTGCGTTGTGGTTACGAGCACATTAACGCAGTTTTCTCGCTGCGCAATCATATTTAAGCACTTCAGCGTTAGACTGTGCCAGCTGTCCGTCTCGAGCTCGATGTCTGAACGTACCTGCAACCAGTGGTCACGTTTCTGCGGTCCTAGCAAACCACCAACACTACAAAACAAATCGGATACTTAGTAACAACACTCACGCGATCCCACCCCCGACTAATACTTACTTATTCCGGTACGTGTTGTATGTGTCCTTAATTTTCCGATAGCGAAACGCGAGCTTTCGCATCCAGTCGACGCCACCACGCACACCATTCGGTAGACAAACATTGGGTGGAGCTCCTGCTGAACGAGAAAAGTGAAGAGAGAACGCTCTGTAGACACACACACTCTGTTGTTGATTTAGGATGCGCACCCCCCGGTGACTCCCGGTCGATGTGATGTTTACCTTGCGGTGTGGCATTGTGGAACCCATCGGCTGCAAAGTTATAGTTGTTGAGATCCTGCCCGTTGTCATCGGACGCAACGTCGTCGATATGTATCTGATCGCACTCTTCCAGATCGTTGAAGAAGAAATATGCATCGGCCATGTTGAAGATCAGCTCTTCCATCCGGTAGCCAAGCTGCACCTGGTGATCGCGGTTCTGCATGAAAAAGAAAAAACCACCGCACATTGAGACCTTCAATTTGTTCCCTCTACCGCATCTCGCTGATACCCCGCTTACCTTATTGTATCGCCCAGCATAAGACCCGGTAAGGAGAGAATGGAAGATGATGATCGTTTCGTCGAGATCCCACACGAAGATACGCTCGGGAACCTTTTCACTAATGCCCGGCTCACTGGTAGAGCTGCGCGTTGGACTTGGATGTGCGTGACGTCTGCCGCGGGCCCGTCCCGATTTCCCGGTCGGTGTCGTTTTGTTACCACCGCCCGAACCGCCCACACCGGGAACCGCTCCGATCCCGGCCGTAGGTGAAATCGAGATCGGTGACTGGGGCGAATGTGAATGGGCGAGCATGTTCGGTGTGGTGGCGTGCGCCTCGGACGGACTGTCCGCCGATAGGCCGGCCGCCACGTGGAACCCAGCCTGGCTACCGCTCGAGCCGGGCGAGCTGACGTAGGGCGAGTAGCTGGCGGTGTTCGCATAGTACGGGCTGTACTGATCGTTGTAATAGCTGTATCCATCCTGCTGCCCCGCACCGAACTGACCGAACGATGAGTTGTACCCGTAGGAGGAGTAAAGCTGGGCGGAGTTGTTGTTGCTGGCAGCAGCGGCTGCCGCGTACGGTGAAGTCAGATACGTGTTCGGGGACGGTATCTTAGTGGATGCCGTTCGTGCACCGTACGCCGTCGCACCGTACGCGGACGAGTAGAATGCGGGTGTGTACTGCTGCATACTGTTGTAGTAATTGTAATAGTCCGACTTGTGGTCGTACACGTTCGAGGCCGCTGCCGTTTGGCTCTGGAGTGCGTCCAGTGTAGCGGCAGCGCTAGAGCCGGGATTGGCACAGAACAGACCGGTCCCGTCAAGGTGGGCGCTAGTCGTGGAACCGAGTGGCAGATTGGTAGCCGACGCCGCCAGATTCGCGTCCAGTCCGGGGCTGCGCAGTTCCGACTTGACCGTACCGTCACTAAGCCAGTGCGACATTCCCAACTCGGCGGAATTCCCTCCGGTCGTTAGCAGACCTACACCTACACTGCTGTTGCTGTTGCTGCTGCTGCCACTGCTGCTAGTGCCACCAGTTGCCAGCGTTGCCAATCCATCCACCAGCCCTCCGGTGCTGGATCCCGCCGAACTTCCACCGGAACCAGTGCCCGAGGTGATGGTGGTGGATGCGCTACCACCACTGCTTCCGCTGCTACTGCTGCTGCCCGCACTGTTGTTTAGCCGACTGGCAAGCGATCCAGGACTTGCTGTGCCTGGGCCGTTTGACAGTGGTCCGTAGCTTAAGTTAAGCCCGTTGTTGTGCAAAGCGAGGGAACCGCCGGACGAATTGCCACCCACACGATAGGAACTGGCGGACAATGTACTGCCTCCGATGGCAGTTGTTGCTGTGTTGGCGGAAGTGGCGTGATTGAACACCGCGTGCTCACTGTTGACTCCACTGCTGGGGCCGCCACTGTGGTGCGTGTGCGCTGACAGCGGAACAGGTGGATAGTGGAACGGTGTCCCCAAGGCTAAAGCCGAACCACTTCCGATACTGTCCAGCGTTGGTACCGTCGTTGCTGCTCCTAGTGGTGACGATTCCACGAGATTACTGTAGATACTGCAAAAGAGGGAGATTCGAAAAAAGTAGAAAGATTAGTGGACGTTGTACTACTTTCAGCACGTAGCACGATTGCGTACAGAGTAAGGTAAATAATGTTGTAACAAGGGGCTCTCACATCAAGTATTAACTATTCCCGGCCTTCCTTTTAGTTCAGATTTCATCCATTACTCAACGATGGCGGCTGGTCCTGTACTATCCTGCCTGCCTGGTGAACACGACCACCGGAAGGCACATAAATCACAAACCATTTTAAAGTGAAACTGAATTACCGAGTTTTCATCTTCGCTTTCACTCGCCTGTGGTTTTGGTTATGATCTTCATTAACCCTTAATGTAACGACGGTTGAGAGGAGAGCTCATTTTTTTTATCCTTCCACCCGTATAGGTACCCGTACGAAAGTAAATCATCCTACACACATATTGCTCATTCCAGTCCAAGAAAAAGACAAAGTAGGCCCTGAGTGTTTGAACGGGGGGTTGATTTATGTGGGTCGAGACGTGTCAAAGCGCAAAACAATGCCTACTACTACTACTACTACAGCCATCATTATTATGACGCATCAAAACCCAAAAACCCGTCCGTCGCATGAATTTCTTTTTTCGTTGTTGTTGCTTGTGGTTTTCAGTTTTTGGTGGACTTGTATCGGTATTTATTTTGGTTTGTCCCCGCCAACCAACGAACGCACCAACAATAAACAACACGATAAAAGGCTAGTAATAATAATAACAATAATAACGATACCAATACAAATATTAATGTTGATCAGAGCACACAGTGAAACCGGTACACGCACGCAACGCTTGTGCATATAGAGGATCGGTTTTCCACCGCGCTCGCGCGCACGTGCGCCACGCTGTTCTCCTTTCTTACTTCACACGTTGCGTTTACTCACGCAGTGTCGTCGTGCATTAATTTTATTGTAATTTCACACTTTCTTTCTAATTGGGAAAAACTCACCGACATATGGTGATGAGGCAACGAAAGGTGTGTGTAATAGGATCGTGCAATCGTTGGCAGAAACGACGATTTTTTGGGACGATTTGAAATGAGAGCATGTTACAGGCCCCAGAATGAGAATCGGTTCTCATTATGCTTCTGTTCACAAAAGACAATGGAAATCGATCGCTCAGCAATTTCACTTAAGGCGTAAATTATTTCACTTCATGTATTATGAACTTGTGTCAGCATAAAACTGGAACTAAGTTGAAGGTAGAAAATACAGGCCACTCGGAACTGTTCTTATTTAAAACAGGTGTCGAGTTGAAGTCCTTTTCATTGCAAAAAAAGCAACCAATAGCATTGGAATTATTAAGTGAATTTCCTGCTAAATTGGATTCTACATTTATTGGAACGAACATTTTCTTTTGAGAAAAACTGCTAGTATAACAAACTTTAAAATTAAGTTTTCTTTTAATTCGACGTAGTTCGACGTTTTTTTAAATTATTTTTCATTTTGTTGAGAAAATGAAATTGGTTAGCCATCGATAAATTATTCTATTTCATAGCACAGATTAACCGAGCTCCCTGAATCCTTATTCATATTGTTAGGAAAAATAAGGAAAAATAATATTCATATTATAGTATAAAAGCTTCATTTAATCTGAAGTAAGGTTAAAGCCATCCTGAAGGAAAGTTTCGGGAAAATAGAATAAAAAAGAAATAAAGAAACATCTAAATGTTATTGAACATAAAGTTAAACATTTAATTTGCTTTAAAAAGATGGCAAAAAATAGAAAACTAACCGAAGTAGAAAAGAACTATTTTGACACATCAACTTTTATCAGAAAAGAAATCACTTTAAACCTTTTAAGCAAAAAACTACAAAAACATATCACTCCGAAACTGGAGAAAACATGTATAAAAAATTAAATAGATACAGTAAAGTAACACATTTTATTTCATTTGTAAACAAAAGAAACATTTGAAGCAACCTCTATACCATCTTGAAACCGATACAGCACATCAAAAATCAAGGCCAACGATGAGACGTCTGTATGCTTTAAAACAAAAAGTCAGCATTGTCTCGCAGGCAAGGTGCATTTGTGTGTTTTCCTCTGCTAGACGAGCCACACCGGCATATGCGCGGGGTGCCTACCGCATAGCGGCCAACATTCCAAGTGCGATTCATACGTAGTAATACGATCCACCCCATCGTACGAGTGCCGTTCCTGCTTCTTCCGGGAGGTGACCTTTGCTTAGGTTCTCGAGGACCGGGCGCGTGTAGATTCTGTCCCCGTTACTGGTTTCCCCCCCCTTTTGTTCCCTACACCCCGGAGAGACGCGTCCGGCGGGTCTCTTTCACTGGTGCTCTCAAATTTCTGCCAACCGACGCAGATCGCTACTGTCTGTGGGGCTGACGATTTGTGCGAACCCCCGTTTTCCCAACGTTTTGCAGGCTAATGTGTCAAACAATTGGGGCTACAGTTTAGAAACAAAGCGATGGACTCCCCCTCTTATAGCTGAAGGATCCGGTTGAGTTTTGAGTCGCCACGATCACGATCCACATCGGGGCTTCGGAATGTGCTGACACTTCTCATCTGGGAACAGCAATATCCAGGGACACATCCTGGAAGTGTCAATTTCTGGAACAACTCCTAGAGAGTACACAGTAAAACTTCGCAGTCGATCGTATCCGTACATCCGTGTGACAGAAACGATAGCCAGCACAGCATATGAATAAGAAATACGGGGCAAAAAGTGGCCAACGTTTCACTGCAAATTTTCCAAGTAGCCTCCAGTGCAGCCCAATCGACATATTCGCATTGTAAATGCTTATACCACAAACAAACAACCGAATCATTTCGAAGCATTCGTACCCGGTTCGGTTGTTGTTTCTTTTTATGCCAATAAGCTTTTTTCAAATTTATGAAAATTCCAAGTTTTTTAAGTTTTTTCGTTCTTTCTTTTTTTTTTGATATTTGCTATCTTCAACTTGCCAAATATTTACCGTTTTTCGGCAATAGATAAATCGTTCGGTATTAAGCGACATACAGAAAGAGAGGAGGAAAAAAGAAGAAGAAATAACTCAAAACGAGAAAGGTAAGCAAAACAACAATAAACAAATAATGTACAAAACGCACCGGCAAGCTGAAGCACGATTTTTGTCGATCACTGCTAAAGCGACGGAGTGTGAGAAAATTTTTATGCTTTCCCGGCAAATCTTCATTCCCTTGGTGAGAGCAGAAGCGAGGAGTTGCACCGGTTTAAGGGGCGGCGGCGGCGGCGGCTGCCGTATGTCGGGATGATCACGTTTTTTGAATGAATTTTTCTGTTTAGACATTTATTTGTTTGCATGTTTTCTTGAAACATATTCAAAATGGGCAACTTGTTTTGTTTGTAAAGACCAGCATACAGAGCAACTTTTGTATGTTTGCGATGGTTAAAATATTTCTTTGGAAGTAATCGAAAATGGAGCGTTATGGTAAAACAAAATTGTACCATAATTCAAATCGTCCATGTTAATAATTATATTAATACATCAATTGACTTAAACATTGCTTTCCTGTTTCAATGACTGTTCAAATGAAAGTGACTCGAAAGTATTGAAGAATAAGTATAAAAGACAATTAAACATTCCGTCAAATATCCTAAATACTTTAAGATATTATTACGATACAGTCCGAGCTATCTTTTTTGAGAACATAATAAAAGAGGAAAAAGTGAGAATATAACAAAAGATGAAATTTTTAACTAAGCGTTTATTTTGGTATTTTATGTTATGATTTTAAGTAACTAAATGTCAACATAAATGCTAAATGTGCGATTTTTGGTTAATATATGAATAAATAAAAATAAATTAAAAAAATTCCAATGACAAAAATACAAAATATTTGCCAATTTTTTTGTTTTATTGCATTAGTTGACCCATAAGACGCACCATTTAAAAAAAAAATGTTTTTCAACTTTGAATTAATATTCACCTCTTTTTTTTAAATAGTGACATCATCTCAGTTCTAAATGAGACGAATAAATACCATTTTACCATTCAAATACAGTGTTAAATATTTGACAATTACGATCTATATAATATTCTATATAAAACATCTTCAACTGATTCTTTTTTTATTTATTTAAAGTTTACAAGCGAAAAAAATAAAGAAGCTCATCAAAATTATTAACTACTAATGCATTCTTATCATCCAATACTGCGTCTTATAAAACAAAAAAAAACATGTTTTTTGAATAAACTTTTCGTTAAAAGTGTAACAAAAGTGAATCATAATAATTCAAAGCATATTCTGTGTTTTATCACGTTTCTCATTCGCAGCAATGATCACGTCTGTCCACGTCCAGATTCCCCATGACCACACACATGTAACACTCATTCCGTCACTACTGAACAAGACAAAACCATCCTCATCTAAATGGCACTTCGACTGGGGTGGTCATCATATGTCTTTCCCCCAAAAAAAAAAACTTCCATCCAAACGAAAGCCAACCGATTCATCTTCATCCGGTATACCGTCTCTAGTTCTACGAGTGCGGGAGCGACCGCCGACTAGTTAATTTAAACAGTCTAACTACCGGGATGGCGACAGTATGGTCAGTGCTTGACATCGAGCTAGACTGGCTGGACCGTACTACTCATCATTGGTGGGAATTGGAGCGTTTCCGTTCTATAATTTTCCCACCATTTTGCAGCGTTATATTAGCTTTTGTGTGCGATAGGTGGGTGTTAGGATGATCTAGGATGACGAAATTCCCATGTAATCTAATCTCATGACCACCTTCACAATGGTAACGTATCGCAGGCTGATGGTTTTTAGCCATTTACAGGTGGTTATATAATATAATGATAATATAATGATATATTAAAACTTATTTCTTGACAAAAGAAAGTGTTAAAAAATTACAAAAAATAGATAAAAAGGTAAATAAATTAGGTTTAAAGATAAGTTATGAAACTATTCTCTTAAGCAATAATATCACTAAGCGAACAAATGTTTTCATATCTTAATCACATTGAACCATAAAGTATATTACATTTCTAACGACATTGACTAAAACACACGAAAAGTACACAGAAAAAAAAATCATGTCGAGCTTACCGAACGGCAGATCTTGGCTGTAATGATCATGCTTGACGATCGTGTTGTACACGCTATAAATTAACCACAACTCATAGATTTGTTCCAATTTGTAGACATTTCCACTGGCCGAGGTTTACGAGCGAGAAGCAATCAAAATGAAACATCTTAATTTTAACACCATCTAATAAATTCCATTATTCGTAGACCCTTCTCCATTCTTCCACTCAACGATAGGAAGTGACAAACATCACAAATAAATCGAGGAAATGGTTCAACATAAACTGTAGCACGTGTTGTCCATAAAATAAAACACTCACACGATCGCGCGCGATCTGACCACAAACGGGACACAAATGATGGGTTGTGAAAACGTACGTTCACGATAAACATTCCTCCTCGACGACCCTTACCGGTGTCTGTGTGTGTGTGTGTGTGTGTGTGTGACCCCTCACCGGTGTGGTGGCAATCATAATAATCCGTTCCTAATCCAATTGACCGAATGTCTTCATTCGGAGCGTGTCCATTCGTTTCGCTTCCGATACCACCAACGGAGAGCAGTTTCCACGTACTGCGAAAGCCCAAGACCTCACCGTTTGATTTATGATCCCGATATGTTTTGCCTTTCTAGGGCTGCTTTCATGCCATGAAGGAGAAGATGGGTTTAATTTTATTTTAGTTTTCATTTTGCCTCTCACAACATCGTTTATGCACGCAACAGATTGATTTTAATTCATTCTAAGAAGCACACTAACAATCACAAATCTCAGAAAGAAACGATTCGTACGTTTGTTGAAGCATGAAAAGGACCAACTATTCCAAAGCACTTTAACTGTGCATTTCATCAAATACCATTTGAAGCATATTAATTGCTTGTATTGAGGAACGATAGATCTGATTATATTTATTGTTGAAAATTTCCCGATTTTTATACCCACAAAATGCTGCTGTTTTAACGTATCCCCCTTAAGCTGGCCCTCTGGGTGGTGATGACATTCTTCTTATGTTGCCCATTATCGCACCCTTAAAACTTCTATTGGAAAATATTGCAAAGAGCAAAGCACATGCACACAAACGCGGAAATATAGCGCCTGGGAAAACGGGAAGGTTTTTTGTCGCTTTCTTCTTCTTCTCTTTAGTCTAAAGTAGTAGAAAGTTGTTTTTCTTTTCTTTGATACCGAAAAGCCTTTCCTCCCATCATAGAAACATGATATTTTACTCCCCCTTCAAATGACGAAACAACATGCTCATCATCAATGTAGCCGTCGCCATAGTAATGACGATGCGTTCTGACGTTCGGCATTCAAATCCTTCACATCGTCCGGAGTAAACGTCCAACAGGCAGACAGGAAAATTTTGGGGCGGAAAATCGATCAAAAGCATATACAGTCAGTCTAACGGTGTTGGTGAAATAAAGGTTTTTCTACGAAGTATTACCGAGCTCGGTCTTTGAATTTTCTCTCACCCGGTTGGATGGTTTTTCCCCCCAGAAGGTAACGTTTTCCCCCATTATTGTGGATAATATTTGAAGAAAAAAAAACGGAATAAACGGTCTATCTGTGTGTGTACGAATAAACACACCAACAGGAGGGGGAGGTTTTGCCTCGAAACGATGTGATTGGTGCGTATTTTCACACTTTCGTCACTCGGGGGGTGAGTTTTTCCCAATTTGTTGATTTCGTCGATTTTCTTTCGTGTTTCATGCTCCTTTCATGGTGTTGGAAAATATGCTAGGTGAACATCAACGAATGTGGAGTTGTATTACGCACAACAAACGTAAGGCTAACGATCGAAAATAGGAGTGTTGCCATGGCAAGGTGGATGAAAAATCGATAAAGGGAAATTATTTCTCCACGGATGGTGTGAGATAAAAAAAACGTTTTTTTTTTTCTTTTTAGAAGTTATTTCTTGCTTTGTTTGTGTGACCCGATGCTTACTATACAGTCCTTCTTAAGAGAGAACGATTCGAATTAAATTCGTAACGGGCCGGTCGTGTGGAAACTTCACGGCTATCATCTACAAACAGTGTCCAAAAGGCAATTCTGAATACATAGAAACTGAACGAAAATTAAACATTAAAGGGAATGTATACGGTCTTGGAATGTACATCCATGATTTACCATTTCTCTTACTAGAACTTTCCATAATTAATTTACAGCAAACCGTCTTAAAATCAGGTATAAATGCTAGGATAGAGAGCATTGCATTGTTTTGATTCAATTTATTTTGTTGAGTATTTTATCTCCCTCTTCTTAGTTTAATGACCCGAGGGCTACAGGGGGAACGGTCCAGATGGGTTTTGATCCTGCAGTGTGGATACGGCGCCTTTTATCACATACACCACCAGCCGGTACAACGTTGAGTATTTTATGGGGTACACTATTGTCAATTAATATGCTTCACTCAAGTTTCTTTGATTTGTTAAACATTTTTCCTTTTTTATTTTATTTCTACTGAACCGTTTTCGCCAATTTTTATTGACAAAGATGAGTACAAAAAACGATTTACAAAAATTACAATTTTTCGCTCTATCTGGAGCCATTTGGATTTGTGAAAAGTCTGGATTTGTGTTTAAGGCATTGATTCTAAAAGTATTCTAAAGATGAAACTGTTTACAATTTTAACCTTCTCTTCTCTGTATTTCTCTAAGTTACCGAAATTTAAAAGAAAAATCTATATATTTGCAAACGATGCACGTTATAAGATAAATTTTAAAATACTTTAATACCGATGCATTATCCATCTATTTTCGTCCATCCGCCCGGAGAAGCGTTTGTTTTTAGCTTTCCGGGTGCTATAACTTGTCTATTACACGCATATCGGGCACCAGGAGTTGTAGACCGACGGTAACAGTAGCATCGGTGACAAAAAAGTATCGAATTTAATATCCCTCGTCCCGTGCGGACATCCACAACAAATGGGGTGCGTCCATGTGCGTGTGTGTGCAATAAATGTTTGCCGCCCTACACGCTGATACATAGAACCTAAACTAAAAAATTAAAAAAAACACACACAAAACATCTAAACCCCACAATGCGGCCATTTCTTCTTCCTATGGCATGACGTGATGCGGATATGCATTACTGCTGGATGCACTCGGAATGCATAGTTGCATCCGGTTTTTTGGGTACGCTATGGACAGCTCATAGTCTAGATTAAATTGATTGCCACCGAGTGGGGCTGCCCGGTAGCTCCACCAGGGATGCTGTGTGTGCCGTTTAAAGGGCGAATGAATTAAAACCTATTTATAGGATAGGAGGATGAATAGGCGTGGGTCGGATCGGTTTCAAACGCATGCCGGAACGTGACGTAATAATGCTAGAATTACATAATAATTACAGCTCATTGTCGCGTTCTGTGGCGATAGTTGGACGATCTACACCGAGCAAAACCGAAGAGAAGTCTAGTAAGCAAATTACGCAATGTAATTAATAAAAAAGCGCCACTCGACTAAACGTATGACACGCCGATCGTTGATCAACGTTTTTGAAAGTTTATCATACAAAAACAAATCCCTCTGTTGTACTCTGTTGTCTTTAAAAAAAAGTATCGTTTGTTTGGATTATCATTATCGTTAAACTTGTTAAAACATATTGCTACTTATGTTATGTTTAAACTCCAAGAATCTCGACGCCTTATAGGGTGCGCTTGTTGTATTTGTCTGATTAGAACCGCGCGCCCAATCCCGTCATCGTCAGAAGAATTTTGTAAGTGTCGATGAAATTTGAAACAAGCATAAACAAAAGCGTCGCCCACCAAACCAAACGGAAGCATCTAATAAAATGATGTTTTTTTTTTATAGTGCATTAGACTTAAAGGAAAAAGAAAGAAACACGTCTAAACAAGCCAGCTGCAAGTGGATAAATGTTTGAACGTGTGAAATGTCTCTAAGAAGTGCTTCAATTTTATTATCAATAAAAACATGATTCTACACGTTTGTTTCGTCATTCACACATCCAGGCGAAGAACAATCATTCTCGCTGTCCTGACAGAAGAACGAATTTTCTTCCATTTGAGGAAGAACCGTGTGCAAATGCAAAGATTGATGAGAAGAATTCATTCTTACGCGACGCTTGACAAATGTTTTGCTGTCTTACACGCGACCAAACATACGGTTTTGCATGTGAAAAATTAACGATTTTGCTGCATTAACTTCTCTCTACCACGTGCGAGACATTTTTTACAAAAATTTCAAATCCATGCAAACGACGGACTATTTCATGATGATGCGTTTCCGATGCTTCAAATGCTTCGGAGGAAGGAAAAGGAGAACTCAGCCCGATCCTTTTCGGTACCACTTGAGGGCAAAAAAAATGGTTAAAACTTGCTGTTTGCTCAGAGTTCTTAAGCAAAGCCAGCTGGCACAACTATTATTTAGCTTGCAAAACCATTTTCAACCCATCTTTTCAGACTCTTGAGGGAACATCTTTCCTGTGTGCTAAAATTTGAATGTAGCCGGGCGAAAAAAAAACAAACTGTCTGCTGTCTCTTCTGGGACAGTTCCGAAAGCACCCAAAAACCCATCGTCGTGAACCGTCGGCCTAAAACAAACCAATTGTTGGTTCTTTCTTAGTTCCCTACTTTTCCATGAACCACTTGTTCCTTGTACTATTGTCAATGCGTTCCATTCCTCGCCAGAACAGTACATTATGCGGGCGCATTTGTGCAACACATGTGCATCCTTGCGCCCTGCTCGCAACCATCATCCTTTCTCGCCCCGCAACCGTTAAATAAATCTAACGAGCAGAAAACCAAAAGGGTCCTGGACACATTCCGATGCGCCAAATGCGCCCTCGAACATGGGACTGCATGTGTGGGAAGGAACACGCCAAGTGTCAACGAAAAGAACTTAGAACACACACACACACAATTACGATGTCCTGCAACTCTAAGGGTGAAACTTGTTCCGCTTTATTTTACTACTATTTTTCCACGATTTGTTCACTTTGGGCGACATTTTTGGGACACATTTTATAACGGTACGGAATAGAACAATCCTCGCAGCTTTCGAAGGGTATAGAGTTTGTGATTTATCGACCGTGCCACGACAATTATCCACACTTTTCAAGTGTTTCGGGTACGC
This sequence comes from Anopheles funestus, assembly GCF_943734845.2. NCBI lineage: Eukaryota > Metazoa > Arthropoda > Insecta > Diptera > Culicidae > Anopheles > Anopheles funestus. The sequence continues at coordinate 68,692,054 of NC_064598.1, read as the reverse complement.
GATGAGGCATAACTTTTTGTGCAGTGGATACGGTGTAAGGTTGACATAGTTTTGCAACGCCTCGTAAGTGGCCAATCGTGCATGCGTTCCATGTGTTGGGTTACTGCCTTTCGAGTTATTTTTTGGACGAAGTTCCGAATTCCAAAACACCGTGCATAATACTTAATTCTATTTGCTATTAAAAAGCTGTAGTTGAATGATGTCTTTGGCCTTGTTTCTGTCATAAAAATCATGATATCAGTGACTTTTTGTTTATTATTTTTATTTTCATATTGTCAGAATCATTAATTTGTATTTTTTTTATCTGTTCTGCATACACGATAAGTTTTTATATGTTTTATTTACTTTTTTTTTCCTTTTCCGCTAACTTCAATAAGAGGCAATTTATTTTTTCAATAAATTTAGTTCATTATTGATTTAAAAACGGTTGCAATGATGACAAACGGTAATATTTTCTAAACAGACAATATATTCCTTTCCTGAAAAAAATTTTTGTTGATAATATCACTTAATTTATCAAGTAGTTAACGCCACAGAGTAGCCATACGTTTGTGCTATAAAATGAAAATTGTACTAAAAATTAATTTTTATAGCACAATTCCTATCTTAAGTACATACTGCTTATGATGGCTAAATTTTAAAAATTTTATTTTATGTAACGAAAAACAACATTTTGCTATTATTATTATTATTAGTACGGGATTAGTGATCAAATAGGATTTTAATCCACTACTCTATCACGTTTCTATCACATCATACAAGCTACAGGTGTTCTTGTACAATTTGTAGAAAAAAGGGGAGGCAATGCTTATGCGTTCCTTTTGTCCCATACGTGCTCAGTTCAGGTTCCCCCTCATGCCCAGCCCAGTACACTGGGTTAACTGTTCTTTTCAACGTCCTGCATGGACCATACAATTTTGCTGCACTCTTGACGAGGGCACAAAGTACTCGGCGGTGTAGCAGCAGGGAGCCACAGCTTCCATCAGGGTTCGCGACCATACGCACACGGATTGAAATTTGAGATTTTTCAAAGCGCTGCAATTTTCGAGAGGAAGCATAAAAAAGGAGCGCTATTATGTGCGCACTGTTCCGCTCCCAGGCCCTTCGAGATCCCGACCGCTCATCCTTGCACCAGAATATGCTGGTTTTATGATCGCGGTAGTTACAATAAAAAAAGGGAAACTCAACGGAAAAAACGAAGGAAAAAAAAAGATAAATACGTAAACACATTGCTCTTTTTCCCCTTCTTTTCATAGCAATAGAATTGTTTGAAAAACCGCCTGCCTGCCTCTCTCTCTTTCTTATGCCAACATTTCCACATACTTGATCTTGCATACTAACAGAGCGTCGATCGAGCACCGTCGCCGTCGTCGGTTCGAGAGTATTTCAAATGTTCATTTCCTCGTTGTAAAAACGTGTCCCCCCACTGGCGATGATGAACGATTTCAGCATGTTTGCGATGCTAATTGTTTTGTAAGGGCGAAACGAGCGGTTTCCCTTTTCTTCGCACACACGAAATGGCCCAACACTGCGCTTAATGTGCTGAAAATTGTCGCCTTTCCGGCCGGTTCCGTGTGCATGAAAAGCGTTCCAAATCATGGCACAGCCAAAACCCCAAGCCAGGATGGTGAATTTAACGATTACGCGTCAGGAAGATCGTTTTATCATCACGCCAAGAATCTGTTGAGTTCTACTTGACTGCTACTTGAGAGTAGAACTGTGTGGATGGTTTGTGTTTATTTTGCGACCACGCATCAAGAGGGAAATTCCAGCAGCGTAACATTGCCGAGGGCGCGCGCGCGCGTATGCAAGTTTGGCTAATTGGGAAGGCATTTTCTAGTGGCGCATCCTGTAAGACACGCTCCGCTGCATTCATTATTAATGATACTTTGCACCACCGGTGGCACGAACTTCATAAATCAGAGCTAGTGATGCGGAACTAATATTTGTTGCAAAAGAAACAACAAACAAAACATGCAATAAAAACAAGAAAGACAATACTTTTCTGTGCATACGAAATGGGATGATAAAAAAAGGATGAACGAAACGTATTAAGAGATGAATAAAAATACAATTCTTTAATGCATAAAATAATTCAGTTTTAACACTAGATTCACCAGACTAGTCATTTTGACTGGAACGCTTCATTTTCGTCACATTATTTTTTGGGGTTAAACAGTCCTTAGGTAGTTGAAACATGAATGTTACGTATATGTTTAATAGTACGATCAATAATAAACAATAAAATATACTCTAACTCTTCGAAATTGTTTTAAAATTAATCACGAACGTAAAACGCTTAAAACGCATGGTGATTCTAGTGTTAAATATAAAAACAGGCACATGACATGTTGACTTTGTTCGTGGTTAAACAATTAACTTTTGATAAAAAATAATTTTTATACATCTATTCTACAGTACGAACCAAAAAAAATTAAATATTATCCAGCTTTTCAAAATTATTACATTCCAATAAAACAAATCTTTCAACGCTTCGTAGTTCTGGTCACATCTAGACATCAACATTTTCTTTTTTCAAATTTCAACAAGTTAGAAATTTGTCAAACACATTTTTGTATATGCATCATTTAAAACCACAGACATATTACTTGTAATTAATCTTGAATAGCTTAAATGTGAAAATATATTATTCACAAAAAAACAATAAAATACCTTTATGACATTCTAAAATAAAATAAACAGCTGGAACATACTAACTAACAAACTCGCTAACACAGCTAAAAGCTTTAATCATGAAAAATAAAATACAAAGTTGAACATACAACAGCATAAGTGGTGTTGGCAAAGGACAAGCAGCAAATCTTTATAATATACTCTAAATCGAATTGCAACACTTGCAACAGAATACTAAAAAATGAAAACTTATTAGTTTTGTTTTTGGTTCGTTTAAATAGAACATTACAAAACATGCATTGGTCCGTAAATTTTAGACAAGAAAATCAATACGCTGCATCTTGCTGGCATTCGCATTCTCACTATCGCTTTCATCGGCATAGAAAAAATACATAAACTTAGATGCCTAATATTCGAGGGCATCGTTAAATTCGATACGCCAACCAACGCCATTCAAAAGTGTGACACACACGCATCCAGCCAAACCAATCAGTCGATCGATTTACACACTTCCGAGTGGAAGGCAGCAGGGTAGATGCTTCTCAGGTGGGGAGATCGGTCGATCGATCGAGCCAGTGCTTGGTGTGAATTTAATTTTCCCATTCCCATTGGCACTCGCGCTTTCCGGTGCCTGGGACCACCCACCGACCGCTGTGTTGTTTGTTCAGTGGTCCATTATGTGCTCTCCCGTTACATACGCCACCGGCCCCAACCGATCTCGCCAAGGCGCCGTATCTACGGTTTGACACCGGGGACGACACTGCAACGGAGTCGTCCTCGAGTCGATATCTCTTTCCCCGACGGCGAATGTCTTAAATCATAATCTTTATCTTCATCATCGCTGTGTCTTTTCCTGCGTATATCTTATTTTTTGAACTCCCTTTCCCAACCCGAACTGCTCTAAAGAGATCCCCTGAACCTCATCTTATGCGATGGGTTTCTTTATCTCTCTGTTTCTGTCCTATCGCACCTAAAGATTCTTTGTTTTGAATTCGCGCCCGTTACCGAACGTCCGTTTGCATTAAACTCGCGTGTCCATACGAACCATCGGTGGTCCGTCTGGAGACACTATTTGCGTTCCTACTATTCGCTTCTTTCTTCTTCAACATCACCAGGCAACATCATTATTTTGCATTCTTCCTCCCTTCCCGCTACCCTATTACTTTGCCCCATGCATCTCGCGAACGAACAAAAAAAAACCAACAACCTCACATAAGATTTGCCTGTGGAGGCACTCGTCGCGGATTGTTCCGTCACACTAACTCAATGCGACATCAATACCGTTCCTAACAAATCGTCGTCAATTTATTGACAAACGGAACGGAAAGGATGAAGGAAACAAAAAAGCGAGGGGTAGTAAAACGAAACAATTCGCAACACCGTAAGGGACAATAATTTAAACGTTCAGAAGATATGCTGCTTGAGAGTATATTTATCACAACCCCCAACGAATGATCGAGTGACGTCCTAACTTCTCATCGAGGGATGAGAACATAGAACGAGGGAACTGTGGTGGTAACGAATTAATTCTACCTCAGGCCCTTTCACTTCCTCAAACACTTAATCAAGATTTTCGCAAATTACCACCGATTACTAACGAGATCGTAAACGATCGAAACCGTAATCCGGACCTGCTGACGACGAGTGCGCGATCCTCATCACTAGCGACACAAACAGTGACGTTCGCTAAACTCCGCTCGGCAAAGTTTTCGAGACATGAGTCTCAATTGGGCGGAATTGGGAAACGGCGGTAAGCGATCTTCTAGCAATTTACTTGCCACAAAAACCGAGCCGTTGCTACCGCGCACGAGAGAGATGTATTAATAATAATCTAATTAGACGAAAACTAGCAGTCCATCAAACGCCGCTCAGTTCGCCGCGGCCTGTCTGGCGAAAATGTGCTGCCGTACGACACATAACGCAGATCCAGAAACGGACAGACACACACGACCAACCATGCGGTACACAGACCATACGCTAATCTGTCCGACTCCCGGCGGCATCGGTGGCTTTTATCTTTTCGGATGATCTGACAGGGCTGCACGTTTTAAAAAGGGATTGTGTTTTTTTTTCTTTATTTTTTGTTGATCGTGAAGTTTTGTCGAGTGGACAAGCAATGATGGACATGTTCATCAGCTGAAGGTGAACTGATAGTTTGAAGGGAACGGCGTGCTTGAATGTTTTGTGACGATGTGAAATTCCTGTTTATCTTGAATGCATCATACAGATGGAATGTCTGATGCATGAATGATAAAACAAAAGTGCAGCAACAATGCAGATGAAGAATTGGTCCTTGAAGTAAATTGCAATCAAAAGTGACAGAATTTAATGTCATATTCTTTAAAATAAAAAAATAAATGCTACTACGTATGTTTTACTCGAATAATTTACATTAGTATCATTGTTACGAACAGATTTGGCAGCACTGGCACAGCTCAGTACTGCAAGAGTATACATGTAAACGGTGCGAGTTTACGGTAGTAGGTCGAAATCCCATAACAACCGAATAGGAAGTAGGTATACTTAGGAGTGAAGGGATAAAATCGCGGACATTGTTCGATTGCGCACTGTTTAGCACTTTAATTTTGGACGCAATAAATTCATTGATTGTTCCCTAAAGTCGGGCCTTTCAAACTTCGATTTAAACTGCTTTGGCGGATAATCAATCCTTCGAAGGTATGTGCAAAGGCAGCTCAGAGTAATGAACAACCGCATATCTAATAAATGAATTAATGACCAGTAGTGATACACCTTATCACAATCATATCTAACCAACGTAGCGGAATAAATAATTCAAAAATTGCAAAGACATTTGAAAGTTTAAGTTTTGCTGGCAGTAAACAATTGATCTTACATTAACGCAATCAAGCAGCTTCCAAAACCGTAGACACACATTCCATTCCGATGACTAAGCCCGTGACTTTCGACACTTTCCGTTCCGTTGTCACCTTCTCGATCGATCGGGTTCGATCAACGCGACAACCGTACGCCGTTAATCGATAATCGATCGCAACGAAACGGCAGCACCGATACCGTTCGCCACAAGCGGATGACGATTCGTGCCGGACGACTGCTATCTAAATATTTCGACCATTTGGTGATACTTTATCGCGAGTTCTTCTCCAGTAGTGTTAGGGGAAGATTTTTCTCATCAAGGGGCCAACCATTTCATCTGCATACAGATGAGCTTCCCATAGGTCTCGAGCCACGGCTACAGTGCGCTTGTCAACGATCCATTGTCACAGCTTGGTTGTTTGTTTTATTTTGGCTTTATTTTAAGGTTTCAGCATTTTGCTTCGCACTTCACCATTCCGTAGGACCCCCACCTCGAAGCGGGCCACGCAGTCGGTCGATCGCTGCGATTAGTTTATGTTTTATTCATGTTTATTCTGCGACTAGAAAATTTGTCGAACGCTTCGAGATTTGTTCGGCTGCAGCCGGCAAATGGTACGAGCCGGACGGGTACGGGAGCGTCGTAAATTAGCGTCCATTTTCCTGCCCGGTGTGCCCTGGTCAACACATTCGATTTAACGGCCATCGGTCTATGATTTAACGCCGTCGATCGCACCAGGTAGCACACTCTCCTGGTTCGGAGCAGGAGGTGAAATTGTTCTAGCGATAAGCTTGAAATCATGTATCCTTATCGAATCAATGATCGTGTTGGTTAGTAACGTATGATACATAAATCTTTTTAAACAGATTAAGAAGCAATACAAAAGGAACAATTTTCCAAATTATGGTTCTTTTTGGTAAAAAATTGTTTTAGACATATTTAACTGATAATAAATCAAAACGTTCGAAACACTCTCTTTATTATAGCCCATTAGGTAATAAACACTTTCAAACAGATAAGTTAATAGAAATATATTAGTTTACCTTTGTTTTACCCTACTATTGGTAAAAGAAAGAACTTAAATTTTAATCAGCGACCAAGTGTATAGTACGAACTCTGCAACAGAGGTATCTAATGCGCATTTGAATTTAAGCTTTTTATATAAAATAAACAAAAAAAATGATAAATTGAGTTCTCAGAGGTTGTTTGGAATTGATAATATACAATTTAAAATTATTTGTTCATAAATTAACTTTCAAGAATTTTAATAATGATTAAATCATGAAAAAATATTGCGAATTTAACAAGATTCTGTAGACTAATCTACTTTATAAAACTATTTTAAAACCCTGTCATTAATTTAGCGGCAGCAGCAACATTCGCACATCATGCAAATGTCTTTATCATCTTGTAATAATTCTTCCCCTCTAGTACCGACAGATAGCAACATTTATTATTAGGTACAGTTTCTGCAAATTGATTTTTGTAGCGCATGCCATAATAAAACAGCGAGTAAGCAAGAGTTCATAAATCCATGCGAGCCGTAAAATGTTTTCACACTCGCATTACTAACCGACGCAGTTCCGTTTACGACGGACGTGAACACTTCGATTTACGATCGACTATATACTGCCAAGTGCATCAAAACGGCTACAAAACCTGCGTGGCAATTCTGTACATAAAGCTGACATTTAACAGCGTACGCCAAATGCGGAGCAACTGGCCGTTCCGGCTGAACAAAACTCTACTTACCGCGAACGTTCCGTCGTATCTGGTCCTTCGGTGCGCGATCGTTTTCCCTGCGAGAAACGAGAAAAGAAGGAAACGAAACGTTACATCTTTTGCGTGATTTTTTTTTCTCACCCATTTCGCCTAGCGTAGAAACGCCGTGTGAAAGTTTCCAATTGCCCCGCCATGCACCAACCGATCGGAAACAAATCATTCCGTCTGTCCCAATATTTTAACAACCGAAGCTCATACGGTACAACAACTACTAACCAGCCACCTATCACACTGCTACTTAGCGATCCGTGATTTATCAGCAACCGCCTCGTTGCTCGTCGGTGAGCTCGTAATTTATCTTCACCTTGTTTCCTGGATTCCCTCTCTTCGTTCCTTCCGTATCGCGTATTTTCCCACCAACACACTGCCCCGCCGGGAGAGTTTCCCTCAAAAAAAAAATAACTCCCCACCAATAAAACGCTAAACGGGAACAAATTATTTAAACGCTTCCCAAAAATGCGCGATAAGATGTCCCTTGGGGAACACGAATTGAAGGAGAACACTATCCGACCGGGAACGAACGTGCATAGAGAAGGAGAAGAAAAGACACAGCAATCCTGCGTTTTCTTGCCGTGGCCGCTTCGTAGGGCTTCTCCCGGGTGTCAGTGCATCTCGTATTTTATGCATCGCTTGGGAAAGATATTCACTTGACTGATTTAAGGGCTTCCTTCTCTCGCGGGGTCTCGTTGATTCTTTCGTAGAATAGAGAAACCCAAAGAGTGGAACAAAATAACAAAAAAAAAACAACGAAAAACAACTACAAAATCGAGAAAAAAAACGCATATTCAAAATCGAATGAAAAGTCATAAAAATAAAAAAGGCGACAACTGATGGGTGTCAACAAGGCACAAGGCCTCCGCGGTCGAAGGAACAACAGCGCGTGTGTAAAAAAATTGAACACGAAAAAAAACCCTCGATCGACGTTTTGTGGCGTCTTTAGAGGGAAAAAAATCCCAGTGACAAGTAGTGTGAGGCATGCCGATCTAGTGAGGGGCATGTGTTGACAACAGGACTAGAGTTTTTTTTTTAGTTATTAAACCTAGCATGATCCTTGGAAACCAAGAAATATTCCATATTTAAGCTTTTTTTTTAATGCATAAAAAATTGACCGATTGTACACATTGAAATGTGTCTTCGGGATGATTAGTGTTCGAGTTTGAACCTTGCACAATCTTTGTTTCGATTTAAAGCAGATATAAGAACAAACATCGAAGCTGTGTAAAACAGAGTACCCTCTCGGCATAATCTTTGATCTCCTTCCAAGAAGCCTTATCACAACGTTTAGTCCACCCAGCAACGCTTGTTACCGTTCCAGCTTCCCAGTGCTACAGCCGCGAGCAAGAACAACCAACGAGAACCATGCATCATGTTGACGGACGATCATCACCCAAGTCCAGATCCGAGCATCGGTTGCTTCTTGTCACATTAAACCCAACCAGGACGTACATCGAAACGAAAACGAACTAGAACGACGAAACGAACAAAAAATAACAAACCAACCGAGAAAAGTGGGAGGAAAACACATCTTTATCGAGCGTTTATCGTGTTTTTGCTCGCCCGGAACACGATTTTTATATCGCTACGATAATTGCCTTCACGTTTTTTTGGGGGCTGCGCGATTTGATGCTGGTTGGATGGTTTGTCAAAGGGATTTGGGACTGATCGTTTAAAAATCCAGAAACGGATCCAACATATCCATCCATCCATTCGTAGAGCGAATCACCGGCAAACGGCATGCCTTTCGTTTTGCTGTGTGTCGCTGTGTTGGATGGGGTGAGAAAAAAAACACACGAAATAAACAAGACGAATTTCATCAACCGAACTTATGCGTACGAAATGGACGAACGGGCTCTCTCGTAGAGCCGTTTTTCGAATGGTGCTTGAAGGTGATAAAATTATACCGGTCGTGTCCGACGCAACGGTGATTTGGCCCCCAGGTAGGTTTCCCGCTGAAAATCTTCAATCTTAGGACATTTTCAAAACTTTCTACCATCAGCTGAGAAAGAGTGGCTGCTTGTTTAGGAACTGTTTCTAAGTGACAAACAATTTTCGGCCCCACCGTACCGCCAGAGGACAACCATCGGGTCAATCTTTAGATGGAGAGCTGATTTTCTTTTCTATCCCTCATTCGCCGGGACGGAATCACCTTCGTACTGTTACTGCTGGCCAAGCATACCCACTTGCCTATAAATAATGTTCATAAATAATATCCATAAAAACCAAATTAATGGGTGAAGAATTATGTTGTTGAGGTTTTTTCTCCTTAATTTTTATTGGCAACCACCACCGGTTCGAATACCCATCAAGCATCTCAAGCCTGTGGAAGGTTTGGTTTTGTTCGATGTATGGTGTTTATTTGTTTTTATGGATCGATATTATTTTATTTGTTTTTAATTTTTATCTCCTTAAACTTTGTCGTTAAACAAAACCACACAAAAATACGAAGGCCTGTAGCCACTAAAAAATGCCACCGTCTTGATTCAATCGTTTGATCAATCGTAATGTTTCTCTCGCTTGTGCACGGAATCTGAAGAAGCGCGTATCGATTTACCGCTTATTACGATCAGTGGTCCCGTTGGTTTGATGTCCAGTTTCGCAACCGAGTGTGTCCCATTCCATGAGAGTGTACCATACAAATTTGCCCACTTTGAAGCGTGTTAACAACGGCCACAACTACGGCCACGAGCGGTAATGTTGTATGTCTCAAAAAAAAAACATACACAAAACGATATCGACCGGGCGAACATTGGAGCCGCAGTTTGGCTGGTGAAATATGGCCAACATAATCATTTGTGAGTCGTTTTTTGCATGTCGAATCACCCAGGGTAACAGTGGACTTTCGTGCCGGCCACAAAGCACACCAAGAGTGGGAAAAGAAACCAACACCGTTTAAGGGAGATCCCAAGCCCATGAACAAACATGCAAAGAGCCACACAGCAAAAAAAAAGTTGGGAAAGGTGTAAGCATAAAATGTGCAGCTGCATGTCCAAAACCCCTTTTTGGGAGGTCTTGCAGAGGGCTTTGGGTGTATGGTTGATATGCTCGATGGAGGAGTTGTTCTCCTCGACGACGGGAGACAAACATTTATCACGCCTAAAACATGTGTCCTCTCGTTGGGAACGACAAAGGGAAGGCAATCCTGCGGGAATGGGTGGCAAACAAGCGTGTCCTGGAAAGGTGCCTTTATGCACACTACAAATGGCATGTCAAGTGGCTAAAGCCAACCCATTACAAGGATCAAACCGAGCATAATCCAGTGCCAAGAGAGCATGAGCGCGAAGAAAACTGCAGTCAGCAAATTGCGCCTTAAGAACCTTCCATGCCACCCAGACCAGGAATTTCCCGGGGCCACTCTTTTGGGCAAGAGACACCGCGACAAAGCGACTAATCAACACCCCGTCACCGTATGCAGTGTTCACGTTACGGGGGGAAGGGACGATCTATCTAATAAATCTACTTGAAAAGTGACCAAAAGCTGGTAGAAATATTAGTTGAAAGATTTTCCAAGAATTTCTCCTCCTGTCGGGGAGGCTGTTTGTGCGCTCTTTGCTTTTTTTTTCGTCGTGTCGCTCCGTTCACATTATTATTCGTTTCGCTTAATCATGGACACCCTAACCTATCGTGTGTGCGGACTATATCGTTCCGATCGTTAGCGACCCTGATGTCTTCCAGTTTTGCCCGACGGGGTTTGGTATGGAAATGGGTTTAAAAACAGCAACAAGCCACCAAAAAAAAATCCCTCCCTCCGGACCCATGTGTGTGCGGAGTGTGTGCCCGTAGCATAATTTGAAACATAATTAATTTTATATTATTATTTAATTTATCTTCCACGCAAGTTCCGCGCATTCACGCTGTTTATTTGTTTAAGCTACAGTTTCTTTTTTCTTTTTGTGTACTACTTCACACTATAAACGTATGTTTGTTTTGATTTAATCCGTCATGTGTCATCGGACTACACAACATCTTATGGGCGGCGATTAATTTTGAAGACAAAATATACTACAACGATCTTTTTTTTGGTGGTTGTTTCACTAGAAGGAAGACACGAAAATTTGCTCTAGCTTGAAACGTTCGCTTCAATTGATTAAGATTGATTGAAGAAAATGGTCCTTTATTGTAGTTTTTGACATGCATTTCTAAACCATGCTTTTTTTGAGTACTAGATGTTTAAACTTATCTTAATCATTCTTCAATACTAAGTGTTAAAATATCAACATACAAAAATTTTTAATATATCTAAACTAGCACAAATCAAAAATACATATGTTCTGTAGTTAGTAATAAAATTTTAGTAAAATAAATCAGATTGTACGTAAAATTTTGATACAAACGATTCTGGATTTATGGATTCCTGGATTTGAAATAAAATATAAAAATCTTTGTTTTTTTTTGGTAAGAGCGTAAGAACATCCAAAAATACACCGCGGCACTAACAAGTGCATCGGTGCATCATGACAAATAAATGAAAAACAAGCAAAAGCAAACCTCACAACAACAAAAAAAACCAACAACGAAACATTGGCTATGAACCACGGAACCATCACGTTGGAATCCCACCGGGTATTTGAATGATCAAGGTAAATTAAATTAATAAACAAAAAGACACAACATTAACACGGCATATTTTAGCAGCCTCCACAAAGCGAGGATCGATGGGGAAGGAGAATTTGGGGGCGATAAAAGGAAAACGGAGTGAGAGAGAGAAAGATTTTCAGATGCAGATAGTGTGGAGCACGTAAGAAAGGAAGAATTATGGCTGTGACCGGTACGGGAATGGGCCGGGTGCGTATGAGAAATGATCGGACAAATGAAATTTGAAAAATAACCATAAACCAATGCGTTGTATGTTTGAGAAAGGGGCAGTAGTGGGAATAGAGGAAAGGTGTTGGGAATGCAAATATTATGCGCTTGCAGAACAGTACAATAATTAATGCGGGAAAATGTGGGCTTTTTAAATGTCTTGGTAGAAAATTGGTAATTGTTTAGCAAGCCGTTCTTATTTGATTTCAAATAAAAGTTTATTTTTTAGGGACAAAACAACAAAAGAAATAAATATTCCCATTGCCAACACGCTTCGAACCCATGCTTGTGCTCCTCAGCTTGATTCATTCTACACCTCATCAACCGTTGTTCATCGATTGGGAAAGATTGCATCGCTGGCACGGGTACAACAAATGGGTAAATAATTTGTATCCCTAAACAGTCATAAAACTAAATAAATTTATTGTCCCCATGTCCACCGCAGCATAAAGGCTAGAAACACATTAGAAACACACCACCACCCAGCAGCAGAAAAGTGATAAAGGTAGCAAGAAACGGATTAGAAAAAACAGGTGAAGCACAACGGTGTCTGTAAAATGGGAAGGATTTAAAGATAAGATGGCTGCAGAACACCTAGCAGAACGTGCTCTGGGCAACGCTTGTTAGTGAGCTGAAGACTAACACACCCGTACGGGGGTAACCCGTAAACGTATCGATACTAGGCTATATGGGCTATTGGTTTATGGGTGTACCTTTGGTTCTATCTCTATCATTTTATCAATGATGGAGATCCGGGGGGCAGATATATAGCTACAAGGCATTAGTGTCACCATTTCATACGATTTTTCACATCAAGAATCGACAGAAACACACGCAGGCACACACACACACACTCACGCACACACAAACACGCACGATCACCGTCGCAAGTGTGCACAAAGTTCACGAACGGGGTACACTTACATGCACCGAGGTGGCTTAACAAAAATTGAACTCTCTACGTGAGATCAGTCGTTGCTAGTAGCAGCGATCGGTGTCAGTAGAAGCAACAGCAGCGGAGTAGTAGCAGTAGTAGTAGTAGAAGTAGTAGTAGCAGCAGAGATGGTTGAAGTAATAACGCTAGTAATCGTTGCGTTATAAGATTACCCTCGATCGTCGTTCAACACACACACAAGTTCCAGCTTACGAATTATTTTTTTTATTTACTTAATCAGATGACGTTTGTTTGACGTTTGGTTTTGGATATACACACACTCACTCACACAAACACACAAAGTACGGTTGAGTAGTACTACTTCACTAGTTGCTACGGCTCATTGATCACGACTTCAAACGACGTACGGATAGGTTCACCGACGGCCAACGCAATGCACACAAAACGGCACACAATCGCGGCACAAACACACACGCACACACTTCCACATGCACTACACACGGTACACAAGGGCGCGATGCAATTTGTCCATTCGGCGTGTCAATTGCCCGTGGATGACGATCCGCTGACGTCTCCGATGGAGGGATGCTGCACCGGTTGTCTAGAAAGAAGCGAGTAGGTTTTGGGTTTACTTTTATGTGATTTGGAGTTTGTATTGCTTGTTTCTTTTAGTGACTAAAACGGTTCCCCCCTTACCCTCCCTTTCCTCCCGGTGAAGGTTTTATTGCTTTTACATTATTGTTATTATTATTATTACTCCAATGTCTGGGCCTAGCGAAGTGGACCTCCCGCCGGGCTACGTTTTATGCTCGACCATTCCCCCAACCTTCCTAGCCCGTTTTTACTTCTGCCCGCACATTTAAGATAAAGATCTTCGATGATCTTCGTCCACTACTACTACGTTGCGGCGGCCCAGCATCATCATCGGGATCACCTGTCCCGGTGTGTCGTTCGGCGCATGTTTAGCATTTTTGTACTGCATATAAACAAACACAGCCACACATCCTGGGCACGGTGGTGGCGTAAGGTGCCGACGATGTATCATTCCAAATTTATGATCACGACGAAGGGTTCTCACGTTTTTCGGTAGAAAAAACCAGAAATTTGCCTTTTGCCCAATCGATAAATGGCAAACAAAAATACAAACAAAACACACAAAAAGAGTTTTCTGCAGACAGACGTTCATATGAGTGTCTTTTTCTATCAACACACCGGATCTCCGATCATCGTATTGCGGATCTGCGGTACGATACCCGTCGATGATCATGACGTTCCGGTACTTCAACATTCAACCATGCTTCCGGACTCTGAATCGGAAATTGTTTCAGTTGTTCAAACGTCCCAGACGACGGAGTGTATAAGCAAGTATTAGAGATTCTACTGTAGTGACTCTTCATGATCATGTTTTATAACGGGAATCAAATATTAATTCTACACACGGTGCGTGTTTGTATCAATGTACATAATTGCCTTTATCTTAGAAGTGTTCCAACCAAATTCCTATGATCTGTGTGTATCTGCATCTCAAGATAAGGCTAGACAACATAACAACAAAAAAAAAAGCTTCACCGAAACATTCAAATCAATCTGTCGTCGTCATTGTCACTGACGTTTATCGATCCCAGTCCTCCCGTCAACGTGTTGCTCCGGTACGCAGCACATTTGACAACCGTACCTACCGGGTAGAAGACATGCTTGATTTTTCGTTTCTCCTTTTTGTGCCTAAGACTCCGAAACAAAAAAAAAGGGTAAGATCCTCGATCAAAACCGGGACAGATCTATGGTTCGACCCTCGGGGCCCAATCCACCCGCGGTTTGTGACAGTTTCTTCGAACTCAGACGAAGGCCACGCGTGTTCCTGCCTGGAAAGGGTTTTGCTGCGACACATCGCGATGAAAGACCGGTCTGTGTCTCGAAACATTCGCTTCCTACTTTCTGCCACGTTCTTCCATCGCTTGCTTGCATTCCCGCTGTCTGGTTTTTTTTGGTGGACAAATTGAAACCTGTTGATGAAAATTATCATCAAATAATTGATTTCCAGTTGATTAACATCGAGACGAAAATCAAACAAATGAAAAATGGGACCCAATTCCATGAAGCCCGACCCGCCGCCTGATCCCTCCGAACCTTCTTTTCCCATACCGAGCATCTACTCTTGAAGGTGTGGAGCAAATTAATATGCACCATACATCAGCGTGACAATGTTTGAAGGGGATGAAAGTAACCAAAAAAAAATAAGCATCATGCAAAAAAAAAGATGAATAACAAAACAGAAAAATAATTTTGCGCAAAAAAAAATCCAACACAATCCTCACGCTATCAAACGACGATGGAGACTCGATCGATCGCGATCAGCGAGAATCATTCGTCATCGAGGGGATGACACTCCGTCGGGGGTGTTGTTGAAATAATAAATTTGCCCGCTGACAGTTCCCTACCGGAGGGAATCTTTTTCGTTGCAGTGCACGACGTAAAAGATCCTTCCGGTGCGATAGTGTACGAACCCGGGGGGAAACGCGTTTCCTATGACTCACGAATTTGTCTTCGTTGCTGGTAAGGGACAAGGCACATTATGAACAATTGCATTTGGCGGGTGGTTCCCATCATCAGTGGAACCGAGCACATTCGCACTAATTTGTCAGTTCACCGATGCCGATGGAATGAAGATACGTGAACGATGAGGTGCCTTTGTGCAACGATCAGCAATGTTCATTTATTTCTAGTGAGGCAACCCTTGTAGAGAGGAGCTTTGAAAGAATGATATTTTTATCATTTTCCATACGACAAAGATGTTATCATGTGTAAACGATATTTTAAACGATTTCAAAATATTTCCTGCTTTACGTATGGATGCAGTTTCCTGTGCGTAAAATATTTGCAGTAATTTTTTTTTACAATGAAATTATTCATATCTTTTTTTAGAACTCTGATTGGATTTAACGCATATGGACAATCTATTTTGAATTAAATCAATCCAAGAACGTACCATTTCTTCGTGTTTTATTCTTGAAGAAATAAAATATTAGACAAAACTTTTTAAAAGACATTTGAGGGGCGAACTTCTTTAGGTAAAATGCCATAATCCATATAAATGTAAAATAAAACAAATTTTAATTATAATGCTATTTAAAAAAAAACTATTTGGAAATATAAGCTGTAGCTAAATAAAATAAGTCCGATTTAAATTTTTGTTTCTGTTAATCTCATTTCAATTGAAAGGCGAAAGTTAAATTTTTATTCTTTTGAGAGTTATTTACTGAAGGGATTGGTGTATTATATGTACATAAATAGGCGAAATTTTTGTTTTATTTATGTTTAAATTTGCTTCTAATGATTATAAGAAGCCGATAAATAAAGAGTTCCATTTCAACTTAAATTAACAAGAAATGTATTAAAGAAATTCTGATTTAGAATCTCATTTTACTAATAAAATTGTAATGTACAAGCGCCGCATCAGTGTTGATAGCATCCGCACGCAAGAATCACGCAACACCGTGAAACATCAAAGCACCATCAACCCGGTTACCATCTCCATCGATCGGGCAATTAGGGCACCGTAATGAAAATGTTTGACATTCTTATCCATCATTACTACGGCGGCATCCTGTGCTCCAGACGAGTGGCAAATGTGGGAAATTTGTTCCGCACGCGGTACACCAACGCGCGAGGTGACGAAAATGCACCTCCCATCGTACGTTCGCGCCGTGTGTTGCCCGGGAACTGGGCGCGTGCAACTCCAATTACAAGCAAACTTTGCTTTGAAATGTGAACCGTGAAATTTCACTAGCAGCCCGAGCTCAAGTTCACCAACGCGGCTATCCGGGGAGTGGCAAGGGAGTGTACCATTGCGTGGCGGCTAGAAGAGGAAGGATTTGCGCCAGACAGTGTGGGTAACAGTAAGGAACGTCAGGAATGTCGGACACTTCAGTCGATCAGACTTTATCTCGATCGGTCACCACATTCCAACCTTCAGCACCGGATCATCTGCGGGCTTGCCATCCATCGGCATCCGTCTCCGGTGCGCGTACGGTTGCCATGTCTGGTATGTTGGCTCAACGGGATCGAAAAAGGATTAGACAGGTAGCTACCGTTTCCATTCCTTTCCGTTTCTTTTCAGTGCGAAAGGTTTCGGAACCATTGATTCATAAAATCTGATTTGCTTACCCAGCATTGTTCCGAACAACCGTTCCCGGGCATGTACGGAATGGGCCGATTTCTTGAAGATTCTAGTGAGATTAAACACGGTACAGCGGCATTTATGGTACAATATTGGTAAACATAAGGGCTGGTAAAGCCGGCTTCGGGAGTTGCAAAGAGGATCACAGTCCGGTTGCGTTGAGTGCATGTACTTTAGATAAATCCATCCAAATGCTACGTGGTTCCGTCTGTCCCGACGGTTTGCGAGGCGCCTTTTTGTTTTCGGATGGCGTTTTTGTTTTACATTTTCAAGAAAATTTAGTTGAGCTAACTAAAATGTAGTTCCTCAACAATTGCTATTTTAATACGTTCGTTTTTTCTCTTTGTAAAGAGATGAGTCTGTTAAAAAAAAAACAGCCAGTTTACTCATACCCTAAGGGGCGTATTCAGTTACAAACACCAGATACTTTTGCTGTTTAAGATAAGGGACTTTGCTGCCAAAAGGTTTCAAAAACCGCTTCATATACCGTTCAACATATGCTAAAATTACTTTCGGTCGAACATTTGAATGAAATACACCCAGAGCCATGTATACACATAATTTGTAAATGTCTATAAATTATCTACACGAAACTTGTGAGAGCTAAGAAAAAAATAGACATTAACACTAGAAGTACCAAGCGTTTTAAGCGTTTTTTTGTTCGTGGTTAATTATTAAACAATTTCGAAGAGTTGGAGTATATTTTATTGTTCATTGGTGATCGTACGATAGAATATATATGTAAAACTCATTTTTCAACTACCTTAGGGTTGTTTAATCCCAAAAAATAATGTGACTTCATTAATGTAATAACGAAGCGTTCCAGTCAAAATGACTTTTACGGTCAATCTAGTGTTAATAGATACTTAGAGCTTATAATTTTTTTTTGTTTATTGCACTAACCGAATGAAGTTAAAGATGTTTTGATGTTTTCCTATCTTGTTGATAAATTACTTTCGTAACGAAATAAGACGAAATAGGTAAGTATATTTATAATTTCTAAAACAGAATAAAAAATGGTAGACGTTCATTTTCAACGTTTCATTGTATGATTTAAATGCGATGTAAATAATAAACGTTACTTAACGCAAATAAAATTCCTCCCAACCAAATCGGGCTGTTAATTATTGCTCATCTGTGCAACTTGCTTGTTAGCTCGTGGGAATTACCGATGACTGAAAGCTACATCCACTTTTTTGATAACTTTTAGATTGTGAGAAAAAGATATCGATCATGTTTCGGTCGATGGCGTGATCGTTATCTCATAAAACATCGATCAAACAATTTATTTATATGTAGTCCCTTAAACTACGAGTTACAGGGTGATATAAATATAAATGTACAAATAGTAAATTGGGTACCTTTTACAGTTTTGTGATGTCTAAAATGAACGGCAAAGTACCGGACCAATAGCATAAGGTATCACCTTATAGTTCGAACTTGACATCTGATCATAAATACTTATTTCAAGATTTCTCACATTCAAAAGCATATTAAATGATAAGGAAAAGCACTTTAAACATATCGTTAAAGGCATAATGATCGAAAATCGAACAATTTAGGAACAAATTAAAAAAGGTCTTGAGATTCACGCTAAATTTATGAATTTCTTTAAACACAACCTCATATTTTCTATTACAATCACGATTCAAAAAATATAAAAAAACACTATAAATCGTTTTATAGTTGAACGAAGAGCTTTTGTACACTTGTTAAAAACAATGTTAGTCTCGTTTATTAAACTAGAGTCTGGACTGCGCTGCAATTGCAAATGTTAATTAAAATTGGTGTAAAATCAACACAAAATTTCCAATTTCTCGTTCTAATTTGTATGAAGTTTTAAGTATAATATCCGAAGTCGTCTTCCAAACATTTAGTACACTTTCATGTTGACAAACACGGTAAGCTTTACATAAAACAAAGTAAAACAATAAACCCATCCATGGTGTGGTCGTGGCAAGTGTGGGTGATGATGTTCCACTCCGCGATAATGCAACGAATTGCAACAGTTGATAAACCACGTCACGTTCTACTCAATCTTTTCCTTGTCTTTGTTTTTTCATTTAGTTCCGTGCGTTCTAGTCTCTTGTTAAATTATTTGCTTTATACAAACTGCATCAAGCGCAACAAAAAAAGCATCCAAAATGCATAATTTTTCGTGGAACAGAACGTGCCCGTGGTAGCGGCTTGCTAATTGTTGAACTAAGACAACAATTTATCCACGGATTACTGGCACCCGCGTTGTTCGGGGCCACGCGCTGCCAACACGCACCGTCGTTTTGCAGTTTGCCGACGGATTTGCGAATAAAAAACAACGGTTCGCGCGTCCACAGTGAAAGGTTTGACGATAATTGTCCCACCAAGCTGCTAAAACCTTTGCGAAGCCTTTTACCGGGTCTTTGCCAGGTCAGGTGAAAGGGTTACCAGTAGGGCTTCGTCGCCAAGTGGAAAACGATTTGTCGTGGAAAGCGCAGCTACTTACTGCGGCTTGTATGAATAATTCGCGAACACGAATCCATTCACACCTATTCGATACAGATGCTTTTAGTAATGGGACATTTTTTATATTAAAGGGATTAAGTGCGTTTGTTGTATTAAAGCGTCTAATGCAAGCAAAAATACAATTAAGCGAAAATCCACCACGCTAGTGTATGAAGGCATGAGTGTGAAATTTTTTGCTTCCTTTCGTGTAAGTTTCAAATTTCTTCGGAAGCTTCGATACGAAAGATGCACAACTTTCTTTCACGCTTGGATTAATCTTTTTCTCTTCCACGAAGGGTCTATCCCTTCCGTGTATGTGTGTGTGTGTGTGTGTTTGTGTCAGCTCCTTGCACGGTGTGGTGGGTTTCTTTTGCATGCCCGACGAGATGCCTCTTTTGCAGGTCGGTTTCGTATGTCACACGTTGCAGGCCCGCCCATCGCTATTATGCGCTAGCAAACTGTACAACCAAAAAAAAGGACCTCAACCATAATAAATTCGTCCGTTTTCACATGCAACCCATCATCAAACACACGCACAAATTTCACAAATAAACACACACACACACACACATAGATTGGAACACACAAAAACACACACATACCACACACATTTAGTATCTGCAAAAAGGCGAAGATTAAGCTGTAATCGTACACTTTGGCCGGTTCGTATTGACATCCGCCGTGAAAAGGTCTTAATCCTTCGCGCTTTGTACCATCATCTCGAACGAGTGTAACCGACTGTGGTGCAGTGCCAGGCCCTTTGAATGGCCAATGAATGTACAGCAAAACGTCCATTTAAATGTGTATCGATGGTGCGTCAATAAGAATAGCATTGTAAATTCACCTTGTCAATCAAATCACTGCTTCAAATGGAACATATTTTGGGAACATTATGCAACTCACTTCTTTTGCAACAAATGCATTTCCGTTTTCTATTGCACAAAACACTTTTTTCTTCACAGTGTCTTCGCCTATTTTATGTTGGTTTGATACACTCTTTTTTGTTTAAATTATTACAGTAAATTCCAATCGCTTTTCCACACACCAGTTTATCAAACTATTTCACTAATTTTTGGAGAAGTTCATTTCCCATCCACTAAAATCACCCGTTCGTAGCGTGTATCCAACCGTTCCAACAAAACACGACGCAAAACGACGCACGTAAAACGACACGCTCACACGGACCGCGATCCACTCGGACGGAGATTTAAATGGAAACTAATTTTTACACATTTTTTGATCTCCCTCAACATAGGGAATTCATGCTCCGCGAGAGAACAAGCACGAGCGAAAGAGAATGTTTAAAAGAGAGAGAGAGATTGCATGTGTTGGAAGAACGAGAGAGCATGACGGCTGCTAGAAAGAGCAAGATGGCCGTACCAGTGGTTTATGCTGCGCTTGGTTTATGTTCGCACTCTGGAGATCGGTTGTTGTTGGACCGTTTGCGAGACCGTTTGGCTCTGGCTTCGTCCTATGCTTTATGCCTTTATGTCTTGCGCTGTTTTGTTTGCTGCCTACAAAAAGCACAAGCAATTTTTTTTTGTTGGATCATACAATATGATTTTGTCGAAAGAAGACGTAGCTTTTTTCCTCTCTTTTTTATATTGTGTAATTTTGCTTGTTATTTTTTCTTTTAAAAAAAGTTTGTAAAGCGGTTTGCACAAAAAAATGTCCTTTCTTTCGCGTTCTTTTCGAAAAATATTTCTCTGATGTAAGAAGCATTCCTGTTGAAAAGCAGGGGTTCGATTGATTCTGGTACAAAATAATCTTCTAAGAAATATTTCAATAATTTTTGTTTTGGTGAAAACTTGACACAGCCATTGCGTAACACTGCTGTATAGTCGGTAACATAACTATCCAGCAGCTACTATTTTTATTACTTTTTTTACTTCTAGTAAAGTAATGTCGCAGGCGTTGCCCATGGGAAATATTTAGGAAAAATCATATTAATATTCCATTACATTCCTCATCATTATTTTTATCACTTATTTTTACCATCTTTATTTTTTTGTAAACAAATTTTAATATGATTACACTTCATTTATAGACATGTTATATTGAGCAATATTCGCAAAAGAAAGCTAGCAGCAATTATGCAAAAATTGAAAAATTATGTTTTAGCAAAAATGTTATATTTTTGTCAATATACTGCTTCATGTTTCATTTAAAATATTCATTTTTTTCATTAATTCATTTCATTTAAATTTTTGTTTCTCATTCTCAAAATGATAGTGGACGATAATATTGTACTTTTCAATTCTCAAGCATTTTGTTTGCTGTTTGAGCCACTGAAGAGGTAAACAGTTATATCAAAATGTTATTGAACTACTTTATTTCATTCTCAGCTGTATCTACTAATTATCTTCAATGAACGGAAATTTGTTTATTTTCACAAACACATTATTTATACCCTATACTTCAATAACATTCCGTACAAGATTTCATCTCACATGTTTTTTTATATTTGTCATATCCATTCATTCCTCTCTTCGTTCTGATGTGGATTGTAAAATCAAATAAAGTAGAGCAATCAGCGCAAGGCAGGTTTGTGTAAACAATTATGCAAGGAAAAGGCAAAACTGCCACCGACTGTTGACAATTAACTTGCAAGTTGGTTTGCTTCGCTTGGTAAGATCACATTGCCTGCGATCGTTAGCTATTGCTGCGTTCAGCTTCACAACGGTTGTGCTCCGACTGTTGTTACTTGGTGTTGCAAAAAAAAAGCGTAAACACATCACGTTCTTTACGGTTTTCACTCGCCTCCGAAACGACCCAAACGTTTCTCAATGAACTTTAAACACAAACGTGCAACCGCGATAGATTACAACTTAATTGAACTGCATTGATCGGTCTGCAACGCGTTGCAACGTTGGACGTTTTGGGGCATCAAGAGAGCATAACAGCGAATGGAAATGTGAATGAGAAGGACAGCAAACATGTTTAGTCATAATCATCATTCGACGACCCAACTGTTGCACTTTCAGTCCCATTCTGCAAGTGGTGATGCCGGCTGTTGCCCTTTTTTGCGCGACTATGCGCCTTTTGCGTAAACATCACAACCGATCACGTACGACGACGATCGATTACCATTGCAAATTCAAGCCTCCCAAAGAATGGAAGTGGTGAATGGAGAAAAATATTTCCTGTGGAACGATCATTATTGCATGTTGCAGTATGCTTCCGTTTATGCTTCTGCGATTCTGCGATGCTCGCAGCAACACAAACGAATCCATCGAGGGTCTTTAACCCGCTGAAGGCAATGTATTCAGATGATCCAAACATAACTTTAGTCCCAGTTGCATCAATCCTAATGGTACAGCACAAAACCAGTAACACCATTGATAATTATGTTTCCGTTTCTATGGTCTCGCCCATTGTTGATCGCAATTGGAACACGAACACTGCGCTACCAGGAAAACCATTTATCCAAACAAAGCACAATCAAATCAAAGCAATCGATCGAACTTGATTGAACGTCAACTGCTGCACTAGGTGGTGTGTGTGTGTGCGGTAACATAAAATCATCTTGATTCCATATTTTCATAATCGTAGCATCATGTTTCCCTACCTAATTGCTCCTCTGCATCGAATTCTGATTACATCCATCGCGTGTGGTGCCTCTTAGCGAGCTGTTTTTGGTGTTGGAGCTATTTTTCACCACCCACACCATACAATGTATTGTCGCCAGACAACACACAACCTTTCGCTGTGATGTTCAAATTGATCACCGGTACTAATACACATTGCTGACGGTTCGGAACGTGTTCTGTCCGGGCGGAAATTTGTTCCATGTTTTGCGGAAGCTTTTGAAAGTGGTTTCAAAACAACGCTTTGAATGCATGATGACAGACAACAGATGCCGCCGAATGACAACGCTTCTACAATCTCGTTCCACTTAGCCGTTTGTTAAAAATGGTTGACGAAAAGAACAATCCACCGCTGTGGAACGATTTCCACAGCAACAGAAAAATAAAAGCAAATCTGAAATCTTTCGCAAAATCATTCGACAACATCCACGGTGGTGTTATGTACATTATATACTGCTAGCCACGCCCATTTTATGCTCTCTTCGCACGCATCAGACCCCAGAGCATGGAGGGGATGATGATTTCTCTATGCTATTCATTGCATACAACGATGAATGCGCATTTCGTACGCATACTCCCAAACATGCGATGATAAAATGTTTGAGCATAGAAAAATACATATTCCACGATAATGTACGCAAATTTTACATTTCTTCAGCATCGTTTTATTTTGTCAGTTTTGCAATTTTTTTTACAATGCAAGTTACGCAAAAATATGACAATGCTCTCTCTCCATGTTTTTCTACGAAACAGGTACTTTGAAGATTTTTAATACTTTTTTTTGTGTATTACTGACTGCTCAGTAAAAAAGGTTTTTTTCGGAGTCATTATTATCTGAAGTTATTTTTTATTTTAATGTTTTTTTACTAGAACATAAGTTAGTCAGAAAACATCACTCTATTCAAGGTTTTCTTTTTGTCCCTTTTATACATTTTTATAAATTTTACAAATAATTAGAATAGATAGAAAAAATTTTGTAATAAAAAAATGCAATATACAACTTTCTAAATGTTCTCATTACAATCAAACATTTCTTCACATGACTCAGAAACCCTCGAACAATTGGCTTGCTCTTATAATCGATGGTTCCATAAGCAAGGTTGGTTTTAATCGGCTTTAAATGTTATAATAATAGAATTGATTATCTGAAAAAGCCTATTGTGTACTGAATCTAATCTAGGATTGAACGCGACCCGGACGTGTTGTTGACTCACACGTTACCGGTCCTACCATTTGAGTTCCTGAGCAATCCACCTGCTAATATAACTTTAAAACCAGTACGTGTGCTGCTATCTGTTCAAAAACATTATCCACAACTTGCTTATTCGTTTCGTTTTAACCATATCAATCAACGACTGACGGTCGACGTTAATATGTCACTTTTCGAAACATTTACCTTGCTCAAGTTAAGATGTTACACATTGGACGGGAACAGTGACCGGAGCAAAAAGGCGTATTTAACCAAACGCAAGAAAACAAACGAACAAAATCGTCATAACGTTCCCGCCGTTCTCTTTACCGGGAGCATTTGTTTTTGGCGCAAGAACGAGTTGCTCTTTCTTTCTCGAAGCAATCAGTGTCGAAGGAACGAGGAATGTAAACGTTCAACAGCATATGCCCGATCGTGACGTCGGCACATCAAAGGGGGGTTGTGCTTAGGGTATGTATGTTGGGGAATAAAAAAAAAGCATAAAACGCACAATCAAGCATCCAAAAACAAGAAGTTTTGTTTTCTGTTGTTAAGAGGTGTTTTAGTACTGTTTATTGATAACAAGAAACGCAAAACCCACCAATCTGATAATTATTACAAATATTTTTTTTTTTTCAATAAAATAAGGAAACATTTCTACAAGTATTTTGTTCAACTTCTCTTTAATATATTTCTTTTTATTCTTTAAGGACGGCACGAACGTCTGTTCTCCTTAATGTGTAAAGTCAACAAACTGTACCAACCACAATCGGAAGCAACGTAATTTTTGGTAGCAAGTGAACAACAAATAACAGTTCCAAATTCACAGCAGCTTTAAACAATCCCAGGAAGCACGACGGGGTAAGTAAAAAAGGGCAGCAACAAACAAAACGCAGCAATGATTCGTTTGAAAATTATCAACTGTCAAAAGTGACAGACGTGAATAAGATACACGAAGCGTTTGCCTCATAATTATGACGTGCGCTCCTCGTCTCATCACAAGGAGCGTTCGGATCGGATCATGGCCTACCACGATACCGAACTATGTGAGCCCCGTCGATCGGTCCCTTCATGCGTTCCACTCCAATCTCGTATATACCAATCCCGATTTTCCAGTCCTGGCTGCTGTCAAAATCGCGGCAGGAAGCAAACAAGGACCACGGTAAGTGTCGGATGAGTGGAATGAAGCAGTGGAGAGCGAGTGGTTGCCGGCAAACAGTAGCTGATCTCGAACCGACCGCCGACTGTCAGTAGTCAGCACGAACGCACCCACAATGGGAGGCACGCATCACAGTTGTTAGGTGAAGATCGTCAAGGGGAAAGAAGAAGTTTTGGGGGGAAGAAAACACCAGGAAGAATCGAACCATGCGGTAGCATGCATTTGGCACCCTCTGTCTTGATGGTTGATGGAATGGGCTTTTTTTTTTCAAAACAGTTCTTGACTGTGATACATTCACCATGCATTCTAGTGAATGAATGTTCAAGATGGAAGTAAAAGTTTTATTTTTTGTGTTGAGGTTTCTCTGGAATGCCCGAAATGAATGTCTGACTGAGATCAATCAAGTGTCGATCGGAAGCAACTAGGCTTTATTAACAGCTTTAAATCTAAAGCCGTTAATGATCATTAATTTAAAAAAAGCTAATAATTTAAAACACAACATATTTACTACATGCTGTCCAATCTTTTAATTCATCGTCAGACCACTTCTATTTTCATCTTTTCTTGGTCGCTTTTCGTTCCCGCGTATCTCTTAGCCGCTTATATAGTATGTTTTTTTTCTTCTTTATTAAGTAATGTTACTCTGTTTTCTGTAATATTTTCTTTCTTAGTAATGCAAGTTTAGTTTGGTAATAATTACTTAAAATAAAATCTATATACAAAACCCTAATTCTAAATTTATTCACTTTGTTTCCAACAATGGAATTCTCATTAATTGAACATATTTACGACGACGTTTGCCGTACTGCATTAACTAAAACCAGAACATTGCATTAAAAATATTAAATTTAATTATTTAAGTATTGAAACATACGGCATAATAGTTTACCAGCATCAACAACCATTATCACCGGCATATGGTGGTCGAAAATTCATTATTCCTTCATAATCCTCGTCGTCGTTTTGGTAATTGGATCCACCAGTTCGGTTTGTACCATCCGCCAAACTAAGCTGACGGATTGATCCATCCAAAAAACCTCAAAACCAATCCATTCGATCTTACCACGCGACCTCAAAATGGCAACAGGCTAGTAACGCCGGACACAAATCGTGCACAGTTGGTAAAATAGAAAACAATATGAACAACAATGAAACCACCAGATATGGGCGGGAGCAGCAAAACCAAATGAAAATGATAGCTCTAAATGAAATTGAATAGAATTCCAATGTCGAGAACAACGCACAAAAAAAAATTAACAAAAACGCACAAATCAATCTGTTTCCTTTCGATGGAAAAAATCAATCAACCGTAGTAAGTAAAAGACGAGAAAAAAAAACATCCCTCTGCGGGCCCCGATTTATGCGCGTCCTCGCGCGGTTTTGCGGTATCGATCGCTCCACTACTGCAGCACATAAATAATTATTGTGTTCCTGAGAAATGAACAACGATTGTGCTCGTCAGCAATGTCCCGGCCGCTGCAAATGGCCGAATGGAAATAGATATTTTATTTTTCCAAGTCCAATTTTTCGACCCATTGCCGTTATGCTATCCCACCGATACGATACGTTTGACCACGGGGCCGCCATCAGGAGAGATTAGGGTCCCAAAAAGAAAAAAAAGTCTAACGTAACGGAAAGTGGGATCAACACGCTCGCCAGTAGCATATGGCAAGCACGGGAAAAGGATAAACGTATCCTTCCTGTAGCAGGCCCGTACCGTACCGGTAGCCAACGAAGCGTCAAAACGGGATCGATGTCCAATCAATACGAGAGCAATCATTCGTTGGACCTTTTTTATGTTTTCTGTACAAAACTGCTATGGCTAGTAGCCTACCGAATAAAAGAGGAGAGTCACCGCTGGAAGACCTACAGCCATCAATAATTGGAACCATTTATGGTGGCCCTCTCGATGCCACCGTGCAGCAATTTCATCCAAAATCGAAGAAATATTTCACGCTACCGGATGAAACCCTTTGCCGATTCTTGCTTTTGTACAGTTTTTTTTTGTAGACCCACTAGTAAAAAAAAGAACCAAACCATGTATCAAATAACCAATTTCATTAATGGTTTTGAACTTCTGGGTGCAAAGGTGCCCTTAATTGTAAGGTCAATCGAATAAAAGTGCACCCGTTACCCGTGCACTGCAGAAAGCACAATTTTTATGCACTTGGGATGGTTTTTAACACTGTTAATAATGGAAAAAATTAGTGCAAAATTTTAAAATTAAAGGGAAAGGAATTTTTGGGATAAAAATGCCCTTTTCGAAATCGAGAAAATCGAATAATCAATCTTAAA
This sequence comes from Anopheles funestus, assembly GCF_943734845.2. Classification (NCBI taxonomy): domain Eukaryota; kingdom Metazoa; phylum Arthropoda; class Insecta; order Diptera; family Culicidae; genus Anopheles; species Anopheles funestus. Next base: position 68,664,222 of record NC_064598.1, on the reverse strand, counting down.
GCGCGTCTTTGTAACCCTTTTTTCAAATTTCTTTGTTTGTTTCTTGTTAAACTTAATTCCCCTTTTTCTCAACTTCGTTGATTGCCACTTTCTTAAGAGTACTGTGTGAAGAAGGGTGGGAAAAAAGTTTGATTTAGCAAGAACAATAAACAACGTCATAGAGGGGTTTTGTTTATTTACACGCCTAAAAGTTCAAAGGTTTTGCAAATATTTCCTCCCTTTCCTGGGAATAAAGGGTTTTTCACGGTGTTTTTTTGTACATTTTGTTGTAAGCCAATATGCTGGGTTTGAGATGAAAAAATAATTTCTTAGCTGAAATTCATTTCCAACTGAAAATTTGAAAGTTATTAAACAAATTATAAGGAAATATTTAGTTTATGTTAAAAGCATTATCATGCGTATGATATTTCATATGAATTACAAAGTATTCTTTAATATATTTTGTTGTATTTAATATAAGCATGATCAGGTGCACAGAAATGTTCATATTGAAACAAAAGGAAGAAAAAAACGGAATAGGAAAACAATAGATATCCACAGTACTCTTTTCCTTTTGAACAAACAATATATTTTAATTATATCACTATTTTACTCGTTTTCGAATATATCTTCTTTCACACATTTTAAGCATTTCTTTCATTAAAGCAACTAAAATAACTTCCGCATTTTATTGACCCTAAGCTGGCAAGCTCAAAGAGAGGGAAAAATTCTTCCAAGACAACCCTTTCAAATCGCAAAGACGCATAACCGAGCACTTATCAAAAGGGTTAAATTGCTTTTATTCAATCAACGTGCATTATGGCATTCATATTGCTCAAGTTCAAACAAGAGTTTCGTAATGAAAAATTCGTGAGAAAATTTGATTTTTAACACAAAAATCAATAGATTAGCAAATGAAAGTTATGAATCGATTTCCATGATTACTCCAAAAGGTTTGTAACAAATTGTTGCCACACGGAAAGGGTTCGATTTAATTCTTTTGTAGCTTTTTTTTCTACGAACACTTTTCTAGAAGAAGATGTAAGATGCCGCTTTCTTTACTTTGTGTACCATTTCTTCCAGTGATTTCAAAAACATATTTTCTCAATTTTCCCACGACAACAGTCAAAAACCTACGGGTCTATCAAAATTCACCACCAACACACATCATGATCGAATTATACACAAACACACAGAATTACGAGGAATAACCATACAAACATTATTGCACCATAATTAATTCCCACATCCCGGACACGTGCCGGGAGTCTGTTTCACAAGCCAGCAAAAAAGGATAGCCGTTAAATTTGCACTCCATATTAAAGCCAGCTTTACCGGCTATTCCGAACAAGGGAGCCAGGTTCATGATGACTGACAGCAGCCGACGGTCGGGTGGATGCTTCGACAGTGTGCTCAGGTTAGGATAGCAGTAAACCAGCAGCATGCCAAACCACCTCACGCTGACTGTTGTTAGTTCTTCGTTAATAGAATTTATCTGTCATCGTTCATTAGATAATGATGGACAACGAACAACGGTGTTGAATAGAGATGGGTTACAATAGTTGTAAAACACCCTTCAGTTACGACAATGCCAGATTCTGACCAGATTTATATGGAATTCTGAATTTTGAAATATGATGCGAAAACAATTTACATTTTGTGTACGTTACAACCCTCTATTTTCGTTGATAGTTCGTTTTATTGGGTAATATCAATAAAATTTGGGTAACCAAAATATGACGAAAAATGGTTAAACTTCAAAAACGATAAAAAAAATAAATTCACGAAAAGAATTCTATTTTCCATGCATCGTGAAGATAGTACTAAGAATGACCATTATAATTAAATAAATGAGTAAAGTGATGTGGAAAATTTAATTAATTTCTGATGCCCGACAACAATAATAATAATATAAGACCACTTGGGGTAAATTAATTCACTTAAAAAGAACATCACCAACAAGCAAAAACCATCGAACAAGAAGACTATCAATAAACAGCAACACAAAAAAGCATATGCTTCCGTCTTAAATGAACCACAGCTGAAGTGAGTGTTCCCGGCGAGGTGTTCCCGTACTTGAGAGGATAATGCGACTCCTTCCGTTCCGTTCGCTGGACGGGAAAGTTTCCCATCTCCAGGGAAATCCTAATCAAACTTAACAGCATCAGACAAGCAGCAAGTTAAGTTGTTATAGCAACGCCCCTTAAATTACGTCGACATCTTCCCGGTGCGTAACGCAACCAAAAAAACTAAGGGGGAAACGGAACTCAACGCGAATGAGGAAAATTGGATGTTGTTTCCACCCGTTCCCGTTTCGGTATACAAATTCATCGCAACGGATCTTTTGTGCGCTAAATCATTTGCCACCGATGCGAACCAGGGAAAACATTACCAACACACCACAGGACAACCACCACCCGTCCGATCGAGAATCAACATGAAAATCCTGCTAAGCCCGTTGTTATTGTATATAATTCCGTTTTCCCGGTTTGCCACATTTTCACCCCGTTGGCAGTAAAAAAAACCGACGAAAGTAAAAGAAACTTATTTTTCCTCATTCGGCCAGATTTTACATACTTGCGAGGGTACAAATGAACAAAAAAATGGCAAAAACTTCGAATGATATGTACAATAAAAATAACACAACCAAAAACCGTCAGACAAGCGAAAACGCACCGTGTTACACCGACCTGACACGGGATAATTGCACACCAGCAACGAAAAGGAATTATGCTGCCAGATCGGGAATCATGTTCAGTTGCCTTAAATTACCGGTGTCTTTTCCGCCCGTCGTCCAATGAGCTGTTTGTTAGTGTTCCAGTTTTCCCCTTATTTTCGTGTTTGATTTAATTCAGTTTACTTGCGAATATCGCACTAGGACAATGCGGAACACAAGTACTAAAAAATGTAAGAAATTCGATTATCCTCTTTTTATTATAAATTTTTGTTACATTTTATTCAGAGGAGGACAGAGACGAGAAATGATTATAATGACTTTAAAATCGTATAGTAAGAAGCAATATTATTCATACATTTTTCAACAATGTAAAGCAATGAAAAAAAAATTTAAAAAATATACTATATAATTAGTAAAAGTCTTATGTCGAGTTTAATCAATTTTATATCATTGCTTATAATTGTAATATTAGTCAGCATTTCACTTTAAAACAACATTTTGTTAGATAGAACAAAAAGAAGTATGCCACTGTTCGGGAACCCTGAAAACTCTTTTGGCTTCCTAACATTCAAACTCGGCAAAACGGCCCAACGAAGGGTTGTGTGAAAATTAATTACATACATTTGTCTCGCCATACACGTGCAAACCACACACGGTATACTTGCGTCCCGCGATACAGCAAGTTAGTCGTGAAAATCATCCATCCTAACGGTCGAAGCTTGGGAAAACCCCTAACCGGAATGGTATAAAAACCTTTCCGAAACCCAAAGTTATGGTCAACAACAACAGCAGCTTCAAACCGTTACTCACCCTCGTACCACCCTCACACCAACCCAACGTAATAAAGTGGCCAAATAATTTAATCATATCATTTGTGGATTTTGATATGCGGCTTCCTGATCTTATAAATCACCCGCCCTTCATGGTGGTGTGCTAGGGCCAGAATGCGCCTCAAGGGATTTGTACTACCACCGGGCGTTTGCGCCCTTAAACGAAGGAGTAGAACGGAAAATTGTACCTTCGCCAGGAAAGGGATACGCGGCGCTCACCGATCCGATAACGATCGTGCCGAATGATAACGCTCCCAATGGGCCAAATTAACACCGAAAATTGAATGAATATTTCATACATCCGATACGGTGTCATGTTGCACGGAGCATACATCCACCCGTGTACCACTACGAACAGGGAGTCGGATTTCTTCAACAAGTGTTTCGTTATTATTTCTACCGGTTTGTCCTGTTTCTTTTGGAAGTTTTGTTCCATAGGAATTTGTTTTTATTCATCCCCTCAGAGTACTTCAAGGCAGTGTTTATGTCGGGGGATTGTCCTTTTATCGCAGCATTACTGTAGTGTAATATTGAATTAATTGGGGAAAAAATATATTATTGTATTAGAAGATTACCAGCTTTTTTCCTTCTTGATTTATTTTGTTTCAATAAATAAAAAAAAAACTTTTTAAAGTATCTTACTAGGAGGAAGAAGCCAGGATATTGCATTTGAAGACGGCAGTTCTCCATCGAGAGCGGTTTAGTGGAGTACTGAAGCAGGCCAGGACCAAGAAGCAACTACAGAATTGAATAAGTATATTCAAATATAAGTACATTTAATATGGTAAATGTAAAGAAAATAAACAAACTTATCGATAAATTCACTGAGAACCAATAATCATCGACATCACCATCATTAAAATATACAATTTCTCTTCTAACTTTAATGAAAATTGCAACCAAAAGTATAAAGCAATTAGCTAATTGTAATCTTTCATTGAATTATTAACTGAATTTAAACCATACGGCCATTAACACTTTTTTTAATACTAGAACTACCGGATCAGTCATGTTGACTGGAACGCTTCATTTTCGTCACATTATTTTTTGGGGTTAAACAATCCTATGGTAGTTAAAAAAATATATTCTATAGTAGGATCTACAATAAACAGTATAATACACTCCAACTCCAACACTCCATTGTTCAAAATTAACCACATACGAAAAACGCTTAAAACGCTTGGTGTTAAGCTGCTTCACCCTTTTATCTCTTTATTGTTGTTCAATTAATTTACCAAAGATTCAAGTGTCTCAGAACAATGTGTCTAACGCATCTTTCATAATCCGTTTTGTGCACCTGATATTCTGACTTTTTTTATCTAGACCTAGACAATTCCCACGGATTTGCTTCTAGTTCCAGAATATCACTCAAGAAGCTGACAAGATAAAGAAAGCGGAGTGCTGAGTCGTGTTTACATAACGCAGGAAAGTTGCCCTTCGTCCTGCTTGATCGTCCTGCTTCCATCGATCCATCGACAAGTGAAGCCCACCGGCAAAGATTATTTAACACACACAGTCTAAACCTCGTTGCATCAACGTATATCTAGACTAACGAACGAGAACGATCGAAAACCCCAAACCCACGTTATCGAAGATGAGGACGAATCGAGCGCGAAGAACACGATGCGGCTAGATGGCTCTAGGTGATGGTTAATGAAATTTTCCTAGAAATTTTGACCGAAAATGTAATCGATTTCAACGATGCATGACAGTATCTGGCTTCCGAATTTTATGCCCCGGAAAACCGGGATGCAACCACCGAAAGGAAAGCTGATCTTGCTGAAGGGATCAAAACCACGAATGTGAGGCAACGCAAGATCACCCACCGGCCAATGTTCGGGGTCTGAAGATGCCGCGTCTCAGTCGGGTAACCTCGATCAGGTGAGTTTGTGTGGCCGAGAAGCCCGACAAGCGAACAAGCGATGAACGAAAGGGAAAGAATCAAATCGGTTTGGCTAATCGGCTGTAGTCCATTTTTGGTAAGCTCTGCCTTTTGCGGTCAGCCCTTGTGGTCCTGAACCCGAACCGGGGACGATACACACCCTAGAATGCGGACTAACTCAAGCGTACCAAGGCTTGTAAGGATTTTTGTTCTCCTTCCGCCAGTTGATTGACGTGACCATCGTGGCGGGAGTTCTTTTTGGTTAGTATCAATGAGAGTTTGTTTTATAGGGATTGCCGTATTTAAAAAAAAACTAAATATTATTCAACCAGCAACCACGAAGAATACAAACATGTTTTTTTTTAAATAATTTGCTTATTATATCAAATTCGATAACAAATCTGAAATTGTAAATTTTCTATCCTTTCAAAACACTTAGAACTGATCGTTTTTCATAGCATAGTTCTTTTTTAGATGATCTTCAAAATCTAGTACAATAATACAGTGGGTAGCATAATTATTGTGAAACCCTTCATTCTGCGAATTACATTTTGACTATTATTATGTTAATACATATAATGTACATTTGTTGTTATATTTGTTATTTTATTAAACTCAGAATTTTTAGGTTATTTGTGTTCCTAATATTAATCTGGCTTCTTTTAATAATGTAAAAGCAACAAGATATTTCAAAAACAAATCACTAATACTTTCAAGTATTTTTCCTATGATAACTAGGATCTACATATAACAGATGATAAGCACTCAATAAGAAGTGTGTTACATTTATAAACTGATCAAACAATTGTATCACATTTTTGTAACATAAAATTATACTTCAGAACTCTACTGTAAAATTAATTGTTTTCACAAACTATACTGATATATTTATCAATAGATTATTGCAAACAAGAACTTGGGATACTTCAAAAAAATATTTTTTCAATAATTCTCCTATATGTATGACACGCACTGTACACAAGGTGGAAAAATCCTCCTTATATGCTAGAGGCACTTTTCATAAAGTTATTTAAGAAACCCCGCATCCCGATCGGCTTATTAAAGGTGTTTGCAAAAATGTTTGCAAACATAAAATAACCAAAAGCCCAATGATAGTAGCCCAATACCGTTGCTACCGGTACAAAAGGGATTATGCGTAATGTCACCTTCTTTGACGGGGTAAAATACCTTCCGAACCTTCTCTCAAGTGTCTTGCGTGAAAAAAGGAAGTCCGTGCCATGATGATTAGCACAAAACTGCTACCAAACAACAACAAAAACTGCTCACATTGGCACCCTTTTGTATTTGGCTGTGTTGTTGCCTCTTCCATGCCAATTTCCTTCACATGCAGTAGAAATCAACCGTTTTGTCTGGACATGAGGGACTCCCTCGCTTTTGCGCGTCGGACCTGTACTATGACCCCTCGGAACAGTTAGAAGGGACTTAACACCGAGCATAATATACAATAAGCTTATTGTGTGCGTGTTTCGTTTTTGTGTTTTAATGCCATACCCCAAACCACCGTTTTGCCAGCACTTCTCAGCATAATCCGAAACATATTTAGATGCTTCACATTTCGCATAATTTCGGGACGGTTTCGGGTGTTACGTTCAAATCCACATTAGTACCAATGAAGTGTCTTCCGTTTTTGGAAATGACCAAAAACAGACGCAAAAAAACAACAACAACCAACACTGTAAATGTATAAAAAATCAAAGCCGGTTGGACGCTGAGAAGCACTTTCTGTTCACAAATGATTGTGGCTTAGTTCTGGCTTTCGGGAAAAACCATTTCCCGCCAGGCCGGGCTGTCCCGGTAAAGTCTTTGAAGGGTTTCACGCTCGCATGAGTGGCCAGTCCGTGATCGTGCCCTTCAAATTTGTGGCCACTTGGTGGCCCGGGCTCCCAACCTTGAAAGTACCGACACCGGGCAGGCAGGGAATAAGGCACCGTCAATGTTGCCGTTGTGAAGCTTCTGCGACGCACTTGATCCCTTCGTTAAGTTCGGCTGATCGGAAGGTTCTGGATGGGAAATGGAAACGGATCTTGATGCTCTAAACGTACAGCTCAACTTCTAATGTTTCACTCGCGACCAAGCACATGTGTCTGGGCCACCGAAAGGGGAGAATCCTTTCGATAACACATGCACATGCGTTTGAACGACAATAAGCTTTGGTCTGTGTAGGACTTATATGGATTTTTTTCAACATGTGCTTCCGAACGTCTGCAATACGGCAGATTATTGAAAAATGGTTGTAGCAGAGTATTCCATTTAAAGTATACTTTATAAAAAATGATTGAAAAATGAAAGATTTACTAATTAATTGGGCGGTCCGGTGGTGCATGTGATAAACGGCGCCAGTCCACACGGCCGGACCGGGTTCAAATCCCATCCGGACCGTCCCCCGTAGCAAGGACTGACTATCCGGCTACGTGGTAAAATAAGTCTAGTAAGCCAGAATTGGCCGGCGTGACCTTGTAAGGTCGTTAAGCCAAGAAGAAGAACTAATTAATCAATTATTGATTTAAGTTTCAAATTTTACTGCAAAATATAGTGCAAGAAATTTTCTTCACAAGCATTTTTTTTTTCAAAACACACAGAGATCGCAGTCAGATTCCGCTCAAATACTTTATCGTGTATTTTCGACCATCGCACAGTCCACCGAATAAATTATTCTCACTAATTAAATCGGATTCCCTCCACGGGCTTGCCGTATCCGAAGCAGCGAGTGGAGGAAAATATTACTCTCTTCCCATCATAACTCAATTGTGTCCCCGAAAGTTCCACTCCCCATATGATTAATTCTCACCTGAACAGACGAACCTTCATTATCGGTGTGATTCGATCGAATATCTCATAAACCATTTGATCACCCCCCTTAACCGGGAACCGGGAAGAGGTTAAGCTCGAATCGTGGTAGACTATTACACTGCGGGTGTCTCTCGATGAAAACAAAACTGCCCACAAAACAACAGTAAAATATATTTATAAAGAATCTTTAAACAAATCGATGTTGTCGAAAATTTGCGCTAAGCATTCTTCTATTAGCCGTTAGGCGAAGGATGGAGTGGCAGGATGCGCAATAAAAATTTGTCACAAGAACTCTAATCGCTGCCATCCACCCCGTAGTTGTGTTCTTTTGTTTTACGCTTCATTGAGCAAAATACACATTCGATCGATTTCGACTCCAGCACCGTACAGTTCCAGCTGGCACCTTGCTGGAAGAAGAAACATCACCCAACAGGCTGGTCAGAATCTATGTAAATTATCAATTCCTCACGCCACTTATCTGTGTGCATTCATCTGATCTATAAATTAAACACACATCTCTCCCTGGTGGCTTCTCCAGCACGGGTGCTATGGGGCAATCGACGTGTGTTCTGCGCTGGCAGCATTCACCAGCACATTGATCGTGATTTTGGTTGATCCTTGGGGTGAGATAAGGAAAACGAAATTCGTAACAATCTAAGACAGCAGCCACAGCATGATCAACCCCGCTGCCTTTTGTAAACGGATGATGCTTCTTCGTACGATACATTCTCCCATCTGGTTTTTTGGTATACGCTCACACCTTCCACCCGGTGGTCTCGCACAGGTCCCGTCCGATAAAACCTATCAAGACGCAAGACTTCGCGGAACTTCTTCATCTGTGTTTGCGATCGTCTACACCGGCAAGGAGACTATCGGCCAGTCGATGAAAAAACGAAAGAAAAAACCATAACCATACACATAACAGGTTGTACATGGCTCCTTCGTCCTGGATATTGCATACTGGGCTTTTGGGATTTTGGGGTATAGAGCAAAACAGGTTCCACTTATTCCGCCGACGGTTTCAGCAAGATGTTCTGGTTTGCCTGGCGTCTTGACGCCAGTTTGCGAGAGTTAAATTCATACGCACAAAAGGGGTTTGAACATCACAGTGGGTTAAAATAATGGAATATTAACAAATGGGGAGATCTTCATTGAAAAAGCTCAAAAAAGGAAATTAATTTAAATCATAAGTTTAAGAAATGTAAAAATAAGGATTTCCAGAGTATTCTTGTATTGCATGAATTCTTTAATAACTTTATAACAGTGTTCTAAATAAGCACACTCCTCAATATTTGGCGTCCTCTTTCCAAATATTTTCCCCGTCATCATTTTTTTTGTACTTTCTTTTTATTGACCATATACTATTCCCAATGTACATACAAAAATTCGCTAATCGTTTGCTGCTTTCGGCAAAAGACAATCTGAAGAGTATCTGACAAAAATAAGCATCCAGTGCACGCTACAGAAGGTGCAAATGTTTAACAACAACTAATTGGAACTGACAGTGGTCCAATCATGCGTAAATTAATTGGCCCAGGTTGGCACATGTATGTGATAACAAAAAAATAAGAAAGCCAAAGGCACACGTTGTTCAGCTTATAGAAGAGCACTGTCGCCGCTTCTGATCCTTGCTGTCAATATAAACTGAAAGAATCGAGGAAAAATTCATCGGAACTGTCGGTTCAACAAAGGCCCAGTCTCACAGCCCAGAGCCCGTGCGCCATTCGCCAACGGTATGGTCCACCAGTTGTCAACCTGTGCATGGGGAAGACATCATCGAATCTCACTGATCTTCCGAGAATAGTGCAAACACATTTGCTGCTTGTTAGTACCGCTTCGCATAAGGTCAACTCATTTGGCAAGCAACATGTTTTGTTCATCGGCAAGTACACATATGTTGTCCGCTTGTTGAGTTTTTGACGTTCCGTTCAAGGCTCCTCCAAGATTCCCGGAACCATCGAATGTTGACGTCGAATCAATCTTACCATCAAGTATTGAAACGATCTTCGAAACTGATTAATGCTAACTTATATGCAAAAACTTGCCAACAGCCACCATGATTGCTCCATAACCCCTGGACCTACAGGTTGGAGAAATCGTAAAAAAAACATAGCTTTAGCAAGAGCGTGTTTCCACCTGGGCTCCTGCAGCGAACTAACCGTGCGCCCCCGATCAACGGCGAGGTGAGAAAGTTTCTCATAGTTTCGGTGACATTTTGACGCGTACGCGAACGAAACGCGATCCAGAAATGGACGCGACGTGCTAACCCGCTCCAAAAAACCAAGCACGCCCCTGGTTTCACACATGACTCATCAATCTCATTCAATAATGAGACATCCCATAAAATAAATTTAATAATAAATTTAAATATTTTACCAATTTCACTCCATCGTGCTTACGTTCTACGATCGTTCACTATCCAATGAGGGCATCGGATAGGTGTGGAGGCCGGTCATAGCACGAGGTGGTCGTTGATCGTCACCTCGTTCGCACTGTAGAACACAGCGCAACATTTCCAATCCTCTCCTCTTTTTCTTAGATCCCACCAAGTTCCTAGTTCTTAAGATTCCCGTTTATATTCGATCGAACTCAATCGGACGCAATATCGACGTGGATCGTGGCCAGGCGTTCTCCAGTCTGGGACAGAAATTAAAACGCGTCCACTGCCAAAGGTGTCGATGGTTAATTTCTCGATCGATATCTTCACAGCCTCAGGCCATGAGAGAAGCGGTTGGCAGGGAGGGGGCGAGTGAAAAAACGAAAAAAAGAACCCAAAACAAAACGTGATGATTTTATACGCCAAGACCACCAGACGAGCGCACCGGGAACCTCGTGCTCGTACGTTTCGTTTCGTCGATCGTAAAGAAAACAGATTTTTATTTTACAACTGTCCACCGTCCAGCCGAACGTGTGGTTCGCTTTAGGGAATCTGGCCAGTGAACTTAAGTGCAGAATCGGGAAAGTGGAAGCAGTGCAGGAGGAGGAGAAGGAGGAAGTAAGAATTCAGCAGATATTCCATAGATTTTAAAGATGATATTTTATGTTTTATTGCGTGGCGAAAAATGCGAGGGAAATGTATCCGTCCAGTTTATGTGATTCTACTCCTTTAACAGAAGTCTTGAGAAGGAACATTAACTACAGAAAAGGAGAAGCTCGTAAGTGGATCTTCATGTGAGAACTGTTTCCAAAATGTATGATGATGGGCTAGAATGATTTTCGTTCGATTTTGTGAGTCATCGACATGTTTGATAGCACAGTATACAGTAGATACAAACAGTTCTTTAAAGTTTAGCAAGGGCAAATCATAGAGCTAGTATTTATTAATCTGGATCAAAAAGTATCTTCATAAAGTCCAAATCAGTCAATCAAGAACAAATTATATGATGTAGAATTCGTACTTAAAATTATAAATTATATTAATTCGTTTTTGAAATTCAATTGCAGACCACCAAGAGTTAACATATGCGAATGTGATGAAAAATGTATGCATGACATTGAGGCAAGATAATTAAAACTCAATAGAACTCATAGAAAAATCAGATAAGATAGCAGGAAATATATAGCAAATAATAAACAAATTAACATTGAACAGTCAAACGTATTTGACTTTAAAAAAGAATTTAATTTCAGCACGAACGAAGAAGCCCCAAGAAGACCGGATAAACTATTTACACAGTAGAAGTAAGTTCTTTCCATTAGTCAAAAAACTCTGTGTATTAAAAACAACACATTTTCTCAAACACATTCTAGTTCACCAAGTGAACCTACTAACTAGAGGTATAATGGTAAATTTGATACCACATTGAAGAGAAAAACAATGTGTTGAGCTGGAGAGCATCAATTAAAGCATTCAGGGTGGTACCGCGCGCACGCCGCCCTTTAATGGTTTTCGGTCGACCAGTAGAAGAGGTCGTTGCCATAGTTGCGCCCCACTAGCACACGTCACACAGCATGCGCATCCTGCTTTCTGCAGCACGAAGAGGACGTCGATTGGTGCAGATAAAAATCGATATCTCCTGTAGCACCATGGAGCACCCCCCGGGAACTCATCTTTACCAACTGTTTGCAAGGATAACTCGCTCTGACGCATCCGTCCGCTAATGCACACGTGCCTTCCATACGCCACCCTAAACTAGGGGGAAGAAGGTTTCGTTTGTTGTTTGAAACGTTCAGCCCTTCAGACAGTGTCGACCCTTCAGCACTAGACAATGGAAAATAGGTGTCTTTAATGCAATCGGACGACAGTAGCGTACATATGTTTTCACAGCACACAGAAGCCATCCGTGGTGTGTTGTTATGCTTGCTCCCCAAAATGAGCTGCGACTCATCCCACAAATTGGCAGTATGTATGGAACCGAACCGGTCGCTAGGATACGGTGAGAGGATATTATCGATCGTTCGCATTGGTTTGACGCACTTGGAAAAGTAAATCAACACACACACCGCCGGCGAAGAGGAATCACATGACGCAGGGACATCGCAGGCCTGCCGCCGTCGATCGATTTTAGGCCATTATTGTTCACTTTGTTTGTTCACACTATGCCCTTTTGCATTTGATTGTTTAGCTTTTCAACATGATTTTACTTTCGCCATATGTTTTTTTCCGGGTATTTGTTTCCCCATGCTTTATTGTAACGCTGATTGCAGGATTCCAATGTTTTCCGATATTCCTAAAACAAAATCAAAAAGCATTGCAGATTTTTAATGTGCTATGGAAACTCTTTTCTGATTTATATTCTCTTATATTCTATTCCATCAAATCCATCATTTGAATCTTACTATTTTCTATTTGAGAAATTTCAAATGCAAGTTTTTATAGTCTCTGCTCAAGCTTTTCATTGATCAACAAAGATCATTATTTTATTTTAATATTATTCATTTGCTATGAATTTACGGCGGAACGGTTGCCCATCACAAGCCTTAAACGTTGTTTTTATAAAGCGGATTTCAAATTTATTTATCTATAACCTATCACCAACCTTAAATGAATTCTTTTTGCTCGATTGATCATTCAATGTGTTTATCATAAACACCAGCATCTCTTCTCACGATATATCTTTAAAGAATATAATTTTTTCATCACTTTCTATCATGCTCGAGAAGCAGCAAACGATACCGATCAGGGACAACGCATTGATACACACCATTTTCCACACTGGGAGTAATATTCTCAGGCAATATGTCACTTCAGCTAGAACGGGCCATTCCTGCCAAAGGAACAGGTACCTGCCCTTTTGCCGGAAGCGCTTGTCACCTGGAATCTTTGTTGCACATTTTCCATTATTCTCAGCAACAACGATGGTAGGGGCATTCTTACGATTGAACGGGACGGATTAAAAGCGGATTAGCAAAACTGAAACAAACTGCAATATGTCCCACCATCGAACCATAACTAGAGCATGAGCGAGGAACCATTGTTGCTGCTTGGCATTTTGCTGCCATCATTCCCACCGTCCTCTGGTTGTTCTACCCAAAAAGTGCATCAATCCCTATCAGGAGGACACAATCTTCGGTGAAAGCTACATCGCTTCCGAGAATCAAGAGCAACCACTCGAAAATGGCTGGAAATAGCAGCAAACTATGCATTGAAAATGTAAAACCAAGAGAGTAAAATCCCTGTTGTCTACAGCAGCAGAAACTCCTTCACTGCTGCAGCAACAAACAAAAAACGACATCTGGTGCACAAAGCTTATATGAAAGGCCCAGGCTCCAACGGCCGTAGATGGTGCCGTATTGCACATTTAATTTCTCAGCATCACAGGGCATAGGGTGTCCGTATGGCAAAGACGGAACTAAGGGTTGTTCGGAGACGGAAACAGACTGCCACTTACTAGAGCCAATATTTGTTTAGGTCGACGTCAGTCAGCGCGGAATCAATCGAGGCAGAAGGATGAAGCACTCCACCGGACAAGTCATTTAAAGTCACATAAACATACCCGGAAAGGATAACACTTTGACTTCCCTTTGACAAACCAAATGGAAGTTTTATAAAAATATCGTATCTGCATTATAATATTTTGCAACCATTTCATTTTTTCGTACTTTATATTTCATATCGCAGTTGATTGAAAGAAAGAAAAACATTTGAATTATTTTGAATCGGTTAAGCTTTCAGATTAGTTAGTAGATTTCAGAAAAACGATATCAAAAACTAAAACATATTTTTTGAATCTAAATAAAAACAATTATCAATAATATTCTCCCCGCTTACATGAATGTTGTAATAATTCAGAGTGTGCATGTTGAGCAGTCAAATTTTAAAATTTGTTTATCAATGCTGATTGATCAATGACTCCTAATTTTAAATAATATCGACGATAAAAACAAAGACCATCATTTCATTTTTCCCATGTTTTATAGTTTCGTGTCACTATTGCCAACAACATTGAATTGGTTATTTTTTCATGCCGGCTTCCTTCAGGTAAACGTCGTGCGACTCTATATGCCTCGCGTGTGGCTGCTCCTTACGGTGCGGCAACCGACCTGCTGCCATGCTGGCGTTTAGCCTTTATGTTGCTTCATTTGCTTCTTGTCCTTGCCTGTTTGGGCACCAAAGAAAGAGAACATCCTGCAAAAGAACCGTGTGGTAAAGGTGAAGGATGCCATTTTAAGGATCGCTCGAGTGCATCCATCCTGGAACAGCCAAGTTCACCACGCTGACAGTTGTAAGGATTCGTTAGTTAGTTTACCGCTCGAAATGGAGCTACCGACGGTATCCGCTCTGACAACCTCCCCCCGGGTACAAGCTTCAACAGGAAATCCCTATCCCTTCGCCGAACACATGTGTCTTCCCACGTGTACTGTACTGGTTGGAATGGTTCGTATACGTATGCGCTCTAGTTCCATCATCCATGAATGAATGAGCGGACAGACGGATGACCCTTACGTGGGCCAATGTTTAACTAACAGGGTGCTGGAAGTAATATTTGTGGTCTTGAAAGTGGTAGAAGAAAGAGGGAGACGAATAACTAGAAATGTATACACCAAACGTCCAAAAACGTCGGTATCCATCAACCAGAAGCCCTGTCTTTTCCTTGCACCGTGATGAATGCACACAATATGATGCTCCTATGCCTTTCAATCCACCCATAGGCTTTCCCTTCATTCATAATAACGGGAGCTACGGTACATATGCATCGACCGCACGGAACGAACGGTCCAGTGGCCTACCACCGGCCTCATTCATCTATGAGAAAATTTAATTTCTACGACTTCTCAATGAAATGTGTCAGCGTGCTTCCACACCCTTTCCTTTATGATTGTGTTTCTGATCTACTTTCCTACCAATGGTACACCTTTTTATGAAATGTCTTCGGTGAAAACCAACCTCGATTTAAGAAAATGTTAAAAAAACAAAACTATAACACTTATTAAATTTAATAATAAAGAAATATATTATATAACACAATAATTATGTCATAACAACAGAAAAAAAAACAAATTAATAACTAGTTCATTAATTAATTTAAAAAACATAAACGAATAAATGAATGAAGTAAAATGTTCAAAAGTAAACTATCTGTACAATTATGTCGCCAAAAAGGTAATAAAACAGGAATTAACAAAAAAACAATCCATTTATGAAATATGTATGGTACATGATCTATGCATGAGATGACAAAATAATTAACACACTTGCCTGTATGTTAACATAATTTGCATCGTGTCTCAAACACTAACTAAAAAATCTCGATTGATGAGTAACATCAGTCACATTGGCTTTAAACGCTTCTTAAAACAAAATTATCTATAGCAAATGACCAATCTGGGTATGTGTGTGTGTGACAAAGATGTATTACGTTACACTGATGGTGCGGTAACATGTTCACACATTTAACAGAGGATCATTCATCTGAGCAAAAGATCATGTAGGAAAACATAAAAAAAACATATCGACGTAAAACAAATACGCACATTTAATCGTCTCGTAAGCATTGCGCAAGTGTTGAAAGAAAAATAAATAAATAAATATAAGCTTCGACCACTGCACGTAACACAAATCTCATAAAGCTAGAGCACAAAAGCAATGCAATGTTATGAAAACACAATTAAAAATAAAGAGAAAAAAAACCTGAAACAAATATGTAACAAAGTGCGTACTCCTACAACATCCAAAAATTTTGAGAGAGAAAGAAACATGACTACAAAACACGACCGAATCACTATTCGGTGACACGAGTTGACACGGTTTTTTGAAAGAATTTCCTGCACACAAAGAGGCACAGAAGAAGAAAAAACACATCTCAAGACCTGGTGTTGTCGTACAGCTTGTTACATTTTTTCAGGGTGAATGGACACACGCACATGCGTGATATGACCCATGGCACGCGGTCAGACCCAAAAAAAACATTGGGAATCACCTCGACCCCGTCCCCCATTCGCTTCTGCCCCCCTGAATGTAAACTGATTTAAATTTAATAGTTTAATTAGTAACACGATAAGGAGATGATCTTTCCAAGGTTCCGGTAGGTTACGTTTCCAGTTCCCTCGTCTGCAGAAAGCATTTTTGAAGCCGTGGTTTGATGGTGCGGTTCGGCGCGGCCATGGCACGAACCTGTACGCGGGTGGATGGTCGTCGTTTATTTCGTTTTTCGTTTCCAGATCAAGATCGACACCACGGTGGTATCGTGCGTCGACGTGCGCTCATGTCTTCTGTCACGACAGGCACGTCGCGGTTTCGCGGCCAAATCCGAGGAAATCGAAACCGGCCACGGATCAGCTTTCACTTCGCACGCCAGCCGTCCGGCCAGGGCACGCATTGTTTTCATCCAGGGAGTGAGCAGGCGGGGAGAGTGTGTGTGTGTGTGTTATGGTCAGGCCGTTTCGCTGGAAAGGCCGGCATGGTGCGGACCACCATCGGACGCATGTGAAATGGAGCCCGGGAAAAATGTGTATGCATGGAGTGGGTGCGCAGGCGCAATTATTCGCAGAATTTCCACACCTCGGCTAATGTTTGGTGCTGCAATGTTGAACATGGGCTGGGCAGGGAAAAGGTCGTATCGTTGGTGGACGCTTAATTGTGTTGTCCGTTCCTCTCAGAAGAATGATCGCCATCTCAATTGAAAGTTGATGGGTGCACATAGCAAAAAAAAGCTTCATTTTACAAAATACGTACATGAGCAACATATAAATACGGAATTTTGTTTATTTTACTACACATAAGATTAATAAAACATTACTAAATATTTGCTTCTTGCAACATATTTTTTGTTATTCACTATGTTTGTTTAATTCCTCTTTATCCATTGAGGTGGCTTTGAAGAGACATTTATGCAGCTAGCACTAAATAAAAATATATAAAAAATATAAAAACATACGTTTAATCAGACATACAACGGTAGTCAACTAAATCTAAATCTAAACTAAATCAGTATGTATGTCATTCACTCATAAAGGAAAACTAAATTTATTATTTGAAAAATATTTATCTTAACTCTTTTATTTCTATTTTATTTCTATTTTTTAATCACCCCAAAAGATGGGTGTATGCCTACATGATGTAGGGATTATTACTCTGATCATCACTAATAATTAAGCTATATGCTACACATGTATATTGAACTAAAAAAGTATCTAAGAAATTGTTCGTAATCGTAAGTATGAGCAAATGAAACAAACCGTAACATAACTATACAAGATTTTTTTATAGAATAATACAAAAAATTGAAGATAAAAAATGTCATTAATTTGTAAATTTTGGGGCTGCCCGGTGGTGCATGTGAAAAACGGCGCCCGTCCACAAGGCAGGGACCGGGTTCAAATCCCATCCGGACCGTCCCCCCGTAGCATCGACTGACTATCCTGCTACGTGCTAAAATAAGTCTTGAAACGCCCAGGCCGTTCTAACCGAGCAAAAAAAAAAAATAAACTAAAATAAAAATTGTAAATTTAATTATTTTTGTACAAAGCGAGTTCTCCGTACAAAATGCTTTCTTGAACAAGCACTGAAACACCAGTTTTAATTTATCTCTTCATGTTTTTGTTTTAGGTACGGGCCGGTGGTGTATGTGATAAACGGCGCCGGTACCACACGACAGGACCGGATATCAAAACCCATCTTGACCGTTGCCCCCGTAGCAAGGACTGACTATCCGGCTACGTGGTAGAACTAAGTCTAGTAAGCCAGAAATGGCCAGCGAGACCTTAGAGGTCATTAAGCCAAGAAGAAAAACTAGATGTTTAAGTTTAATTCACAAAAAAACTCAAGTGGTCGCATAGCTGTGTTAAGCACTCTTTAATTTAAGTATGTGGATCAACTTTTTCAGCTAACAAAACTAAACAAATAGTAAGAAAACAAAATAGTGTTAATAATAATTCCTATTATACGCATCATATCCCATGCCAGAATAATCATTATCTCGTTGGTGCCCAAAAAGAAAAACCCCACAAAATCCCCACGACAGACGCACAGACGGGCAAACAAAGTAAAGGAACTATGTGAGAATGATTACTGCAATTACACGACAGAACGTCCCTTTCATCAGAAAAGTTACACCCGACCATAGTGATATGTATGTACCGGACGGGCATGGTGGCCGCAAAAGGTCCCCCCCTCCCCACAAACCTACTCAAACAATCTTCGCTTCTTACCTTCAAACCTCAACCGTGTTTACGGTACGCGAGATGAACAAATCCGATAAATGTGATAATTAATTACAGCCCGACTCGTCGGTTTGCACAAAATGCATTGCATTTTCTTCCATGTTCCCTGTATTAATGGGGACCCAAAGGGGACCAAGCAAATCCTCGCCCCGTGCAAGACACCAAAACCTTGATGGTCACCTTGCGATAAGCGACGTGAAAATTCCGACCGTGTTAATGGTCCAGAGGAAGTTCCAGGCCGCAAGGGTTCGCTCGCAGCAATGATATGCAGCGTGTTTCGCATTGTTCGTCTTGCTTTTGCCTGTTTTGCCCTTTTCCAGCGGCGCTCTAAAAGGTGTTGAATTACCGCAAACGGTTTTCCACGACCGGTCGTCGGTGTTGCACATCGTTCGGCCACCGATCGGCCATCGCGCTCCCATCATGGCGGCATTTTTCTATTTGAACTTTTCCGCTTTTCCTCCCACGTGGCCATCTACTGTCGCCTTGTAGGAAAAGTTTGTACTCTGTTTGTGTCATCTTCCCTTCCAGCGCGGAATACTCCGCCTCCTGCCGGCTCTCGCCTGGGGAGACAGACCGATGATTAATGACGTTAATTTAAGCAATTCTTCGCACAATTACCACTGAGCGCTGGACACCAGGATAATTAGGCAAAAGCGTAGTGCATGAGGAAGGGAGATGCATTTGTAAATTGTAATTAAAATGCTACTCCTCACCGAAGAAAGGAAAAAGAAACGCACAACAAAACGTATCCATGTGCAAAACGAAAAATAATGTTGAAGTGGATCACCGGCCGGAGCTAATCGGATGTCCGATACGCCGTATAATTCCATCGGTAGCACCAGTTTGCCACTCAACCGGCTGAGGCACCTCTATCGTCCTATTAATTAACCAACCAAACAGAGTAACCGCCCGCACAATTGGAGGTTTCATATTTTATGTCCGCATGCACATTCCATACCGGTTACCGTTAACGTTTCATTTGTCTACAGTAAACCAAAACCGAATTGGTCATTACTACACTACACTTCTGGACATAATTGCCTGTGCCCCGCTTACGTTGATGTCCTTTCATTGTTCATTATTGCTTTCCACAGGACCCACATGAGAATTGAGCATCATTTGCTTATTTTTATTTTTTTTTACTGATTTTAAAATATAAAAATAAATGTTTTTAATCATTTTTTTTAATTTATTTTGAATATTGGACATTGGACAACAGGAGAACATAACCAACAGAGAACAGAACAACCAAATATGCCCGGGAAAAGGTCGCTTGATAAGACGATTCTTACTATTCTAATTCTTAAATTAAAAAAACTATTTAATGTTAAACCTTAATAATATAATGTATAATGTATAGATAATGTATAAACCGTAATACTCAATAAATTAGCAAATCAATAAATAAATAATTCAGCAAATAAATAATTCAAAAAAATAAATAAATGAATAAATAAGTAAATAAATAAATAACGAAGATATTTGGCACATTACTAATATTATCTGTTACGAGTTTATAACATAATTGATGCTGCAGGTATGAATGAATGAATTAAATATATTTTGTACTTTTAAACAAACTACTAAGTACGAAGTAAAAGTAGTAATAATTTTAGCTCATTCATTCAACAACAAAAGCTGAACCACATATCACATATCATCACAATGCAAAAAAAAACGATTAAAATCATTTAAAAAGATTAATTGTTTAATTACGTAGTTAGCGCTATCAATGACACGCAAAAATTAAAAAGAGCACCTTTTCAGGCGGCAGTAGGAAAGCGTTTAAAATTAAAAATTACGAAAAAGCTGCCAAACCACCACTACACACGCACTGCTCCGTTACGCGTGCGTCTGTACGGTATGCCACAAAGACGTATCCGATTACGGATAGCTGAAAGGCAATGTTTTCGTATGCGTTTAATTTTGAAATAAATTAAATGCCACCGGTTTGCGGATTGAGTAAGAAGGTACTTGAAAATGCAGCGCTGGTAGTATGAAAATATGGTGCGCATTGTCGTTTGAGGGAAATTTGATAAAAACATTGCATGAACATTTGAACACGACACTTTACATCTTTACAAGAGCAATGCTGTTGCAAGTAAAGGGAAATATACTTTTGAATACCATTTCATTGTAGTTTAGTATATTTTTTTTAATATCTAAACATTAATGTCCTTAAAAAATGCTACCGTTGCGCTCCGTCTATTGAGACTGATTTCCTATCATCAAACGACTCCAAAACTAATCCGGCAGCACGCAAACGCAATAAATCGTCCTGCCGGTGTAGCTGAAAAAGGAGTCCCAAAACCGGCTCCGGCTACGATTGGTACGAATATTGCATATTTTTGGTAATCCCATTGCCTATGTATATGAAACATATTCGACGAAGCCCAGCCCCTGTTTTGAGGCCCTGTTGAGACTCCGCCTTCTCTTATGGAAGGAATGCGCATGCACATAAACAGTGGCCGACAGAAAAGAGCTTGCACATGATTACATTCATGATCTGAAATGGGTTTTAACAAAGTTTTATAGAAAACCAAGCGAATATTTAAATTGTAATTTAATTTTAATAAAATAATAAAATGTCAATTATTAACCTATTTTTCTATCTACATTTGCAAATAAGAAAAGGGATTGTTTAAAAAGTTCTAATATACTATTGTTTTCATTGTAATTTGGCATTTGTATAAAATGGATTTATTACAATTTTATTTTTTATTCTCCTGGTATGTTGAACGGCCAGTATATATTGCTGGCACATGAATGTTGCGAATTTTAAATATTGCTTAATTTATTTTAGTTCGTTAAGAAAGGTTAGTCTTGGACTAAGAAATGCTATATAAATACGAATAAACATAGAAGCTTACATTAACCAAATATTGTACGGTAAATAAATATTATTTTAACAAAATTGAAATATGGCCATTAAATTAACCTCGAAATTAAACAGATAATAGTTCTTGTCTGAAAGCCATTTTCTTCTTGGCTTTACGACCTCTAAGATCATGGTGGTCTTTTCTGGCTTAGTAGATTTATTTTTACCACCTAGCCGTATGTCCTTACTGCGGGGGGACGATCTGGATGGGATTTGAAAACCAGTCTGCTATGCAAATTTATAGTTATTATAGTTAATATTTGATATAAACTGCTAAGCATATTTGTAAAAAATATTTTCTTTATTCACGATAATAACAAACGTTAATCTAAGCGTGAACAACAACTATAAGTGCCATCATTTAATAATTTCAACTGGATACTTAAATCGTAGGCCACTGTATATAAAAGCAAACTAGTACATACGTGCATTCATATCACAATAGAAGGTTATTCTGGTATGTGTTAATGTTTTTACTGCTCTTCCTATAGAAAGCCGGCAATACAATTCCTTCAGATCACTGGCACGGAACGCTTGGCTAGTGATGTTTGGTCATATCTCATTTCTAGTGCAAGATTTCTACGTCCCGAAAGTGCATCGAAGCGTTTGCTATACGCACGGGAATGGAAAAATGTTGCGCATCAACCGTCACTGCTTATTTTTTTCTCACGAAAGAAGCCACCAAAATGTTTTTACTGCAACATTCGCATTCAACCTCAAGCTCCTGTCCTTTCCATTCGTAGTACAGAGGCTTCTCCTAGTGGCTATTAATCGCTGCAACCAAGATGACAGCTAGCAGAAGAAAAATTTAATCATTGTGGAACGAATGTTATGATTATCTTTAAACATAATATCTAATGTACAATTTGGAAATATCTTTTTCGGTTTTCTACAGAATTTTTTTTAAATATCTATTTTCCAACTCAAGCAGGCATCATTACAAAAAAAAACTCCTTCTCGGATCGTGATTTAAAGACTTCCGGATGCAATGGAAATTGTGGAGTAACCTTCAGTATACTGGCGATGGGTTTGGAAGAACATTAACAACCACCAACTGTCGTCAGCCCAGAGATACACATGAATCCAGAGAACCTACTGATGAATAATAAGACCCCTCATGAAATGCTAATGCACAGAATAGATCGATTGTCTTCGACCTGCTCGATATGTTCCCAGATGGAGACCCTGGAGCACAAATTTGCTAAGTGTCCTAGGGTATCTTTTGCTTGGAGCATGCTGCTACAAAAAATTGCGGACATAGTTCTGTACAATTCCCTACCTTTTTATTTGTTTCCTCTTAGCTGTTTTAAGTAACATTGGCTCAAGTAAGAGGACTCTTATCCTACGTTTGTTTGCAAACTTAATAAGCTACCTTGTTGGTAACAACCACAATCAACCAATCAATAATTAAGTTTAAGTACCATTCATAAACTTTCTAATGTATTTAAACAGAATTCGAAAATATAAATATATAAACTCTTTAAAAAAACTGATAACTTTTCCATTTATGCCGTTCAATTGACTTTTAATAAATTAAAAGAAATACGCATAAATAAAGGTAATTAATTCCAAATAAAATAAAATTGAAAAATTGCAACCATTCATTCATTTTTCATATCGTTCATAAACCTTTTTTTGTTCCCAATTGTCACACAATCGTACAGCATCCAACGACACAGTCTGGTGCACCTCGTTTCGATAGTGCGAACATTCCTTTGCAATTCGCTCTCACCGACATGGATGCAAAACAAAACAAAAAAAAACGGCAATTCGAGAAGCAATCCATCCGGCTTCGTTTGTCTATTTCATCACATACGCATACGGTGCAGGTGCCAATGTGCATCTAGGATGATCTGACTGTGCATCGGGAGGGCAGCTAAAACCTCCCCCGTCAAACCCTGTGTACCTATGCACTGTCGAGGTTTCGTTGCATTTGGAAGATGTCAACAGCTAACCCTAGAGCAGGCAGTGTACGAAGATACCATGGCAACGCACAACCGCAACCGCTCTAGTTTTACGCGTTCGTTCGTGTTGATGGAGAAGATGGCGCATCGCAGCGCAACGAAACCGACCGCATCCGTCAGCGGTTACCAAGTTTCCGGGCAACGTACAACAACGGACAAGGCCATCCGGACGAGGTATTCCATTTTTTGACGCACTATCGCCAAAGGGCTAATGTGAGGGAAGGAAGCAAGGGCAGAGGGATCTAGAGGTGGTTCTGACTGACGACGCACTCCATGCGTCCTACCTGATACACCGTATCGTAGGGTGGAAGCTGACATGCGCTAGCACAAGACCCGTGGTTTTGGTGAGACAGTTTGTGATCTTCGTTTGATTGACAACCGCATCCGAACGGTTCCAGCAAGGATCAAATGAAAATTATTGGTCTCACAGTTTTAGTTGATGTACAATTCAAATTCTAAACAGAGTTATGTTAAGTAACCAACCCACCAAAGCTCGTTTAATAATATCGTAATTGTTTTACGTCTGAAACGTTTAATTTAAGTATTTACCAGGAAAGCTATGTAGGAATTTAACACTAGAACTATGAAGCGTTTTAAGCGTTTTTGGTAGTATATTTTATTGTTTTCGCAGTATCATATATTTTATTGATTACTAGCTTACCCGGCAAACCCAGCTTTGTCCTTAAACATGCCTTTTGTAATTAAAGCAAACATTTTGAATGTTCAATCTTGATTCGTGTGGTATTATTAGAATGGCGATTAGATATCATTGATTAATTAAAAATTCTTAAATTATTGCCATTCTCAATCCTCAAGATATTCCCAATCAAAGCAATTTCTTCTGCTTCTGTTGTGGCACTTCTTCTCCTTTTCTGGTACTTCAGGAGGTATTTCTGGCTTTCCTTGACGATTGGGATTTAATACCAGGTCCTTCCGTGTAATGCGCCGATTCCACATGTACCACCGAGCCGCAAATCACTAAATAGCATTTTTTAATTAATAACACATTTATCTTGCTTTTTACTTATTTATCACTCACTTTACGCTTTAATGAATAAAATTGCACAAATAAATCGTCATGTGTACCTACTTTGATTGATTTATTCGTTAGAATTTTTTTGTTTCAGTAGTGTTCAACATTATTCGTGTTGAAAAAATGGCTATGCCTACTTGATAACTGCCGTAAGAAAAACAGAAAAGAACTGATAATTTTGGCCAGAGGTCACCTAGCGAAACGAAAAGTAGCGGTAAACCTATTCTCATACCATAGAGCGAAAATTTCATACAAATCGGTTCAGCCGTTTAAGAGGAGTTTGCACACTAACACCGCGACACGAGAATTTTAGATACAGGGTTTTTCAGATGATATTGTAAAATTCATACCATTTCTTGTAAGTACCCCGTATGAAATGGCACGCACACTTGGATGTTATTGTAAATGCTTCGGATGTCTTTGTAGGCCATGACGTTTTATTGCAAAGCCACCATATGAAATGCTGTTTGTAGCCAATGACATTGCACACTGCTTCGGCAGCGCTCGGGAGAGTACGGAACTTAGAGGTATAAACGCAAGTAAGTATTTGACACACAGCCGGTCTTTGAAGCGCAATGTTTTGAACAAATTTGAAAACACATACCGCGCTCATGTAATCTAATCTTCCGAAAACCTGAAACACAGTCTTGCTGCATTCTACCTACATTTACCATTTAATTTGATAGATTACATATAAGTAAGTATTGCGTTGAATAAAATGTGTAAAAGTTGCATTCTTATTGCAACTGTTGTCTGTTTTTTGCAGCTATGAGTTAGAGCGAAGAAGAAACCGTGGCGGGTCCTTCTCATCCAACTCGGAACCAGAGGAAAACAACAAGCGATGAGGACAGGCAGCGGATTGTATCAGCATACTTAAACGGCACGACACCAAAATTAATAAGTCGCATGTTTGAAATAAATTTGTCAACGGTGTACAATATCCTGCAAATTTATAAAAAAACGGCACACGTTGAGGCAAAAAAACGTGGTGGGAATCATCCGAAATTGTTATCCGCCGAAGCCGTCGCAAGTGTGCAGCAGTGGATAGATGAGGACTGTACCATCACTCTCAAAAAGTTAGCGGACAAAATCTACGGGCAATATCAAATCCGTGCAAGTATTACGACCATATCAAGAGAAATTAAGGGTTTTAATTACACTTTAAAACGCCTACACTTGATCCCTGAGCGTCGAAATACCGAAAGCACTGTTTCGGAAAGGAAAGAGTACGCAACAAATTTGTACGATTTGTCACATCAGTATGCGGATAGCGGAATGGTGTTTGTTGACGAAGTCGGATTCAACGTCAGCATGCGGACTTCTTCCGGGCGATCAGTAAAGGGTGCCCCAGCAACTGCTGTCGTCCCGAATATAAGATCAAGAAATATTTCGATAATCTGTGCCATGAACAAACAAGGAATACTTCACTATTCTGTTCACCATCAGGCAATCAACCGCCAATCTTTTAAAGAATATGTATTGCAGTTGAAGCGAGAACTTCGATCACAAAACATCAATCGATCGGTCATAATAATGGATAACGTGCGCTTCCATAAGTGCGCTGAAGTACGGGAAGCTATCGGTGAAGATCAGGATCGCGTAATATATTTGCCACCATATTCTCCATTTCTCAACCCGATTGAGAATCTATTTAGTAAATGGAAGAATATGGTGAAGCGCACTAATCCACAAAACGAGGTTCAGCTAATAGACGCTATTGCGAATGGAGCCACAACACTCACACCAGAAGATTGTGAGGGTTACATTCGAAATATGTGGAGCTATGCATCTCGCTGCTTGCGGGGGGAAGAAATTTATGATTAATTTTAATTTGAAGTACCGGCCTAGCCGTATTGTTATACGGTATAGAATGTTACATGAAATGAGAAATGTTGCATGAAAAAATAATACACTGAAATCCAAAGCAAACTAATCAAACGAATACCAAACGTAAAGTGTTATTTATTATTTTTAATTTTATGAAATCCAGAAGCACATGTAGTAACAAGTATGGGTGAGAGGAGTAAGTCTCGAGTAGAAGAGAGAATCAGTTACGAACCAACCATTGTACGGAACAGTAATAAAATTTCTAAACTAGATTGACTGTACTCTTATGCATTGTGATGGGAATTCGTACTAAAAACTCATTACCTGTTTAAGATTTAAAAAAAAACACGAATTGTAGTTACGTTCGGTAGTCATTTCAGTCTTTGAATCTTTTGACGATTTTGTAGTTAAGCTCTTGAACAATGTCAAGATCGAATCAGGGTAGCAAAACTCATCTACAAATAGGAGATCGTCATCATCGATCACTATTTTATTTCCGATACTGCATGATCTAACCAACGCACTCGCTGTGATTCTCTATGCATCGTGTCGCCGGTAGGCAGAGTAGACGGCCGGGTAGGGTCTCACCTTCTGGGGGCTACAAAATAATTAAAGGGAAAAGTGTAGGACCATGCTAGAAAAAGGGGTTTCAAATATCTTTCTGCCTAGGGCCTTCAAAGGGATTGAACCGCGACTGCGTGCCGCACGGGTCGCTATCTAACCTTCCGGCGACACGATGCATAGAGAATCACAGCGAGTGCGTTGGTTAGATCATGCAGTATCGGAAATAAAATAGTGATCGATGATGACGATCTCCTATTTGTAGATGAGTTTTGCTACCCTGATTCGATCTTGACATTGTTCAAGAGCTTAACTACAAAATCGTCAAAAGATTCAAAGACTGAAATGACTACCGAACGTAACTACAATTCGTGTTTTTTTTTAAATCTTAAACAGGTAATGAGTTTTTAGTACGAATTCCCATCACAATGCATAAGAGTACAGTCAATCTAGTTTAGAAATTTTATTACTGTTCCGTACAATGGTTGGTTCGTAACTGATTCTCTCTTCTACTCGAGACTTACTCCTCTCACCCATACTTGTTACTACATGTGCTTCTGGATTTCATAAAATTAAAAATAATAAATAACACTTTACGTTTGGTATTCGTTTGATTAGTTTGCTTTGGATTTCAGTGTATTATTTTTTCATGCAACATTTCTCATTTCATGTAACATTCTATACCGTATAACAATACGGCTAGGCCGGTACTTCAAATTAAAATTAATCATAAATTTCTTCCCCCCGCAAGCAGCGAGATGCATAGCTCCACATATTTCGAATGTAACCCTCACAATCTTCTGGTGTGAGTGTTGTGGCTCCATTCGCAATAGCGTCTATTAGCTGAACCTCGTTTTGTGGATTAGTGCGCTTCACCATATTCTTCCATTTACTAAATAGATTCTCAATCGGGTTGAGAAATGGAGAATATGGTGGCAAATATATTACGCGATCCTGATCTTCACCGATAGCTTCCCGTACTTCAGCGCACTTATGGAAGCGCACGTTATCCATTATTATGACCGATCGATTGATGTTTTGTGATCGAAGTTCTCGCTTCAACTGCAATACATATTCTTTAAAAGATTGGCGGTTGATTGCCTGATGGTGAACAGAATAGTGAAGTATTCCTTGTTTGTTCATGGCACAGATTATCGAAATATTTCTTGATCTTATATTCGGGACGACAGCAGTTGCTGGGGCACCCTTTACTGATCGCCCGGAAGAAGTCCGCATGCTGACGTTGAATCCGACTTCGTCAACAAACACCATTCCGCTATCCGCATACTGATGTGACAAATCGTACAAATTTGTTGCGTACTCTTTCCTTTCCGAAACAGTGCTTTCGGTATTTCGACGCTCAGGGATCAAGTGTAGGCGTTTTAAAGTGTAATTAAAACCCTTAATTTCTCTTGATATGGTCGTAATACTTGCACGGATTTGATATTGCCCGTAGATTTTGTCCGCTAACTTTTTGAGAGTGATGGTACAGTCCTCATCTATCCACTGCTGCACACTTGCGACGGCTTCGGCGGATAACAATTTCGGATGATTCCCACCACGTTTTTTTGCCTCAACGTGTGCCGTTTTTTTATAAATTTGCAGGATATTGTACACCGTTGACAAATTTATTTCAAACATGCGACTTATTAATTTTGGTGTCGTGCCGTTTAAGTATGCTGATACAATCCGCTGCCTGTCCTCATCGCTTGTTGTTTTCCTCTGGTTCCGAGTTGGATGAGAAGGACCCGCCACGGTTTCTTCTTCGCTCTAACTCATAGCTGCAAAAAACAGACAACAGTTGCAATAAGAATGCAACTTTTACACATTTTATTCAACGCAATACTTACTTATATGTAATCTATCAAATTAAATGGTAAATGTAGGTAGAATGCAGCAAGACTGTGTTTCAGGTTTTCGGAAGATTAGATTACATGAGCGCGGTATGTGTTTTCAAATTTGTTCAAAACATTGCGCTTCAAAGACCGGCTGTGTGTCAAATACTTACTTGCGTTTATACCTCTAAGTTCCGTACTCTCCCGAGCGCTGCCGAAGCAGTGTGCAATGTCATTGGCTACAAACAGCATTTCATATGGTGGCTTTGCAATAAAACGTCATGGCCTACAAAGACATCCGAAGCATTTACAATAACATCCAAGTGTGCGTGCCATTTCATACGGGGTACCAAGGTCCCTTTAGGAGACCAGGTCGAATATTAGCGAGTTTTGCCAAAATTCTTCTTCAGATATTTTGACATAAGCGGGTGGGGGTCTTAGGTTTACAACACTGGTTTTATGTGTATAGTCAATGTGTCATAATGCATAACAAAATAATGATGGTAAAATATACATATTACTCAAATCATTGGTACGAAATTGTTATTATTTTATCGATGTAAAATTTGTTTGAAGCATGCAAATATTTAAACATGGATTTTAACTTCGCTCTATCTCTCTTTTTGCCTTAACGTCCTCTAAGGCCAGCCAGCCATTTCTGACTTATTACACTTATTTTTACCATGTAGTCGGATAATCAGTCCTTGCTACGTTTCGGATTAGATGTAAACTTATTTTACTTTAATTGATGCATGCACAAGGGGTGCAGTAGAAAGCTTCTTTTCCAGATGGGGTGTTACGCTATACCTGAAGATGTGATATGCGTTTTCTTTTTTATGCTGTATATGGCATTTATAGGTATACATGTTTGGAGCTTTCAAGAATAACTTTAACAAGATCAACCATATCGAACGTACCCTCCAGCCACCTTATCCCTTCAACATTTTTACCTAAAATGAAAATAGCGTTGCAATTTAAACAGTCAGTGTATCTTTGCTTAGGTATTTGGTATGCTGTCAAACGCCCCCACCCTTGTCAAACGATGTTTTCTTGTTTTACGTCTTCTTGAATGTCAAAATGCTCTACATTCCACCACCTGGTCTTTTTAAATAGCCTTGCGGGGTACTTACAAGAAATGGTATGAATTTTACAATATCATCTGAAAAACCCTGTATATTGATTTTAGATCGTACTAATAGAAAATATATGTAAAACTCATGTTTTGAACTACCTTAGGATTGTTAAACCCCAAAAAATGAAATGTTCCAATCAAAATGATTGATACGGTAGTTCTAGTGTTAAAGACATTCTTACATTTAATTTCACAAGCTTTAAACGTTCTTTAACTGATGAAAATTATAATGTGCCATCTTCGCCTTAATGGCTTAACGCCCAACTAAGGATCATGCCGGCCATTTCTGGGTTGCTAGAGTTATTTTTACCACGTAGCCTATTAGTCGGACGGGAAGACGGTCCGAATGGGATTTGATACCCGGTGCTGTCGTGTGGAACTGACGTCGTTTATCACATGCACCACCGGGTCTCCCGAAATTATGTGTCATAGAGCCACTAATTTATTAAGTAACCATTTACTTCTGTTAACGTTGTAGGTTGCAAAAAAATGCCATAATGGGTCAATTGGTAGTTGTTTATCTTTTTACAATTAAAGTATCGAAAAATTCCATTCCATTAATTAAATAATTTAAAAAAAAAAATAAAAGGAATCTCCAAATTAAAAAACAGAGCTTTAGGTTAGATCCTTCAAGCGTAGCGTCATTTATTGTTAGTAGCATAATTACTATTATTGCACACAAAACAAAAAAATCTGCAATTGCATTTGGTGTAATATTGTATTGCAAACTATATACAACGCAACGGTACACGAGTCAGTCATCAACGTTCGAGCGCATCAAAGTCGCGAAGCATTTAAAAACATTCTCACGCTCGCAACCATTTGTTTACAATGCGCAACGATCATCTGCCACAGGAGGATGCGCGAGTGCATAAATTAATTTGCTGTCGATGTGCATCTTGCGATAAGCCACGCGTTTTGTCACCCCCACACGAGTTGCGCTGAATCAACAATTTTATGCGCCCAAGAATTCATTACCCCTTCATCACAGAGTGTTTTTTTTTTGTTATTTGCCACTGTAGATGGTGGAATGCGGCAGGTTGGAAGAACAGCATATCTTTACGTTCTATTGAGTATAATTAGTTTGTTGCGGATCCGATTACGGTGAAACAACGCATCACACTGTGTTTCAGCGATTCAGTGTGAACAGTTCTGAGTGTACCAAAGGACATATGGACCAAAGGCGTAGAAAGTAATAGACTGAAATGTTTTTTTTTTCTTTCTTGTAGTTCTTTACTTTTATTGTTTTGAATTTGTTTTGCTGACCTACGGGTTTGCTTGAATCATAACAAGAGGTCACATTTGCCTCCATTACTCTGTCTCTTAGAAACCTACGTTATTCCTATTTCATAAACATAGAACTATTTTTTCTCAAACAAGCTCACAAAGTATTTTCTGTGTTCTGGTGTGTATAAAATTATGCTATACTAAAGTTACGAATTCCATTTATTAAAACCATTTTTGTCAATTCAATCATTCTAATTCGTTAATTTTAAGGAACATTTATTAAAGCTCGAAAAAACGCAAAAGTCATCATTTGTAGAATCAATAAAAAAGAGCGTGATTTTAAATCTTCATGTGATAGTAAAGTATAAACACACACACACGTGCTGCCTAATAGAATCTAATCGAATAGATCAATATAATCACTTGTCCTAATCGTCTTCCGATGCTTCGCATAGAAGAGAGAAAACCCCACAAACGATCAAGGAAGATAAAAATCAAATCAGATCAAATAGTCATAATTCACTTCAGCACTTTCGCCCCGTGATCATCGTCAGCATTCCCAAGGGAACGGGGTAAGCGGGGCAGCGGATGAGAAATGAAGCCAAACCGAGTTCCCGGAAGAGAAGAAGCATAGTGCTAACGAAAATTTATGTCACAACATGAGCAGCATAATTGTTGAGAATAAATAACCTACGAGAAAGACAACATCGAGGGCCACGAGAGAAAAAAGAATGCCTCCGCAAGGAGAATTTTCGAAGTTTCATTTGATCCCCCTCTGGCGTACCCTAGAACGGCGCTATTCGGCTGTTTGCTTCTTGCTCCATATTCTATTGCTAGTGTAAGATCCATCCCACCAGGTGTTACAGTGTCTAGTCCTTGGGAATGAATCTCGGTTTCTTCTACCTAACCGTTGGTCGAACCGATTTTTACTACGATCGTTGGTGGACTCTCAGCATGTGCCACCAACGTGGAACATTTTACACCAGAGCTTCGCGTGGCATCAGCACGACCCATGGGAGAGACGCCAGTTGCACATGTTGTAGAAGCTCCATTCGAACGTATTTTTTTTTTATTTAAGTGCCCATATGTATCAAAACGAAAGCGAAGAGAAAATGCAACAAACAGAGACTTACAAATCGAAATCATGTACACGGCCAGTGTAAACTGTCCAATTCGCTGTCGCTGTAACAATTGCACGATCCGTACAAATATACTTTTACGTTCCAAACTACAGATTGTGGCCATGTATCGTGTATTGGCCGTGTCTTGCACAAAAAGGTGTTTTTTTTTTGTTTTAATTTCTTATTCTTCTGTTTGTGGGCTATGGCCCAAAAGTCTGAATGCTTGTAGCCGATACTTACGCGAGCAAAGCATAAATAAGTTCACACTCGCTGACCGCTGATTCCAGCGAAGAACAGAAAGGATCAAGCGAAAAGATAAAGCCTTTTTAACTCTTGTGGTTGTATCCATATAATAAGTTATAATAATTTATCAAAAAAGCATACATTTAATGCCCAAAAAGGATCATTGCAGCGTTTAGGAATCCAAAAAATGGAAAATTATTGGCTGTACGAGTCTATTAATTTTTCTTTGCGTTATAGGCAAAATAGTGTCACATTTTAATTCAAAAATTGCTTTTTCGACTTTTCAATTTAATTTTCAAGAAAAAGCGAAAGCTTTTTCAAATCTTCCGCCGATTCATTGTTTTATTTTGATGAAACACCAATAGATATTTTTTTCAACGCTCTGAAGAAATCCCTTTAAAGAATAAATTTTGAGAAATAAATTTTGTTTTAAAAAATACCTATACGTACGATGGAACGAGTATATTTTCACAAGGAAAACTTTTCTGGCAATACAACCTCTAGAGGGTTCCGGGTAAATTTGTCAGCGTATATTGATCCTTGATCAAATTGAATGATAAATTTCGGTTTACATATTTTGTTGACTAAGCACTAAATTTGTGTCAGTAAACGTATTTTTGACCACCTGCCCCCTACATATTGAAAAATATAAAAACCCCTTTTCAAACTATACTAATAGCTTCAATTTCTTGATGCAATATTTATAGAATGTTGTGGTTGAGAATTTTTCATTTTTACTATACGCGACATGAAACGCTCATCCTAAGGGTTAATGGGTTTCAAACGTTAAACCGTGCGGCCCAAGTCATTTACAATTCATTCCAACATGCGACCGAACACAAATCGCAACTTCACCACACAAACGCTCCTACGCTTGCACGTACGCCCGAAAGCTGTAAGAATGCATTTGGATCACGGGATCGACACGCAAGGCACAAGAGCACATGTGTTGCGAAAAAAAAAGCATCGACTAACCTTTTTCCACTACACTGTCACCCATCGATACCGGGTGCCATAAATCGAAGATAAGCCCAATGCGATAAGAAACTGCAAAATAATAAAATTCGCACCATCTGATGCGCCTGCTAAACGCCAAATCGGTTTACGTTGCCTTCACCTTCTGAATGCGTTTTTTCCCCCATTTTTTGGTTCGTTTTGGTTGGTTTCGGGTTTCCACCCCCTCTGGCACATAAAGGCCCAAAAGCAGAAGCTATCGAATAAGGTTCACCCGTAAGCTTTCCCTCCAATTAGTACTATCTGAATCGGTTTTCCGATACTTTCCGATTAGGGCTACAGGGCACATCTCATCCAGTGTTCTAAAATGTGTGTCCAAATCGATGATCGGTGCGAAACGACAACAAAATGACGATATCGATGCACTGGAGAAGCATTGCTTCATATTGGTCAGGAAGAGGATGTGGAAGAAAAATGCGATAGACTGGCCGGGCGCGGGCCCGGTAATACAAGATGTTAAACATGATTTTATCGTACCACAGATGCCAATGGACCACCCGTTCATGTGCGAAACGACAGCAGAGAACGATGAGGCACAGTCGATCGGTCAACTGACCGGTTAAGCCCTTTTACACACGGTTCCCGACCAACCATCTGTATTTACTTTTCCCGTGCGTGCGTACCGGTACGGTATCGCGAAAACGTTCTGCGCTGCGTTGGCCCATTCTCGCACTTGGGAAGAGAGTGTAAGCGATCCTACGGGAAAGATAAATGAATCGTAACCGGGCTGACAGAGTCGTAAATTGCTTAACACTTTCATTTAATACTTACTTACTTCGTGCCATTGTGCAACGAATTGGTACGTCCGTAAGCGAGTGTGCTGCAGCAGACATGCAAGTTTCAGTTGCCCGAATGCCGGAAGATAAAAATACTGGGCAAAACGATGGTAGGTACAAAAAGTAATGTACGGTTAAAAACGCTTGTTTTTAAATAGTTCTTTTTTTTGGCAGTTTGTTTTTTACTACCACGGACAGTAATGGCGCTGCTTCCTCTCGCAGCTGTTCTGGTTAATCATCGTTAATCGATAATGGCTCCCAAAGGACATTAATATGATAGTTGGATAGGGAAATTTCTACCATTTTATCCCTAGAAACTGTACTAAATAATACATTCGAAGAAAATTCTCCAAAATTATGCATTCGTTAGATACAACCAGTAAACACTGCACGTGGCACCACCCCCCGGTCGTTACGAACCGCTGCCTAGAGACGAAAAGTCCGAGAAAACCCATCAGGTATAGAGATTTCCATGGCAACCCACCTTTGCCAAACAATCGTAGGTTTCAGTGGTACAATTTTCCAAACATCTAAACAAATGCGACACGTGACGTTTGTTTATGCGTTCCTTTCTTTGCAAACAGTGGTAGGTAAAGCATTAATGTTTTGTTTCATACTAATAATATAATCGTATCGAATT
Organism: Anopheles funestus; assembly: GCF_943734845.2. Lineage (NCBI taxonomy): Eukaryota > Metazoa > Arthropoda > Insecta > Diptera > Culicidae > Anopheles > Anopheles funestus. The sequence goes on along the minus strand of NC_064598.1, from coordinate 68,629,190 downwards.
CGGTTCTCATTTAAGGTTCAGTGATTATAGACCGCCCGGATCTGTTAACACAGCAGCCATGAGTAACGCGACGATTTTGTTTAACGTTTCCAAGAACGAGCTCTTTAAGCTGGCGGACAATCTTAAAACGTTGAATCGAAAGTTGAAAGTGAACCATCGTGTTGAAAGGTAAAATGTGGTAGTGGCCGGTCCATACACACGCAACGAAAAACTAACCCAAAGTTCCATTCCATTTTTGCTCATTAGTAATAAAAGTGAGATCACTCCTGAAATCCTGAAAACGGCCACCGTATTTGTGCTAGCAGGACCGCAGGAGAAATTTACCGAGACCGAATTTCAGCACTTGAAGGCAAGTACAGTACACCTACCGGTACACTGCGGAAGATTACATGGCTTTATTAACATTACTAATTAGGATTATATTAACGATGGAGGAAGATTATTACTGCTGCTCGGTGAAGGCGGCGAAGTTCAGTTCAACACCAATGTAAACTTTCTCTTGGAAGATTACGGGATGACTATCAACAATGGTATTGATACGCGGAGGTTTAATATTCCGAACAAGTACCCTAGCTCTACCCCACTGTACGCTTCTTGCAGATGTCGTTGTGCGGCCACAGTACTACAAATATTTTCACCCCAAGGAAGCACTCATCAGCGGGGGTGTAAGTTGCGATTCGATGAACAATCTACTGCTGGACGCAAGCAAAAGCATCCTCACATCGTTCGATTTCATGGACGATAAATACAAAGTTGAGGTATCAAAACTATATGTTCCAGCATTCTCCCATTTGGATTAATGATCAAGCACCGAAGTAATGGATATTGGATCTCTCTTTCGTTTGCAGTTTGTCTATCCGTTCGGTGCGACGATGAACGTTATTACTCCCGCGAACGTTCTACTCACGACCGGCCCCGTAGTGTATCCTTTCAATCGACCGTTGGCTGGTTACTTTCAGAACGAGAACAACGGCAAGCTGATCGCCATCGGGTCTGGTCATATGTTTCAAGACAAGTACATTTCCAACGAGGTAAACGCAGCGCTTTGGGATAGCTTACTCGCAATGATTCTGCAGGATGAGTTCAAATTCAAAACATCCGACTTCAACGACCTGGAGGTAGGTTATCGGTCAATCACCGTGATTTGCCGCAGCCACCATCTTTCGGCAGGATCACAGCAATCTCTTTTGTAATCCTTTCATGATAGATAAATGACTACGCCGTCATACCCGATACGATCTACCTGGCCGAGCAACCGAAGATATGTCTTATGGATTCACTCGATTACGACATTCCGGCCGACTTCAAGAAGCTATTCGATATAACGTTATACTCGATCAACAACGATCTGCTGCGCGACGTCATCGGCACGTACGAAAAGCTGGACGTGCAATACGAACCGCTCAAGATCATCAAACCGCAGTTCGAGATTCCTTTACCGCCACTACAGCTTGCGGTAAGTGTGGCAACAATTGGTTTGCCGTTCGGTTTAACCTGTGCCCCTGAGAAGACAGCGTAGTAAAATTGCTTCTGAAATATGTGTTCTGCTATTCGCAGGTGTTCCAACCGATATTCAGTGACCTAGCGGCACCCCCTCTTGAGCTGTTCGATCTAGACGAAGCCTTCAGCTCGGAAAAGGTACAAATCGCTCAACTAACCAACAAATGTCTCACGCCGGCAAACGAAGGGCAGCACACGATCGACGAGAAGGAGCTGGGATATTTCATTCAAGAGTGCGGACGTATTCTAAAGGTTTGCCAGGACGATCAGAAGATGTCGCCGAAGGAGATACTTAATGCAATTAGCGTCAAGATTGCACACTACAAAAAGTTGGACAAGGACTAAGGATTTTTGTAGGAAAAACGATACATATGCATGTTTGAATAATGTGGAAAATGTACTCACAAATGTGGAAAGTAAACATTGTTTAATTCCGTTACACCCGCCTGCATTATCACTGCTATTTGTTTGGCTACACGATTGTGTTATAAGAAGGAAAATGGTCACCAATCCAACGACGAATTCGTCGAATGGAATTCACAACCAGCGATGGATCACTCTTTTGTAGATATCAACTCTGTATTGTAACTATCTATTTGACAACGCACTTTGAGTCGAGGTTGTTACACATTGTTTTGAAATTGTCGGTGTGTTTTGTTTACAGAATTTATTTTATTTTTTCCCTTCTTTCAATGCTACATCCCCCATCGAGCGATGTTTCTTAAATAAACAAAAACTAATAAACTTCTCAAATAATGTCTTATTGCCGTATGTATTCGAAAATATGTAAACAATTTGTTTTTGCAGCTGATTTCTTCCTACGACAAATAACGAAATGTCAAATCTCTTCACACCATGTGACACCGTTAGCAACCTTGGGCCGCTCTCATGATACGTCAAATCAATCGCAATTCGTGAGAAACCTCTACGAAAAGTGCAGCCCGAGGCCGACAACGAAAAGACACCTTTTCACATTTCTCGTCGCGTACAAAGCAACCACATCAATGGCGTCGTTGTGCGGAAGAATTGTCCTGGCTGCGGCCAAGCGAAATGTGACCTACACGCCAGTTCGATTTTGCAAAAGTAAGTTCTTGGTGCACGATATTGCACAACACCTCTCCGCGTGTGTGTGTGTGAGACGGATGGAGCGATCGAAATTTTCAAAGCGACCAAGTGAGAGAGCAATCCCAAACTGTGCGCTTACGTAATTTGAAAGGGCTAAAATCAGCATCCTTCGTACCGCGAAGGGATGAAAAACTCGTCGAAAGGATGCCCCGCGATGGCCGGCACTAATGGGTAAAGCTTTCGTAAAGAAATGTCCGAAAGTTCACAATAATATCGATAACCTTCTCATGGGTGCTCCATGCCGACTTGACACTTGTGTCGCTGGAACGGTGTTTTCATTATCGTCCGGGAAGAATTGGCTGACATTTGTTTGTATTCGGTGGTTTCTTGCAGTGATGAACGACCCGATTGAGCATGCCACCGGTATCGAAAAGCGTGAGCTGCTGGCCAAGCAAGCAGGCAATCCAGATCCGTTCGATATGCGTGTGTTCAAGCGTGGACCGGGTACCAAGGATAGCCCCAACCTGATTCCATCGGCATTCGATGCTCGTCTAGTCGGCTGTGTTTGTAAGTATTGTTGCTCATTGTTGTTTCATCCTGTAAGCCACTCTAAAAGACAGCATGATAAGCAGATGCAAAAGTTTCACCGTTCATTAACACGCCTTAACAATCATTCCAGGCGAGGAAGACCAAACCTATGTCCAGTGGATGTGGCTGTACCAGGTAAGGAAGAAATGAAACCAACGGACAAGTGCTGGCAGAGAAAGTATACGACTAAAATTATAACAAACGTTCTATTTTAGGGCCAGCCGAAACGTTGCGAATGCGGACACTGGTTCAAATTGGTGGAGAAGGCTCCGGTCTAAACAGTGGCATTAAGAATTACCCTGCCACCCTGCTGTAGAAATGAAAAGCAAACAAACTAATATTTAAATCCTGGAGAGCATTACCTACGCGAAATAAAGAGATATCCAGATCGTTGAAAAACACCCACACCAACTTGGAGGAATCCGTATGTTCTAGTGAACAAACCAAACTCAAGAAGCAATCAATATTCATGCGAAACGAAATTCCTTCAGCATACATCTGGTTTCGCTCTGCCATAAGAATTGAAAACGTTCCATCTCAAATGAAAATCAATAGCAATGTTCTTTGGCTATCTACAGGCTTCAAAAGCTTCTACTGCAGGATACATTTCCTTATGTGTTGTCTGCTAAAGCAAAACCCGTTCACCCTACAGCGAAATTACGATAGCAAAACCAATTTAGTGTTATCCAATAAAAAATAATTTTATTGAAACCCGAAGTTTGCTGTCCTGAATAGAAACTAGAGTTTTGCATTGGAAGAGACACATTAAAGAAGTTTGTTGTTTTTGTTTTGGGTAATAGAATGGTAATGTAATTCGTTGTAGGCAATTTCTTTCCGAATTTTACACAATTTAGTGAATTTCTCCATTCAAAACGAATCGGAACCAGCAAAGCCCGCTGAGCCAATCGACCGTACAATATAAACACGACCGCACCTGGTCGCCCATAATATTTACCTTTTTTCTACGACGACAGCAACGTCAAACAGAGGCATAACAAAAAAAAAAGTTTTTCACAAAAAGGTGTTCCACTTCTCGAAAGTGTTGTTTAGTTTTGATTAGTACAACTTGGGGTAGGGCTGGTCCCCAGAAAGGGACACCACGTATCGGTTGGTAGGGGATTGCAATGAAACGGTCAATTAATTAAGCGAGAACACTCGCAGAAGTGTACGAACAGAAAAATCGGCCATAGTAGGCAGTGCGCTTGATTACATACCAGCGAGAAGTTCCAGCCAAGTTGGACACGCTCTGATTGCCATCTCAAGGCGTAAGAGGCTATTGGCATCTGTAAGCGGACTCCAACATCAAGCCATCGAAAGGGCTTTTCCTTTTGTGCGGTGTACGAGGCACTGCAAAGCGCGTTACTAATTTTACTTTCGACCGCGGTCAGTCAAGGTTTGCGCACGATGAATTCCACACCGGACCGCACGTATGTATCGGATTACTTTGCCAATCTGAACGAAATCTCCAAAAAGATTGCGCTCGACATCGACGAGATACGCGGCGCGTACGAACACATCTGGGACGATCTGAGCCGCGAGGAACAGATGGAAATCGTGAACGAAACGATCATCAAACCGGAGTTGGCGTTGAAGTACTTTGACAATTTCTCCACATCGACCGATTCGCTGCAGCGAATCCTTGGTACCGATGAGGACGACACCACCGGCGAGGAAGATCGAAATGCCAACCTGTACGATGGCAAACGTTTGCAGACTTACCAGTACGTGCGAACCGGGCGCAAACTAGTGACGGACGACAGTGTGGGCCTTTACCGGGACGAACATTCGGCTCCGTTTTCGCACAAAACCAAAAGCCAAATAAACTTAACCATCTTCCCACCGGAAAAGAATGGCAAGGATACGGACAAAGCGGATGCCAGTGCAAAGGCAGCGGGACTGCTGGCGAAAAAGTTGCTGCTCAAATCACCAAAATCGGACGATACGAGCGGATTGGCGAAAGGGAAGGGTGTGCTGACGAAGGGAATGTCTAAGGGACACGAAGAACCATCGAAAGAGCTGCCCGCGTACGATAGCGAACAGAACATCATTCTGACAGAGGAAGCGTACGGCACAAAGGCAACCGGAGCGGGCTTTTTGAGTAAGTTTAACAATCTCATCTTTAACCAGGCACCGATAGAAATGACGACGGCAGCATCGGCTGCTTCGATCAACGGTAGCGACGAGATCGATGGTACGCTCGAGCAGGACGAGTTCGATACGGATAACGATAAGGTGAATCTGTTCACCAAGAGCTCGAAAAACGAGTGCCTTCACCGTGCGCAATCGTCCTCGGTCGAGGAGGATGATAAGAACTACGACGAGCTGAACAGCTTGCTCGGCAATAGCAAAGGGTTCGATTTTCTGAACAATTGGTAAATCGGTTTGCGGTCTTGCCCTTAGCCATTATCACTCCCTACACCAGCCCTCTAGTCGCGTTAGTTTGCTGTCGATTTATGACTCCGCGCTTGCTGTAAGTAGTTACGCTAACGGACAGGGTTTCAACGTTTGGTTAGGCAATTCGCAGGCGCGGCAGAAACAATGATCGTAGAAAATTTGTTTAAACAAAAAACACAGCAAAGCAGTTTTTTGCAACTTTCTTTTTCACTTCCAATCGCACCAAAGCTGGCGATTATAGCCTTTTCTAAATTAGCCTAGAAAACATTAAAGAAGCATAATTATTTATCCTCTTACTAGCCCTAAACCCCCACTATGAAATACTCATACGAGAACAAAATGAACAATATCAAGTAATTCCAAACAGACTGATTACATTGCGCTCCACATATAGAACGTTCGGTAAACACAAAAAAAAACAATCACACAGTAGTAGAACCTGAATTACTCCTGCGAGTGTGTGGATCATATAACTGAAACCAAAAAACAAAAGAATTTACTGTGCGTTTACAACCTTCTAGGCATCGACTCACGGAAGGGACAGACATGACATATGTTCCCTGCATCCTTTAAAGGCCATTCTTACGGAACGTTAGAAATTAGGTGTAGGTTTACAAAGTGAGAATTTCGCACTCGCTCAAGAGTGTCGTTTACACATTATTCGTATCTTATTGTTTCATTCACTACTCATTTTGTTCATTAGTTTTGGAGATCGCATATTTATTCATTGATTTGCAGTTTAAACTTAGTCAGAAGGACATCATCTACATTGTTGCTCATCGAAACCGCAGATATCAGTAAACGGTATATACCTCATCTTCACAACATGTTGCGCGGCCGCCTAGTGATGATATTGGAAACAAACAAACAATGATAATAGCTGCAGCAAAACTCACACACATTTTTTGTATACAACTATATTCAATGCTCTCGTAGAAAGAGCTAATAAAGCATAATTCGTACATTAATCAAAGATCTAAGAAGAATTCCCAAACGTTCCCGAAATGGTTGCAGGTTGAGAATAACTACATCTTCCAAAACGAAGCTTTCCATGTATCAGTCAGCTGTGATACATTGATTAAATCTCTTCTTTCTCTTTTAGTGCACGCAAAATCGAATCGAAATCAACTTTCCTCCGGTACGAGCAAATTCAAACTAGCACATGCCCCAGCCAAACTGCCCAAATATTTCTCCTCATCGCCCCGAATCGAAAGCACATCGCCTATCTGTACACCGCGCTTTTCCCGCATCATGGCACACCGTTCCCAGCGTGAACTTTGGCACGCCTTGCAACTAACCTTCGGTATGCGGAACAAGCTAACGGTTCGGTTGCCACAATCGGCACAGCGGAAGAATCGCTTTTCCGCATCATGCACCCGCAGCTGATGTCCTTCGGTTTTGCAACGATCCGCAGCGGAAAAGGCAATATACTTACACTGGGTACAGCTGACCGCCTTACAGGGCACCTTGAACGTGTTCAGCATCTTCTCTTCCATCGATTCCTTGCGTTCGAGCGATTTGAAGTATTGCTCCTGTTGGGCATTTTCGCTTGCCACTACCAAATCCTGATGAGAGGAAGATGCGTCTATGATGCGTTTTATATGCTCTTTTTTGGCACGTTCCTTCTCTTCCGTTTCTTCCTGTAGCTTTTGCCGCTTTGCCACATTCTCCTCAGCGGGTGCATTTTTCGATAGCTCTTCCAGCACTCGCTTTTTACCCTGTTCCGTTCCTCGGTACTTGATGAAATTTGGGTCTGCTTTTTCGATCGGTTTTTGTTTGATAATTTCCGTTGCACGGGCACGCGATTGGAGTGCCTTCTTGAGCGACACTTTTTGCTTCGTAAAATCAATATCAAACGAATCTCTGCTTAATTGCGGTACCATTTCAAGACTAAACTTGCGATTCGCTAGTGAGCTGGATGGTGATGTTCCTGCTGACTGAGTGGTAGTCGGTTGGGATTTGGTTACCGGTGATGATGCTTTTATTGCCTGTAACGATTCCATCGATACACCGAGACTTTGCAGGCGCTTAATATCTTTCACACGTTGACCAACGTTAAGTTCGATTCTGGCTGCGGATGATTTTTGCGGCTTAGCTGCTGTGGCAGCGGCACGATAAGACGGTACGGATGATGACGAAGCTGCTGGCGTGGACGATGATGATCCAGTTGCACCACCAGTGCCTCCTCCCCCATTGCTACCTTCAAACGGCGATCGAAAGTAATCCGACAACGTCATCATACGGTTACGATCTTTCTCGATCTGTTTCGGGTGTTTCACCGCTTTCACTGCACTAAAGCTTTGGCCTCCGTAAAACACCTCATTCTTTCCGAGCACTTTGTTCCGTAGCTCGTTCAACCCACGGCCACCCGTCGACGTTAAGATACCGCCCCGATTGCCTGCCTTATTGTACTCCTGCTTGATGTGGTACACACAGTATTCGCACTTGCCCAAGTTTACTATCGACGTGCAGCGCTCACCATTCTTCTTACGACTACGGCAAGTACCAAGGTCACGTGACTGTCCCAACACCATCACCTTCGTAGCGCGATCAATGGACAAAGTGGCTTCGATGTTTTTTCCGTTATTATTATTGAGAACGTTTGGATTCAATACAGCCAACGCCGTGCCTTCGGCTGTTTTCCACAAATCCTTATAGGCTTGGCCGAAAAGGAACAAACTAACCATCTTGATGTCACCGTGCAGATCGCTCAACTTCCAGATGGCGAACTGTTTGCCCTTTTGCGTTGTTTTCGTAGGGCTCTTGCTAATCAGTACACCGCCGATCACCCAATCCTGCTGCAGATCGACTGTTTCGACAAAGTTACGAAGACGCATGAATGGGACCGCTTTTTTATCCAGCATCCGTTCCTGCAACGTTTGGCTAGACACGAGAGGATGAACGATGCGCAGTCCGAATATAGGATCGGTGTGAACTGTCGCTTGAAAAACAGTCGGAATTGTCCCATTGCTGGTCGGAGATTGTTTGGATAGATTGGTGATGTGTTTTGAGTCCTGTTTATCACCATTCCTAGGAGTCGATTTTAATGCGTCTGGTTTGACCACAGCACCTGCTGACGGAGTCTGTGGAGAGCTTCGGTTGATTTGCCGCAATTTTTGGTCCACCCATTTTGATAAAGTTTGATCTGTTTTTTCTGCTTCTTTCGTTTTTAGTAGATCGTTAATTTGCCTCCCGTACTGATTATACTTTCGTTCGAGAAAGTTTCTCGTTTCTTCCTCGTCCGATGAATCAATGTCTGCATCAGCGGTCACAGTTCCTTCTGCTGGCGCAGTGGAAGATTGTGCTCCATTTATGTTGCTTTCCGTATCAGTCACCAGAAAATTGGACCCTTCGACAGTTAACTTTGGTTTTGGGACATCTACCGTGCTGCTGTTGTTAAGTTGGTCCGTTTGTTCACTTTCATTTGCCTCGGTGTTTTCGTCATAATTTTCCAACAATAACTGCTCAAGCTCATCAACATCCAGGTCTGCTATTCCATCGGACATTTTGCAAATCAAAGTTTAATAAACTTAACTGATAAGTTTTTAATTTTTACACGCTCACGTAAACTGAACTGAAAATGTGACTTGAAATTGTTTACAAAATTTCCCGCCTTTCTTTCACCGACTGGCATTTCAAGGGGTTGGTCGAAAAATCGCTTCCCCGGACGTCAAATCGAGTCGACAAAAAACGCTTGATTTTTGTACGTATTTTTAAGAAACTTGGTTTTGAAACCTTCTTTAGAAACTGAATTACATATTTTTATGTATAGGTTTTACGATTTATCAAAAATATTATCAGTTTTTCTCATTATTTTCTTATGTTTTCAACAACGAAATGAAATGGGGACACCTTCATATATGTACCTTAGTTTCTTCCTCTAGCTATCTTGAATTTGTTATTGTTTTTAAAATCCCGAGAGCAAACCGGCAAAAGCGCAAGCAGACCGAACAGAACATTTAATTTACTAGTGCAAAACAGTTTATAGAACTCACCATGGATAATTTATCACCAATGTGTGTCGCCTGTGTTTGAATACAGTATTTTCCGATGTGAAAGATGATAAAATTTATTGCAATTCGTACATTTATAGTGTTTTATTCTGCGTGTACCTTTTTGGTGTTGTCATTGTTATTCAATTTGCAGAGAAATCAGTTTGTGCCATACCGAATTGGCAGTGGTTATATGAAGAATATGGAGGAATTTAATAAATATCGTGACTCTTTGCGGGATATCTTGTACAATCCCTCGTTTAAATGTTCGTTTAAACTCGTTGAAATTGGTGAAAACTTTCGATATGATCGATAGTGAATAAATCCACTATAACAAAAAGTATAGATTAGAACTAAACAAAAGAATGAGAACCATGCCTCAATCCAATCGCTAGTTGCATGTGTCCCCGTAACGGAAATCGTTTGTCACGAGGTGAGATGCGAGATGATGTTCAATGTTCCTTTCTATTCAATGTTTTTCCTTCCTTTAGTTCCAGATCATGTAGCAAATCACGCATAAACTTGCGTGAAGGCTCACGGGAAAAGTGGTCTGCACTGTTCCTGTACGTTTTTTATACCAGCGTCCATTGATTATTGGAATGAAGTGCTCTATCATAAACGTATATCATGCGATATAGTAAAGGGTAAGTGAATAGTTCCAAAATATAATAACACCTCTTATTCAAAGTGGCAGATTATACAAGAAAGAATGATAGCATTCTGTTGTTCTGGCTAAGTTAGTATCAACCTTCTCAAGCCGATACCGGATCAATATGAAATATGCATCAATATGCATTTAACGCATTGCAAAACCCGGAAAAGTTGATGGCAAACCGCATCACAAGGGTGATGATCTTTAGCAGAGCATTAAACTTAGCATTTAACCTTTTTTTTAAGTTTACAACCTTGTTTTCGTTTTCTGCCTGGTCGACCTTCATCTACCAAGGTTGACCCAAATAGTTACTGACCGCACTCAACGGGATGTGCCCGTAGAGAACCGGTTGTCTTTCTTTCAATTATTGAAGTATATTGCACGACCCAGTGCCATAATCTGCCGTTGGTTAAAACAATCTTTTACATATATTAGAAACAAAAATCTCAAATGCAAATATTAAATTTATTTTCTACTACTATGGACTATTAAAGCAAAAAGAGCTACCACCAGAAAGTACAGAACAAAAAGCAATAACGAAACTAGAACAAATACAAGGTTCTGATCGAAATAGCATTAATTGCTACCCGCAAGATTGCACACGCGAAACATAAACTTAGCATTGCAAACAATCATTTTAAGCCCTCAATTTTGCGTTATCAAAGCCATACACAATTGCATCTTTTCGTGCAGAAATGATACACTGTTAATGGCAAAAAAATGGTTGCCCCAAATCCAACACAGGATCGTTCCGGCTACCATATTGTCAACACCTTTTGCCATCTTTTGTTTCATACTTTATCCAGCATTGTTATTAGAAATATCCGTAACGATACGGTGCGAAAGTTCTTTACTAAGTGGATTGGCAATATGAACATAAAACACTGTACAATGGTTAACATCTGCTGGCGTCAGAATGATCCTCATCGATCTTGTTTCCACTCTAGACTACAAACCCTATCTATTTCTATCTATTTATTGATTTTGGTGCATGCTGTGTGCAGTTGGCGAAATTTATAGTGGAAAATTACTCCAATCGTGTCCACCTGGTTAGGGTAGGAAAGAAAAAAAAGAGAATTTTTGTTTATTTGCTCACAGCGGTTATTTACAACCAAACGGTAGTACATAAACGGTGCGCGCAACGATGACGCTTGGCATTAAGTAAGCTTCCAGAACATTGTTAGAAGAACCTTTTGCTTCCTGATAGAGAGTAGGAAAATGACCCATTTAGTACTTGGTTATAATTTTCTCTATTGCATCGTTTTGGCCCAAAAGAACAGCTGACCGAAAACCAAAAAAAAAATGAGCGTATGCATTACGATCAAGGGAAAACATCCGCGCCGAGAGGAAGAAGACCTTGCCCTGCTAACGGCCGGTGCTATCTTTCTTCTTCACACGAACCACGGCACAGGTTGTTTGCGGGTAAAACCCCCGGGCCAACGGTACACACATGTAGCCCAATATATTCAAACCCAAAAGCCGCACACACAGAAATAACCACACAAGTGCAGGGCGCTTGCAAATAGGGGTTTGCGATACGAAAGCGACGACACATCGATAGAAGACACCGTGGATCAGCAGCAGCAGCATCATCATAGGCGAGACGACTGGGACGAAAAAAAAGCGCTAAATAAACGACCGCTTATAACCCGATGGTTTGCGCACGTTTAACCAGTGCGTCTCCATCGCTATGGCATAGGCTGCAGGGATGGAGTGGAGCCTATGCGGATGATGATGATGACGACGCTGATGATGGTTGTGACGATCGTGTCGGTTGGTGGTGGTGTGTGGCGGGTACACAACGTTCAGCATAATACGATCAGCAACCCATCGAAGCCATCCCAGTCGTGTTGAGAAGATCGTCGCGAAAGGAACTGCCTCAAAGTCCTGACTCTCCGGTGCTCTCCGGTGATTGGTTTCTTGCTGATTGGTTTGATTGGTTGCGTGGCGCTTGTAGTGGTGTCCAGTGACCTAAACCGGGTTTTGGTGGCTTTTCGTTTCCTTCCAAGTGAGACACGCGGTTCATTTGCACGCTCAACGTGCACCCTGGCAACAGTTGCGCTTTGCTGCTTGGCTGGTTGTTTTAACGTTTGGTTTTGTGAGTCGTCTCACGCGGTGGCCAGTTTTCACTAGCGAAACCTGTCTAACGGTTGTGTCCCCACTTTTGGCACAAAAAAAAGGTAAGCACCGTCGAGTGGCGTACCAAAGGGGGCGCCAATTTTTTTTAGGTGATTTGCTTATAATTAAGTGAGAGTTATAAAATCATTTGTGTGTATAATTGCAACCAAAAAAAATGCAAAAGGGTTTGTTTGCTTTTTGTGGGAATATTTACTCAACAAAGAAGTTCTTTACGAATAGAAAAGTGGATGCAGCTTTAAGGAATAGGCGTGTTAAGTTTAAATTTTATGTATCGTTTCTTTGTAGTTAAACGAATGTGATATACTGTAAGAGGCCGTTCGTTGTACTAATCTCAACAAACAAATACAGCTTCATCAAATATTGAAGTAAAATCGGTTATTCAGTATTAGAGGTTTGCTTTTAAGAAAGCTTTCAAGATGGTGAATTTACGCAACTTAGAACTTTTCTTCGCTCGATCAAAAAAACACATGTCTACGCAGCTGATTAAATATCGCATAAAAAAACCAATCTGAGTTTCCTGTCTGTTAGGCGCTACAACTCGTTTAGAGGAAAGTCATTTTGTTTTAAATTAAGCGGGTTTTATTTATCGTTACAAGCTATAGTTTGTACTAAATATTATTTAATTTTTTGTTTGTCTTTAGAGATAATAAAATCTCTAGATGAAATAATACATTTTGCTTACAAACCTTACATGGGAATTATTAAAACTTCATAAATATATTTTATGACTGTAATATCGTTTATGTTGCACGCGTGAAAGTAATAAATTGTAAAACAGCCTCAGAAAAATACTCAGACAGACTAAACTAAGGACTTCACCTTCACCGCGAAGGTTATCGAAAGGCGTTTTTTGGGGGTCCCGAAACGGGATTTTACCGACAGTAGTGATTGAGCGATTTTTAAGAGACTCTTTCTTTTCACTCCCTGCTTCTGTTCCCTTTTCAATAAAAAAAAAAAAAATATTATCCCATGTAGAAGGCGTTGAGCATACAAAGATTTTGTTCCATTTTAGCAGTATATACCCTTCACGGGTATGTATTACCAGTAGACGGAAGGTTAATGGCATTGAAAAACGCATCTGTACAATCAGAACCTTCCGATATTATCCACCTCATTGCGTATCTTTCTCTTGTTGATCTTGCTGCCGATAGTAAGGTGCGTTCGCGCGCATCTTCCTGTACCCCACACACCGTAAAGTGTGTCCTCTGGTGGAGGTCTTAAATATTTGCTTACCGATTAACCTTCCCGCTTGCCCTAGGCACTAAGCGTCTAGCTGCAACAAAACTATGTCACGGTCCGCGGGTGAAGAAAGTGCATCATCGGCGCCGTATCAATAGAAAGCGCGAGACTAGAAATGCAAAAACACGGCTGGTTTAAAAATAAACGGTCGCATAAACCCTGGAAGACCAGTGACGATAGCATTTGCGCCCGGTGGTTGGATCTGGCTGGTTTGTGATAGCAACAGCCTGAACGATAGCCTGATCGCGAGATAAAAACAATACCCGCTTGGGAACAAAAGCGTACGGGCCGTACCTCCCGGTACGTCATCTGTTATGTTTGATCGTGCATTACGTGTGGCCTAGTAGATTATACAAGAAGTAATCCTACCTGGACAGCTGGCGGCAGACATGCAGATGGAAAACAACACATCCCGCGCGTATGCAATTTAACTTGTTTACCCGGTACCTATTTCTGGCCCGATATAAAAGCCACCTTCGGTCGGCCGATCGTACGTAGCGCTGGGGTTTGATATCCGCTTTTCAATTCCAGATGTCAGGACTAAGCACACGAGACGATACTAATGCTTTATGCAAACGTATACAAGAATGCCAATACCCGTTCTTGCTCAAGGTTGCAAACCAGTGTGGGTCATTCTTCCTTCCGTTTTCCTTTTTTTGTTTGCGCTATGTTTCGATAAGTGACAATAATTGAGAATTAATAGAGCAAACAGCATGAGGGCATAGTGCATTGCAGTGATTGTGATACGCAGTTTCGTAGCTGCTCCGTGGGTGGCACATTTTTTCAACAATTAGCATACTTATAGTAACTGCTCACATGGGTTCTGATCAGCCAGAATCGTTGAATCATACTGTGGGATCAATATCAAGGCAATGAACGACCTAGACATCTGGTTTACAAAATTTTGTGCCGAATCCAATTCTGACGTCTATGAGAAATGCTCTTCCGGGCGTATTGCTCCCCGTAATATTATAGCACCTTGGCAAAATGGGTTTTTTTTCCTGGGGGGGAATTAACCCCAGACTTTAGTGAGCATAAAAATTGTTAAGCCTGATTTAAAAAAGGCTCATTGGCTCTATTTTCTACTACAGGGACAATACTAGTTGTCATCATTGTGAATGTCAAAAGATATTGTTCCGAGACCTGTTCACAGTCTCTCGATCTAATTCACACCATAGTTTCCATCTTCTACAATGATTTTCAAACACCATTTTTTCCAAACCTCATTGCAGTATTAGAATGGATAAAACAAGAGAAACGCCAACCCCGCCGGCAGATCCACCTGCGGACAAAGCAACCGAGGCAACGGCATCCGGTATTGTGAAGTTGACGAAACGGGCCGCCATTACGCAGGTATTGATCGCCATCGTTGCTAACATTACGATCATTTCTTCCGGCATGGGTATCGGCTTTCCATCGATCGCAATGATGGAGCTAACCAACTCTACCACGTCCGTTGTGCTAACGGAATCAGAAGCGACCTGGTTCGGTAAGTGAAACTTGCTGCCTGATTCTACCGATTCTCGATCACTAGATCACTAACGAACAACAATTGATACCCTTAGCGTCCATTACCTCGATCATGTGTCCTTTTGGAGGGTTACTGTCTGGCTATCTGCTGGATAAGGTGGGCCGAAAGCGAACACTTTACTGCATCAACATCATTTCGATCATCTCCTGGGCGATCATGTCGTTCGCCAACAGTACGGACGCTTCCGTACTGTTTGTGGAGTTGATTGTAGCACGCGTCATCATCGGTAAGTTCGCAACTGCAGCTGCCAAGATTCATATTTTCAATATCTCTTCAAGGAGATACAACTATAGCTAACGAATGAAACGATAAACTAAGAATGTTGTTTCCCACTTTAGGTATCGCTATCGGACTTTCTAGCACACCCGCATCGGTTTATGCTGCCGAAGTTGCACACCCTCAAATGAGAGGTCGGTTAACACTTCTAACTGCCGGTTGTACCGCTATCGGAATGCTTTTGGTGTACTCACTAGGCTACATGTTTAAAGTAAGCTAGCTCAGAATTCTCAGCGTCAGTATCATCATTCATTCTAATCAATCCTCGTTTTACCGCTGCAGGAGGATTGGCGCTACGTTTGTACTATTTGCGGCGTGTTTACTGGAGTATCGCTAATTACCGTGATTCCACTGCCGGAGTCACCCAGTTGGTTGGTGGGTAAGAATCGATCACAGGAAGCGGAACGATATCTGAAAGTTATACGCGCCATCAAGGAGGACAATCATCCGGAGATCAAGGCGGAAATAAAGGCACTGGAGGATAATGTGGCCCGCTTCCGTTCGTCGGAATCATCGAAAAAGCCATCCAAGCTGGTGCAGCTAAAGAAACCCGAAGTCTACAAACCGCTCTTGATCATGTGCACGTTTTTCATTTTCCAACAATTTTCCGGCATCTTCGTGATCATCGTATATGCCGCCAGCTTCTCCGTTGAGGCAGGTGTAGCGATCGATCCATTCCTGAGTGCGGTACTGGTGGGATTAACGCGCGTACTGACCACCATCTTGATGTCGTTCATATCCGATAAGTTTGGCCGTCGTCCACCGGCCCTTTTCTCCGGCTTTGGTATGGCGTGCTGTATGTTTGGGTTGGCCGCATGTGCTGTATATCCGGTAACCGACACGCCGTACAATTGGATACCGACGGCCCTACTAGTGGCGTTCATCTTTACGGCTACGCTCGGATTCCTAACGCTGCCATTCTCTATGAACGCGGAAGTATACCCCACAAAGGTGCGAGGTTTCGCATCCGGGTTGACCATCTTCTTCGGCTACACCATGTCGTTCATCATACTAAAGAGCTATCCGACGATGGTAATCGCCATTGGCAATGAGAACGTGTTCATGTTCTTTGGATTGGTTTCCCTGCTGGGAATCGTGTTCGTGTACTTCTTCCTGCCCGAAACGAAGGGTCGCACGTTGCAGGACATTGAAGATTATTTCCGCGGTAGCAAGAAAGTGGACGCAGACAAACACGACACGAAAGCGTAGACTGGACGAGGCAAAATTTGTAGATAAGCGAACTACTAGTCTGTGATAGAGTCGGCTTAGTTTTGCGGAATTGGGATGTAAAAATAATACTTTTGACATTTTTACGCATAAGCATTTAGGTATTTCTAAACGTATATTTAATAAATTTGAATAAAGTGTTGAAATAAATTAAGCTAAATACGTACAACGGCTGTGTGTAAATAATTAGCCTCGAACCATGATGACAAAGTCCCCGTTTACATTGTAGATCTTCATCGTATGAAATCTTTCGTTGTTAGTGTCCTTTGTTAACCTACTTATTATCTACTGTCTAGATAGGGTTTGAAGCATTAAAGCCGTAGCTCTGTTCAAGGAATATGTCTTTAAACAAAGTCTCTTGTAAACTACCATAGCAATGTCATTCTAAATATCCTCCTGATAAATTACAGCTCGGGTTTGCAGCCGTTGTCTTAATTATAATTCCTATCACCTTAACCTTTCTATCAGTCTACTCTGGCTATTATTTCGTAACATGTTTTTACAAACGCTACTAATGTTATGTTCCTTGAAACGAATTTACTGCCTTAATTATGATGCATGTTAATCTTTTCGCGGTCATTTATCAATCCTATTTTGACACCCTTCCCGGCACATGACACACCAAACGCAATCACTTTATATTAGCTTACGCTTACAACAATTTCTCTGTCCATGTGGACGGGATGAAAAGATATTACTGGAGTCTGGCAAATCTTATTCGTTGAAAAATGAGGTCATCATTTAGCTCACGAAGCTTATCGTTGTAGCGCATGCTGCATCGTCTTTGCACACATGCGGGTCTAAAATCCTTCTGAGAAATTTTCATCCCAACACAATGAAGCAGATTTTGTCCCAATAGTGGGCAAACTATTTGTCTCAGAAGCATTTGTGAATGAAATGTTTTACATGGTACCAGATTCTTCCATTACGACAGGTGTTTTGGTGTACTTTGCTTTGGCAGTGATATGACTAGGTGGCAACCATGATCTTTGCGGTAATTTCAACATGAATCCCGTGGACAATCACATAACTAATATTTCCTTAACAACACAATATATTTATGAAACAAGAAATCATTAGGAAATATGAATTTTCGACTAAAACACCGGGAAACATTTGAACCAGTATCTGAGTCTGTAGGAAAATCTTTCAAAGGATTTAGAATGTTTCAAATGCAGAAACGGTTTTCCTCATGATGAACTCATCCCAATTGATTCTATATTAAATTTAGGAACAAGACAAAGTGGACAGCCGTTGTCCATTTTTCACCGGAAAAAAATCGAATGAGCCTAATATTCAACATCTGATTCATACGGGAAAGTTTTGTTGCACACGTACCAAACTATGGTCCGGTGATCTTGACTTCGCTCCAGCTATCGCTGTTGCTTGTTGATAGCTCACAATCACATGATGCAAGATTGCACGTCTTTTTATTCGTCTCCTTTTGTAGGACTTTGAGGGAAATTTGGGACTTGAGAGATGCCTGGCATTTCTAGCGTTCCGTGACTTTATTTACCTATAGCAGGATAGTCAGTCTGTTGCACGGGGCTACGGATTAGATGCCATTGTATTTGTCATGTAAAGCATACTCTTTTTGGTAGCGTGTCCTCAGCGATCGATTGATAAATTCAATGTACTAAACCAGGAGCCTCGAAACTTTTAAGATGACGGGCCGCTTTGAGTGGAATAGCCACAGCTGAGGGGCGGCCCGGTGGTGCATGTGATAAACGGCGCCAGTCCACACGGCCGGACCGGGTTCAAATCCCATCCGGACCGTCCCCCCGTAGCAAGGACTGACTACCCGGCTACGTGGTAAAAATAAGTCTAGTAAGCCAGAAATGGCCGGCGTGACCTGTAAGGTCGTTAAAGCCAAGAAGAAGCCACAGCTGAGGGCCAATCTCTAGATCTCTCGGGAGGGCCATAGTTTGGAGACCCCTGTACTAAACTAATTAGAGAGATCATTACAAACTGGTAATTGATCAGATCTCCATTCATATGTTAGATAGAAAATCGCTTTAGATCTGAAGTTGTTTCCATAATATTTTCGATTTTTTCCCCAGATCGGTAACATACTCTAGTTTAGTACCGTGACCGTACCATATTACTTGACATTGTTTTAAACATGGCTACAATCTTTATATCAAGCTCAAATAACACCTCGATTAACTATAATATTAGAATATATAATTTTTGTTTATATGTATATAATACAATGGATCTTGGGGCACTCATGCAATGGAATAGCTACTCGACTGTTATATCTAAATATTTAACTAGATATTATGTCCTTGGTACCGAAAGGAGTGTCCTCCAGATTAGAGTTCTCCAGAAAACAAAGGAATTGCTAGCAATACCATTGAAAATGACATTAAAGGACACACCTTTTTAAGTCGTTAATCTTTAAACGATCATGAAACGTATTATCAACATTGTAACGACACAGACATACCCGTTTGTCTTGAGGCTCTGATAAGAAATGGAGATAGTGCTTAGTATTATTACTCAGAAGATAAGTATTATTACTCAGACGCTGCTTTCTAACATTCCATCATCCACTTTCTATAAAATGATATTATGTTGATTCTACTTCACCATAACTTGTTTACGTTTGAACGTTTACGCATTCGCATATTCGCTTTGATCTTCAATTCCCAATGAATCATTTCGCAGAAGGTGTTCCTAATTCTGCTTGCAGTCAATCAATGGAATTATCTTTCTGGTGCCAATATTCACTGAAGTCTATCCTAGGGGTTTATTTGCGTGTGAAGGATTCGATACATGCGTAGATGGCTATCATATGAGCGTTAATTCATCGATCAAGCGTATCGTGAACATCGAAGCGCCTTTGCGACATTATGCGACTGATGCGATGATTCATCGGGTTCGGTTTTCAGTTCCTATTATCCGGCTGGGGGTGTTGTTGATAAAGAATACGTTTCGATTTGAATATACAACGCACTAACCGCTTGAACCACCTGAACATACTTAACACTTCACCAACACAGTTGCGGATGAGTTCGGCTGTGGTAAACATTTCGATTCGTTACTGTATCAAACAAGAAAGTCTTGACCCTGCCATGTTCCCTTACTGACGCGTTACACTGTGATCCCACCAACGAAGATACACTATCGACTGGATGATTTTCCTTGGATTAAACAACTGTTTTATTAGGAACTGCAGACGGCGACTACCTATTTAATGAACGGCGTGATTGGACTGTTCACACTTTCATCACAACACACGCAAAATTGGGCCTGTCTGCGTCGAGGCAAGCCTCTTTGTAATGGCCTTCCGTGTTGCAGACCAGCATGACCTTTAAAACTTTGTAAACCTAAAAAAGTTTACTTATTTCTATAAAATATAAAGAGTAGATAAAGAATCGAGAGAGTAAACCGACATGATAAAACGAGACTGTGATTTCCAATATTAATTAAAAGAAAGTACCTTCAATCGGCATCTAAACCTTCAATCATCAGCCTTCGCGGTTGGACATATTAAACTTATTTTAACTTTTTAGGAAAATATAAAGTTTGTTGATTTTGCAATATCCTATGTACAAATAGTCACCAGGAAATTCAATTAAACTTATAAACACTTCGCATCGAAAATATCAAAAATTATGCTAATGTATCAAACCAAGTAGTTTAAATTATTGTTTATAACACGTTATTTATATGCTTTTTTACAACTTTTTTCATAAATTTGGATAGTGTGTTGCAAAAAAAAACACTTGTGTATATTACGTATATTATTCAAACTCTCACTCCGCCTCTCTTCCTCAACGTGTTCCTTATTGATGCATCGGGCCTTTTCAATTGAGCTATTCAAATGCAAGCATACTGACAAACAGATGGCGCTAGTTTATTTCGCTTGATTGCTAGCAGATGGCGCTAATGTCAACTGTGTTAAATTCAAATTTCCTTTTTGGTTTTTAGCGGGCCATGTGCTCCTGTTTCGGCGCATTTCTAATACCACGTTATTTGCGTTAGATTTAAAAATCTAATATTTAAAACTATTTCAGAAAAATCAATATTTAAAATGCAAACTATTTTTTACATTACAGTCGAAATAAAAACTATCGGTATGAACAAAACAGACTACATTAATTCTATTACATCTGGTATTTATTGCAATTTTATTTAAATTATTGCACTAGGTTGCTACAGCGTTTTAGTAGGTTTTAAACAATTCGTAACTAATTCAACGGTCAATAAATAACAGAACAATAAGGAGCTTTTTCAAATCGAAATATAAGAAGCAAATAGACTGACCATCAACACCGAATGATGATAAAAGCGTGGAGCATCACCTATTTGTTATTGTTATGCTATCTATTCCATGATAATCGAATCGCGCGAGTGACATGATTTCCTTACTACGATGTCGCTTCTGATACATGCCAAAATCATTCAACTGAAACAATGAGGAAGTGAATATTGGACCCGAAATGATGCAAACCATTTGAACACGATGTGGTGAAAATAGACAAGCACTTGGATAAGATAAGAATGTTTTCGACATTTTTAACATGGTTTTTTTTTAAATGAATTTTAGATTTATCGATGTTACGTTAAATTTTACGGTGCACTTGTAAGTTTAAAAAAGGCGTATAATTGATTATAGCTCAATCAAGATGTCCATCAAAATGTATGAAAAGAATGTTATGAAAAAAAACACCGATTAAAGAGGAATTGCCCCAGTAACACACTCGAGAGCAGTGGTAAGATCCACTCACATCACAGACGATTGCTTGCGGCGGAAGAGAAACTTGAATGGGCAATTATCACTTTGCTAAGCGGTGTTTATAGTGCAATGATCAGTCATTTATTGACGACGAGGATTTCCATCGTCCGTTCCGTTTGTTTAAGTGACAAATTGCCACAGGAAAAAATAGAGGCTGCTGCATCAGAGGTTAGTAGCGCATGCTGTACATAGCTAATCGCATATTAAATCTAGCAAAACAAATTCTAACTCATCTTCATCATCACCATCATCATAATCATCAGCGTCCTGAAACGATTTGCACGTTTGCAAGTGTTGAATGATGACACATACGCAGCTCAAGTAGCGCCCAGTACTTACCGTAGCAGCTGATACCACGTACCCAGGACAAGCGAGAGACGCGAGACGCGCGATAGGTGCAAGCGCATCGCAGCGACGATGAGTACTAACGGACAGGACCAGCGAGTGGTTCGAACAGTCTACGATCAGACAGGAACCTTAACGGAGGTGAGCCATCGTAGAGTGGACACTATTTCCAGCTCGTTTCAGTACTACATTCAGAAGTGGCAAGTGTTATTTCACCTCTTCCAATCGGCTCTATCGAGTTACAGTTTATAAAGTGTGAACAAGTTTTAAATACTAAAACGTAATAAAAGATCATCTAATCGCGAGAAGTGAAAAAAATATTGAACCAGCGATCACTTGTTCGTTAGTGCTTATTTCGACAGTGAATGCTGCAATCCGCTAAGGTAGGTGCGACCCAAAAGCCCTTCAATAACTAGTTTCGAATGCAAAACGAAAAACCAGTTTCCTCTGAGCAGTGCACTGTGAGGGCGCAAGTTGATCTTGAAGTTTATGTGGCGTAGAAATGCCACACTACCCGATCGATATTGATTCATTCGATCGAGAGGAGTATTTTCTCCGCACTGCGAAAACACACTTCTCCAATGTCACCTTCGAAACCGGGAACAGGAGGCGGTGAAGAGCATACAGAACTGATGTTCACTATTTAAATAACTTGTCCGGCGGATTGATGCGCGCACAAGCGGCGAGACGCGATTGTGACACTTGTGTACAAATTGGCCCTCGGCCCACATCGCAATATTTTTGGCAATTGGAACAACATTCCAAAAACCCTTCATCCGGCTCAATCGCGGACATGTTTAATTAAAGTGAGCATCCATTGAACAACGCATCGAATCGTCGAAGAATTGAACAGTGACATAAAGTTGGTGGCGGTATGGTTTTATCGTCTTTACCTTTACGTTATCGTGTATCAACCAAGCCATCGGCCCAGATAAGCCGCAAAGGCGTCAACACTGTCTACTCAGACAAACGACCCACCCATACATTGTGACACAGAGGGTTGAGAAGTGAATCGGCGAATATCCCCGTGGATTGTGGATAAAGTTCTTGGTAGCTATTTACCAAGCATTTAATTATCCTGGATTGTTGTAGATGAATTTTACTATCAACAATCTCGTGGCCAGAGCGTGAATAAGATTAAGAATGAGCGTGTGGTTCATGTTTTGGTGTTGTCACATTTTAACCTTCACGTGATGCATATCCACTAATTTACAACGCCTAGCGGGACCGTAGTCCGGAACCATGTACTAGGAATTAGGGTTTATTATTTGCTGATTTATAACGCACAGCGGCAGCGTGTTTGCTTGTTTGGTTACTTTTTTTTCTTAACTGTTTTGTTTACATTCCTATCATCGCATAACAGCTAGACAATGGCAGAAAAGCAACTGGAAGAAGTAAAAAATCATCTCTCCAAATAGTAGATAAGTACTATTTCATAACATTAACTAATGTTTCAGGAAGAATGGAGAATGTTTCACGCGGTTGCCCTGATAACAAGCCAATACGCACCTTTCGGTTCTGGTTCTACAGCAGGTTCGTTCTTATCCCTACGACCTTGGCATTCAAGCATCGTAACGCGTCCTGCTATCAATTCGCAGAAGCTTTTCGAAAACCCAGCTAGAAAAAAACACTTTTCCTTCTCGATCTTTCGTGCATCGAAAGCATCAGAACTTCAGTTCTAGTAGGTTCCTTGCTCCTTCTAAGTCTTAATAAAGGTGGTCGAACAATTTAGAAATGCGCAATCACGACCCGCAACCGGCATCATCAGTCGGTAGAACTGTCGAGAAACATACATATGCCGATTACTGATTGGCACGCTAACCTTTTTGGGAAAAGAGCAATGGACCATTTGCCACGATCATTGACTAGAGCGTCCGAACGGTTGAGGAGCTATCGCAAAAATCGACGTCATTTTTACGGAGTGACCTTCTCGAAGGAATCCCTGTGTCTGTCCCCGAGGATCTTGCTACGAGAAAAGCTTGTCATGGGCCTGGAGTGGTCCACATGTTCTTGTGGCTTGGCGACCGATTTCGCACATCAAGTGTCTTGAACTCAATCTCACCTAGGACTAGTCCTCATGGTAATGGAAACGACTGTTTCCATGCCCGAAATAGCACACACAAAAAATGTTCTTAATTCCTTTGTTTAATGCTAATTACTCGTCCATTAAACTAATCGACCGATAGCCGTAAGATAGATAAGATTGCAGAGGTCAGTAGGAAGAAATTTCGCAGACTGCAAACCGTCTATGAAATATGCCGATGAATGCTATCTGATGTACTACATACCCATACCGACGGTTGCGGGTGCGGCTGTGTCAGGTCATTATCATCACACGCGAAGTTCCCGGTCCAATCGTTGTAGCTCAGCTGATTCCGACCATGCTTCGGACGGTGCCGTAATAGTTCACTCTTGTTTGTGCCCTTTTTGATTTGGTGCAGCTGGAAGAAGATAGATGAAGCGACTCGATTAGAAATGATTGTGGTAAACATAAACAAAACGTTTTTGAGGTATTAATGGTACAAAGTAAAAAAATTCGCTTCGTGGCAAAATTCCCTATCATGCCGCAAACAAATGCTTGCCCTCGTGGAGAGATAGTAAACGTCCACACACTGACACAAACAGCAAATTTGCGGTCAGCTAAACTTGCCATTTCGGTTGCATCATTGACTCGTTATGTTTAATTATTTGTTTTTATACTAAGAACTTTTTTTCGTAACTAAAGGGGATCCATGTGGAAGTCTCTTCGAATTCTTACATTTATTTACTTATCCTGATCTCGAATAGTAATAATAGTTAGACTAAAATAGGTGAGAGGCTCCCATGGTCTTGCGAAATTAAACATTAGAGTCTAGTACACCAAAGGTCGTGAATTTGATTCCCGTCTGAACAGACTCCCTTGAAGCAAGTAATTGTTTATCCATTAATCATATTAATTATATATGACTTGGCTTACACACATTTTAAAATATATAGAGACAAAACCCCCACCCGCTTATCTTTCTCTTAACATACTGTCGATCATCGAAGCTCTCACACCCGTGCACGCTTATATATGTGCATATGCAAATGCACTCGATCGTGGCACTCATATGTTGCACGTAAATGCATCTACGCGTAGGTCCTGTAACTGCATCGCACCAACACGTCACGAAGCGCAAACGGCGCAAAAAGAAACAGCACGTCGTCGTGACTGCCGGGCCGCAAGTCGCATGGGCAGCTCATTAATGCCGATTGGCGTTGATTACCGCTCATCAAATGTGCCCACGGTAACAATCCATTATCACCCCCTTTTTTACCCACAAGGGGCAACACTACTTAGACCGTGTTTACACAGCCCCTTGTAAACCCACATGCCACCAGGCAAAACCACACCCCCTTTCGAATGGGATTGAAGGATCATGCAGCGGCACTTGTGCGCGTCGATTCGTTGCTAACTTTGTGCACTCTTATCTGAAAGAATCGTCAGGTTCCTGCATCATCAACAGCTTCATCGATTATGATGTTATTCAGTTGGTTGCTCCTTTGTATACCATAGCAGAATCAAAACGTGCCCTGTCGCATGCAAATCTCCACTGTTATTTGTTTTTGCCCGGACTCGTATCGATCGCCGATGTGGGCTGATAATGCGATAACGAACCCGGCATCATTTACCACCCTGGAAGGGAATTGGAATTTGCACAAGAACAGATAGAAAACTCATTCGGTCAATGGTGTCATTTAGTGCGTGAGCTGATGTAATCTTTATGCTTTGTTCTACTTCACCGTCTAGGTTAGTGATAATGGCGAACACTGGGAAAATATCTACGCAGCAACAGCAACTGGAAGATCGACCCGATCTATCATCGGCCGAAGATGAGCACGAACAGCTGACCGCTTCATCCAATCTGCACTACATCCAGCCATCGTTTATATCGTTGATTAGTGAAAAACAATGGAAACCCAACGTTCAGCGACCGAACGATGCTGCTGTATATGGGATGAACAAGACGACAACGATCCTGACCAAGGAAGCCCACACGAACGGTGCACGGATGCAGCTGATCATGAGCATCCTGGCAAATCTGACCGTACTATCCTCCGGCATGGGACTGGGATATTCGGCTATAACGCTGCACGCCCTGACCAGCGAGGACAACCCGTTGCGTATGAACTCTAGCCAAGCGTCATGGTTCGGTAAGCATGATTTTTTTCTGTCTTTGTTAAAGTGTTAAAGTGTGTTTGTTAAAGTCATTCGATCGGGCAGTCTTGTTCAAACAATTCTTGAAGATCTTTTTCATCAAGTCGGACAATGAACCGAACCTAAAAAAGAGAACAGATATCGATATAAAATCAAAGACATTCTGAGAAGATCTTCGATAGCAAAGAATTTTTAAAAGACAAACAAATTTCCTTACCTTGCTTACAGCTTCCATCAGCTCGTTCGCGTGCCCTCTCGGTGGTCTCGTATCCGGTTACCTGCTGGACCGTATCGGACGGAAGAAAACGCTCATGCTTATCAACGTACTGTCCATCGTGTCGTGGTCACTGATCGCCGTTTGCAGTATGACTAACTTTGATCTGATGTACACACAAATCCTAATCGCTCGTGTCATCATAGGTAAGCTTAGAAGAACCTGCTCATGACACCTGTTGGCTAACTGTTGCATTTTCTGTTTACCCGTAGGCATTGTCATTGGCTTAGTAAGCGCACCGGCATCCATTTACTCGGCAGAAATCGCCACACCGAAGATGCGTGGCCGACTGACCGTACTTACCTCGCTGAGTATTGCCGTTGGTATTTTGCTTATCTACTCGATGGGTTACATCGTACCGCACGATTTCCGTCTCGTGGCGGCGCTTGCCGCTGGTGTCTGCGTACTGTCGCTCGTGCTGCTCTTCTTCATGCCTGAATCGCCCGCATGGTTAATGTCGAAGGATCGCGAAGAGGAAGCGGAACGATCGCTGAAGAAGATCCGTGGCTATGGGGCGTACAGTCAGCGAATTCCGGAAGTGGAGAAGGAACTGATGCGCATGCGGGATAACGTGATGGCTCAGCGCCGTACCGGACAGGAGAGTTTCGTGCGATTGTTGAGGCAACCGCAGGTTTACAAACCGCTCGGTATCATAATCGGATTTTTCGGTTTCCAACAGTTCTCCGGTATCTTCGTGATCGTTGTGTACGCGGCAAAGGTATCATCGGAAGCGAGCGTTTCCATGGATCCGTTCCTGTGCACGGTGTTGATTGGAATAACGCGTGTCGTTGCAACCCTAGTGGTGGCCTACATTCTGGACACACTCGGCCGTAAACCACCGTCCATCTTTTCCGGTGTCGGTATGCTGGTGTGTATGTTCGGGCTGGCCCTGTGCAGCTACTTCCCACCGATCGAGCAACTTAAATGGATCCCAACCGTACTGATCCTGACGTACATCTTTACCAGTACGCTCGGCTTCTTGACCATGCCCTTCTCAATGCTGGCCGAACTCTTTCCCCAAACGGTGCGTGGTCCGGCTTCGGGTGTAACCGTGTTCTTCACCTACCTGATGTCGTTCTTCACGATCAAGCTGTATCCGACGATGGTGGAGTTTCTGGGCAGTGCGAATGTCTTCATCATCTACGGTGCTGTATCGCTGCTAGGAGTACTGTACGTCATCTACATTGTACCCGAAACGAAGGGCAAATCGCTGCAAGAGATCGAGGATTACTTCCGCGGTATGTCGCACGGTTCAACACCATCGCAAGAGGTAGAAGAAGACGAGGTCAGCAATCTATCCACGGAGAGCGTGTGAGTAAATGGCGTTGCGTACGAACGCCTTTCTGAAGCGCTAAACCATTACACGCCGATCGATCGGGTGTCCACCCGGTACTCCGATGGAGCATCGTTGTCCGACATTATTATTGAGTTCAATTGATGTCAATCATTTCCCACCGGTTCGGGATACGCACAACAGTCATCGTATGGTGGCGGTGGCGGTTAGTGAAAAGCGTCATACACCCGCCTTCGCCATAGGAATGTGCTGGAATTAGGTTTAATTGAAACGCGTTGTGGTTAATCTTACCCGAACAAAAAAAGACTTGAGCTGTGGCAGCTCCGGTCACACGCCAGCGTGTGTTTATTTTCGGGGTGTACACAAGCGCGCGATCATTAATTTTAATTTAGTTCGCTCTGTGATCGATGATAGATCTGTGATCCGCAAGGAAAACTTAAATATACCCCCGGCACGATATAAAAAAATAGTAGCTAAATAAAACCATTGTGCCATTCTTAAAGCGTATGTTAAATAGTTAAAGATTGATAAATAGAATCCTTTTGTTAGATAGTAGAACTAGCTAGCAAACTGATATGCCATATGAAGAAGAAAAAAACATGAACGTTTATCATCGTTGTAAAATAAATAATAATAGAAATATTTAAATCTTTGTTTTTTGTGTTTTATCACCAACAAAATGTTATCACATAAAAGGCCTGTAAATGAAGTATAATGATATTGCTCACGCACAATTGGCTTATAAAGCTGATTTATGCTTTTGTAATCGGCTTGTTTGTTCTGCCAATGATAAGGTATCATTATCGAGCAACAAAGTACAGCAATTAACTTAATCACAGCTGTCGATATGCTTTGTATGATGGTAATTAAGTTTTTTTATGCAAACTGAACCAGTTTAAACCAACCCGTCCGAAACCATTCAATGAACTATCTATACAACAGCAGACAGCTCGGTGTCTTTTAATCGGTTCAGACTCTTACAATTTACACTTTACCTACGAAATACGCATTACATTCATGTGTGGTAAATAGGAACCCCTTTGCTGTACGGATTGCTCTTGTCTACCGTTCCATAAATCCATCAAGTTCAAGGATGGTCAACATTGAGCTTAGCAAACTAACTGTTCCGTTAGGTGAGGTTGTGGCGCGCTCCCACAGCGTAAGCACGTGTTTGGTTGTTAGCGCCGTTTAAATGTTTGGCGTGTTTTTTTCTCCTTCTTCTTGTGTGTTTGTCTCCGGTACGCAACGTACACGCTACGTTCCGACGAATATAAGCTGTCACTAACACTTCATTCACGGGACACGGGTCGCGGATTCCGTTACTGTTGATAAAAACCGAACCGAAAAGCTCCGCTCTAGCGATCCGTTTTGTTGACGGTGTGCGAATAGCATCGCTTGCCGGCAAGACAACGTGCTTCGCGTGTATTGTCAATCGGCCCCGAGAAGCGTAAGCCATGCGCACATTCTACACACATTCGCGCGCGATTCGTCGTGAGTCCGGCTTCGGCGGACACGGGGCTTCGTGATGATAATGCGTATTTAGTCTAGCCGGATGATGCGAACGAACTTTAGTATTCGCCGAACGCTACCCAAAGTGGCACGCCACAAGTGCCCCGTTTTGCATTTTCTGCAGACAGAGCGGAGAAAAACCGGACGCTACACAACAGTGGTTATTGTGCGAGAAAGTGGTCGGCTTTTGCGTAAGTTACGATTATCACAAGCATTTGGTGCTAAGTGCTTCTGTCACTGTTTTGATAACCCAGCTCTGGTAGGCGCATGTTTGCACGGTTTGCACCGAGAGAGGCGCTATGCGTGACAATTTTTGAGCGACTTCCCGTACAAATCGCAACGGTCTGAAATATTGCGAATGTACGCGTTCGCAGCTCGGCAGTGGAAAGTGACAAGATTTATTCTGAAGGAACAATTCAAAAGAAAAACAAATCGATATACAAAAACGAATTTTAGTGTGCAAAATCCCGCGTATAAAACGTCAATCGGCGGAAAAAGCGCGAACCATGCAAGTGCTGTTCCGACCATCCAGGTTATTAATA
The DNA here is from genome assembly GCF_943734845.2 of Anopheles funestus. Lineage (NCBI taxonomy): Eukaryota > Metazoa > Arthropoda > Insecta > Diptera > Culicidae > Anopheles > Anopheles funestus. The sequence goes on along the minus strand of NC_064598.1, from coordinate 68,599,699 downwards.
GAAGGATCCGCATTTACAGTGTCACATAAGAATTCGGCCGTTTCGGTCAAGGGTAACGGTCTGTGTTACGCTGTGAACCATCATCTTGCTTCAAGTTTTACATCGGTCACCCCCAGACCACTAAATGGATGTAGATGGAAGTGAATTCCAAATGCCTTGTTTTGGGAGGGGGGTTGGGTGGTATGTAAAATTGAACTTAAAACACGAATGTGAAAGTGTTATATTTGTTTGGAAACATGGATACAATTTCACACTTAGCTGTGGCCCATGCGACTTCGGCGATGATGATTTATGGTGCCATCAATTACTGTTTAGCCGATCGCATCCGTTGGATGGAGCAAGCACAGCTTCTGGTTGCCAAGGGAAACCGCACGCGCAACATCTGTTTTCCATTTTGCGGTTTTTGGGACGACGTTATTTGGTACCAATGGAGTTTTAATAGTTCTTACCAAATAGGATGTTTGATATATACAAATTCCTTCCATCCTTGAACTAAAACCAAAGTACACATGCACGATGATCAAAAGTTGATAAGTTTCTTCAAAACTTTCAGTCAAGGTTTACTAGATATTTTGCGCCAAATATTTGACAGTTCCGCAACCGAAAACCGATTACCGCCAACTTCATCGTGAAGTATAGTCGCGCATTCGTAACAAAGCAATCTTCACGTGGCGAGGAATACGAAGCGCGGTGTGTGTACGAAATGGATCAGCAACCAAACGACCTAGTGTCAGCGGTTGAGGAGTGGACAAAACTCCTCAAAGTATTTCAGTTCCAGCAGGAAAACAACAATGTGTTAATTGCAAACTATTTAGTTCGCGAAGGCTACAAGGAAGCGGTGGAAACATTCATCCAGGAGTCCAATGTGAAGCCAACGATTAGCATGTGCTCTCTAGAGGTCCGTTTGCATATAATTGAATTGATTCGCAAGGGAAATACTTTGGAAGCTGGTCAGGTGGTCGAACAATTCTTTCCCGACCTGTTGGCAGCAGATCATTTGTTAAAGTTCCAGCTGGTACTGCTGCATGTGATCGAGTTGATCCGGATGGGATGTACCGAAGATGCTCTGTTCTTCGCTCAAACGCTACCATATGAAGCTGGAAAACACTTGCTGAAAGTGACCCACGACATTGAACGCACGATGATGCTTCTGATCTATGATGATCCGCTCACATGTCCGTTTGGTGCATTGCTGGAGCAAAGCCACCGCGAGAAGGTAGCGCACGCGTTCAATGAGGCAATCCTTAAGCGAACAAACGAAGGACTACCTTCGGCGGAATTAAACCACCTGCCCAAGATGGTGCAATGGTGCCAGAACGAATTAAGTAAGGGAAAAATTCAATTTATTCCAATGGAAAACTTCGCTACCGCTACGCTAGAGCTAGAGTAAAAGAAACTCCGCAGCACATAAATGAATTCTTGAAACAAGAATGTTTAGCGCAAACACGCTTGAATTGAATGTCATAATCAACGAACGCCGGCCTACTAATGATAGACCAACAGAATTCCCATGAGCCTAATGACGTTCGAGCATCAAATGTTCCAGTTTTTTTTCGGTGCGGTATTGGTGTTATCAACGTAACCTAACAACCGGACGAGAGAGAAAAATAAAGGGCTGAAAGCGATTATTGTATTTTTTTTCTGTACCGTATTTTCTTCTTTTGGTTGTATTCAGTATTCTCGGTTGATTTCTACTTACAATACCCAAAGGAATGGAAGAGTTAGTTGTTATTCTAAAGATTTACAACCATTCGCGAAGTGTGTAATGGTCAGCAGAACATCGTACAGATAGAGAATAACTGGTAACCTTTTCAACACAGTTTCATTTTGAGGCCAATCAGTTTTAATCGATTGAAGTATCGCTCCTTCAGTGAAGGTTAACGGCGGCGGCGGCGCTTGCCACACTTAAACCAGCGGACAAGATAATAAGCCTTTGTCCTTCAATGTCCACGGGTATTACGGAATCAATTCGCATTGATACGGTGTAAATAAACCGCAACTTATGCTTGTGTATTAGATTGGGCCAATAACATTTGACGGCCTTCTTGAACAAACCAGTCGTCGGTGTATCAGAAACTTTTGAACAAATTATTTTTTTTTAAAGAACGAAAGAACGGAATGAGATAGGAAGGAGGTTTTCCGTGCAACGCCTAGCATCTTGCAAAAGGGTAGACTGTAAATTATTATTTGTCTCATAACTTTTAAAGGTTTTCATCACCTCCGATTCACCCACTGGGAAGTAAAACAGATAAAGATGTAATTTTTTTTTCGCATAAGTAGGCTATAATTCACTCACCCGGTTTTGTAAACTTTTTATTTTCCTTTTCATCCGCACCTGTTTCAGTAAATCTCTTCCTTACAAACCTGTTGTTTGGCCACTGTTTGTAGTTTACGTAAGGGCCGTTTTCTTTTCTTGCTGCAAATAAATGTTCGAGAGAATTAGTACAGATAAATGATTCATTATTTTCTGTTGTTGATCTTCGGATAAGATTTTTTCATAATTTCAGCCCTAAATATCGCTTCATTCAAAACTGGTTTGCGGCGTGCAAAACAACCTGCTGTCAAATGTACCATGACCGTTCTCTTCTTTGCGGTTTCAAATCCGCTAATCGTCGTTAATTTCATTTTGTGCGCATGCTTCGTATTCGTGGTGAGCAATCGCGCGTGTTATAAGAAAAAAAACCTTCCGGAACATACAACATACATCTCACCACCACACAGGCCGGTACGTGGCCAATATTGGTAAACATTTATGCTCGCTGTCTGTCTGCAACAACCACATGTGTACCGCACGGCAAAAGATGTTTAGCGTTTTGCCAGCTGATCATTTTTGTGGCAGGACGCACACTGCTCACATCATCGCTGCGTCATCAGGATTCATCATAAATCGTGACACGAAAGTTAACAAAAACCAGTGCTAAATGTGTTACAAATTAGCAGACCACCCGTAGACAGTTGTTTTTTAGTGCTGGAAACCAGCCAAGCTTGAAACTGGAAAACATTGTAGCTAGGGTCGGTAAGTTCACGTTCCATATACACGAATCTGGTCGCCGCGATCGTAGCTTTAAACCGGTCGAAAGGGAACACAAATGTTTACGGACATGCAAACCGCCAACGTGTGCAAATAACAAACGTCTCCCTCCTTGCGGCGCCAGCTTTCATTGAGGTCAATTATTTCTGAATGGTAACTGAGGCACAAGGTTTTCTCGTTGGACAATCTTTACAAGAAGCGTAAACTTCATAAACTCATCTACAACGCGCCCAATACCAGCTCTAACTGGAACCTACCGAATGTGTACGCAACAACCAAAACGTGATTACGGTGGAAATACGGTCCCCAAGGTGCCCTAATCTGGCCGAAAGGACAAGCTGCTATCTCTCTTTGTCCGGTTTGTCGGGAAAGTGAAATATATTCGCACTTTACAATCGCTTTTTATCGCCTTTACTCGCGTGAAAGGTAAAAATAAAATCGACCAAAAATAACGATGGTTTGTGCAGTCACTGCACGGAACTTCGAATTCCACAGACACTGGCCGGGTTTTAAACGCGTCCAACTGGAAAGATCAGTTAATTTAGGAAGGTTTCGATCGCTGGTAACAGCCAGCTTCGCTTGAATTTACGTTGCAGATCGAACGAAAGATCAAAACTAACGGCGATACCTACTAGTTAATCTAGTATTCTTCACAATCTTCATGTAACGATAGTAACCAGTGCATTTGCCCATTGCCGTCTTGATTCCATTTCACAGAATAAAAAAATGACAGGAAAAGATTCGGCCGAGGTGGAGGCCGCTCTTAACGAGAAGTCTCCGTCGAAAAGTCCGAACCATGCCGTCCTCACACAGTTAACGCGGCGTGCCGCCATCACACAAATAGTGACTGCCGTGGTGGCCAACATAACAATCATCTCCTCCGGAATGGGCATAGGGTTTCCTTCGATTGCTATGATTGAGCTTACGAATTCCACTACCTCAGTGGTGCTAACGGAATCGAATGCGACTTGGTTCGGTAAGGTTTGGCTTAATTCATTTGGTGGGAAAATGTACCATACAATTCATTTTAATATTTCTTTCCTCCCATACCAGCGTCCATCACGGCGATTATGTGCCCATTTGGAGGACTGCTTTCCGGCTATCTGTTGGATAAGGTCGGGCGCAAGAAAACGCTCTACTTTATCAACACCATATCGATCGTTTCCTGGGCAATCATGTCTTTCGCGAGCCGTGCCGATAGCACCACACTCTTTATCCAGCTAATCGTGGCGCGTATAATAATAGGTACGTCACACGGCCGTGTGTTTGTGTGTTCTCTATCTAGATTCCTTTATCTATTTCATGGTACGCAGCAGTACCGTCTTACGGTCAGAATCTAATGGCCATCATTTGTCACACGTTTTTTTGTTTTTCTCGTTCTTTTATCAATGTCACCGTTCGAACAGGCATTGCGATAGGCTTATCTAGTACTCCAGCATCGGTATACGCGGCCGAGGTTGCCCATCCAAATCTACGCGGTCGCCTAACGCTGCTGACCGCCTTCTGTACCGCTATCGGTATGCTTAGCATCTATTCGCTCGGCTATGTGTTCAAGGTACGTCAAATGCTTATCGGAGCAGATGATTGAAGACGAGCAAGCTGGTTACTTTTTACCGGGAAGATGCAAAACTTGATTCCCCTTTACTAATCTTCTTCACTTTCTCGATTGCAGAATGACTGGCGGTTCGTGTGTATGATCTGCGGCGTGTTTACCATCGTATCACTGTTGACGGTGATTCCTTTGCCCGAATCACCTAGCTGGCTCGTGAGTAAGAAGCGTCTCCCGGAGGCAGAGCGATGCCTCAAGGTGGTGCGCGCCATCAAGGAGGATGATCATCCGGAAATTCGGGCCGAGCTGGATGCACTCGAACAGAATATCGCACGGTTCCGTTCGACGCAGGATGGCAAAAAATCGAAACTTGATCAGCTGAAAAAACCGGAAGTTTACAAACCGCTTGCCATTATGTGCACATTCTTCTTCTTCCAACAGTTTACCGGTATCTTCGTGATCATCGTGTACGCTGCTAGCTTCTCGATCGAAGCCGGCGTTGCCATCGATCCGTTCCTGAGCGCAGTGTTTGTGGGACTAACGCGCGTTGTAACCACGGTGCTAATGTCGTTCATTTCCGACAAATTTGGCCGTCGCCCGCCTGCTCTGTTTTCTGGGTTCGGTATGGCAACGTGTATGTTCGGTTTGGCCATTTGTGCCATTCATCCGGTAAAAGGCACTTCCCTTTCCTGGATCCCAACCGTATTGCTGGTAGCGTTTATCTTCACCGCTACTCTCGGCTTCTTGACCCTTCCCTTTTCAATGAACGCCGAAGTTTATCCGACAAAGATACGTGGTTTTGCGTCCGGATTAACCATCTTCTTCGGTTACACCATGTCATTTATCATTCTTAAAATATATCCCTCGCTGGTGGAAACTATCGGTAACTCCAACGTGTTTATCCTGTTCGGATGCCTCTCCATGTTGGGCATCGTGTTCGTGTACTTCTTCCTGCCCGAAACGAAGGGCCGCACGCTGGAAGATATCGAAAATCATTTCCGGGGCAACAAGTCCTCGGATAAAGCAGACGTCGAGATGAAAACAATGCTACCAGCGCAACGCAATTGATGCCACAATCATCGAGAACCAGCACACATCATCCACCAACACTAAAAATGAACAACTCAATGGAACCATGAACTGTGATAAGGCACCGGTACATTAAAGATTATGTGCGATTTGTTTTTGTTGTAACTGTTTAAAACATGGAACGCGTTTCACTTATGAAGCTACTTAAGCTACTGCTTCTCGCATTCAACGACGGTGTACAGAGGGAGGAAAATTACGAGACCACATCACACACTGCCTGCACACTGATATCGGAATTCTAAAGACGCCAGGTTTAGTAGTTATAATTGAAAAAGGAAAGCAACTTTAAACTCAGTTAATAATATAAATGAAACACGAATCTATTACTACACTGGCATTTGTTACTGTGTATCTACCCGGGTGATTAATATCACAACTTCCTAAAATCCCTTGTATAACTCAATTTCTTTTCCAAATTTAATACGCCGAAGGTACTTGTCTTTGAATTAAATGAAAACTAACATTTCATAACATCTTAACATATCTGCCATCATTCAAAAGGTGGGGCAATACATAAGATAATTACCAAATTAATTTAAGCGATTACTTACTTTTTAAACTGGTATGTACATATTTGCCGTTCTGGTAATCATAATTCCACGATTGGGTTATATTTTAAGATTGTTTAATCTTCTTCTTCTCCTGCAAAAAGTAGTGGTTTAAGTCTCCTCCTTCTTCCTGAAAGGACATTTAAAAAAAAATGTTTGTAAAATTGATTTTTTTTATGTAAGCAAAATTTAGATTCTTACCATCCTTGGAGTAGTCCAGCCTTTTAGGTGTATCAACGAGATTTTCTACTAAAACTCATCATTCTGAAGTACAGATTCTTACTAGTTCTGTTTTGTTATCACTACTATTACAAACAACTTGTTTGAAAAGAAATCCAGAAATTTACTGTTTTATGTTAGAAACACGTTTATTAATCGTTCTGCATCGCGAACTAATTACTTCAATATCGTGGGAGGGTCAAATAGTAAAATAATTCAAAACCGATAGCGGTTCTAGAGAACGAAAAAACAACCAAATTTTGAACTAATGAATGAAATTTAATGAAAGAAAAATGTACGCTATGACAATAGCTCGTGTGAGTGCATTTTGCGTAGCATGGTTGGCCTAATGCAACATCCCGGCCCTTCATCAAGACAACCTACAGCCTATAAGTAGTGTAAATTGAATCACCAGCAAACTCAAGAAATGTGTTTCCGCACGTACGATCTAATCACACTACTTTTCCTCACACCACTCATTTTCCTTGCGAACCTGTTCCTCTTCTGCCGGAGTGAAATCGTTCTTAATGTTGAACGTTTTGCGAATCTCTTCCGGGGTTTTGCCCTTGATCATGTTTGCCACCGTCTTGCACGTCACATCGAGTAGTCCCTTTATGTCCAAATAGTTTGCCGCCAGTATAAGTTCGAACAGGGTACCCTGGTCCACCTTCAGGAAATCGGCATCCCACGAGCTGATGTCATCGGTGCGCTTCTCTTTGCTGTCGTCGTCTTCGACCGGGATTGGATCATCCTTGTGGAAGGTGGCCCACTGTAGCACCTTCCGCAAGATGGCGGAGTTTACGTTGGGCAGCGGAACGACCTCATCGTCACCCTCGTCCATACCCAAGTCTTCCAGCATCGTTTTGATGGTCCCGGAACATTTTGCGATCTGTACATCGGTGTCGAAAATTTCTCCGTCCGACGATTGTAGTCTGATGGTGGGCATTGTGGATGTGTGTTGGTGAGATGATTATTGATTCCTAGGAAGCACTCTAAAAATACACAAAGAGCGAAAAACAAGGAAATGTTAGCATACATTTTTGGCACTCCGTTATCGTTGTGGTTTTTGTTTTAAACAGCTTGCAATTCAATCTAAATCTAATTGGCATCAATAAAGCTAGAAAATACTTACCGAAATACGCTTTTTCTAGAAGATTTTCTTCGTGTTTATCCCGAGGCGCTTGAGGAAACGAAATGAAACATCGAACTCAGAACAAAGGAGGTTGGGCCACATCGTTTGCTTTGGACAATCATAGTAATGTCAGTCTTGACAGTTGGCGGACCGAATTTTAAACCATTTTCATTCACGATAAGTTTCGTAGCTAAGCAGACGGTTATTAGCAGCAGCATTAATTTTGCACGAATATTATGCTAGTTTCACTTTATCGCAAAATTTTTACGATTGGTAGATATTTTTTCTAAATAATTTGAAGTAATAGCGATTTTAATCAAATTTTTAAAAATCTTTTTGTGCACGCCGTACACAATTGTTGGAACGTATTTCGATTATGGATAAAACTTTATTCAAATGTTTTGCGTAGAATATAGAAAACGTACATATTTATTATGAATCAAACCACACTTTAACCAAATATTGCAAAGGTAAACCATTCAAATCACCACGAAAACAAAAAAAAGAGATGTTGATACGAAAGCGGGCAAAATAAGAGTTACACTTTTCATCCCAACGTTTTCTAAAATATCACAGTCACAAACAAGAACTCCTCATATGCGGTAGAACGAAGGCAGATTATTTGGAACAGACCTTCTTTTATGATGTGGCAGTTTTATATCTTATCTAGTACAATGTCGTTTAGAAATGGAAAATTTTTCCACTGGCCCTTCTGCCCTGTTGTATGATGCGATTAGCAATATTAGCTGAGGATGAAACACGGAACGTGTCATGCTCACTATCGTCCATGATTTCTAACTATTGATACATCATACACATTAGTGGACCATTTCGGATTTGGATTACAATCAAACCACCCGGGAAGATCGTTACGGAAGCATAGTAAATAGGGAGTAAATGTTAAAAAGAGAAAGAGAAAGAGAAAAAAGGAATTATGATTATGATAGCGCAGTAAGAGGAATACAATACAAACATCAGAATCATCAATTATTTATCATTTAATATCATTGTATTTAATGCACATATTTGCGACTCTCGTACGTACGAATTAACTTAATATACTTCAGTAGATCGTACAGCTGATGATCGACAAATGTACCTATATAGCGTCTAACTAGCACCTTTGTTATCCTGTCAACAGCACCTAGACGATCATCAAAGCTTTATCTTAAGCTGTACCATACAACGATTATCCCACTGCAAGCTTCAAACGCAACAACTATAGATCTACCATTATCTTTTGTTTCCTTCAACCTAATCCGCACTTTCGCTTAAGGTAGGACATCACACAAAGGGTCATTTAACAGAATACTTAAGGAACTTAAACGAGATAAAACAATGTTTCTGCCTGTGTTTTTTACTTGGCCATTCCAGTAGAGCATTTCTATTCTTACCCGTCATTCTTTGAGACATCTGAACAAATTAACAAGAACTTTCGCGCTTTACTACTGAATAATAAAACCTGTGTCTTTCACGCTATAAGTACAACGAACATTATTTGTCCCAATCGTTCACTGAAGCAAAATTAGCTCCCTTTATACTGTATCTTCTAATAACCGACGAATTACAGAAGTTTTATATTTTTCGCATATCATCTTTTCGCGCTAGGTAACTGTAGAGCAAGTATTAAAAACTAAAAATCTACCAAATAAAATGTATAGCGAAACCATATCACACCAACAAAACTATGCTCGACCAAAGATGAACAAAAACGATTCTTTAAAAAATCATATTAAAATCATACGATAGCAGTGGAGTGCACAGAGAGCGAAATAAATTTCTGTAATTTAGCCAAAGTACGATTACTTTTTAATTAATTTTTTTTTACGTTCAAGAATTTCAGTAAGGAGTTTTACGTTTAAACGTATCAAATATAATAAATTTAGAAAATATTTGAACCTCGACTCAACTCAACAAAATTTTGTTAACTCACATCGATGTGGAAACTTTCAGTTTAATAACAGAAACTGGTACACCAAACAATGTTTATTTCATTCTAAATGAAAGAATTAACTTAATGAGCAAACCATGTAGTGTTTGACAAAAAATGTCCATATTTTTGGGACATTTTTAAACAAATAAAACCTTAACTGAATATGTAAATTACCATGTTGTTTTTGGCTCCTATAGTAACCTAAATAACCAATGCAACAAACCCATACCGTGGATAATAAAATAATGAATTAAAATACTAAATAACAGGACCGATAATAAGCTTAAAATTATATTAAATAATACCAAGGAAACATATGGCAAACCGTGTGGTAATGCAGCCAATTTTGGTAGAGCACGGCTGTTGTAATTCTTTTCTCAGTTTTTTGTTTTTTTTTGTGTGTTTTTGCTCTTCTATTGAGCGCATTGCTGCTCAACAAATTAGAGGCAGAAAAAAACAACAGGACCGATCAGCTTAAACAGTACGTTTCTGCTACACGAACACGAGACAAGGATGTCGAGTAAAACGAGAAGAAAAACAAAACAAAATAAATAATACAATTAAGCCAATTATTTTCGAAAAGATGGTAAACATATGGTAACATTATATAAATATAATGAAACAAAAAAAACGAACAAACGAAAATACATGCGACAAAAACAATAACTCAACGATTGTTAAATGTTAAATAAGATTTTGTACAAAAGATTTCCAACTACACACACACCGACTTCTCCCCCGTGTTTCACACCGAATATAGCTGTGTTTGGTTTGGTGTTACATAAAATTAGATCCCAAACTACTTAGAATGTTGATCGCATCGTTAGCTTCATGTGCGGCATCGGAATGTTGCTGTCGCTGCGGATCATGTTTAGTATTGTTTCATGTATTGTGTGGAACAGATAGTTGCACCAGTTCGCCCAACGCCGGACGAATGGAGAAAGTAGTTGAAGTAGTAGTAGTTATTGTTGTTGTAGAAGTAGTAGAAGTGGTCGGTGGTATTTGTTGTCGATAGTATAAGGAGTTTGCAGAAGGGTAAGTGATTTTTTTTTCACGTAACAAGGACACACGTGCGTGAAATAATACATAATCGAGTCACACACGATAAGTGGTAGGTTGGGTGAGAACCGCAGGGACGATAACGAAGGGAAGCATGCATGCAAAGAATAGGGATACAGATTAAAATCACAATCCACGTTACTTCTTCTTCTTGGCTTTAACGACCTTACAGGTCACGCCGGCCATTTCTGGCTTACTAGACTTATTTTTACCACGTAGCCGGATAGTCAGTCCTTGCTACGGGGGGACGGTCCGGATGGGATTTGAACCCGGTCCAGCCGTGTGGACTGGCGCCGTTTGTCACATGCACCACCGGGCCGCCCCTATCCACGTTACACGGCTACCAATAACTAGATACGCAATAAAAACTAACTGTTAATCATCTACTTGCGACAGTTTTTAGACTTACGCTATGCTTATTTAGAGCTAAATTATCCTCACAAATAGAATGCTATCTATTTGCATCTACTATTCCTCCATTCGCACCCATGTCAAAATTCAAAATTATATCCAACGTACTACATATGCCAGTCCTAGGCAAACATTTCTATCACCAACTTTTTTTAACCGTCCAGTCTTTTGCATTTGGGACCAATAGGTAGCATCATTTTGCGCTACATCTCTTCTTGTGTTAATAATATTCGTTAGTTGCTTTACTTGCATTTTAAAAGCTTTAGCAGCTTTCTATTATATTCACCTGCTACCGGAAACAGCACCGTTGACTAGACAAAGATAAACACCACCAAAAAGATAGTAAACCCTAAATACCTCTAACAAATCCAGACGATGCCTAACACGCTCCCACACTAATTGTGCAAGCTAGGCACGTATAATTTTAACGATTTGTTTGTCCTTCGAACTCTTGCCCTTACTTTAGATACAGCGTGTATGTGTGTGAATGTGTGTATGAATTAGTAGTATGGATTATTTCATGCATTCATTTCGTTTACGTGCAAGTTGCGTTTACAGGCTGCTAAAACTGTTCCTATACCCGAATATGCAACTTAGTTAGTTCGAAATTGTTCCCTACAAGTGTGTTTATGTGTTTTTTTACTGTTACTTTTCAAGCTCATTTCTTATCGCTACCAATCTGCATCCGCGAATACTTTAATCGCGGTTTTTATAGCTTGCAAATATCGTGCTGCGATCGTCCGAAACGAGGCGTATACTTACGCGATTGATTGAATTCCTGCGACCGCTACCATCAGCGGGACCGCCGCGCGAAGCACGATCGTCATCATCGATGCATAGGTCAGAATCCGAATCCGAACGACGGGTCGGACCATCCTACGTTTAAGACAAAACAGAGGTATTTTATATTATGCTATATACAGCTAAATTTATCACTTTAAAACACTAACCTGTGTCAGCTGCTCAGTTGTAGTGAGCAAGCGAGCTAACGGGCTTAAGCAAACCGGTAACGTCTCGAGCAATGTTGGCCGCGAATGGGTCAGTAATGGTTTCATGTACCTAAAAAAGTAGAATTAAAAATTTAAATTTAAAAACCTTTTTTTAAATCCTCAGTTAATTTTCTCGTTCTTACCTCGTATCGAAATTTCCCCAAAGTCGTGCTAAAACAGCTTTTTCGTGACCTCTTCGTGTGCCTCCAGGAGTAGTGGCACCTTCACTATCCGGATTTTCCAAATCCTTTTTGGTACAAAAAGTGAAACAATAAAAACCATGTATTATATGGAGCTACTAGTTAACGCTAACAGCTAAATAACAAACAATTATAACGATACCAAATTAAAGCTCAATGCTAGGGTGAGGGAGAAGGAACAAATCACATAGTGAAGGCTACTAATGCTAAGTTGTAGTGGTTATAATAGTTCATTTCAATAGTAATGTATGATTATGCGTGGAGAAATAATAAGGTATACAAAAGTTTAACACATCTCTCAAATTATAAAGCTAACAACTAGTCCTTCGCAATTGGTTTAATTAACGCTAACAAAACAATCTGATTGAAACTACCCAACTTAAGAAATAAAAAATAAAACAAAACACAAAATAAAACGAAATACATTCCAATGTTCTAAGAATAAGGACAATGAGAATTTATTAACGCCTCTTACCAAAGAACTTGCTCGTCTATTCACCTGCAGTTGACTGAGATTTAAACCAACGTCGATGGACTTTAGAAATTAAATCGTTTCAGATTGGGGCGAATTCGCGATAAAGCAATAATAAAAAAAAACGTTTGCATGGATTAGTATGGGGAATGGTGCTTTGGTTCTATTGCAAACGCCTAAGATGATAGCTGAAAACATGTTCTATAACAAACTATACGGCCACTACTACATCGTTTTGCGTGCGGCGTATGACATGAGCGACACTAGGTTAAGCAACGCTTAATCGATAATGACTTTGGAAAAGATTGGAGAAAGCTATGGAACCATGGAAACCATACGCCTCGGGCTAAATTTTACACGTAAACTCCATTAGAACACGTGGCTAGATACAGACTAAACGAATGAAAGGAACTGGTAAGATTGGATCGATTTATGAACCACATACACTCCCATACATACAGCGATGCAATACACATTGAGGAGGGTAAAGGCATGCAAGAATTGTTTTGGATCATTCATACTTTCACTACAATGATCAAACATCGAACAATATGGCTACCATGCCAGAGGGCATGCTTTTTTTACTTATTAAACATACCCCAGCTGTGTTCTCCATCGAATTGTACACCTGTGTTTGTTGCACAGATAGTAAACGAAGATTTGTCGTTTGCCATGAGAACAATGCGCCAGGTGACACGTTTTTTTCGTTTTAAAGACAAGTGGAATTTCGAATTTGAAGTACAGAGATTTTGAAAACAGAAAAATAATACGATTAGCGTAGCGTTCATTTTTGGTTGGTTATTGAATTGAAAAAATAAGCATGAAATTAGGCTAACAATTACAAAAATAAGATTAGCTACAAAATTTACGTTTTTTAATAGTTATTTAACAACCTATTATGACCGGTATTATCACGGTGCAACACTAAAGTGCAGCAGATAAGAAAAAAAACAGTAACGAAAGAATACTATTTTACTCACACTGCGTACTCCTTGGTAGGGTAAAACTTCCGTTTCATCATCAACACCAACACTGGAAAGGAAAGGAAAGTGAGTAAAAACAAGTAAAGAGAGATGGTTTCTTCAAATATACTTACGGTATATTTAACCAGTTTAGTAGAAAGTTTGCTGCTCCACCCTGAATTATGACAGTGGTAATAACAATTAACGACGTTGTCGTTAACATTGCCTGTCTGGCGTCAGAGACTGTGTTACGAATCGCTAATGCGAAAGACATTGCACCACGTAATCCTGCGGAAGATATTAAAACAAATCCCAATGTAGTATTTCCTAATGATACTATCTTAACATATTCTCTTACCGGCAAAGAACAACATATGCTGAAAGTTCCACGAAATCTTTGGCTTTCTAGCAATATTTAGAAGAGCTGAAAGGGGATAAATATTTACAGCACGCCCAATAGCCGCACACATCTGAAGGAGGAAAAAGAAATACCCATAACCAATCACAAAACGCATTCAGCAAAATGCAACAAGCCAGGGTGGAAACTTACAAAACCAGTAAAAATAAACAGCGGATCAAAGTGATGCTTGGGGAAAGTAAACATCGATACACCGATGTACGAGAAGATGAAGTTTTCGGCTAAGAAATTAAGCAATTCAAAAATCTGTTTCGTTCGTGTCCGGGAATCGTCAGAAAGATTGTTGTACGTGTAATGCGCTTGGCAAATACCACAAAACAGTACCGCAACAACTCCTGTTAATGAAATGAGGAAATAAAAAATTAATTCGACAATCAAAAAGCGTTTAAAAATTATTTTTCCTCCCCAAACTTACCCGTTAACTCGGCCGCTTCAGCGATCAAAAACGTACTGTACGACATCAGTACGAACAGGGCCGATTCGAGTAGTGGAAAGTCGCGTATCCGCGTGAACTTGGTCATCATTGCCGTAACGCAACCCATCGAGGCGCCGATCAGCAGTGAAAAGGCAAACACGCTGAAAAAATCGCCCAGCGATCGTAAAAACGCGCGCCCTTCGAATTCGCCATTGCTCGAGTAATGCTCTCCGTAGTTTTGAATTGCACTGTGCATATAAAAGTGGGGGGAAAGTATCGTTAGAAAGAACCATAACTTTCATCAAACGTTGGTACCATTTTACTTACCCACTGAGAACAATCGCAACGGCATCATTCAGTACACTCTCACCGAAAACAAGCGCATACAGATTAACGTCCACGTGCATATCGCTAAAGATCGCCAAAATAGTAAGTGGATCCGTGGGCGAAATAAGTGCACCAAAGTATAGTGTATCCAGAAACGTGAAGCTGGACTTTAGCTTTGGCATCAGCTGCACGAATCCGTACATTAGTGCGCCAATCAAAAATGCCGACAGTGTCGTACCGATGATGGCAAACATTAAAATAGCTCCAAGGTTACGGAAGAAGTATTTCTAAAATGAAAACCAATGTGATCAGTGTGATAAAAAGGCACCATAACATTGAACCTTCTTACCCTTTTTAAGCTGTAACCGGCGTGGAAGATGATCGGTGGTAGGATGATGTTGAAAAAGATTTCCGGATCAAAGGTGGCTTTCAAATCGATCTCGTTCTCTTCCACATTACCAAGCTCGCCGCGAAAGCTGTACGTGTACGTTTTGTTTGCCTTCACCGGTTGATCGGAACCGTGCGGTAGGTTGCCCGGAAACTTGAGCCATAGTGTGTCCGGTGGGAGGCTTTGGTTGAACTTTGCATCCGGTTCTGCTTCCACGGAAACGTGTATGATTGGTGTAGTGGTTCCAGCATACCGGATAATGGCTCCCACGATAAGGCCTAAACGGAAAGAGGAGGGCAAAAAGAAAAGAAAGGAATTCAAGGAATTCATTAACAAATCGTTCTACAGTTTATAACTAATCGCATAAAAGTCACAGTGTCAGCTTTTTTTTATTATTATTACTACAACTGCTGGTTTAGCAACGATGAAAAGTAAATATAGCATGCATATAGTAAACATTGGGACGAGGGACAGTATCACACATAGCCATACGAGCTGCCGTTGCGCAAACGGTATTAGTCATACGAACGTCCTCCTACTATCAATGTAAAATGATCCGTTCGACCGTACCATATGGCGAACGTTGGCGACGCACTCGTACTATTGATTACAAACCGCGTTCATATTCGAATAATCCGATTTTCAAACAGTCACACATTTCGGTGTAGCATGAAGCTTATTGAAGTTGTTTTGATAACGGCTACCGTAACATTTTGTGCATTTTTTTCACTTACCATATATAACGGCCAGACCCGTCTCGTGTAGCCAGGAAACGCGCCGATGTTTGAACAACCATATCGTTAGCACCGTCAAAGTTAGCAGGAAGGTGTAAAGCAACAGATTGAGTGAATCGATCTGATGGATTTTGTTCGCCTTCGCATCGAGCTCGATATCGGTCGATTCGGCTGTGACGGCTGTATTTAGTAGGCACCATTGGGCTAGCACTATCAGCACTACGACGGGCAGGAAACGATACCGGGACCGATGATTTTGCGATTTCGTTCGCCGCTTAAACATTGTAATCCCGTGCACGGCCGCTCACCGTCCGTCGTTACCGCTCGTACCAGATCCGGATCTGTATCCCGGGCTGCAAAAGCTATCCGTGGCCTTCGAAACCGCGAACCAACTGTACTGAATTCTGCTGACGATTTGTTGGGTGGGATTTTCTTCTACTTTCTGGGAAAAAACTACGACAGGGAAGAATCCCCTAGCACTATTGCTAACTCCGTTGCCTCTTTGCACTGCACGTCTTTGTTATTCCGTTGTGCGCTGCTTCCACTTCGTTTTGTTGATTAAGAAATTGATAACTTTTTTTGCTTTGTTATGACAAGGCCTCCTTTGACAACCGCTTACTGCTCGAGACTGCTCGATGAGGATTATGCGAGTTTCGTGCAGCGCACACTGGTCGACTGTACTGTATGTTCGGTCATCATATGTTTTCCCAAAAATGGTGGACCAAAAACGTTCACCGTACGTAGAAGTGGTGGTAGTATTTCCCACATGCAGTCTCCCCGCTGCTGATGAACGGAAAAAGGTAAGTTTTTTCCCTCCTTGCTATTTATCTCATAAAAATAAATATGCGTATCAACCCAGCATTAACAATAAGTGGAACATATTTTATTTAACGATTGCTCTCGGTTGTTTCATCCGCTATCAACATTATCACGATGAACAATTAAAATATAGTGCACTTCACTTCCTGTAAACATAGACGGGCAATAGCTTGCGTGCGCGTGTACGGATAATATGGAGAGATCGACAATGATTCGAACTGAATTTATGTCTAGAAACAAGCTAAATCTTCGCTTCCAACAGCAGAGTCTCATTGCTATCCACCACCACCGGACGATTGTCCCGTGGGCGGAAGGTTGGCACTAAGCCGTTTTCTTTGCGTTGATGCCATCGACGGTGTGGGCGGTTTTGCAGCCTGTTCAAGAGAGGGATCAGATAAGAAACGATACATTAAGTAAACATCCTCGAATGAGTCGGTAAATAGCTCATTCAACTCACTCTAGCTAAATGCGGTGTGCTAGCAGAAACTGGCCGTGGTGGTCCAGCTACTGCTGTAGGGCCATTGCCGAGCGTCTGGATAGCGACTGGACGTTGAATTTCGCGATCTATTGCCTCAGCACTGTTGGTGCGCGAGGAAGATCCTGCCCGGCGGAACATTCCGGATATCTTTCCTTTGAGGTTGGTTTTGCTCGACCGAATATCGCCAGCCAGGCTGAGATCGGAATCAGATCCTTGATGCTACGGGATGGCCAAAAAATGAAATTAAAACCCTCCCTTCGAAGAATCCGGTCAATGAGGAACACTTACCGAGTAGTCGCTTTCGGTTCCCTTGCTACGGGTAAGGCTTAAGCTGCGCAGTTTACCCATCAGGCCACGTTTCTTCTTTCGCATGCGCGGCATATCACTTTGGGTCGAACCGGTCGATAGGCGTGAGTCAAGGCTGGAATCGCGGCGCATCATGCCGTAGTCGGAGTCGATCGATTGCAGTGACGACATACTATCGTCACCCTCTCTCCAGATAAGCTAAAGTGGACAAATAAATGCAATGGTCAAAAGCGCATACCCTAGCGTGGAAATTTATGATTCCTTACCCCCTGCTGTTCAGCCTGCATTGACTGATCTAATGAGAGACTCTTTCTGTGCAGGCTGCCACCGTTTCGGTTCACCCTGAGCACTGGCCGTCCTGGTGAGTTTTCGTGCGTTGCATCGTTTTCCTGGGATGCAGCCCTGTAAAGAACGTAATGTTAAGTCACATTCCTTCTGCAAATATGCTGGACACTCCGAATGGAACGTCCTTACCGTCGCATTCCTCCGCGGCGTGCTCGTTCTCTGTCTTTTTCCTCATCGCACATGCGCTGATAGCGTCTCAAATCTTCGGATGCATCGGCCAGCCTAGCTAATACTGTAGAAATCGACTGCTGTGGCTGTGAAGGTCCAGGTCCCGGCGATGGACTCTTGTGACGCATAGGCGGTGTTGGAATGGGTGCATTAGCAGTGATCGTCTGTAAAACATAAAGCGAAAAGAATTGTAAACCAAGCAGCAGTAAAAGTATGCAACCTTCGGCATGCGCGCTACCTTTCCAGTGCTTGTCGTGTGGGAATCCTTTGAAGCAACCTTCTGCAGTTCCGGGGCTAGCTTTACTAACTCGTCCACCGTTTGCAACAGCGCTCCTATCCGTCGGTCACCCTCCGCTTCCAGCCTCTTTCGCGTGGCGTCGAGCCGCTCCCGCTCGTAACGATCGCGATCGCGGCGCAACTTTTCGTTCGCCGTGCGCAGTTTCGCATGAGCATCGCGCAGCTCCAGAAGATCGCTTTGCAATTCGGTCACCTTTCGGCGACCCTCTTCGATCTCTTCCTCGGTTGTCTTTTTGATTTGTTCGATCTTGCGCTTCGATTCGAGCTTCTCCTTGTCCCGTTCACGTTCCACCTCGTACAGTGTTTGGCGAAGATCGCGTGCCAGCGTTGACGTTTCCTGCACTAACCGCTGCAGCTCCTCGCGCTCCTTTTGCCAGGATAGCTCCAACCGTGTCTTCGTACCGGGCACCTTCGACTTTCCGCTTCCCATAATCTTCTCCTCCTCTAGCTCGTTAATTTTCGATTGCATCTCAGATATTTTGATTTCGGATGCACTCAGCTCCGACACTAGCTCCGTGCGCACCTTGCTGGCCTCGAGTCGGGCTTCGCTAAGCTCATCCTCGAGACAGCCGATCTGTTGCTCCAGTGCTACTATTTTCGTCTTGTCGTCATCGTCCCCGCTGCTGCTGGTAACGGAGGCGAGGCTGCGCCGGTTTGCCTTCATATCTCCAATCTGCTTCTGGGCTGCTTCTACCAGCTGCTTGAAGGTGTCACGATCGCGCTTAAATCGTTCGCATTGTCGCTGCATAGCCGTCAGCTCGTTGTGCAAGTTGGTTACCTGCTGCTCGTACCGCAAACGCGTTGCAGCAACTTCGGACTTTACATTCAGCTCCGACGCTTCTAATCTGTGAACAGGCAGGACGGTGTTAATAAATGCATAAAACATAAAGGCGGCCAACAGAAACGTTGCTGTCTAACTCACTTCTTATAGATATTCTTCAATTCCTGCTCCAGATGAGCGTTGTGTTCGCTTAACGTACGCTGAGCCTTGTTAATACGTTCATAGTCATCCAATTTTCCTCGCAGATCTTCGTTCTGGAATTGGATTTAAAGAGAGAAAGCTTTACATTTATCCAAGCATTTACCCACCCTATACCACATACGTCTTTTTTCAGCTGATTCACTTGATATGCGTTCATTTCGCTTTCTTTGGTCAATTTTTCATAATCATGCTGTTTGTCCTCCAGTGCCGTTTTCAAACGATTCTTCTCTAACTCTATTCCGGCGTACCGGTTATCGTTGTTAGTCTCTGCGACGGTTAGCTTTTTCTGTACCTCCACTAACCGACGGCTCATGTTGGTGTTTTCTTTTACGAGTCTCGACTCGATCGCTTCCGCCTGGAGCAGCTTGTTCTTCAGCTTATCGACTTCCTGCGTCTTTTCACGCTCCGATGCCAGCTGTGCCTTGGTGACTAAATGGTCCTCTTCCATGGTTTCGTGTTTTTGAAGCAACTCTTCAAACTTTCTGCTCTGCTGATGGATTTCCGTCGTTAATTCTTTAAGCGTATAAAAAGATAAGGATAGTTAAAAAACGATGTCTTCATTTTAAGTTTTTTGTTTTAAATTTCCTACCTTCATTTTGTTTTTTAAGATCCTGCAGAATCTTCGTCGATTCACTATCTTCCACACCGGTAGCAGATTTGCTCTTTAGCGCGGACATTTCCCGCTCCAAACTTTCCTTTATGAGCTCCGCATTTTTCTTCGAAAGTTGAAGTTCCTTCTCCAGATCACTGATACGATTGTCCAGCTTGGTCTTTTCCTTGCGTAGCTTTTCAAGATCCCGCTCAGCGTTGGTATGTTTCTCCTTTTCCGTTTTGAGCTGTACCTCGAGCAAAGATTTGCTAGATTCTGTAGCTTTCATCTAAGTATTGTACGGGCAAAAATTAATTGTTAACATTCTTCTAGTCGCCCTCGTTATACTTACTGTAGAATTAATTTTAGCGATTTTATCTTCAAACGTTTTTATCTTCTCATTTTGCTTTCTGTTTTCATCTTCTAACTTTTCCACAGTACGCTGTGCTTCATTCAACTTTGAAGTTTGTTGTTCAAGAGTTTCCTTTTTAAGTGTGCCTGAAATTTAACAAAAGATTTATTTCAGTTAGTTCAGTTTGTGTTGTATTTTTAGTTGAATGATTGATACTTACTTAGCTCCGTCGTGAGTTTCTCCCGCTGCTGTTTTGTATCGGTCAGTTCTGTTTCGAGCTGCTTCTTTTCCTTTTCTAGTGCAGTGATGTTCATGGCACCCGCTTTACCAACCAAAGCTCGCAACTCATCGATTTCCATTTCACATTCTTCGACCATTTTCTGACAAATTGAATTATTTTTTTTTCAATGAATGTTAATAAATTAACGATAATACAATAGCCACTTCCACTTTACCTTTAGTTGTAATTTTGTATGCATATCCGTCGGGTGCTTCGTTAGACGTGTTGGCAGTTGAGCGGTAGATTCTTGTACAATCCGTTTCAAACGCACTTCCAGTTCCTGTTTTTCCTTCTCCAACTGGTCGATGGAATCGGTCAGCTTTTTCTTATCTGCCGCTGACATTGCTCCGGTTGGCTTCTGTACGGTTTGCAGCTTCTTAATCTCCGCCTGATACTTTTCATTGTCTTGCTCAAGGCTTTGCGTTTTAGCTCGCAATACCGTCGCTTCCTGCTCGATCACCTGCAGCTGTCGCTTCAAGTCCTGCGCTTGCTGTTCGGTGAGTGCATCAAGTGATCTGCAAAAGAAGATACACAATTGTTATCGACAATGATCTTGCGCAAATAGTGCGGGGTACAGTAATCTTACTTCGATTTGGACAAAGATTTGCCACCCTTGGACTTAGCCAGCGCCATCTCGGCTTGCAATCGCTCGAATTCTCGATCCTTTTCGATGAGCTTTTTCCGCAGCTCGCTGATCTCATCCTCCATAACAGTAATTTTCTTTTCTTCCAACGGATCCTTCACCCCTGTCTTGCTGCCGAGCGATGATGGTATTTTTCGTCCCAGCTCTTTCGTTTTAGATGCAAGATTTTCCTGCAGATCTTTGATCTGCTCTCGAGCGTGTTTGTTCTCGTGCTCCAGCTCCTCCATTTTGCGCCGTAGGACGGCCATTTCCTGCTCGTTCAATTCCAGCTGTAAGCGTATTTCAGCGGGATCCTCTTCGTCGGATATGCCTTCATCCTTCTCGACTGGGACAGTATCCATGCCGGAGCGTGATGTAGGTGCTGGGCTAAGTTTTCTTGCTTTCGTGAAGATACTGCTCTTGGCTGTAATGAGAACAGTATTTTACAGTAACTGCAGCGACTACACTAAAACTCTAACCTAAATTACTTACTTTTCGCCTTCGATGCCATCTTCTTGAGTTGCATCACCAAAGAATCGTTCTCGTCCTCAACACGTGACGATTTGCGGCGCAAATTTTCCGCCTCCTCCTCAGCATACTTTAGCTGCTCGCGAAGATCCGCTTCTCGTTCCAGCGAATCCTGCAGATCTCGCAGCAGCTGTGCCGGATCTTCCTGCGAGCCACCGCGTGTTAAAGAAGCGCGAGATATTTTACTGTCGGCCGATGTTGATTTGCCAATGTTTCCAAGGCTGGGTGTTTTCTTGGTCGGGGACGTGGGCGTTGAACCTGACCCAGCGCTCTCCAGTTCCGCCTGCAAACGGCGGGCCACTTCATTCGACACCTTCAGTTCGTCTTCGAGCTGTTTTATTTTTGCTGCCAGATCACCACTTGCTCCTAGGGCGGCCTTTTCCGATTCGAGCTGCTCAATGCGGCGGTCCGATTTCTTCAACTTAAACGACAGTATCCGACAGTTCTTTGTGGTCTGATCGAGCTCCTTCTTTAGCGACGCATATTCATCCGCCTGTTCCTCGCGGAAGTTGTCGTGCATTTCCTCGATCTCCGTCTCCATGTTGCGCAGTTCACGCTTGAGTTCCTCATTCTCATCCATCAGTTCCTCGCAGAACGTTTCCGCCTGATCCAGCTTCTGTCGTAGCTGTTCCTCAATGCCTCTGCTACCGCGAACATTCATATCCGCCGACATCTCCTTTAGTTTGGTAGTGAGGAACTTTTTCTCGTCCTGCAGATCGTCTATGAGCTGCTTCTGCTCATTTACTTTCTGTTGCAGCTTCAGCGCTTCAGAAGCTGCCGTCTTGTTCGATACGGTGTCGATCGAAGCGAGTCGCCTCAGCAGGATATCACTCTTGTCCCGTTCGGCTCTCTCAGCCCTTGCCTTAACCGTTTCCAGCTCGCGTCGTAAACTCTCGTTTTCCTCTTGCATTTCGCGAATGTCGGTATGGTCCACAATGGTTGCTTCCGTTGTTTCGGTCGTGTCGGTCGTGATCGAGTGCAGATCATCGTCTGCTTTTGCTTTTTTGTCTTTGATCGATATGAGAAATTTAACGTCATCGCTGCTGGAACTTGGAACTTGCGGCTCACTTGCCGGTCGTACACTCTTCGGCTGGAAGGAAGTTATGGATGGGGTCGACTGGGTCAATTTCGACGACGGTGATGTTCCAGCGGAGGATGTAAAAGTTGTGGGTTGTGCTGGGGCTGGTGAATCATCAGGGCGTCGTCTGCGAATGACGGTTTTCGTTGTACCGCTTGTATCATTTCCTTTGGATTCCTTCGAAGCGCTTTGAGGGCTGGATGTAGCAGATGTGGTTGATGACTGTGATGTGCTTGCAAACGATACCGTTGGTTTGGCACTGCTGGAGGTTACCTTTGAGGCGTTCGTTAAAGCTGAAGCGGAGGAGGTTGAGGAGGACAAGGAGGAGGAAGAGGAGGGTGTGACACTGGAATCGGGTGTGTCTGGAATGGGTCTACGTCTTCGTCGTTCGATTTTTTCAACCGTTTCTGGCTGATCCGTTTTGGATGGTTTCAGAACAACTTTCGCTGTAACGACAGGTGGCTCATCTCTGTTGATAAAGAAAAGCGCAAACATATCAGGGTACAGCTATGTCGCCGACACAATCATTCGGCTACTTACTTTTCCTGTTTCGGAGGAACGGATCGTTCTTTGCTCGTTTCACGCTCTGTGCTTCCCTGTCGTTTTATCAGATTTAACTTACGCACACGTTCTGCCAACGAGTCACCCTTCTCAATCACAATGTCCGATACACTGTCTTCACGTTTTTGTATCTCAGGTTTGTCCTCTTTTTTGACATTCTCCACCTTGAGAATGGGTGGCAATGGTGGCCTTTTGATGGTTACTGTCGTCGAGTTAACCTCGTCTAGCTGAAAGTTTGAAAGAAGGTGCAAATAGTAGATCACTTCAATATATGATCGTTCTACAGCTATAACCGCTGTCTTGCGTACATTACTAACATTGTCGAATGTTGTCGTATGTCGTCGTCTAGGGAGCGGCAAATTGACCGTAAAATCGGCCTTAACCGACTGCAGAATGTTGTCCAGATCAGGCGTTGAGGCCCACGAAGCTGGACGTTGCGGAAAGTTTTGTGTGGTGCCGGAACTACCGCCATTGTTACTGGGACTGAGCAGATTCTGTGTTGATGTCCAGCTTCGGACCGGTTTGTCCAGTGTGGTGCTGCTGCCACTATCACGATTGCTGATGATACATGTACAAATTTAAATTTAAATAGTTCTCTATTTCTAAAAATCAATCTTCTCTTCCTCCCTTCTCACCGTGATTGAGTTGAGCCCGGAAGAACCGGTGTTGAGGCTGCTATATCGTCTCCATTGCGTTTGTTTCCGTGTTCTTTGTAGTCGCGAAAGCAGCGCTTACATCGCGTGGGCCAGCGTACTTGCGGATGGAAACCAAGCGGACATAACTGATCACCCTTGGCACTTGGGAAAAGGTGCGACATGGTGATGTCTCATTCAATAAATTTCAACGCTGCTGTGGGATGCGATTTGAAGCGCGTGTGAGGTAGAAACAAAAAGGAAAAGTCAGTTTCGCTTGTAAATGTCGATACTGATTGGCACGCATCGTACGACAAGACAGCAATGTGGGCGCGTTTGATTACAAACATACCGTTAGCGCCAGCCTATAAATAGTCATCGGCGACGCCACACCCACGTGTTTTGGCGGGACCTTGTGCACTAAAATGTAAACTATTTTTATCGTCTCTACTGTTTGGTGAACTAATCGATTGATCATATGATCAAATAGGCGTTCTGTATCGTTGAATCTTATATACAGACACATTTGTTCTTTTTTATGATGCTTTTGGATTTCGATGTCCATCAGTTTTCAGTATCATAAAGAAAAAAAATATTTAAAAATAAAAAACAATCTTTTCTGGTAGCCTATATTTCGTAAATAATCCATAATAGTTTATTTTCATGGTTGCAATGCTTCTGTTTGTCGTATGATCTTCAACCTTCCTCAATATTGCTTGACGATATAGTGGAGATATCGCCAAAATCAAGCGTGTTGTTGAGATACAGATAATCGCCTATAGACCGGTGGTTGTGAGCCAAATATAATAAAAATATACATAGGATGAGTTTTAAACACCGGATGAGGGAATTTATAAATAACAATTCAGCAAATTTCAATACAGAAATGATCAGAAACAGAAAAATAAAACAATTTTTAAGTAATGTGAAACAAAAATAATACATGAGAATTGAAACATTTTAATTTCCTACTTGTTTACAATGCGCAAATGTGTATTACAATTGCCTATTGAACAGATTAAACAATATAGTGCTGTAAGCCACCAACAAATAATTGTTTGGAAGCCATTTTAGTTCTTATATTTAGGTATCGAATTTATAGCAGAGCACAAATCTAAGATAACTGTAAAACCAATCGCAACGGATGAAGAAAAATCCTAAGTTCTCATCGTACTCTAGGGAAATGTCAACCACTTGCAAAACTCTAAATTGTCAGTGGGTGATCAAGCTTCTCAGAGTCCATAACCGGGATGATAGTTGAGGCCCTAAAACTAAAGATGGTCGCAGAGGTTCTCTATGTGTTTGTTAATTCCTTATAGAGGCTCCCCTTTTTCTGTTGTGTTCCAACGTATTGGCGAATTTACAAACCTTCCTACTGATACCAACATTCTTAACTTTCGTTTACGTGGCCCACCTGGACGATGGGGTCCAAGGCGGCCGACTACTCCACCTGCCGCTAGATCCGCCATTGCAAATTGTGCAGTAAGTTTGGCATGGGAAGGGATGTTTCCGACGAAGAGCTACATCTGACAACTGTACTAGATTATTTGTTCAGCTGCTTTTTAAAACAATAATACTAAAGCAAAATAAATGCTTTGCTGCACACTTTCTCTCTCTCTCTCTCTCTGCAACTAGCAAAACACTTTGGAAATATTAAAATAATGCTGTATATTTTGTAAATACAACTGTATTTGAGCAAAAAAAAACATTCCGTTAAAATTTGTTACCCACGGGACACCATGCGTCTCCATCGAAGCACCATGCGTCTCCATCGAGGCACCATGCGTCTCCATCGATT
Organism: Anopheles funestus; assembly: GCF_943734845.2. Taxonomy (NCBI): domain Eukaryota; kingdom Metazoa; phylum Arthropoda; class Insecta; order Diptera; family Culicidae; genus Anopheles; species Anopheles funestus. The sequence continues at coordinate 68,573,988 of NC_064598.1, read as the reverse complement.
TTTCTATCCACGAATAGAACGTAGCTTCGTTACGTTAATACCATATGGTATATATGTATTCATATATTAATTATTACAAATAACGATGTGAAAGCTCTAACTATAATTTAGCTAATTTACTACACATCGACAAGAACATGTTTGCATACCACTGTACATGTACGCATATACTGAGACAAGCTTCGCCACAGTATTTCACCAAGCGTGTGAACCTGCGTTCCATCTACCGCACACGTGACGATGTGCTGCTGTCAGAAGCAACCTCTTTCGCAAAACGTCAACTGCTGATCGGGCTTTTAAAAATAGAAAAAGGCTTACCATCGGTTTGCCGTATCGTGTACCTCGGTTCCACCCCAATGGTCAGCGAGAGATACATACATGAAAAGTGACAAAGAGTTTGTTCGATTCACACCGTTACCGGCTTTGTGTCGCTTTTGGTATGCAATCCATTGTGTATGGGCAATGACGTAGTTGTACGCGAGCAAAGTAAGATGTTTAAAATTGAATCATTTATCGAACGAAATATAAATGTACTGTGTAGCGTTTACTACTACCCTTACTGATGTTGTTTGAATTTAATAGCCAGAAACAATTTCTTTTTTGTCATATCAAAATTTTTGGCTGTGCTTTTACAACGACAGCACGTCAATTGAACTTAAATTCCAATTTTGGTTTTTGAAGATGAAGAGAGATGTACAGAAATACTTTACAAATTTGTTTAGTTTGTAAAATGTAACTCGCGCTTTAGAAATAATAAAAAAAACTCAAATATTCATTGAGGAATATCAATGGATCTTGAATCGAACCAAGCGCGATATTAATTTCCCCCTTACATTCTTTAAAAGGAAGATCTTGCACGTGTGCGCAGGTAATAAAATGTTCGCGCTTCATGTGTGTACAACTGACATTGGCCTCACAGAGCGCAACAGATGTTCCAATATGTTGTCCCCATTTTCCAGCATACCCTAGTTTATTATAGTAGGTCGAGTCTAGTAACAGGTTTCCATCAACGCTATACTATTAGTACCACAGCAGCATGTTACGCTCTTGCCCAAACAGGCAACGCTCATCTTCTTGGAGACTTTTGCAAGACATATTTTCTTCACTCTTTGGATTACAAGCATTAGTGAAGAGAGACAACTTTCCACGTCCAGGATAACTGTGATTGTTTCAATAAGAAACTCCTTCGATTTGGCTTCACACACATATACAACGAGGCCACGACGCGCTCGCCTTGAATTGCGTAACGTGTAATACAGATGAGAGCAGCCGTACCAATCCGCCGAATTTGCTGCCTCCCCCCGGGGGGGCATGGATGGTACGGTACGCCTATGATTTAAAAATATCTTCCGCTGACTTTCTCTCTTTCACGCTCTGTAGCTGAGGCTGGTTTCTTCCAATTCACATAATTTACTTCATCCGATGATCTTCGCTAAGGAAACGGTCGCTGAAGATCGCGCTCACAAAACGCGCGTCTTCGTTTGCTCTAGTGCGTGTGCTGCTAGTGTGTTGGTACGGATCGACTGCTGGCGCACTGTGGCACAAACCATGCACACGTCCGAAAATTCAATACCGAAATCCTACCCTTCCGTCAAATGTCTGACAAAGAAAATCGGAAAATCACTTTTCACAACCATGGATGATGATTTTCACATCGCTCCCTAAATGTCCCCGCACACGTCACGATGCTTTTACTCGGCAACTGATCTTAACGGCTAGACAATAGTAATGATAAATTTCTGGAATCTTTTTTATCACCTCTATAAATATAGCTCCAGCTTTTCTCTCACTCTCACTAGCTGCCTGCGGGCTTACACGATGCTTCAGCACGATAATAGAGTAGCAGCAGATTTACGGGCACGCATTTCAATTTCCACGTACAATTTGCACACTTTTAGGCTGCTGCACTTAACACGATTGACGAGAGCGATTTCTTCACAAATTTCACTTGTGCTGCTTTACACTACCCTCCGCTCGATCATTTTCGCAGCGAAACGCTCTATTCTTTCTGTTGAATTTTCTTTTGCTCGGCAACAGAACGAGTCATAATGTGGGCAAAAATAAACTAAGCTCCCCTTTTTTCGCACTGGGAGGGGAGTACTGGTGTAACGACACGTCGGTTCTCAAAAATCCTCCTCTAATGGAATATGCCGATCATATACGAACTTTGCCCAAGAATTATGCTGCAATGTTTCGAACGGGATTTCGAAATCCGAGACGTGGGTATCCTTTTTGCGCTGCAATCGTTCGGACATTCAATCACCTTACTCGGTTCGGTTTGCTTCCGCTGTAGATGATCGATAGGCTCAGCTATTAACTTGTTGCCACTCTTGCTCTCGTGGATTTCTTTCGTATTCTCTCCTTTCAACCGTTGTCGTTAATTGCATACTGTTTTCAAGTCGTTTCGGAAACGTTTCTATGCTGAACTGGGCAAAGAGTGCCAAGCGATAAATGGTATGATGGGGGAACGCGGACTCGTTTCGATCTACGCAGTTTTCGCGCGGCGTAGCCTGATGCGGTACCGATACTCAACTAAATTTAAGCACGACGAACACCGACAGCGAACCACGGCTCAGGTGGCATATCCCGTGTACGATGATGCTGCGCAGACTCGGCTAGTTTAATCGCTCGGACGTCATGGTGCATGTCTGAATTTTTTGTGTCACAATTCATCAAGCTGTGTTTTGATCGTTTATTGTTATTGTTTTTTGAAATTCAACTTGAAATTCAATGTATGTAATATAAAACGGATGGAATTTTAGCGTAGTTCCGTACAACGTTTGATCCTAAACACATGGATCCATCAAATGGATACCTTGAAAACAATCTTACACTAGTAAATGCACTTTTTACCCTGATTATACTTTTAAAAGCATTGTTTTGTAATCCTCTACCTAACATGCGTTCGGATTAGTTTTCCTCATCGCTCGATTGACCTTCGATTCGGACTGGCGTTCAAGTTTATCGCAAATGAACTTTCCAACATTCACCAGTTTTGGCAGATCGATGCCCGTTTCTATGCCAAGACCATGCAGCATGTAAACTACATCTTCCGTGGCGGCATTTCCCGAAGCACCTCGTGCGTACGGGCAACCACCCAGCCCCGAGACGGATGCATCAACGACGCCGATGCCGAAGTCTAGTGATGTCAGAATGTTGGGCAACGCTTGTCCATATGTATCATGGCAATGGACAGCTAGCATATTAACCGGAGCAATTTTTGTCACTTCGCGTAACATATCAGTGAAGGATCCCGGTGTACCGACGCCAATCGTATCTCCAAGTGAAATTTCATAGCATCCCATCTCGATCAATTTTTCCACAACACGGACCACTGCCGAGGGCTTAATTTTACCTTCATATGGGCAACCTATCGGGGAAAGGGCAACCAGTTAGTTCAGCAGTATTAAAATCACAACGAAGCCTGCTTACCGACAACCGTTGATACATATCCGCGCACTTTAACCTTTGCCTGCTTGGCTGCATCCATTACGTCCTGAAACCGAGCAATACTTTCATCCACCGAACAATTGACATTTTTACGAGAGAAGCTTTCTGAGGCTGCCCCAAAAACTGCTACTTCCTCCGCTCCTGCATTTATCTGTAGGGGAAATGAATCGCGGTTATTGATGTTTGTGATCGTAATTGATCGCTAATTTAAACTTTGTTATGCATTACCGCTGCCTGAAATCCTTTAAGATTCGGTGTTAGGACTGGATAGGAGATACCGGGCAGCTTGTTAATACCCTTCAGCACCTCCGCGTTATCACCCATCTGTGGTACCCATTTGGCGCTGACAAAGCTGGTTGCTTCGATGGTACGCAGTCCGGTTTCAGAAAGTTGATTTATGAGGTCAATCTTGACCGACGCCGGAAGAATCGTAGGTTCATTTTGCAGACCATCTCGTGGACCTACTTCCACGATTCGCACCGAAATTGGCTGAGAGATATTCTGGGCAATGATGTAAGCGATAATGATAAGAATGGTTCCCATGATTCGCACCGAATGATTATATTCTAGGTGGTGCAATTGAACTTACAGTCGTGTATAGCCGATTTCGGGCTAATGTTGGCAGGAAACGGGTAACTCGCATCATTTTCGTGGAATGTAGGAACTAAAACAGAAGGAATGTGCGAAAATGTTGTAGATCGCTTGCGATCTTTGTTGTCAACTTGCGATAATTGACGTAAATGTAAACAAATAGAAAAAGGACAAAGTTTGATGTGTCATTCAAAAAGAAAATCCACGTAAATACCGTTTACGAAAGTGAAATGTAAATTTAAATGCAGATCTCTAAATTATGTTTAGTCTGTCTTCCTACTGCATTTCAAAGATAATTGTTTATATGCTGTATAATTTTATCCTTTCAACGGAAATTGAACAATTCGCTTCTAGCTCAGAATGATCGCACAGTGGTTTAGTTTGAAAAATGAAAAATTTGTTTACCAATTTCTTTATGAAATATATAATTATTTAATTTGTGTAATTATTTAATTTAATAGAAATGTTAATTCTACTGGCTCAAAAATTGTAGAACATTTGTATTGAATAAAAAAAACTGTTGAAGCTGTCAAAACGTTTGGTCGGAAAGCGTTCACAGTGTTAGCTATTGTCAATGGGGAAATACGTTGCACGGCATTCAAATATAACCGCCCAGCCAAACAACAACAACGAGCAACGCGCTGTTTTGTACCTGTTCTACTGTTTCTGTTCGTAGAAGTGAGCATTCCTTTTCGCTTTTTTTTCAGAGAATGTCTAAACAAAGTGATAAAGAAGTGGAAAAGATCATTACTTACGGAACGCCTACTTTAAGCGATTGGAAAATATATCTGCGGAATTTGCAGTAAGTATTTGATCAGAAAACGGGATAAGCATCAGTGCGTAACTGCTTTTTGTTCAGAGTGATTAAATGTTATTGATTCGATTGCGTTTTTATAGACAAAATCCTACCATTCAAAACATGGCAACACCCGATTCATCGTCATCTGAATCGTCATTTGAGTTGGAGGAAAGCTTCAAAGCGCTACTGGATCGTAAACGGCGAGAAATGCAAGAAAAAATAATTGATGAACGGATGCTAGCGGAAGATTCCGATATGACGACCCGAGAGGTAGCCGAAACCGAGAAAACAGCAACCGGTAATGATTCAACATTTTTCGAGCAGGACTCGATCTGCAAAATATCCGACGCAAGCTTCGATGAGATGGAGCGAATATGCGCTGGATTGGACAAAGTACATGGTTTCGATACCAGCGTTACAGTGAAAGAAGATTCTGTTAAACCTACTGCATCAGCTCTGCAACAATCGGTAACAATCGGCGACGTTACACAGCTTGAAGATATCGATGAACCATCCGGTTTGTGGGAAAACACAATGTTACCCGCTCTTTCGCCCGTAAAGCGCATGCACATGCTGAGACCGTCAACGATTCTGGAGGAATCAACAATGTCTGGACCAGCCGAAGCATCTAAAAATTCATCCATCGAAACGTACATTTCGGCGAAACAGGTAACGGAATCAGCAAACAGAGATTCCGCTACCAGCTGCAGTGATGTGTACCGGACGGCACAAGATACGTTCGAAACAGATTCTTACGCACGTAGCAGCATGTTGGAAACGGATTCTGGATTGACGAACGACTTTACTGGAGTCGATAATCGCACTAATGACCGTCCGGTAGACGGGTACAGTAACAATTCTACCAGAGAGGCAGACTCGTTAGAAGAAGAGCAGAATGTAATCGTTTTGAATAGCAGCGAAAGTGACATTGAAGAGCAGGGTAAGGAGGAAGAACACGAGACACTGGGAGCTACCTTTCCATTGGATTCATTGGCCAGTGAGCGTGATGATAGCCTAGTAGATCGTGAACCAACCTCGCTGGCTTACGGTGAGCATGAAGAATCTACACACAACTACCCGGATGAAGTTTCGGTGCTGGATGACATGCCGGATCATTTTAACGATACCCTAGAGGAGACAGACTTCATGATGAAACAGGGCTTGAAGCTTTTGGCATTAAAGAAACGACAGCAACAGGCACAGGAACATCGTAACCAAATGGTGCAGCAGGAAAAGAATCAAATGATAAAATCGCGAACCAACTCCGGATCAGATGATGGAACTCGTCCACTGTTGCTTACTCCTATGGGTAAGAATATCAAACAAGGTACGCCTGTAGGATCGCATCTTTCATATCTTACGCCTACTAGTGGTATGAGCTCCAAGTTAAACATTGCCCACGGAGGACACAGCGTAGGGTTGAAGCAGACACTGTTTTCCAGCGTGGGAAAGAACAGTGCCCCAAAGAACCCTACCTGCGGTGGTGCTGCTTCGGTGGGGTCCTTCAAGAAACCGGTGAGCCGTTTGCCTCATTTGAAAGTAACGGGTCGAAAGTTTGACCATATCGTATCGCCTATTGGTGCGTACATCAAAAAAACACCCCAGAGCATGCTGCAGACGAAGATAAACTGCCACAACAAGAATCTCATCGATGTGCTGCACAGTGAAAATCGGGACAGTGGTGTCAGCAACGGAAGCAGCCATGGATATAAAGAAAACCATGGCATTGATCTAAAGGGATACACCTCATCACTGCCAGGGAAAGGCGTTATCAGTTCAAATCGTGCCCATGTCCTGGACGAAAGGAACGTCGTACGAATTCCGGGCGGAGAAAAGATGCAGAAACTGATCAATAATTCGCCCACGATGGTCATTCGTCACGAGGGGCGTATCAAATTCGCCGAGCAACAAACTGCCGGTGGTGGACGTAAGCTAACGCACAACATGAGCGCGATGACTGACGACAGTTTGGCCGACTTGTCCGTGCTTTCCAGCGATGTGTCCGTCCGTGTGCTGAAGGATGCGAAACGCTACAATTGATGCGGACCATGAATTTATCTACTTTTTACACACATTTTTGTACTACGATGGTGGATGTTATAACAAGTAAAATAACGGAATAAACTACCACGATGAACAACGATCAGCTTTTTTTTATTCCAGTCGGTTTTAGTTTGTTAATGTCCAGCGTTTGATTTAATGTACTGTTTTACCTTGGATTGAACATGGTCATACTTCCGCCTTTTAACCAATGGCAATCGTCTGCGCAATTGCGGTTTAGGTGTAGTATCGGAACCATTTGAAAATTCATCATTTTCGAAGTATGCGTAGGATGCAATATCGTCCAGTGTAATATCGCTATCATCAGATTCAAAATCTTCCATGTCGACAATGTTGCAAAGTGTTGCCGATGATTTAATAAGTTCCGCATCGATTGCAACGGGTGATGCATTCGATTCTCGAGCTATATTTTTTAGTGAATTGTCCGCTTCAGGAGCGCAACGTTGTATATCTGCGTCCGGCAGGAAACAAAGCAACTCTGGGGTGGAATATTTCCTATCACTAAACGTTTCTGGAGTTTTTCTGGGATCCATGGCTTCAGGTGTAAATATGCTGTGTCGTGAAGTAGAATAAAGATTGATGATGAAATTGGTTATTCATATTAAGGTATATGACCTTACCTATGTTCGTGACTTGTTTGATGCACATTTAAAGGTAATACAACATTCTGCCAGATTCCTTGAAGTGGAAATCTACTAATTTTTGGAATCTCAAGTAAAAAGTGTATAAAATACATAATGTAAAAACAAACTTAGGATATCGTAGCCGCAAGTCAAGACATCCTATTTTAAATATTATTAAATTGAAATATGAATGATACAGTTTAGAAGTTTGATTTCAATGGCTTCTATTCGTAGAATTTTTAATAAAAGATTTTTAAAAACGGTCAAAAGAACCATCTTCATACAACGGTTTGAAGTATTTAAATAGAAAAACATGTCAAAATGATGTCCGAGTGTGTGCTCTTTGTGCCTTCACTTAATGCCGGTTGTTGTTATGCAAGATATCAAAACAAACTGTTTCTCGCTTGGCAGGTTTGTGTGAGCTGTAGTAATGCAAACAAAATGTGTTAAAAAAGTAATAATTTAGTGTCGTTTTAGGATGAGATACGGTCGATCACGGTTGCCAGAACTGCTGATAGTTACGGTGTTCGGAATAGGAGGAGGATTTTACGCATTTCAGCCATCTTTTCGACAATTACAAGAAGACCGTACCGGACCGAACACTAAAACCGAAACCAGTACTTCCAAAGAAACGTAGGACGAACAGCATCCGTAAAGTATGAACATTTTGTTTAAAACAATATATTAAATTGAGAGTTCCTTGCTTACATTGCTTGTAAAATTCATTTACAGAATGTCTATGGCAGCACTGTCTCGCATGTTTCAAATGATCAAAGGATCCCCGGTGGCAGTGGTCGGTGGAACAATCCTTATTTCCGGATCAGTAATCTACGCATACCGCTCCGTTTATCGTCCATTTGCGACTCGAAGAGAGCGAGCGGAATCTGAAGCGATGGCGAATTACATTTTTCAAATGGAGCAATCCCGTCGACAAACCACCGATAACAGTTGAGACGGAGTTTTCGTGAGAACGCTTTAATAAATTTAGTGATGGTATACTTATGATATTTGTTCTTATACTGGTTCTTATACTAATTAGTGGAAGAACATTTAGTGCTTTACGTTCTTAATTCAGAACACTCCGCATATTCCCGTGAAAAGGAAGATGCTGTGGAAAAAGTATTACCTGAATTTTATTAATGCATTAAATAAATGATATTTTCAGATGGAAGCGAAATTCTGGAAGGTGGAAGCATTTATTTTTACATAAATAAATACAAAAAAAAAGTGCACTGGTTCCGAACATTTTATTGCAAACGATACTACTTGTAGCAAATATAATGTACCAGATTACACATTTTATTGTTATTATTTAACAATGCCCTGATGGTATTGCTACTTTTTGTATTAGTAAATTTCTAATTATTTAATTTATATTTTTTATCATTAACTACCTTTTAGCAATCAAAGATATACTAAAATAATATACAATGGTTCGATTGTCATTGATAACTTTGGCAGGATGCGGTATAGAACTAGGACGAATAAGTAAACAGTTTAACTAGAACCTCTGGCAAGATATCATTTTATAAGCATTCAGCGTCATGAATACTATTTAAAAAGTCACTGCTCTTTCACAGTCACTGTGCAGCTTCGGTGAGGTAATGGAAATGGTTACGCGTTGAAATAAATTGTGCGTGGGATAGTTTAATTAAGACATTTATTTAAAGTATGCTGCACACGTTGAGTGTCCGTAGCAGTTGTGTCGTTTCCTTTGCTGAAATAATGGCCAGTGTGGTCAGATGGACGAGAAACAGAAGGAGAAATGTGGAACTAAACAAACCGTTAAAACACACACACACACACCCATACCATGCTGGATCTAAGCTGTGCTGCATGTATTAAGGAAACGATGTTTCTCTGTCGGTACCGCCGTGCATATAATTAAGTTATTAACATCCACATGCGCAACCATACGCATAATCACACCAACGCCTGAACGTACGGTCGTTGGAATACATTGCATTGCCCAAATCCCTTCAATCAACTGGTACAACGGCATGCATTCTTTGGTGATTAACCGGCACCAATCTGGTTCTCTCTCTGTCTCTCTCTGTTTCTCTGGTTGCTTTTACCTCATCCTGAACCACAGTGTGACGAGTTGTGAGCCTAACGCGCGGTGGAGTACATCGTACGCATTGGGATCCCAAGTCGCCCTAATGCGGCTTAGCAGTGGATAAATGAACGTTATTGTACTCTGATTCGGGTTAATTTGTTCACGAGCACGGGCGTTATCACGCGGGCAATAAAGTACGATGATCTTGAACCTTCTGGCCGATGCAGCGACCGATGCAATAATATTCTCAGTGTTCCTTTTTTCCCAGCGCTTGAAGACGGTCGGCGGAAGTTAGGTATTTGCCGGAAATGATTGTCCTTCAATCTGTAGATTCTAGTGAAGTAAAAAGGCCGTAAGTCTGGAGGAACGATTGAAACGTCTATTGTTGGAAAATGCAGGAAAATTATTATGTTTCTAGTTTAAATTTCACTCAATTTTGTTGTGTTCATAACTCTCGTCACCCATGTTGTAAGTTCTAAAAACAAAACGGTTATGGTATGTCACCTAAACGATTAATGACGAGGTTTATTTTAAGCGCTATTAGTCATACATAAAAATAACACAAACCTTGAATGATCGATTGTTTCAAAATTGAAACGTTTTGGGCTTATCAGTAAATGATAAATCTTCACGATATCCTAATATCCCGTCTAGCCGAGGTTGAATCAGGTGGATATGTGGTAGATAAAATAAAGTTGAGCAAAATAAGTACTACAGTTGCTTAATCGTTCACAGTGTATCGAAATATGAGCAAAACACTCTGTAGGACCAACCTTCAAATTTATTTACAAGATAAGTACATTCCAATAGCTATAGTACGAAGCCATGTGCTTAAAGTACAATCTCCAACTACGTTTTATGAAGATAAAAACAAATAGGATAAGCCAGGATAGAACCTCATTTCCAATCTATTGCAGACTCGATGCAAGCCTAATGCGACATGCTTCATTACAACATTGCACGTACACCGAGGCGCGTGATTCACTGGCCAGATAGGGATCAATGTGATTTGAAAAACAATTACTGATTCAACCACTGCTAATCTCGAGCCGTATGATAAAACCTAACGAATAAAGTTGATCTGGATCAGGGTTCGTCTGTGGGTTATGATAAAAAAGCCAAAGAACGGTCGCCTAGCTCGCAGTTCTGTGTAAGCTGTGCAATCGTTAAACGTTCCGGACAGTATGAGAAATTTTTATAAGACACTATTGGCCATCTATCTCGTTGGATGTCTTCCAGGCAGTAAGTCCCCAGTGCAATATCCGTTCGAAGTTAAACCACAGTGTGCAATGTTTTAAATGGCTTTGTAATGTGTTGCAGTTTCTAACGGGCAGCTGTTATGTTTCCATTGTGATGATTGCGATACATCGCTAGTGGAGATTGTGCAATGTGGACCAAATCGACCAATGTTACCATTTCCCGATGATTCATCGCCAACCACAACGGTTCCACCGTTGACAACAACTGTAGTGCCCGAAACTACGACCTTGCTGCCACCGTCGATACCTACTGTTGAACCAGAGACAACAACATTATCACCACCATCGATTCCAACGGTTGAACCTCCTACAACTACGTCGACGGTTGTTCCAGAGACCACGACAGTTGGTACATCAACTGTTGAGCCCGAAACAACTACTCTTTGGCCACCGACTAACCCTACCGTTGAGCCCGACACGACGACGATCACTCCACCGACTATTCCTACCGTTGAGCCCGATACAACGACGATCACTCCACCGACTCCACCGAGTGTACCTACCGTTGAGCCCGACACGACGACAATCACTCCACCAACTATTCCTACCGTTGAGCCCGACACGACGACAATCACTCCACCGAGTATTCCTACCGTTGAACCCGATACAACGACGATCACTCCACCGACTATTCCTACGGTTGAACCGGATACAACCACGATCACTCCACCGACAATTCCTACCGTTGAACCCGATACAACGACGATAAGTCCACCGACTAACCCTACCGTTGAGCCCGATACAACGACGATCACTCCACCGACTCCTCCGACTGTTCCTACGGTTGAACCTGACACAACGACGATCACTCCACCCACTATTCCTACCGTTGAGCCCGATACAACAACGATCAGCACTCCCCCGGGAACACCAATCTTAACTCCTCCGACGCATCCTACTTTTACACCAGAACCACCGGGAGCGAGTAGTCCTGGAACACCAATTTTAACGCCACCGACACACCCGACACCATATCCTGGAGCATTGAAAATGTTTGGAATTGCCATACCGATTCCTCCCAATACCACACAGTACGCTTGTTTGTCTGTGAAGCGAACTGATGGTAAGTACTTGATCTGGAACTATTTTGTACGATGTCCTGGATATGCTAATCTATCAATATTCTTGCTCAATTCCAGTCAACAATCGATCGATCACCACTAGAGGCTGTGCACAATTGATGGCGAGTGTGGACCAGACGTGTACACATGCCACGAACGGTGGTCACACCAGCTGTTCGGTGTGTTTAGGTTCGCTCTGCAATGCTTACAATTAGATCACACATTTGTACTATATCTAAAACATCTATTTTTTATTCTTTTTTTTATGTATGTATGTATATTGTTTATTTCATTGCTAATGCTAGTTTTCATTTTTAAATTCATATTGATACCGGTTTTTAGTTTTCTAACCTTAACACAATAATTATTAATCTGTATTTATCATTAACATTTTTGAGACGTTGACTATAGATTTTTGAGTTTTACCATAGGGAAAAATTGACAAAAAAACCCAGGATTGTTTTGTACTAAAACATCTAACTTCTAAGCATGTATTCTATAACGTTTTTGGTCTGTAATCTTATTCGAACAGAAAATTTAAAATCTCTAAAATTGTTTAAAGATAAAACTAATGCCATACACATAATAAAATGTATGTGGAATGCCGTATGTGGACAAGCATGTCACTGTTCTCGTGTTTTTTTTTGGGTGTTATCGATGAAAGATATGAATTCATCAGATCCATGTCTACAGTATTGTATACAGTATAAGACTCTCCCGAATAATATGTGATTTGTTACTAGTTAAATCACGCCCTAGAATATTAATTTAAAAGATTTGTCCTACTAAAAATAACCATGTTTTTTTCACATTTAAACAGCTGTTAAATTAAACTTCAAAAGCACAAATGAGTGGACCACTCATGCAATTTGGACGTGCTACACTCCCAATTGGTGTTACGCTTGTGTAAAGTGAGTGGCTTGCCACTGTTAAAAATGTTTTCCGTCGCGTAAAGCATATGCCATGAATGTTGCTGAAATTCGCAAATCAAATTTAATCAAATTGAATCAAATTTAATAAATTTGTCAAATTAAAAATATTTAATAATAAATAAATTAAACTTAATCTTCAACTTCATGAAAACTTCATTACATTTTAAACATAATCATAATTAAAACTTATTTTGTAGAGTTGATATAGAGAGAAATATATGGAAGAGTTCGAACTGATTTAAAAAAAAATCATCAATTATCCCTTTATCAATTCATACTTTTCAAATGTCTGATATACTAACCCCAATATCTACGAGGATGTTAGTAAAAATAGTTTTAACAAAGCAATTTATCCATAAATCCATTTTTGTGAGCACACTTTTTAAAGTCAATTTTACACAGACATTTTTGTTAGTTTCTAACTCTATTACAGATTTTCTTGGGGTTTCACTTCTCTTATTAAATCAAATATTTCTGTTCAGTTCATCAAGATTACAAATCTGTACAAATAATACCTGAAGATAAAATTACAAAACAATCACATTTTTACGATGCGTCGCTTTTACTCTGAGCATCTGAAATATCTCTCCACTGTATTATTGCACTTGCTTGGAGTGCACTCACGGCCAACACGCACTGCATCGCTCTCGAGCGCCCGAGACAAACAGCTTCCGATTAGTTTCCGTTCAACATTCATCCCGACAAGAGGTTACGTTGTAGCGCGGTGCGTGTCGCTTTCGGGTCGCTTGCTCGGTAGACCGCGTGTTGCGGCCGCTTGTGTCGTGTGTTGTATGTGCTGGCGTACGATTGCGCACCATCAACCAAACAAGTGACTTGTATGCTCCGCCAAGGCAATTCCGAAAACCGTCAGTCGTCGATGGAACGTCCTAGCTGACGGAGCACGTGGACGAAACGTACGCGTGTCGATTTGTGTTTGAATTTGTTGTGCAGGTGCTTGGGTTTGAGGATCATTTTAAGGATCTTTTGGGTGATTTACGGCTGTACGGCGGAGAATGGTGAATGAACGAGACCCAATCAAGGGTGCGGTGTGATAAGCAGGGTTGAAGGCAAATATTTTCTTTCCCTAAAGCGAAAGGTGGCCAGATGCTGCCGGTTATCAAGCCGTCGTAAGCTGTATTGATATCCACCTTTCCTAGAGTCTTCCGCCTGCATTAGTCGTCCAGGCTTAGAGCTAACTGACGGTTTATGTGCCATTGTAATAAGTCAGTGTTTGAAACAGTGTTTGGGATTTTGCATAATTTTATACAAACAACCGAAGCTATCTATGCGTTGTGTGCAGCGTGTGATAAGACCTGTACCGAACGGTCAACTTCTAGTTAGTGTTCGGTAGTTTTTGGATTGGATATTAAACTCCTCATAACGCCATACTCCCCAATTCGACGAGGGAAAGTTTTAAAAGTAGTTTCATCATTTGCACCGTCCAACGTCGCATTGACCTTGACCATGAGTTTTACATACCGAAAAGGAAAATTGGTGGAGTAAAACAAAAACGTGTTTTCTTTAAGTGCTACAAAAAAAAGAAAAGAAGCTTATTTCGTAATCGTTCAACGCCAAACGGGCCATTCAGTGTCAGGCAATACGTAAATAAACGTATCACTTTGTCGATTGGAGACTTTTTAACCATGTCCACCACGTCCAGCTGGGACGACAGCGTGAAGATGAACAACCCGACCTCGTCCGCCACAACACCGTCCGGCAATACGGTGCAAACCGAGTCGACCAAATGCGGCACCAGTTACGGTGAACCGTCCTCGCCGATCGCAATGGAGGATGGTGTGTGTCCACCGATCAAGGTCGGACCAGACGAGGAACCGCCATTGCAAAGGCCAGCGACGCCACCTCGATCGTACCATTGCGGGTGGTTTGCGCTGCGTCCTAGATGGATGGAACGGTTCATGACGCCCAAGTGGGCCCTGTTTTGGCTGTGCTGGGCCGGTGCCGTGCAAGGTAAGTGAGCAGATTTTGCAATGTGTCTGGCGCGTGTTGTCACTTAATATACTCTAACGCACGATTAATGTGTTTCGGTGCTGTTCGGTGTGTGATTGAAGATGAAGCTCATGGGAATATCAATCGCACTATTATTCGTTATGCAAATATGTAAAACTTTAAGTTACCGTACACAACCATGGCATTGGTAATGTGTTCGACCAAAAATTTAAATTAAAAATTAGTCTATTGGTGAATATTAAGGCGAGCTTTCTTCTTACAGTGTGATGTACAAGTTTGGAGTTTTTTTTTAATTTATAAATTATTTTTAACAATCAAGCCATGATTTACTAGGATTCTAGACTTTATTTTACGTTTCGGATGATATGTTTAGTGTAAAATGCACACTATTTTATTGTTTAATTTATTGCCATTTTAAGGACAGCTTCATATTGTGCCTCTCAGTGTTCGGAAGTAACTCATAATAAATGATTTCCTTCCAGTCCCACCAAATGTACAATCGACATTTGGTTCAACAACGTGAGTTCTAGCTTATCGTGTCCAATTGTTGTTTATATGTGACTTTAAGTTCCCCAAAGCTGAATATCTCGTCCAGATTATAATCCAGACCGGTCGAATCGAAGTGAAAAAGCCAATTTCAAAGTACATAAATATATTTTAATTATAATTTTTAAAACAAAACTTATAAAATTTTATAATTTTAAAAGAGAAGACTATTCAGCTAAGTACATCCGGGATAGGATGACATTTCACGGTTTGGAGAATGAAATGTCTCCCAACCAGTGTGAATTGTATCCTAGTTTAAATCTCCAATAGTTATTAGCAATACGATCTGGCCATCCTTTACGAATAAAAAAAAAGAGGCGAATGTTAAACAGCTTCAAGTAAAAACTAATGTGATCCACCATTAGGTTTACCAATCATCCTTTTTTTTTTGTAACTACCATCGATATTTGGGTTCTTTTTCTTATGTGGCACTACATCCTGAGGAGAGGCCTTGACCTTCCATTTCTGACTGTCTTGGACTTTATTTACGTTTCTTTTTGGCTTCACGACCTTTAGGGTCATGCCGATCGTTTGTGGTTTACTAGACTTATTTTTACCCACCTAACCGGATAGTCAGCCCGAATGGGATAAAATACTCGGTCCTGTCGTGTAATAAGGTCAGCCATATTTACCACATACACTATCGGATCATCCTAATTTGGTTTAGTTTGCCTTAAAGCAAAAAATTTTATATTTTAATGTTTTAATGTTTTACTTTAAACTTCCTGAATCAACATCGAAATTGAAGCAATTCTTTCATACTATAAAATGCTCAGCTTTCTGTAATAAAAATAGCTATGAAAATCTCCCAAAAAAGGTAAAATGTAGAGCGGTATTTTTTCCACCATTGTAATATTCTGTTAGGAATGTTTAAAAACCTAAAGTAGTATTTAAATCTGAGAACTTATTGTGTGCTATTAGTGAACTATAGTTTATCTGCCAGTAAATCATTCTGTCAAACATCGTTATTTATTCATTGTTGCACACATCATCATCAAACCAATTCGGCATTCCTATTATCACGCGCGGTTCTGTAAATGACAACATCAACAATACATTCTAATACGACGGCGAAGAACTCCAGCCATTAAGGAGGTGAAATTGAATTTAATCCCTGAAGAAGCAAGTACCCCGGTCGAAGTGCACACAACCATCCCTCCCTCGGGCGATATGGATTCCCTTGGTGGTGACACGATTATCCTACTTTTAGGACTAGGTGCTTCGGAGCTAGGGATACATTTGGTCGTTCTTTTCAAACCACGACAGAGGGTGGTTTCGGTTGACAGATTCTTACGCTTGCTTCCACCGTGTGCCGATCAACGTTATTAACACTCCAACATTACGAGGTGATAATCATATGCTGTTTATGCGTGTAAACAAACCATTTCCCTCGCGAAGGGGGAATTTACCCCATCGGGTGCGGCATAGTGTCAGGGCTGCCGGTGGAGAAATTAAATTGTGAACGCTTTGTGACTTTTACACCCGCCTTTCAGGTATGGCATCTGCGTTTCTTTCCAGTTTTTTGAGTTTTTGGTTGTCCCCTTCGATGTCAGCTGTTTCGTTTTCCCAATCGGGCGAAAAAGCATTTCCGGAGGGGTTTAGTAGGTTAGCGTACAAAAGATAAAAGAAAGCAGTAAAACGATCGTAAATCGACGCTTTTCATGGTGATTGCTTGTACTGGTGTACAATAATGCCTAAACTAATCTCACAACAACGGTAACTCATGATGGCCTGTGCATAAGGATACCTTTCCCCCCGATACATCGACACAATTCGATTGGGAAATGCTGACAAAAGTGACCCAAAATTAGCCTGTCTCGGGCAGAAGCTCCCGTGGCGGATGAGAGGATTCTCTTATCCCGGTTGTTCCATCTTGGCCGTATTCCTGGTGGCCATACATAGTAGTATGGTAAGCGTTTCTTTTCCAAAATGGCTGTGTGCGATGAGGGCTACCGGAAAGTTGCTACACGTTTAGTTTTCACTATCTAATCGTGAACGGTCAATTGCATTTGGTGTGTGGTTGTGACATATTGAAAAGTTTCCAACTGCTCACGAAATTTAACATTCGCCCCGACAATGAGATACGTTCGGTTGAAGAAGTTTGTTTCAAGATAAAAAGATTTTTTTTTATATAATTGAATTCTGAAAAACAAAATGATAATCATTTTTGATCAGTTTAATTTAACATTTAAGAAATATAATACAATCTTAATTTTGAAGTAGTTAATAATGAAGAATTCAAAATCGTACGAAGCAAACAAAATATAAATAATTAATAGAAAATATTTACAAAAATTGGGATATAAAATATGCACAACGGTGTCATTTTATTATTTGTATCACAATATAAATTTAGTTTCAAATGAACATTAAATTAAAGTAGTCGACAAACATTTTTGCTACACATTTTTTTCCAAAATTTTCTCAAACGCTCTTCAAATTAAAAAAAAAATTTGATATATTCCTTCAGCTTTTTGTTAAATCTAAATGCTAGAATAAAAAATATATTTTTTTAGTTTTAAGTCGTTATTATTTCAAATATTTAGGACCAAAGATTTGGAGTCGTTAGAGCATAGAAGAATGACGGGACAGTGCATTTTCCTACATAGGACTGTTACCGGAATCAATGCTCCTTCATTTATTATAAGGAAAATCAACTTCCTAGCTACAGGTAGACATTTAAGACCTACACAATCCTTTCCATCTGAATTTAGATCCATCAAACATAGCGCTAGTGACTTTCTGATTTAACTGATGGTGATATACAATAGCAAAAGTAATTTAGTATATATGAAAATGACGGTAATCCAGGTTAAAAAATATGTATAACAACTATTTTGGCAACCCCTAAATTATTCTTTTGTTATGTAGGTCAGCTATCGCAAAAGTTTACCAGATTTTATTTAATTTCCTGTATGTCTGCCGGAAGGCTGCACATAGAATGCTTCAGCTAACTTAAACATAATATACATATAAGTAAAACCAAAAACTACGACAAGACGATACGATAAGTTGATGGAAGTAAACATTACAGAAGCTCAATAATCACAATGAGGGGCTGAAAGGGAAATCTATGACGGCAAAGGAAGGAGGGTAAAGGGAGATGGAAGTCAAATAAGTTGGAAAAGGAGTTAAACGATCTGGCAGAGCCAGCAGCAGGTGAACTGAATTACCTGCGATAACTGAAGTAAAAGTGAAAGAATAGTCCGAATGAGAGTTCCAATTTAATTATCATTATTTAAAAAATAGCATCATGTACATTGTATGATGAATAAAGCAGGGTGGCCACTCAACTGGGAAATCGGGAAAACCGGGAATTAGCCGGGATTTTTTTTCACCCGAGAAAAACCGGGAAATAACCCGGAATTTCTCCGGAAAACCGGGAAAATTTTATTTTTTTTTTGCAATAACGTATTTATCATCAAAGCGTACAATTTGAAATGTTTTTTTATTCAAATAGAACGGCCTGGTCGTTTTGCTGAAGAGTATGTTCAATCACCATTAAATTAAATTCATAGATAACAAGCACATAATCAAAGGATAATGTTAAACCTATTGTGTTTAATTGTGAATTAAACAAGTTTTGATAAATCTTCTTAAAATGCTCGTTGTTTCTACATTCGCATTTGTTTTTTGAAAAAAAAAATGATGTCATCTTTGAAACACCAAAACAGGACGGCAGCGGCTTGTACTATCTTGAAACTAGAACAGTTTATTTAAATTTTATTAGAATAATGCATCGAAATTGAATTGTAGTGAACCGCCAAAAACCGGGAAAAACTTGAAAAAAACCGGGAGAAAACCGGGAGAAAACCGGGGAAAAACCGGGAATCTAAAATTTGATCTGATTTGAGTGGCCACCCTGATAAAGGTAAATTCAGATAGATGTGTTGTCGCTAGTCGTGCACAACAAGATGTTATTCCAGGCGGCTTGATTTACATATTAGCTGCAAAAAAACACACAATCTTGCATAATTGTACAATTGGGACATAAACATAATCACAACGGGCAACCGCTGTGTGATGTAGAATTTGATTTATAGCCCAATTCCTGCGGATGAAACCAATGCTTAATGCTTATAAATGTGGGCTTCACTTTACGAGCATTAGAAGTAGCTTAGAGGCACCATTCTTTAGCTTCCGTGCTGTTCGTCAGCATTGCCACCAGTAATGCTGAAAAACGCATGCTTTATTATGCATTTTATTCGTTTCAATACATCGAATAATTTGGTTAAAATCGCATAAATCTCAATTACTTTCATGCAGTAAAACCACAGATCTGTCTATTTGTTCACGCGCGGCAAAGAATGAAATCAAACACACGTGCCTAAAGAGATGGTTCCGTGCGTTCATGAAGTCTCGTATATTTCGTTCGATTAGTTTATTTTACGATCTCGATTTTACGACCATATGCACCCATTTATGAGGCTTGCAGTTATTAGATAATAAAAAAAGGGTTACTACCCGTTTTGGAGCAAAATGAGAGAGATTTCAAAACCCGGTTCCCTCATCAATGGTCGTTACAAAAGCAGCAACAAGTAGTGTGTCGTAGATGCAACGATGCAATAGAAAATAATCGTATCAGTCCCCCTGTACGGTCATCAGCATCACGCAAAAGCGCACCGAATAATGGTAATCAGTTGATGAATGATGATCATAAATTGATGCGACATTTATGAGACTTTAAGGTTTTTTGAAATCACGGCCGAGGATTACGGACCGACTGCTGCTGTGTGCCGACTGCCAAATGGAAAACGCGGGACGGGAAATGTTGATAATAAAAACGTCCCCAAAAACTGACGGCCAAATAATGGACCATTTAGTGTTTTAATGACACTCCATAACCCTGCGGTTTTGCAGCCTGTTGACCCCGTTCGAGTTTCAATCGTGGAAGGTGTATAGCTGTCGTGTTACGGAAATTGGAGAACGGTATTCTAGCGTGGCCTGGATGCGTCCCCCAGCTGCTGCTGGTGCGGGTGCTATTAGCACCAGCGCAACTTACCCCGGGTAGAAAAGTGCATCGGTTCGGAAAACACCATTTAAATGAGGCTCGTGCACGTGGTGTCAGTTGTGATCGGCTTATTTATCACTTTCCAGGCGGAGGCGGATAAATGGTGACCGGTGGTAACGAAATAACGAGTCAAACAACCGGGGGAGGTAGCTAGTGGCATGGAAGTACTTCGACCGACCGGGACCATCCCAGCGAGATCCCGGTGTTCCAGCGAGATGTGGGGGAAGCGAGTCCATTTATCATTTCATGCTGGGACGCTGGTGACTCGTACTTGAAGTGACAGTTGTCAGAACAAAGCGCGAATGGTACAGCTGAAATAAAAACAAAACCATGGCATACACACGCCAGGCATATTGTAATCCGGTGGGCCGCAATTTTGGGCGGCTCACTCCACATCAAGCTGGGCTGTAAACAAGCCAACTACAACGTGTCGTCATTGTCATCTGATTGTTATTGCATTTAAAATGACAAATTTAATGAATTGGGAGCTGTCATAAATAATGGGCAGCCAGGCAGCCAGGGTTTGAGTGAGTGCACTCAGGCCCGTACTGCATTTGTCACCGGGATGGGATTAGTAGTAGTGTTTTGTAGAAGGTTGGTGAATGAAGAGGAATAACAATATAGTACTACATCACAACAATTGACAGCACAACTTGCTCTTTATTATCGGTTTTATTCACTCATTATCTAGTTAAGGAAGAAATCAACATGTCAAATGAGATAAAGATTAGCAATTCTGTTAGTGCATAGATATTTTGTTTTATAATTGAAAATGTTACAATAGTAATTGCCATTTTGCATCTGATACGCTCTTGAACTAGCTAATACATTCAAAAATATATGATATTTTAAGTTGATATTGTATATGTTATTTGTATAAAAAAGCTGTGAGTACTATTTGCTTCTTCTGTTCTTAGTGCTTTTTCGTTAAAATGTAAGTCGACAGCGTTTTCGATTACGGTTTTCAATTCGTAGTAAAATCCGCAGTAGACTTCGAAGTAATCCAGTGTAATCTGTAGTTGATTTCGCAGTGTCAAATCCGTTGTTGAATTCGTAGTCAACTCCGGAGTTAGTTCCAGAGTCATCTCTGGGGAGTTAAGTCCCGAGTTGAATGCGGTTTTTATACGTCGAAGTCGGAGTGGAATAACGAATTCAGTTTCCATCACTAATATGTGCCTATCTGAGTTAAGTAGTTATGAATTAGAGTTGTGATCCCCTAGCGGACGTACTACAGCCTCAAAAAAAAAAAAATCACAACATCGATCTTTCCGTGGATCATAGTTGGAATTGTCCATCACATTCCAAGTTGGCCAATCGTCATCACATTCCAAGTTGCTCAAAGTGCTGCGGTTTAGATAAAGCAATAATATTGAATAAAAAAATTTAAAAGCAATTAATATAGCAACAATTGATCTCATCTAAAACACACAATAATAACCATGATCATTCAAGACAATGTTAAATGTGTTCAGGAAGTGTAGGTTGTCATATTTAAAAAAAACCTACAAAATTAAAGTGTTGCACCACAAAAAAAACATCGTTTTTGTTATTAGAAATAAATTGGAATAAATTGGAAGGAAAAAATTTAGAAATGTGTAGAATACATTCAATTTCAAATCACAAATCATCAAACATCAAACCCATGCGCCAATAAGAAAAGATCAGCCATATTTGTATTTGATCTTTCCTAATCGATGTAGTAACATTCGTCTTAAAATATGAAAACACGTGTTATAAGCTTCTCCATACGATTAATCAATAATCTGAGAAATGATAGAATAATGGATTGGCTTTAATTTAAATAGTTAAATTAAGTACATCTTATAATTTTGAAATGATATAAGAACTAAATAAAGATGAACCAATAATTGTACCACAAATCATATCAACTTTCATATTCTTTCATTAAGTTTCATTTAGCAATACGGCCAGGCTGCTCTTTATGAATAGAAAAAAAATTAAGTTTCATTTCATTAAAAAAATTAAATCAATTCAATCTAAACAAGAGTATCAATTTAAACTGTAGGAATTAAACTGCAGGAATTTTATCTGTAGAAATTCATAATTATTTTCTTCTTTTTGCTTAATCAAATTTCCAAACAAAAATTTTCCTTTTAATTTCGTTACACTTCTCCATTTTTACCAATCTTCTTCATGTGTAATTTGGTTTCCTCATTGCATTGATCATCAGCGAACAATGTTTATTTTCGTTTTGTTAAATATTTGACCAACCCTTCCAGCAAACCAACGAACCCCTAAAACACACACACACACAGTTACACTTGCATTTAAGGTGGGCCAGGATTTAACCTCATATAAAAACGGAACACTGCTTGCGTTTTTGCTTCCGTTTTCTTTTTTACGACTGTCATCACTGAATCGTTTTCGGAGTGGGGAGAGCAGTGAAAGTGGCCACCGTATCTGATTTATGCCATCGGGCGACATCTTCGGCACGGTGATTTATCCACCACCCCCGGTGTGCCTTGCTGTAAGGCGGACAATATGAAAAGCAGAAGTATAATAGAACCCAGGAATGCAGGCGGGAGAAACGTTTGCTACAGATTCGACGATTGTGACCATCTCCTGTAGCTCCTGCTTCTGGTCTGGGTTTTGCAGCTTTTTTTTTGCTTCGCAAATTCGGATGCGTCATCGGGTTGCATGATGTTCCCAGTGTACCCGTGCCCGTGGCACAGTTCTATTTATGGCGTACCATTCTAGGGATGCTTGCTGCTTCTGTTTCGTGTTATTATGAGCTCTTATCTCGATGGTAGTAAAGACGAGGGATCGCACCGCAGGAGCGATGCATTTCCCAGGCTCTGGCTCGGCTTCTCAGTCTTGCCCGCGTTCTATGGAGTCTTATTAAAACGAAGAGATCGCAACGGTCCGATAGGACGCGTGCCGTCCATTTTATGCGAACACTCGGAAGCTCACCAAAAGGGGTTAGTGGCGGTTTATTTGCGGCGTAAAAATTAACCTCCTCGAGAGAAGTGATGAGGATGAGAACACTTTCCCAAAAACCGTCCACCCCGGTGCTAGGGAACGAGGAGTGGAGCTATAAAAACAATGAACCAGCGCGTCTCAAGATATAACCGCCTTTGCCAGGACTCTGCTACGTTTTATGTGCCCCCTTTCGTTTCCTGTCGGCCGGACCGGATTCTTGAGACAACGCTCCGCAGCGAACGGATTCTTTTCGATTGTGAGAAAATCGATGCCCTGCCAATCGCTGTTTGGCAAAGTGGATCGTAAAATACTTTCTTCGAGGGCATCACTTAGAACCCGCGTCCGTCGTCGTTGTCGTCTTTGACGCCAACGGAAGAAAAGCCCGCGAATGCGACGATTTTGCGTCGAGTCACGTTTATGTCATTTGTAAAGTGCCACGATTGACTACGATACACGCTTAAATTCAATCCCCGTCGTTCCGGTCGTGTTTTTGGAATGTGGAAAGGGAAACATTGTCAAAACCGCTGCTGTCCCGGGGGCCGGTAGGGGACCATTATTCGGAGGGTGTTCTAATGCACCCATACACCTGCTGGCGCATGAGTGTGGTGGCATTATGTTCGTTAATGTTGTGCTAAATTGTGGATCGTAATGTACATAAGCTTCGGTTTTGGCGGCTTTTTTTTTCTTCCATCGCGAGTAAGAGCAGCATCTTATTCTGGTGGAGAAAATCTAAAACCATTCACTTATGACTTTGCACCACATGTATTAAATTCCACGTTCGATGTACTGATAACTGCACTGTGGGATTAATTTTGATTGTTTTTTCCTGAACTAAATTAATATTAAAATAAAAAAAAAGCTTTTATATAATTGTACTTAAAAAATTACTTTTTTTAATCGTTCTAGAAAAAAAGACAAACAAAAAATCATATAAAATGAATCTATGTTCACTCCATTTGACTCAAAGATAAAACAAAAATATTAAAATCCCATATGTACAATCTTAAATGATGCTTTGAAAGATTAAATTCAATCCATTAAAAACATTTTTTGTACAAAATAATATTGGTAGTGGCTTAAATATAAATAAACAAAAATGGTTAACAACAACAAAAAATGAAGGAATAAATTTCTTAGTAAAGTAAAGAAATATCTATAGCAAAATTGATTCTAATTTTTCAATACTTTTCCTAAAACTAAGCGCTAAACATATAAAAAAAACAGAGAAACAAATAAAATGAGATGATTTTTCCAATAATATAGTATTATTCATATCCCATTTCATCGATACATTTTTTATACAGTACGAATTCCGACACACGCTAGAAACAGTAAATGACATGCGGGAAAAAGCTTTTCCCACCTCCCACCAACACTGGAAATCGGAATAGAAAGTAAACGGAGTACGGTCAAAGAAAATAGAAAAAAATGAACATAATTGAGATTCAGAAGGTGTTTCACCAGCAAACGCCTTGGAAGTAATGACGATAAAGTACGCGTACATTTAAAAGATTGCATGAAATCCTCCAACAAATTGTGCAACGTGAGATTTCCGGGGCTTCTGCCACTTTTTTGGCTTTTCCGCTGTGACGTTCTTCGTATCGCCACCCATTTAGTTCGTTGCTCCAAGTGCACCGAAAACACAACCGAATGTCGAAACACCCGTTGAACCTTACTGGCAGGAAAACGTTCCTTCCGGCAAAAGAAAAATGACTCCCGCACGAGAGAGTGGTATGGTGTGTGGCCGTGTGAATAAATAGCGTGAAAAATCACACACAAACCTTTCGGAAATCGGGAGGCAATTTTGTGGTTTAAAGTTTGAGGATTTTAAACCTCAAACTGTCAAGCAATCGGACACCGTTTCGGACTAGCGGAGAACTGTATAGCAAAGGGTGTATAGGAGTTTACCCAATTGTAAAGCTGGCTACATTTTACGATAGAAAAGAAAATGTAAAAGTGTGGAAAATGTGTACAATGTTCTAAAACGCAGCTTAATGTCATGTCGAAAGGATTACTCAACCCGCCAAACGCAAGGAATGTTAAAAGGGACGAGGCATGGATAGCGTAACGGACAAGTAGTAGCCTGCGGTAGTGTGACACATTTTTCCACCAGTGTGTGCCGATGCTTGATCCTTTGACGAAGCATGAAAGGATCCCGGCCCCTAACCCACTGTCTAGCGATCGTTGTACGCCAACATTTAGGGCCGACATTTCCTCACCGGTTCCGTTGGATGCAACAGTTTGCCAAACCACCTTGTGGCTTTCCCGACGAACGAGAATGTTTGCCAGCCGTCTTTTCTGCAAAAACAAGGGTCGGGTTTTCCCCCTGTGGCAATTTTCACCACAAATGTGAAAGAAAATGGGAATGGGGGAGGGGTTTTCCTCTTGGCGCGCGTGAGCTATTTCCAGTGGTCGGTTAGTGAACTTGCGACCCAGGAATGGCTGGAATCGGTAGTGTCATGCTTTGTTTTTTTTTGCTTAAAACTGACTTTGCTGCTTTGGTTGATGATGGACGATGAATAGTAGCAGTTTACCAGTTCGTGGGAATATTATTAATTTCTGCGGTGAATTGCACACTTACACAGTGTGCTATAGGTCATCGCTTTGATAAGGTTGTTGGTAATTTAGACGACGGCAAAGGCCTGAAGGTAGTGACTTGTTTTGCATTTAAAGCTGTTATTAGGTCTCTTCGTTTTTCTCTGGTAGAAAAAAGACTGAATAAAAAAATAATATTTGTTTATTTTATCTTTAATCCTTACAACATAAAAGACCTTTATTACAAAAAACTTAATAAATAAAAATTGGTAAATAAAAATAAAAAAAAGAAATGTCTATTTCAAAATTGAAATTTTAAATACATTAAATACATAAAAAAATTAATTAAAATTTAATTTTATAATAGATGGTGATAGAACAATTAATTGCATATTAATTGTTCTTTTGATTTCTTTTTTCTTTCTTCTTTTTTGAAGTTATTTTGATCGGTCGATAGCGGAAAATTATGGCAAGACTGATAGCAAAAGACCTTTTCATGAGAGACTGGAGTGACCACAAAAAAAATCACTCTGGATTGCCGTACATCAGAAAAAATGGAGATTTCATTGTACAACTTGAACAAGATTAACTTCAACCTAAAATAGAATTCCCTTCTGTATATTCTATCTATCTTTAGTCTTTAGTTAAAATTGAATAAATAACAATAACCTGAAGAGAAAGAATTAAGTTTACTAGAAAAATCTACAACTGCATCGAAATTGGAAATTTCTCGGTCTTGTTACTCTTTATGAGGAGAAAACAACTCGGTGCATATTATAGACTCATAAGTCCCATGGAAATTGCCTGTTAAATAAGGGTTCTATAGTTTCTTTTGACATTAAAAACTCGGACTTACTGTCCAGTCAGTTCTGGTACTCTTTGAAATTTATTTACTATGAAAGTCAGCCGACTTACCGAATTAAATTTATACTTTTTAATTTAATATTAGTACAAACCACCTCAAACATCATCAGCAAGTCCCGGACATAACGCGACCGAATATTCAGATGATTAAAAATTACGAAGAGACGCCTTCAAACGTCGTTTCTTCTGACAGCTACTTCTTTGGTTCTATTATAGGACGTTGTGAGAAGACATCAAAAACCAGGGACATTGCCATTGAAAATAGAACATTTTCTTACATTTATTTAGGCAGTTTTTTTTATCATTCAAAATCGATCACTATCTTGAAGAAAAGTGTCGCTAGAAAAGCAACATCACACAGCGTACCGATACGCTAATAAAACTTTCCCATTTAAAATGCAATCAAGCGCAAAGCAAACCACTCGAATTTCAAAATAACCGTTGCTAAATCGTCTTAATCTGGCACACTTCGACTATCGAACCCATTTCTTACTTCCTTCCGGTTTCATATAGTAATCGTTTTGCAAGCAGAAGTTAATACAGGCTCACCCTTGATGAAAGGCGTGGAAAATATGTTTACAAACGACACGCCGGCATGTCTCCTCACGCCATTGCTCGTGTTTGTCATGCTTGAATGGATGGGAGAAAAAAACATATTTTTGGGAATGGTTTTGTAAACGTTGGCATAGTACCAACGCCTAGACAACAACTTGGCAAGTGTCGAGCAAGAAGGAAAGGGCTTTTTCTTAAGGGATTTGATGTCTTGATGGAAGGTTCTACTACGTTTGAAGTATATGTATGTATTATACAAGAGTTTATGAACACAAATAATTGTTGCTTTCGTCTAATCCATCCTTTTCTATTTGGCACATGAAGAGTTCCTTTTTAGTTTGATCGTTATCAGTTTTGAATTACACTTCTCTCCTCTGTTTGATTTCTTGTTGTTTAAAAGCATCCATTTATGCTTTGTTTAGTTTATTTTGTATCGTTTTGTTATGTTTCGTGTTGTTTTGTTTCGCTTAGCATTACCATTTCGCAAAGTTTGTTGACCTTTTGTTTCGCGCTTGCCACGTGGCCAGTTGATGGATTTATTTTGTTGTATCGCCTCGAGTGCATCAGCGAGTGTCTGTGGGGTTGAGGGCGCGAAACATAAGAGTGCCACCTACTTCGGGAAAAATTTCACAATTTAACGATAAACAGGAAATTAAATTTTCGTTTAGCATAAATGGTCACAGTGGGAAAGAACGGCCTTTCCATTGCTATCCCACACAGTTGAATTTTTGATAGATAGAAATCTGTCCCAGCCAAAGAAGGGGGGTAGTAAGCACAAAATTGCAATTCTGCTCAACCATTCATAAGCGGAATGAAATATGAGGCCTATTTATTGTGCTGTACACACCATCACGGCACGTGCTGCTAGTAAGGTTAACTTATGTTTGGTTAATATCGCTGTTTGTACCTTGAAGTGCATTTGGAACGACCACAAATGGAAATGGGTTCGTCCGATTTATAAACGGATAAAACACCTTTCTTTTTGAAATGTACAGAACGCTCTGTAATTCATCTTACTTAAAGCAATTTTTTTTTTCCGAGTGTTATACAACATTGGAAAAATATTATTCGTTTTGGAAGCTGGAATTTAACTCTTTTTTATATGGTTTGAACGTAGATTATGAAAAAAATACTATCCTTGTGGATGATCTAAGTGGACTTTACGGGCTGGGTTGTCCAGTGGCTTGCGAATGAGATGTTCAGTGAAAGAAACAAAAAGAAATACATCGTATACACCAAAACACTTCATACAGAAAGAGAGGCGAATGAGCAAAAGCCTCGTAAAAACAGAAACAACAACTTCATACAGAAAAACAAAGCTCTACGTTGTTCATGTGTATTAGCTTATTTTTCAAACATAACAAACAATATGCATCATTAGACATACGTTGAGAAAGCAATAACACACATCCTCCAGAAAATAAGTCTTGTCACAGATGTTCAGGATGAGATATTTTTTCACGATGATGATGTGTTGGCGTTATCTCCAAGAGCACAATAAAAACCGGAAAATACAAGCTCTGGAAGCCATAATAATCAGCGACCAGCTGAACACCTCTAAATTGGTCAGTTATAGGGTGATCTCTAATGGTTATAGGGTGATCTCTAATGCCTTCCAAACATTAGATTTCAACTTTCAAGTCAGTTAAAAATTTGTGGTAATTCAGAGGAAAGTCTAGGACTAAACTCTTGTTCTGATTTGAATATTCGTTCAGTTTTTTTTTCAGACATATCCTTTTATGAAAGATGATTCAAAGAAGGTTCATCTTTTCACATTCAGAGGCCTACCAGTCTCGTTTTTGCCTCCTTATTCTTACCTGGACTATGCAGCTTCCTGGTGGTTTTTGTAGTCAACATTGGTGGTGCCGGTTATTTGCAGAATCGCCAGGTCCTACATGTACGATCTTTTGCCTCGATGATGTTTCCCGTTTGATGTGGAACAAACCTAAACATAAAGTTGTGAAATTTTGCTGAATTATCCATGTAACTAAAAACAATAAATTGTATTCAATCGAGTTTAACAAATTGAAATATTTGAATTGAAGAATTTAAAAATTTAAAAAGGTAAAAGGGTATAAAAAGGTTTTAAACAATTGAAGGCGACCACTGTCACACAACAAAGCCTTTACTTGCCATTCATATCAAATAATGCTCCATTTATATGGCCAGCTAAAATGCCAATCACTTCAAAGCGAATCGGGATTGTACTGCAACGCACTTCACAGATTTGTCCTGTGCACATGAGAGAAATCGAAGGAAAACTAACAATAACCCCATTGCCCACTGTACGTTGCTGACGCCACATGTCCAGAGATAAGAGGAAAAAATATTGTTTTGTCTAAAATGTTTCACGAACCAACGATCTGAAAACAGCGTCATGGATACGCTAAACTTCTAACACAATCGAAATTCGTTCCGCACTCAATGAATGGGGCAAAGAAAATGCGTAAAATATGAACTATCAACTATGAAGCAGTGGAGTGGAGAAAGTGTACCAAAAATGTTTAATCAAGAGGGTTGTTTGAAAGGGCCTTTCCATAAGGTTAACCGAATGATGGTATAGATCCTTTTCCGATAAACAATTGCTGTGTCAATTTCAAACAAAATGTTTGATCCTTCAATACGATTAAGTATCGCTGCTGAATGTGCTCTCAATTCTCTAGTTTAAAGCCCATTGTTAGGGGGAAAAACCACAAAAATTTGATGTAGCTGAAAGTTAGTTAAATGGCAATTTTTCCATCTATTTCTATTACTTTTCTCCGTCTTGCTTTACATGCCTATCCCGTTGCTTTTTCGGTGAAAGTGTCCTTTACTGTTCCCATTACATGGGGAAATGAATTGTCTCTTTTATATCGTTGCTATTCACTTTATTGACACGTGCTGAAAAGAAATTGTTCCACTGTTTAAAATTGGATTCATATGACGTTGTTTGTTTAACAAACTTTCAGATTTGTTCAATATGAAGCTATTGTATCTTCTTATTTTAAGAGTTTTATCAATTTATTTTATACTTTTTGTAGACTTTTTTGACTTACTTTTAATTATTATTATCAATCTACGGCTTTAACATCATTGCGAAAAGAACTTTAATATTTCGTATCATTTTTATGATTTTTAACTACATTATTTATTGACAATAAATACTTTTTCCAAGTGTTCCAAGTGCCATATCGTTACGGCCATAAAATCTTTTTTTTTTGTACTAACTCAAGCAGTATTTATAAAAAAAATTACAAAAAAATAACCACAGACGAAGATTTACATTTCAAACAAAACATAGAAACATTGATTTTGTTTATCTCTTCAAGATTTCAAGTGAATCTCCAAAAAAATAGGTGTCCATATAGTTGCTTATCCTTAAATACGAATTATTACTGTTATTAGGCATCAAACATCAAACACTATCAAATATCGAATAACAATTCTTTTTTTAGTAGATAAAATTCGTTTCCTGTTACGAAAAAAATCCAATTAAACCTATAACAAACCCAACTACAATGGTCAATCACCGACTGCTCGTGATAATAACTGATAAACGCTCTCGCATCTTTCGCACACAAAAGGGACGAAAGAAACAGTTTTCACTTAATGCAAACAATAGTTGTCACCTTGGATACTCACCTCTTGCAAGGGAGTATTTCTTTCTCCGCGGTGTATTGTACAAAGTTTGACCCCCTTCGCTTCCCTTTAAACCATTCCGCCCGCATCCGGATGTTTTGAATCTTTTCGCACATTTTCGCACGCACGACAGCACACAAACAACCTGCGTCTAATGCGCTACGCAACAATATGTTTCCCCCCTCTCGACGGGGTTTTCCACAGTTTTCCGTCCATCTTACCAATATACTTGTGTCCTTCTTTTTTCATAATTCTTCTTTATGCTTTATCCCCCTCTTCCCCCTTCTGCTTCCTCTCCGACAGGTTTGGTAGTGAACGGTTTCATCAACGTTGTCATCACGACCATCGAGCGGCGGTTCGGTTTGCGTTCGACCCAAACTGGCCTGGTGGCCAGCGGTTACGATATTGCGTCCTTTCTCTGTCTTGTGCCGGTGTCATACTTTGGTGGCCGGATCGGTGCGTCCAAACCACGATGGATCGGATGGGGTGTGGCGGTGATGGGACTCGGTGCGTTCGTATTCGCATTGCCACACTTTCTCGTCGGACAGTATCGGGCGACTAACTCGGAGCAGAACGTGTGTACTTTGGCAACATTGTTGACCAATGGTACAGGTGCTTCGGTGGAGGCACTAACAGAGGTATGTGTAGATGACAACTCGTGATTTTTAGCAAAGTGAATGGAAGATTAAATTGATTTAATGCTTGTTTCTATTTAACAAATGCTCAAAAATGGGGAAAAAATAAACAATTTTATCCCAAAGTTATAGCTATATCCCAAAGTTATAGTTATAGTTACTATTTATTCTTTTAATTTTTTTCACTTTTTTTAACTCTTTTTTTTTCTTGTTTTTATTTGTCTTATTTCACATTTGATTTCATTTTTTGTTGTTTTGTTTTGTTTTAATTTTGTATTTCTTATTTTGATAAGCTTTTTTCGTTTTATTTATTTAAATATTTAATAATCAGAGCTGCCATCCATTTATCGTTTTCATACCTAGTTTACCCACTTCTAAATGAAGTTTCTTTTTTGTCAGATGAACCATATATAAAATGTAAAATGTGTAATGTTTTTTGTAGCAAATCGCTTGTGTTAAATTATGTGAAAATGTGAGGAACAAGGATAACTTGTAACATGAAAAAAATAATACGATAATTAAAGAGAACAAGCACTTCCTCAACGTGTTTTCCTTCCGGGCAGCTCTAGCTTTTGTTCATCTGTATAATAATCCTGTTTTTATCAAGAGTAAAAAAAATCCATTTCTACTATGTTACCATGTTTCATGTTCCTTGTGTTTTGTTTGCTTCTCTGTTATATTTCCATTTTAATCCCTTTCTTGTAGCTTACAGGTTGCAGTCATAACACGGGATCGCCACTGGCAAACGGTGGACAAGCTTCGACATCGGACAGTGAAAACTCGTCCTGGAATGTGTGGTTCTTCTTTACTGCCCAGCTACTGCTCGGTGCGGGTGCATCACCCTTGTATACCCTCGGCGTTACCTACATCGACGAGAACGTCTCGAAGAAAATGTCTTCCGTGTATTTGGGTAAGTGTTTTGAAGGTGATTTTGAAATTAGTAGGTTTAAGGCTACGCGAAATGCCACTTATTATGTCATTCCCGTCCCGTACGGGCGAGAAACGTTCAGTATGAGGCCAATGTCAGTTGCAGTATTTTCTCCATAAAGTACAGCATAAAACCAATGTGTAAACGATATTCGGTACAGTCGTTTAAAATATGCTACACCATGCATCGTTCCTCGTTGTTTCTTTTCCCCTTCGTTTTGCTCTTCACAGTTCGGCGTTGGCCTACATTGGACCAACACCGTCCAGCATTTGAGGGGTACAGTAAGTTATTCGCAAATGAACACCATAAATTACTCACTCATATAATCTTTGCGACACACTTCTGTGTGGCTACACAGCTGGAGTAGCAGTGGAAGAGAAGCATACCCCGGGACACGTCGAGGAGGATCAAAATATTTTGCAATCACTTCTGTCAAAATAAATCATCTGATTGTGAAATTAAACGGCGATCTGGAGGGAGACAATGCACGATAAGGGATCAGTTAGGAGGGAAAGCAAATAAAATCATGCCTTCCTAAATGTACGGGAAGCTGTTTTTGGAGGGAGAAGAAAAAGGAATTGCCACTTCCGATTTCCGTTTTGCAGGGAGTGAATTTGTTAGTAAGGGCAAAGGATAGTTGTTGTTAACACAGAGAAAGAGACCGTTGCAATCCCCTTCCCAGGGTGGACTGTACTTTTAAGACGGTGAGAGGTTTCCTTAGCTCAAGGCTTTGTGGTAGATCAACCAGCATGGAGCGAAAGTGCGTGTTTGTTCCTAGCATTCGTTGCACGACCATTTACGGACAATGTTGTGAAACATTGATAGAGAAGGGGAACGAGATATGGCATGCGATATAAATGTGTACATCTTCATCATAATTTTATTAGCTTCCTTTTATTAACCTCAATGAAATTGTGCACCAAAAACGGATACATTTTCCGGCTTGCGAATGAGCAAAGAAAGGATAAATATATTTAATGCAATTGTATGTAAGAAGTACGCGGGAAAATGTTGGAACAAATTGAAACAAAAAGCAAAGATGAGAAGACAAATTAGATATTGATAAATTTTTGTTTCCGTGACTAAGAACAGTAAATACTCTTAAAACCAACTTTAAAGTTTATTTTTATTTTCTACAGTGCTTGATATAACTATACAAATACTCGTTTATTCAAGAGTAAAATAAAAAGCAGTGGACCAATGTGATAAACGGCGCAAGTTCCACACTACATGAGCACGTATCAAATCCCATCCGCACCGTGTCTCCACGTAGCAAAGACTGACTGTCAGGCTACGTGGTAAGAATAAGTCTAGTAAGCCAGAAATGGCCGGCATGCCCTTAGTGGTCGTTAAGCCGAGAAAAAAGGAGGAAAACCGAAAAAATATATTACTCGAAAAAATATGTAAAATGCGCTTAATGAAATATTTTAAGAAAAGAAACAATTATTTATTTATGATGATTAAGTAGGACATCATTGTATTTATTTTATATATTTTATTGTATATATTGTATATATTTTATTATTTATTGGATTTGGTGTAAAAAAACTAGTGTAATTAACGTTCGTATAGTTATGTTATGCACTATATATCTGCTCAACAATATGCAGATCGAAAATTACCCTCAAAGGTTCAACAAAATATGGGAAAGGTAAAATAAATAAATAATATTACCATTCTACCTAACATAAGTAAAAGAATTCAATATTGTACTAAATTCATTTTTATATACTATAGCCTTGGTTAGGTATTTTTTTTTAAATGGCTGCGAAATATTTTTTACGCACTGTTTTTTACGCATGTTTTTTATTGTCCTCAAGAATGAAGCAAATTAACAAAAATAGTGACAATGACAATAAAGTATATTGTATGTTTTTAAGTGTTTTGTTAATTTCGATTACAGATCCACTCCACGGAAAAGCTAATACTACGAACACTACATTTCATGTACACCACAAGAGAGAGAAAAGATTGTCATTCCCAACTTTAAGTGTCCCTTTTGACACAGCTGCCGTTCGTTGCATCAGGGGCTTTCGGGTGGAAAATTCACATCCATTTTTTTTCCTCATTTCCAGCAACACTTAGCACTTGCCCTTGGTCCCGGTCAAGTATATCAATCAGGGCCGGCACCATCGAACCTATCAACAGTCCAACCGACAAATAGAGTGTGCGAGGGATAGTATTTCAATTGAATACGATTGATACGATTTAAACAGTTGAGAACGAAGTGTCCTACTTGGGGGGGTGGGCGGTATTGGGTTAGTCACGGTTTGACGGATTGGGTTGTGATTTTTATGCTGAAACCATTCCGTACATTACGCTTCCGAATGGTAAACTAGCTCGTAGGGTCCATAATTTGTGCATTGTTTGCCGATACCCGAGCCCACAGCCCGTTTGATTAGATTTGTCTTTCGTTTTTCAATCGACAATCGACGACCCGACTGGCATATTGGTCGGGCGTAAATCTATTTAGCGACAAAAGTGAGAGATAAGAGGGAAATGTACTGCATGCCACAGTGAGGTTGATTGATTTTTGATTGAAGGTTTGAAGCACGAAATAGAGTACATTAGATTGCCCCCCCCCCCGAAAGAAGAGTGCAAAGAACTAAAGTGGCCTAAAGCTAGGAGACAAAAATATTTGTTTTAAGATGGAAATGTTGGATACAATCATATTAATGCTTACCTTGCAACGTTTTATTAATAAATTCTATTTACTTATAATAAATAAATCAAACGTTTAAATAAGAGGAAACGTTATAAAGTTAATGAAAAATTAAATTTTATGAATTATTTATAAATGTCAAATTAATGTGTAATGGTTATACTACACTATAAAATAGTTTTAATAACATTCTAAAATAATTTACAAAATTTTTATAACTTGTCTTGCGTCATTTTGCCTATTGCAGGTATTTACTACACAATGGCCGTTGTTGGACCAGCTGCCGGTTATGTCATCGGTGGACAGTTGCTGCTCTTCTACACGGACATGTTCGTCGTCGATGCTACCACGTAAGTTTTTCACTAAACAAGGAAAATATTCATAGTATCGAAGGGTTTCAAGACTGATCGGTTTTTAATCTACTGGTTTGGACTGGTCATCCATCATAAGGAAAGATCTCAAACCCAACTACAACCGTTCAGTCTTGTAAATGTTTTCAATAGCCATTGGAGAAGATTGTGTTGTGGCCTACCAAAGAATAAAAAAAATGAAACATGTTGCATCTAATATTAATAAATTCAAATTACGTGGAAATTTCATAACCAAGATCGTACCGTTTGTCGTCCACACAATAGTAACAACTCTAGGGTGAGATATCCATTGTCTGCCCACACTTTGCCATTTTGGCTAGAGCAATATGACAGATTTATTGGGGCACATAACCACCTTGTAGGTAAGGTAACATCTTGCGTTTTTCCTGTTCCGGTCGAGATGTATTACGGGACGATTCGCATCATCTGACACCATTCCAGCAGGCTTTATCATCCGAAAAATTGTGAAACGTAACCATGTTCGTGTCTAGCCGTACCTCTATTTAACTAAGGAACCGAAAGTAGAAGAAAGAACTGCATAACTGCTGCGCCAATGAGGCACGGCGAATATGCTGTTGTGATGATATTACGCCCGGCAACGGATCATTGGACTCATTACGGGCGTTTGTGCATCAGTCGGAGGGGAAATGGTTCATTTCCTTTGGAAATCATAATGACTAGGCGTCATCCCAGTCGGTAGTCAGACGGGAAGCTGCAGTGTTGAGTTGTAGAGAGAGTTGAATGTGGACCAAAAAATAGGAAAAGTTAGAGCAAGATAAAAGCAAAAAGGAAATTATAAAAAGTTATGATTAATATTTTTTGAAGTGGAAATGTTGTAAAACTAGGTCACATATAATAATATTTTAGAAAAAAAACAAAATGATATTAAATTCATTTAGTTTTCTATAAGTTTATTTGATGGTAAAAGTCTTATTCACTATTTTTCTTATCTTCTTCAATGTTTGAACGTGTCCTTACCAAGTCGATACTGCCGTGGGGCAAACAAAAACAAACCATCCTGTTGCTTCCCATGTACACACAACTCACTTTTACCGTAAGAATATTTCCGCATCACATAAAAAACCCAAAAAAAAAACGTTTTCCTTGACGGGAAAACATTGCCAATCCCTCCCTCGACCGGTGTGGAATGATCGATCGTACCCCGGGACATGTTTCACCCGGGTTGTGGTTCATGTCGGTGCATTGGCGTTAGCCTAGAAAATTGTGTTAGAGTCGACGACGGTTGTGTTGTTATGAAAATATCAACGGGTACAGGTGAAGCTTGATGCTAGTATGGTAACATTTCCATAATAAGCAATTCGTTATGCTGCGAAAAAGGTAATAAGCATTTTTGCATAGTCGGGAAGGGTAATAGAAACATTTCTGTATGCAACATTCAACTGTCGTTTGACGAGAAAACCGTTTACTGGTTGTGGTAGAAATAGAAACCTGAATGTTTCAAGAACAATAAATAGTTGAAATATTTTTGATACTGTTAAATTGATTTTTTTTCTTTAATTCATACTTAATACTAACATTATATTACGTTACTATTTAAGGGATGATTACTGATATTGATCGGGGTTTGCTCATCGACAAGCCATTAAATATCATAGACATCGATAAGGCACTAAATATGTAGAGCCAGGAGGAAGAAGAGTTTTTGTTTAGTTCATCCATTCTTAGTAAGATAACATAGATAATAGTTTGGATGTTACCGAAAGTTCGTTTATTGGAACCTTATTTTCTATGATTCGACATTAAAATGCTGTTGTTTGGAGAATTTAGAAAGATTTTGATCTCAACGTTCTATTTTCAATTCTTTCGTTTTTCCGGTAAAAGGTGGAATAGGTTTGTGATTCCAAATTTAGTGAGTTTGTTTTAATTTTTCTTATCTGGAACAACGATAGAATCATTTCCCATTAAACATCCTTGATTATCCTTGATGATTAGTTGAAACGTTATTCTGGATTGAACTTTTATCTGATTTTTTGTGATGTCTTAAATTGATATTAATACATATTATATTCTGAAATTGCTTAAACGAGGCTTCATGAATTCATCATCATGGATTCAAATCATTTATGGATTTTTTTATATTTGCGATTTTTTTCATCAAGACGCGCGCCAAACTGTAATAAACAAACTGTAGTAAATTCAAATAACTAAATACTGCCAAACATCAGAATAATATTTTAAAATAATACTGATAAATACAGCTATTCTGTATCTAAAATATTTTATTTCTTTTAATTTACTACATTAAATACTAAACAATTTTCTCTTATAAAAAAAACCTTTAATCAAAGTGAATAGAAAATGAAGAACTACCAGGAAAAAGTAAAAATAGTCTCATAGAAGTTTTATGCCACATTTTTTTTCGCCTTTTGTGCAGAAAAACTTAAACAAATTTTTTATTTTCTTAACAGAAGATTTCGCTAAAAATATAAATCATAATGGAACAAATCATTAAAAAACAAAGTCAGCCATATATTTATTTTAAATGTTAAAATTAATTAATATTTAAGTAACTCTGATTTTTCCTAACATAATATTTACGAACACAAGTATTTCTAAATCAATTTGCATTAATTATTTTCATGTACGTAATAGGAGTAGTAGGTCTGTTTTATCAAACATGATATAATGAATTAACAGTTGATTGTTCATTACGCTTTACAGCACTTTAATAACCCTTTAGCCTGTGGTACAAAATTTGTGTCACAAAATAGCAAATGCAAAATACATTTGTTAAATCGATTTTAATGACTTTCCGCTTAGAAGATGGATTGCCTGCCCTCGATCGACACTCGATGATTGATGATCATCTCTCTGTGTGCGTGCGCTTGATTAAAGTATTGCACATGAGCGTGCAACACCTGCCACCATTACCTGATTTGGCGCTCGTCCGAATGTGTTTGTTACCAATTCGCTGCATTTTAAATCGTTTGTTCCATATGACCACTGCCAAACACAACAATAGATCGATAAATGAACAAACGCATACCAAGTGCGTGTGCAAGACCAAAATCCCATTTGTAATCCATGGGAAAAGTTGATTTTAATGAATGGAAACGTCACCACAACCCGGACAAACGGCGGCGAGTTCGTTTCGCGCGGAAACACACACTTTTCCCGCGTGACCATGTATGACAAATAAAAACCAAAAAAAGGGAAAGGAAAATAGTAGATTGATCCCAGTAGACTGGGTAGCATTTCTATGGCGCCCTGCTTTTCTCTGATGTGTCCATAGGTATGTGTGGGGAGCAAAAGGATTTCAGGATAACTTGTTCTCTTTTTGACCCAACATTTACCCTTGCGATGTGCATTTATCATTTTTTAATTGTCTTTTCTCCCGTGAGCTCCATGTGTTTTTTTCACATTCGTAGTGTAGCAGTGATTTGGGGAGGAAAAAAGTACCAAACGATCGCTTTTTGTTCGTTGGCCGATTTTGCAGACACGGTCGGAAACTGACGAGAATAAAACTAAGCTTATAAACGTACGCCACAGTCCAACGCGTTCGGAACGGTAACGGTGCACGGTGTCAATATTGCCATTTTTAAATCGCGTACCATTGTCCCTGCTATTGTGCTTGTTGTGTCGCGCACTCCGAAGCTAGAACAATTGCACCCGGTAACTACGATTGTAACCATCGTAACGGGAGCAAAAAAAAAAAAACAAACGTGACTACCGGAATCCGGTTTCGGTGAACAATTGAGTGCAAACTTCCAGTGGACGAGGAAATAGACCGTTACCACTGGTGGATATCCGCCATTAAAAGCACTTTTTATCCCCCGGTCCCGGTATTCGGTCGTTGTTGTAAGGATGTAACGAGAAAAACACGCACTTGTACGGTTTCTTCATTTTGCCACCCGCTAGCATCACGTGGATACTATATTATTCTATTTATTAACCTTTCTGTTGTTTTTTTTTTTACTGCCAACTTTTCTTCCCATCTCGGTTTTAGTCTCGGTCTAACCCCGCACAGCAAGGTGTGGGTCGGTGCCTGGTGGGTGGGATTCGTTTTCATGGCTGCGTTCTGTTTGCTGTTGGCCATCCCAATCCTTGCCTATCCGCCCGCACTGCCCGGGTCGGAAAAGCTGCAGAAAGTGTCGGAAGCTCATCGGGGTGGTGATGGCGACGGGGAGCGTAATCAGGAAGCGTTCACCAAGATCAAGCAGATTCCACGTGCGCTGTTGGCGCTGCTACGCAATCCGACGTTTTTCTTTCTCAACCTGGCCGGGGCTTCCGAGGGGCTGGTCATTTCCGGGTTTGCCGTTTTTCTGCCGAAGCTGATCGAGAATCAGTTCAGTGTGACGGCGGTCTGGTCCGCACTGCTGATGGGTAAGTGAGATCGGTAAAATATTGCAATGTATTTGTAAGTGTTCTTTTTCTATATTTTTATTCATTCATATGTTGCGTCTTTACGTAGAATTTGTTTTTATTTTTTTTTAATTTTTAATTACTTTTTTTGTTTATTCCAAATTTCTAAATTTAAATTTGTATGGTTTTAAATACCTTCTAATCTAATCAAAATCTAATAATTATATTTTTTTCAATTTAGAAAATAGTTCAATATACAAAATAACAGAAGATGTATTATTAATATGCCATGTTAGGTCTGCTAATGATCAAAAGATTGCTTTTAAGTTGATGGGGATAAAATATTATTATATTATAAATATATAATATAATATGTTTTGCTGAAATGTGAAATTACATCTTCCGAACGTAACAAAAGCAAAGCACTAAAACATCTTTTTTATCCTATTTTAAAAGTTTCTGAGGAATATTTGCATTACTTGCGTATTGAAAGTGGTTATTATGTATTATGTATTATTTAGGATGATTTTAGTAGATTTCCCAGGTTTTTCTTAATTTTTTTTTCGATTTTTAACAGTTTTTATTTACTGTTTTCCATTTTCATATGTTTGAAATTTATTATTTTTTATCCTTCACCACTTGTTTCATTCATGTATCAATTATTTAATTTTTCAGCTTTTATAACTTATTAAATATCGTTTTTAATTCTATTTTCTCTCTCCGTTCTCATTCCCCAGGAATAATCACGGTGCCTGCCGGTGGTGGTGGAACATTTTTGGGAGGATATCTTGTGAAAAAGTTACACCTTTCCTGTTCGGGCATTATCAAATTTTGCCTTTTTGCAACGATTTTTGCCGCCCTGTTTACGGTGTGCTTTTTCCTATCCTGTCCGAATCTAACGTTTGCCGGTGTGACAGCACCCTATTTTCCGCACGAAAATCTCGACAGCCCTTACGCACACTCGACGGAACCGCGCGATCTATACTATCTGCCCAAGAATCTGGACAACGCGTGTAACGACCGTTGTGCCTGCAGCCGGCGTAACTACGAACCCATCTGTGGGGCGGACGGGATCATGTACTACTCGCCGTGTCACGCTGGGTGCAGCGAGGAAATCAATCTGGAAAACGCCAAAGTGTACCGAGACTGTACCTGTATCAATGCAACGTTCCATGGTGAGATGGGACCACTGTACGGTGGAGGGAGTTACGATGCGGTCAACACGATGTGTCAGTCGCAATGTGATCATTTGTGGATTTTCGTGGTACTTTGCTTTTTGGTGATGTTCTTCACCTTTCTCGCCACGATGCCGGCACTGTCGGCGACGCTGCGGTGTGTCCACGACGATCAACGTTCGTTTGCGCTTGGAATACAGTGGATAAAGGTCCGTGTACTTGGTACCATCCCAGCGCCAATGATCTTCGGACGGCTTATCGATGAAACGTGCATCTTGTGGCAGGAATCGAGCTGTGACGATCATGGCGCTTGTTTGGTTTACGATAATGCATTCATGAGCAAGTAAGATCGCCATCCATGTTTGGTGTTATGTTCTATAGAACGAAATGGAGCTATTACATACTTTCTTGTGGCTTTCTTTTACAGGTACATGTTATTACTAGCGCTAATCGGCAAAGCGTGTTCCATACTGTTCTTCTTCGGAGCTTGGTTCTACTACATCCCGCCGAAAGTGATCACCAATGGCGACTCACACCAGCAGCAAGACGCTCCAAACCAAAAGCTAACCTCAAACGGTCACATAAACCCTATCACAGTGGAAAAGTATTGATTTTATCGTTCGATCAATCACGACGCCACCGTTGCTCAAAACTCGTCACCCTCAAACGGTAGTAGCCATTGCTAAAAGTCATATTCATATTCTTAAGTGTCATAGTAGTCGTGTTTGTTTCTTCGTTAGCGCATTCCATCAAGTATATCGATATTTATCGCCAATTTTTGTCATATGTACTATGTAAAGAACCAAAAATCAAAATACGTAGCGATAGCGCCAATAAGTTTCAGTATTTAGTAAAGGTAGAATGTAGCGCGGGAATCGATTCTCCCGGATAAGGTTGAAGGTTTTTGCTATTGGTCCTAACTAGATTTCATTTCGTTATTTTCATCAAGCGTAGAATGTATCTATCTAGGTATATGGCCAAATGAATCTCAGGATTGACTGACACTAAAGTAAGCACAAATGCTATTCTCAGTTTTGTATTAAGTCCTTTTTAATGCATCACCTAATCCTGATAATGACCATTTTTCGTACAGATTTAGAATATGTATGTATGTACTGCCAAACAAAGCTAAAGTGTAGAATATATAGTTGGTAAGATGCAAATTTAAATAAAATGAAACCTTGAACTAAGAAATTTGGTGCATGATATACTGTAACATATAGATATCAAGAAAACAGGAAAGAAATATTTGGTTGGATGATTTGGAAATTTGGAAATTTGGTTGGAAATGTTAAGTTGTAAATCTATTTAAAACTGTGTTTAACTTATAATTTCATATAAAAATTACCCAACACATACCATTTGGATGAATTCGTTTTGCACGGTTGAAGAACTGTCCGTTTTTTTCCTTCAAATACATAGAGAAGATTGCTTAAGCTATTGTCCAACAGATGGCGTCGTACTCATTACGGAAATGTTAAGGTAGGCATACACGGCTAAAATTTACTGCAATATTCCTACATTCTGTTAAAAACAATACAAATAAATAGGTTTTCGATTTACCATCTTTGATAATACGTCTATAATTTAAAACAAGTCAAACATAGCTAAATTTTGCTTGAAATTCATTAATTCTCAATAATCACGTTATTTACCTATAGAGGATTATTACTAAAAACAGGCAAACATGATGGTGGATTTTTTTGTAACTTTAACACATTAATTTTAAAGAAATTTTTCGTAGGTTTCATTCCTTTTTATATATAGCGATTACTTGACCTATTTAATTAAGTGAAATAATCCTCATTTAACAAGAAAAGAAGTCAGGATTATTAGGACGTATTTGATCACATCGAAAACCATTAGTCGTTTTTGGTATTCTATGGATAATGGTTGAATCGAAGACTGACTAAAGCAACAACAACAAAAAACAAAAAAAGGGTAAAATTAAGTTAAAGAAATGGCAGGCCAAGAGATTGAGATTGTAGTGCCACATAGGAAGGAGTATTTTAAATGAAAAAAATGACGTTTGATTAATTAACAATCATTTATTCTGCTTTGGCATTTTTTCCAGGAAAAAGCTTATGCTCGAATTAAACTAAGTGAATCAAATACTGCACAAACCTTTGATGGAATATAACAAAACAAAAGTTTAAACAACCAAAACGTGCCACAGTGTAGCTGTTCCATGACAGCGTCTGGGATATTATTTTTACTGCGATGCAAAATTCATGCAAAATTCTGTTTTTCTCTATAAATTACAGCTTGTTTCACTTGTTTCTTACTTACATTAAGAATATAAGCAATGCTTTTCTACATGTAGTATGATTTGTGCAGCATTCTCTCGTCGAACATTTCAGCCAAACGCGACAGCATTTGAAGAGTACTTTATCATCTCTGTTTCAGAACTGTTTGGCAAATAGAACTGTTAATTAAGTTTTAAAACATGCTAATTCATAACGTAACTTGAGCAATGTGCATTAACGCTTGGTTTTATATTATGTTATGTTTTTGTCGTATTTTGTTTCATC
Organism: Anopheles funestus; assembly: GCF_943734845.2. Taxonomy (NCBI): domain Eukaryota; kingdom Metazoa; phylum Arthropoda; class Insecta; order Diptera; family Culicidae; genus Anopheles; species Anopheles funestus. The sequence goes on along the minus strand of NC_064598.1, from coordinate 68,530,497 downwards.
AGTACGAACTCTCAGCTCATTAGGGTCAATCGAACATGTAACGAACATCGTACAAGAGCGAAGGCTAACAAATGTCAGTAGGGAACACCGTTCGTTCACTTGCACCGAAAAAAAAAGAAGAGAAGTGAGAGCATTGTGTACGTGTACGTCAAGCTTTCTGTCAAAAATCGGTTTTCTTCTGAACGTACAAGACGTGTTGTTCCGCGTTCATAACAAAGTGGAAAAATTTTTGCTAGCAAACGTTCTAAAATGTACTTTAATTTTGTTACGTAAGTTGTGTTTAAGTTCTTTCATTTCGAAATTATACCACAAGATAGATAAAGTTGGTTTGATGTGTTCGATCCATTTGCGTGATTTTGCGATACCTGAGCTGGAAGTGAAGAAGAGGTCACCATTTGAGAGCGAATGGTGTGTTGTGTGAGAATATAAAGTTTTTAACACAGTGAAATTTACTATTTATCTTTTTAGATAAATAATATGTGAATTAACAGTGGTTCAGGTTTCGGTTTTTTTAAGGCTTTTTCTATACACGCTTTTGTTTCTGCAAGTGTTGTGGTCATCTGTTTCTTTGTTGAGCAGCAGCAGCAGCAGCACAGCATCAACATAATGCCACATAAAACGCAAAAAAATAAATTATGTACAATAGTTTGTTGCGTTGCTTAGGTTGTCAATAAAATTTCAAAATTCATTACCGACAAGCAAAATATTTATGTTTGTTAGATAAGCAGACGGATGATTTATAATTAAACCTTTGCGGTGCTACTTAAGCTTTATAAATTGCAGAAATTGTGCCACTTTTCCTTCCAATTGTTATTGTTTTACCAACCGTTTTCCTTTTGTTGTCGCATCACAATTGTACGGAACAGTGTCAAAATGAGGGAAGGGAAAATAAAACAACATTGCCGCACGTCTAGCACTTCCCATAGAAGAAAATGCACCTTGGCGCATGGGGAGCATGCTCCTAGAAACAACCGTTCTGTTTTCGATGCTTATGTTTCTTTTCTCTGTGTGTGTGTGTTTGCTGTTTTTTTTATCTTCAGGTTTTTGGTTTTCCACCATCGATGATCGATTTTCTTCGAAAATGTCACCAAGGACCGCCTGCTCTTCTATTTCGGTCGGTTTGCATGCAGGGGGAGGCCATGGTCATGTTTCATAATCACCCAGTGTGGCATAAACACAGCTGATTGTCGTTGCCCGGGGTGAAGGAAATGTATATCAAGCAAATCCATTTATATGTGCAGCTGTAACAATGAATCCGTACAAAACGCTTATCAGTTTGACGTTGTGATCATTTCAGCTGTTGAATACAGTTTTAAAACACGATTTTACTTAAGTTTTTCTATACTTTCCTAAATCAACTATTCACTATAGTTTTGTTAAAAGAGAGTTGCAAATTTATACAAAAATTTATAGTATTTTTGTTTCTAAACGCAATCAACACAGCAGATAAATAATAGTTTTAGATTGCTGTGGCACGAACGATTAAAAGACTTCACAAAAGGATTATACGGTGGGGGGGTGATACGCGTTTCATCCACGTAATATGCGCGTGTGTGTGTGTCTGTTTGGATGGGGCTGCTGTGTGATGTCTATGGCAACGTGGCTGCTGTGCTGGGTTCGTTGTTTAGCTGATGATCAACCAAGAAAGCGAAGCATCAAAGCATGCCAAAACGGTTGCATGCGGTAACCAAATGGAAGTCGGTCGGTTTGTGTGTGAGTCGTGTATTGAGTTAAAAAAAAAGAAGTGCTTCGCTCAAGTGTGTGATTTTGTATATTTATAATCATTTGCTGACGCGATTGTTTTCAAGTGTTAAGAGCGAGCGTAAAGAAGGTGCAAGTATGCAAGCAGCCAGCATGAAAATATGTTTCTAATCTAATGATGAAAATTGTATTCGTTCCTTTGTTTCCATCCCAGAGTGTTGTGAAGAAACAGGGTGCAATATATGGAAAAGCTGTAACAGGTGTAGGTGTTATCAGTGCATCGAAAACGTGTGTGTAAAAAGAAAGAAATTCATGTAGAAGATACAGTGTTGAAGGTTTCATCTTCATAACCAAACAAAAAACAGAAAGGTAAGTTAAAATAAAGTACTTTTAGTGCCCAATAGGATATGAAACATGTTTTATAAAATAACGAACAATTTTATGGTGTTTTAATAAGTATGATATTCCCCCTTGTGGTTATTCTATCTGATTGATTTATTCGAGACGAAACATGGCAAACGAATAACATTAGAAAATCGATTTCCAAATTTCTGAATACACATCAGCCAAAGTTTTATAATAAAAACAGAACTCCGTTCGTAAGTGAACTGAAACAAACTCGCGAAGCCTTCACCGCACCAAAACTAGAGCTTGAAGGCGATTGACTCTCGCACCGGAAATCTGTCATTGACATGTTGTTGTGTGTGTCCCCACCCCGTTTGATCCATCACACCTTTTCATGGACATGTGAAGAGAAAATTAACTTTTGGTATGAATCACCATTCACCCACAAACAAACATAAAAACTTACTTAAAACTGGTTTAGATTTGGAGTGGACGAGATTTGAACCTAGAACGCGTTTTTTTCTCAAATCTTCACCTATACATGTTCACCTATTGTATGTTTTGTGAAATCGTTCGAATTTATACCTTTTCTTTAGTCAAAAACTTAGCTTAACACTAGAACTACCAAGCGTTTTAAGCGTTTTACGTTCTTGGTTAATTTTTAAACAAATCCGAAGAGTTGAAGAATATTTTATTGTTTATTGCAGATCGTACTATAGAATATGTATGTAAAACTCATGTTTCGACTATATTAGGACTGATTAACACCCAAAAATAATGTGACGAAAATTAAGCGTTCCAGTCAAAATGACTGGTCCGGTAGTTCTAGTGTTAATATGAATATATGGCCTTCTTTTTTAATTTATCCTTACAATTTCTGTTCGTCTAGGTTTAGCCTAATAGTTTTACTGAAACTACTCATGGCTAAATATTTTCACGTGGCACTCTCGTATACTAGTGGCCGCCATTCGAGATTCGGCTTGTAAAGTTGTTGATTAATCGGTGATAATTTTTGGCCGACTTCAAGCCTAACATATCAGATAACTGCAGTACACCCGTCTCTTATAGTTGTGGCAAATCGCCATATTTTCAAGGTTTCTATTTTTTAGGATAAATTTTCAAGTTTAAAGAACAGGTAAGGGAGGAGCTTTTGGCAAATACGGAGGTTAGAATGTGTTTATGATTTTGTTTTGATCAAAACTCGCCAAAAGAGAATTGTATGTACAGGTCCATTGCTGTACTATATGAGAGAAATATATGCAAAAAATGTGAATATTTGGCATACACCAGCCAACTGATATGTGGGCTACGTAAGCTATAGAAAGACTCAAATATTTCCTTGAGATGTCTTCACTAAATTCATTCCATCTTTTTTATTTGAGCCTTGTTTATTATTTTGAATCTAAATTATATATCTTATAACTTCAATTAAACAAAAATTAGAAATACTTTCTGGTTGCGTTCAAATGCATTGTTTCAATAACAGCTGCTGGTTACGGGGGAAACAAAATAATCTACCATCTTTTTCACAAAATTACCATCACAGTAGCAAATGCTTTCCAAAAAAAAACGTGTAGCGATCCTGCATCCGTGATAAAAAAGCGTGGCGATATGAGCTTTTCGAGCCACTCGAGCTTACCACCACCATTTAATTGAGTAGGCGTAGACGAAGAGCGTCAATCACAGCCCCATTTTGTGTTGTGTTGGGCAACACAATAGTAAACATGCGAGGGGGTTGGCACTGATTGTGTCACCGTATACGACGGTGCGTACGGTTGTGATCGCGTTGCCATGGTGTTAGTGTGTCAAGCAACAGCGTAGAGAAGAAACTTGCCCACGTTGGTGCGTAGCCACTGATTCCCCTATCACCTTGGTCTTAGCACACCTTGTTTTGGTTTTTTCTCTCTCTGCGTACTATTGAAACGGCAATTCGAAGCATTGCTTTCTTATGTTTCCGTAACGAATTTTGAATGTAAAACTTTTTCTGTCGCCATTTCTCCTCTATCTTATCTTTCATTCCTTTGACGCAACTCTGTCGTGCGGTGCAGGTCCTGAAAGGATACTAGAGACTTAACTGCGTCGTAAGACACACACGCACTTTCTTTCACTTCCTGCCACATGGGCACATCATTACGTAATGGCGTTTTCCACTCTCAACCGAGGGTGGTTTGATTTTCCAAGTTTTGGTGAATGCGTTTTCATTATCCACATTTCGCCTCGCGATGGGCATTTGTGGCGCAGTTGTTTGCTTGTTTAGTTTGGTATAAGGCTTATCAGATGCGTTACGATCAGCGATATGAGGGTTGAGGTTTCTTTTCTATATACATGTTCCATGTTCCAGTATGTCGGTAAGCTGTTATTTCATAATTTGATTTGTAAATAAAAGCAATCTTACATACATGCGTCATTAAAAGAAAAGATAAAGGAATGGTTGGTAATTTTCACCAACCATCTTTACGTTCCCCTCTGTTGTGGGTTTTGCCGCATGTAATCATTATAACCAAAAGCAGATTGCACGATTACAAGCGAACCAGTTAAAGGTGTGATAATTTGGACGAGTTGTCCCGTTTAATGCATCTTTCTTTAATAACCTTTAACAGCAAAGACAGCCTGCGATTAAGGATAATTTTAATTGCCGCAAATGTCATAAAGAGAACGGATTTTAAACAACGATTGCGAAAACAACGTAGCTAATCGGTCGTTAAAACAAAAAAAAGGACCATTTGAAAGCAAGTAGTAATTTGCATGTAAAACGGTTTTTCAGTCCCGATTCAAGTGAACAGTTTCTCATGGAGAATGTCAAAAGACTGTTTTGCAAATATCACTTTCTACATGGTAAACAACATATGTTGTGTTTCCTTCAAGGTTAGGATTACCTTCAAGGGTGATTTTCTGAAAAGTAAGTAATTGCTGAATGAAGTATGCAATAAAATTTACCAAACGCATTCATCAATCGAGGCGGCCTGGTGGTGTATGTGATAAACGGCGCCGGTTTCACACGGCAGGACCGGGTTCAAATCCCACCCGGATCATCTCCACCTATCAAGGACTATCTATTCGGATACTTGTGTGTGTGAAAGAAAGAGGGAGAGAGAAAGAGAGAGAGAGAGAGATTAAACTATAACTCCGTGGTGAAGGATGGTCCTATGATTCAACATCATGTGTGGAAATCTATGATTATAGATACATATTGGATATACCTTGCATTCGACTCTGTATTTACTGTTGTGGCTATCATATTAATTTTTGTAAAGAGACTAAATTTAACACACTGATTTGTAATAGTCACTGTGAATACAACCAAGCAACTACTTTCAAAATTTGCTTAAACATCTGGAAATATTTTCGCCACATCAAAGCGAAGCAATTTTACATGTTGCGACAGTGCGTGTCCGCCACATACAGCTCATTTGACATTGATTATATATTCTCCTATCTGGCCAGAAAGGCCAGAAATTCAAACAGTAGTGTAGTTCTAGTCGCTCAACAACAGCCACACATCACCGAAAAGTGCAGCTAAAAACCTAATGCTGAAGATCAACACCAAAGTTATCTTTTCGTTCTCCCTAGAGCTTCAATCAATCGTAAAAATAATGAAGAAGTACATGCACAGGATGGAGTTTAATATGCGCAAGTCTAAGAAGTAGCAACTGAAGGTTTTAGTACAGAATGTATTAAGGATAACGTTATACCAAAGGTCGTCTATCTTTCCAAATGATAAAGAAATGCGTCGGACAGAACTTTTTCACCCAGATCACCCGGAGGCTAAAATGGAGTGACAACTGATCACCAATGCCACTGAAAAACTATTGTTTCATTCATAATTGATGTACATAATTAGTTTTTTTTTTCATCGCAAATCAAAATTATCTAGGTATTTCTTTTTTTAAAGCATACTTAATTGATCAATCCTACAAAAAAAAAAGTTAGCCCAAGGTTACTGTAGATAAAACAACATTGTGGATATACTTAATCTCTTGCAAATCAATTAAATAACATACCTAATTTGTATATTTTTTTTATTATTTACAGTTTAACTTTATTATTCCTTTTTTATGTTTTTTAAATTTTATTTTACACATTTTCAGTAATGCAAAAAAAAAATGGTAAAAGTAATGGTTAAAACAAGTTTTAAAATTATTGCTAAAACCGATGTTGCACTGTATAATGCAATGCGACGCCATAAATATTGGAACCAGTTTCCTCACTTAACATCTGCTATTACTTTCGGCTATCCAAAACAAACGTTTTCGCTCAAATGTTGGTACTGCATTTGTCGGCTTCAGATCTCTCTGTATCAAATTTAACCTCCCTACCGTAACACATCCCTAACACCAGTTAATCAAATGAAATATGTAAACCTTACACGAATTTTAGTGGAGGGGTGCGCTTCCAAAATGGTGTAATAACTCCGTGTTTTGCCATTTCCGGTGTTTGATGTTTCGCTGAGTGGACAAACAAAAGATATGGATACATCGATAATTCAATACCTTCCATGGCAAAGGGCGTAAATAAATATAGTACACTGTGTCATGATATTTTGGGGATGATTTGTTTTGCTTTTTCAGTTGAACAATCAGCTCATGCTACTACTTTAAGTTTTGTTTTGTTAGAAACTGGAGCCAGTTTCAAAGGTTTATATTACAAAATTTATACAAGTTTTACATCAATTTCTCGCCTTTCACGCATTGTAGCGTGTGCTATGATATTTTCTTTTCTTTGGTTTCGGTTTTGATTTCCAGCGCGACATGTGTCGTCTTATCACTCGAACAAGGTCATGTTTAAAGACTGTCATCCTAGCGGAAAGGATTTTACTTGCACGGTCCGGGTTTCATCTTATCAGCAGTTCCAGCATCTCTTTGCTTTGGTTTAGGTTTGTTTTCACAGCCCTTATCAGTGTTCCCTTCTGGTTCCTGGGGATGAATAAACCGGTCACAAACACTTGGCTGTGGCAGTAACGGGAACTCGTTGTTACAAAACATTATGGTTATATTTCCAAGGAATTGTATTTGAGGTATGGATTACATGGAATGTAGAAAGAGGGATGGTAGAGTTTCGTGTTTTCAAAACCACAGGATTCCAGTTATCAAAAGCTTGTCCATCTTTGGTTAGTAATCAGAAACCAGAAATGGTGCGTGTTTGTAAGTAAAAGAACGCAACAGTTGCGAGTTTGTTTTGCTGGTTACCAACGGAAAGATATAATATTTTACCTTTGGGTTGGTCGTTTTTTCTTCTTCTTCGTATTAGAGGGAAGTATTTGGGGAAATGTATTTCCCTTAGGCCGAAAAATTAATATTCGCGCCCGTCAAACTCGATGACAGAAGCTAACTATCTATTACAACGTATAGAAACCCATTTGATTAACGTGCAATGTACGAACCTTTCGCCCCCAAAGGGTAAAAGTAATCTCCTGCGAATATTACCCGGTGATCGCCAGGTTGGGAGTGAAAATGACTGAAGAAAAAAAACCTACATTGTGCCAATTCATGTAGCAGCATGGAAATGTGCCATGTCAAAAGGCATTCGCTTCCCACCTCCCTGTTGCGTGGGTTGATTTGGGGGTTACCTTTCCCTGGAACAGCTACACACCCCCCGTCGTTGTTGATGGTAAGAGGGTAAACGAAGGGTGGGGGGGGGGGCGAATTCCCTGCGCGTATGACGAACCCCCAAAAACACCACCCATCGTCATCATCTGCCTTACACCGATCAACAGACACGATGATATTAAATGTACATCAATGCCCCGCACGAGGTCACAGTCCTCAAGAGGAGGCTTATTTTTCCAAATTTTGTACATTTCGTTAGCTTTTGGGAAATGAAAATTCATCGAAAAAACGACCGCGAATGAATAATAGATCCAGGGCACTTCCCCCATTCATCAGTTTCAGTAATGAGGAGGGGTTTTTTTGTGATAAGGCAGGGAGACCCCGTTGGATGAGGAAAGTTTCTGCGGTGATGAAAATGAAAATTGGTGTTTTGAATTTTTTTCCCGTAAGTTCGCTGGGAAAGAGTTTTTCTTTGTCGTAATTTTTGTTGTTGTTTCTTATCGTGCGCTCACGTGTGTACGTGTGTGTTGTGCATCATGTGAGTTTAGCATTTTAATGCTCAGCCTGAGAGAGACAATATTTTTTTTCCCCACAAAATCCAAACCATAAATTGAATAATGATTTTTTATAGGCAACTAATTTTGCCACCATATATTGTGAATTAATTTTTTTTATGTCTGAAGCCGTATCTAACGATTTTTTTTTGCTGAGAAAGCAGTTCAATAAATATTGCTACCCTTTCACAAAAGCAAGGCAACATATTTTCCTTCCCATATATCTGCTCTGCGTGTGATCTCAGCATGGACCGACAAAGAATTTATGATACGACAGTTTCGTGACAGTTCACCAACCATGTGTCATCATAATATTCAACTTTATTCCAGTCTACTCATTTCGGGGAGGTACGTTTGAGGCAAGAGATACAAATTTAGAATCTTAATTTACGTACCAAAGGCTGACGTATTTGCTGTAGGTTATTCTGCTTTCGAAAACGTTTTAAGGTTTCCCTTTTCATTCCTGTCTCCGGTGTCATGTTGGGGTAGTTCCGAAACTAAGGTCCACAATACAAAGGATGTTTTGTGGACTATTGATTTCATCTCCAAAACCAAACCAAAACCTAGCTGTCTAACCCTCGTTTGTCAATGCGTCACAGTTTCAATAATTATTACATCCTACTCTATCGAACGGTTTTGAGAGAATTTGGCTACTAACGAGTCCAGTATGCCGTACTCCAGCTTTCTGCTCAAGTGGTTGCGGTACCATTAGCAGGCGAAATGAACTCCAGCGCGATGGGTACAGGATGTTTGGGCCATGTCAGAAGAAGAGATGACTGATGAGAACCAATCGTGTCCGTATTGCGTGTCCTAGCGCAGAGATAATAAACATTTCCTTTTTCACCGTGTGATTCTCTGGAGATACACGTAGCTAGTGTACAGGAGGGGTTGCTCGTTTTTGTGCGTCATCATGGTTCGACGATTTTGGGGACGAACGTCCAATTGCAATGTATAAAAGGTCGTTGAACAATGATCTGTTTCTCGAGTGGAGCTGTCGAAATAACGATGAGGATGTAGAATCATCTGAATCCGAAAATCTCGCATAATAATGCAAAAGCTTCCAGCGCGAGAGTCATTTATTTTTGAAGGACATATCCGTGTCCTTTTTTTGAGTAGGCTCCATGAATAAAGCTTAAAGAAAGCAAATTGTGATGCTGTTTCTTCTTCTACTTTTGAGTATTGATTAGGAGTTATATCTTTCTTGTGAATCTTGTGAATAAATACAGCAAAATAATATTGATATTCCAGCATGGCCGAAGACTAACAATACTCCCACAAAACGGCACCGTTCTTTGAAGGCATGTGCATAGGCTATTTATGAGCATTTAACACCTAAGCACAAAAAAGCTGTGAATGATTGGGCTTCTGTTACTCAATGGAAATTCGCAGACATATTTAGCTCTCACTTAAACTAACACTGAATAGCACTTTAGACGGCGGCGGGGATGGTTGATGAGAAAACTCCCCACCCAAAACACAGCTGACAATGAAGTTGAAATCGCACGGTAAACTGCCACGATCCACATTCACCGCTAACAGTAAACGGGCACTGGAAACGACATAAGTTGTTCCTCAGCCAGACTATGCTACATAATTTGTGAGATCACGAACGAGACCAGCAACGAATATGAATGAAAATGATATTCGTTTTTTTATTCCTTTCGCTTGCCTTTTTTGTATTCTTAAGCTTAGCTCTGGTTGGAGTTTTTCCTCACCTTTTCCATAAACAGTATGTAAGCTGGTATGAATGAGAGATGCTAGTGAAGCTGTGGATGTACATAAAGCCACGCAGAAGCTACGCTTTGGAAGGAAGTATGTAAAACGGTTTTTACATTTTTTGCACTAACATACCATTTGTACTGTGGAGCTTTTTTTGCTGAAAACGGTCTTCTAACATCTAGTCACTGTATCTCAAGATAAAGTTTGCATTGTCACGGAATTATCCTTTGTTTATCAACTTAAAAAAAAAACTGTTTCCCTTGCTAGAACACACGAATGTTGTTACACTTTTTCTTTAAGTGTTTCGATATAATTATGAAAAAGAGTCAAGAAATGTTGACATCGTTTGGATTGATTCAACATCTATTGATTACTTCCTCCGTATGCTGGGATGGACAATGTACAATTGAGAAGCCATTACAACTAAAAGCTTTAGTAGTTGTACGAGGACTTCACTAATATGCAACTAATTGGACTCTCCGAATTCCGATGGAAGTGATACTGCACGATCAAGTGATCAATTTGTTTTGCAAAAGATATATAGGTATTGGCAGACAAGAGCTTTCGACTGTGGGAACTCCTGATAAATATTTTAGTAATTTAGAGGAAGTTAAGGAAAACATCCGTATTCCGTAATATGATCTAGTCTGATCCGTCAAAAACTGATTTTCATGTAGTTTTGGAACAAGTTTTTGGAGGTGTTTGAATAACGAATAAACGGGCTGTTTTCGAACATTTATTTAGATGTACAGCTTTGAACGTTTTAATGACGATATTCACTAAACTCTTCTTGACAACCAATCTATCAAATCTTATTCTACAACGTATTCTTGCTGAATCTCTAATAATTCTTCCAGTTTACCAACTACGCCCACATTCGAAACTCCCAACGACTTGCTTGGAAGATTGGCACCTCTGAAAACAAAAAAGCCAAATAATAGTCATTGTTTGCAATTGTTGACAAAACACCTCAAAGTTGAATGAACTGCAAGAAGCGTCAGCAAACAAAATTTACTCGAAGGCTTAAGCGCTCGACAGTTTCCAAACATTTCATGACATCGTGAAAAACGGCACTCAACGCAACTCGGTGTACGCACTCCATGTATGCCACTCGGGGCATTATACAGGAACGGTGTCGTCAATATCTAACCAGTTTGTCGCTGGTAAGCACGAGTCGTTGATTTTATTTTTACCTTGTGTAAGAAAACGAGTTGATTGTTGTAGGACTCTTTTTTTTATCCTGCGTTTGCGATTATCTCTTTTTGCCAGTGTTCCATTTGCCTATCTCTCACATGACTCATGCTTGCTGCTACTGTGAGTTGTGGATTTGTCCGTGGGTAATTAGCGTCTTGGGTTTTGTGTCGGAGTGGGAAGCATGGTGAAATTATTTTGTAAACATACTACCCGAACATAGGCAATGATTGTTTTCCTTTTGTTTCTTCCTACACCCATGAATGCAAGGGTTTTTTTCTGTGTGTCTCGAAATCTCTATACCTTGGCCAATTGGTGCTACATAGGTTATGCTATGCTGTTGATGTCTTTCAAAAATAACAGCTGTCTGTATGACAGAGTTTTAGTGATTGAAATTATCATTTAAAAGGTATTAGATTAATTTTATATGAATTATGCAAAAATCATAAAATCCCCTATTTGGTTTTAAAAACCTACGCATAATCAAGTTTCCTTATCCGTTACATTCTTTGGATAAATAGAACCACTTTTTTCACATATTCATGAACCGGACGTTTTAAATACCAGCGTGTCAATATGAAATTATATTATGTACCAGAAAACATGATGCTAGCGACGAACCGACACCAACACCTTTCCGACAAATGACTTCATCGCCTGTGGAACGATACGGAGGATATGGTTGAAATGTTTGTATGGTACCGGTTTATTTGTATAAAATAGTTTTTTTTGGTAAGTTATGAAATCATACTTCTTTTCTCAGCCATACCAATACTGCTGATGAGACCTCCTGCATAAATGATTGATTTATGAGTTTATGATAAAATTTGTAGGGAAATATGTAAACACGCACTTGAAAGAGTGTTTCCCCCGCAAAAAATATTAATTAAACAATGTTTATTAACTTTTAATTTGATTTTTTTTTCTTCTTAAGAACATCCTGACGTTTTCGTAAATTGCAATATCTTTTTTCAACAGATTCTTAGGTACCTGTTAACAACAAAGTTGATGTCAAATTATTTACTAAAAAAAGTCTTATGAAATTCACATTTCTGTTCATCCTTAGCAAAGAGATCAGATTTCATTATCAAAAATTGAATTTATCCTTCCTTACTGCTTCCCGAAATCGATCGTACATTGCAGAGTTACAAACCGGATGGCATCTAAAATGGTCTTAACAATCGTCTGTATGAAGCTGTTTGTAAGCCACTGTCGGGTTTGAATTTTAATTTTTCCATTATGTAAAGGTTTTGCTTTCTCCTCCCGCCTGTTGCTCTACATCGTGTCCGGCGACGAACGTATTTTTTCCGGTAACGGTGCGCAACGTTGCCGAACGCCGGGCGGCGATATCTAACCCAACCATCGATCGCCTGCCAACCCAACCCAGCGGGTGTATTGCTTTCTCAAGTGACGAAATCACGACCACGAGCTCGATCGTCGATTCGAAACAAGTTCAACGGTATGGACGCACATCGACTTGGTGCTCTGACGTGATTCCGAATAGTGAGTAATCGCCCTACTCTTTGACGTCGCTGTTGATAATGACTTATGCGCTTGGAAAGGGATAGTGTTAATAGCAGCAGCAAAAGAAAGGTAGATGAATGAAATGAGATGGATTCAGACCACTGGAAAGACATCGTGGGATAACAGTCAATGTGCACATGTTGGTTAACTGTTTAATAGCTATTGCTTCGAATAATTTGATTATTCTCGCTAATCCCTTGACTGGACAACGTACGAAACTAACTAGCATTTGGTCGACTGTGAGATAGCTTGAACTAACGATCACTCAAACCGTGTCTCGTGATCGTTATTGCTGTGCACGAAATCATGACTTTCGATCAAGAAGACGGAAATCATTAGTGTACAATGTAGGCTGTCTTGGAGCCGTTGAATTGACCTTTTCTTTCGCTTCGAAAAGTTTAAATCGCGAGCAACATTTTACTTAGAGTTAGTTTTTGATCGATGCACAAAAGGTTGTATCGATCGTAAACAGAAGGGAGAAACGAATCAGAAAATATTACTTTCAATATAATATTCTTTTCTACCCTAAAGAACTGCTTTGAAGCGTACTCGAAATTGTTCCTAAATAGAAGATTAATTAAAATAAGTAATGAAAACAAAACTCGACAAAATGAACCTAAATTTCCATTTCGTTCGCTCCATTAAACAGTAAAAATGTGTTGCGCCAACCCAAATCTATCATACGTTTCTGCTTCAATAGTTTCGATGTGGTTAAAACATTCTAACGTTACCTTGGTTAGGCCCATTAAGAAGGAAGGTATGTGGAATGGTGTGGTACGAAGAACTAGAAACTCTTTCCAGTATAGCCGTCCCATGTACGGTCGTGGATGGATAAATGAGCACCTTTTCGTTACGTGTGGTGACAGGTTGAAGTGGCGCTAAAAAGCAAAAACCAGTGTTTCCTGGGCGTAGATTGATGTAAAGGTCGGTCGTCTATCTGCATGCAAAGAACAGTGTGTGTGTATGTGATTGTTGGCAGTAAGTGAGCTAAAAATCAAGACTTTACTTTAGATATAAAAGGGACAAATTAAAAAGGTGGTTGGAATTGGTGTTCTACGAACCTTGATTTATTTATTTCTTTAATTTCTTTAGAAAAAATCTTTTAATTTTTAAAATAGTAAATATTACTAAATTCCTAAATTACTAATTTACTGAAGCAAATATTACTAAATAAATTCCTTCAAGAATATGTTCACTATTATTTTTTTTTCATTACAAAATATTATTACCTCTAAGGAACTTTAAATATTGTTAAATTTATTTGTAAATGTGATAGAAAATGTCTTGCTGCAAATGATTCTCAAAACCCCAACAAAATGTACCAATATCCCAGTAATGACTTTGTAACTATGGATGACCTAACATATTTTGCACTTCTACAGGGAAATTTGGTAATCACAACGATTGAAAATTGCTTTCAATTGTACGAGAAATGTGTTTGGCGGGTAGAAATTTATTATTTCGATGAATGAGAACATTTTCCACACCTGCACATTTTCCAACCGATTTGTTCTTTTATCTGAAAAAAAAGAGATTTATTCCTTGACCTGTATCTGTTGCTGATTGTAAGTTACGCGCCAAACCCAGGATTCCAGTTGGCGTACCTTGGCATTGAAGTCTGCAGGATGGATTCCTTTTATTTATGTTTGCCTTTATGGTTTCTTTTTGCAATCCACTCAACCGTTCCCTTCAGATGCAGCGACGCGTGTCTGTTTGGAACGTTACGTAGGATATCTGCTCCACACTCCACCCTTTGCCGGGGGGGATCTTCACCTGTAACCCGGGTTGGGCAAGGGTTTTCTTGTAAATTGTTAATAGCTAATTGCCATCGTTTCGGAACTGTGCGTTTCGATTAATTTATACGTGATTCAATTTGTCTTCCTCAAGCAAACAGTGTTTGGAAAAGTGGCAATTAATTACGTCAAAAAATGCCTTATTCAAACCAAGCTAATGTGCCAGGGTACTGAGTTCGATGATGCTAATGCTTTTTTTTTTGGGGAAAATTGATTCAAGTGTTACGCAATATTATATCCAATACAGCACAAATATCACACTTGTGTTATATCATCTGTTGGTGATCCATACATATGTAATTTTTTGGAGTATGTTTATCATTTTGCGTTTTCCGAATAAGTTTTAATGGAACGAAAATGCAGGGCAATGTAACTACTATATAATAAGTATATAAAATGCATATAATCTATTTATGTCAAAACAGATCAACTTGACGTTGAAAATAATGTACAATTCTAATTGCGAAATATATCAAAATGGGTTTAAAAACTTTAAACACTAGATTGCAATTACCAGTTCCTTCTCAATAGGGAGGTCACATTAATCTAGCTTACTTAAATGTAGAATAGGGTTTCTGGTACTCCATGCATGCACTCCATACCTAATGGGACACCCTGGCTCGATGCTGGTTTCGTCGACCATAGGCACTCTTTTCTTGCGGCACACTTTAATTAAAACTAATTGCTTAGTACATCGTTTTCTACATCACCGTCGTCTACGTTATCGAGTTAGCATCTGGGCGGGATGTCTTAAGATCGCTTAAAAGAAGCCCTTTCCATGGCGTTAGACGAACAACGGTACAACGTGTTGTGAGATTTTAAACCCGATTGGTAAATGATCTTTTGGGAAATGATGGTGATTCTCTTATGCAGAGGTTAAATAGAGTTAGACTCGATTATGTGCTGGTTTATGACGAATTACTTGAAACGATATGTTTTTAATGTAATCATTAGGGTATTGTACCTATAGCGAGCTTACGAATATTACATATCAAGGAAACAAAAAAAAATCTAAAAATAAAATTAGGGTTAAAAGTAAATCAGTAAATAATCTGTTTTATCTGTCTATTAGGTCTAGGAAAAAAAAGTTATTTATATTGTTTAAAAATATACAATATTTTGAAAATAAATTAAATATTCATTCCTACATCATAATTTTGATCTCATTACTATTAAAACAAAATAGCTCAAAAGTTTTATAAAAGCTAGTTCCGAAGAGACCTTTCAAGTGCATCATCCATCGCTTAACGGTGTAAAAATATTTTTAAAACGACAAACATTTGGTGCGTGAAAGAGTAGATCAAATGACCAATTAAGGTTAAAATAGCTAAAAGCACCAAAGCAGTTTGGACAATGGCGCACAAGAAAATCCGTAACTCGTTCATTTGTTCGATCTTGTATGGTTTCACAAGATCGTTGGAATTTCTTTTACTACTAACGACAGTAATATTATGTTCAGCCGCTTATTGAATGACGTTTGTGGGGAGATTTTGTTTCGAAATACAAGAAAAAAAAGTACGAAGAAGCTGGGTGTCATCTACTGCGTTGCTGTTGTTCACTCCCTGATATGGAAGGACTTTCGAAGGACGAATGAAAATAGCGCTTCATCTGTGAGATTTTTGTCTTCTGTGCAGTGAAATGTAAGGAAAAGACGAGAAAAATGATTCCATTTCGCGGAAAAAACACGTGCCATTAGCGTGTTTTAGACCCCGTGATGATACATGAATGTGAAGCTGTCAATAATTGTTCATAAATAGATTCTATTTTATTAACTTCTGATGGTTTTTTTTCATTTAAGAAAATGATTTGGACGAAATTTCAGTCCACAGGTTTCAGTTGGATCTCCAATTCCACGCATTAGGCTTCATTTTATTTTGTTCTCTTTTCATGATTAGCATCTGTTGAATATTGTGGTTAATTTTTCCCACTTTCGCACAACATTAAACAGCGTCATCTTTTAGTAGAGCTGTGGTTTGTACTCGCCACAGTTGCGGCTGTTGTTTGTTCGCATAAAGCAACCGACATTGGGTACATTTATTGGATTGATGTGTTGCGTCAAAGCATCAACCATCCATTTCTTGGTTGTGCGCTCCACCATTGATTGACAAGCGCGTCCATATGCACCCGGCGACTGGGGAAGGTAGTTGCCTTTGGTCGTATCTATTTTCACCATCAGTTTGCCGGTATTTCGATGGTTTTGTGTCGAACCCAGTGGTACACTGTTTCGGTGGTAAAGGAAAGTATTTTTTTGTTTTTTGCTTCTTTCTTATGTACTCGCCCTCTCTACTCTACTTCCAACACGATACGAGGTGTTACGTGAATGAGTTGCGGTGGGTGGTGGGTTTGTGATTTTTAATGACAGACCTGGATTCCTGATGCGTACACGCATTTACGTGGCCATAAAATTACGATTGAAGTTTTTTTTTCATCAACAGTTTGGAGTGTGAAGACCACAAATGTAGGTTTTGCTTCTGGCTTTTCCAAACGTACGATTATGGCATTCTGTTGTTTTTTCCAATGCTTCCGAATATATTGCTTTCTTTTGTTTTGTATAGCGTATTTCATTGTTTGTGCATAAGAATTCTTCTATTATCAGATGTTTGGGTTGAAGTAGCAAAACTGTCAAATGTCCATCGTTGTAAGGGAAAATGTTGAAATAAGACTTTATTGTGTGTTTTATGGAACCTTTAGCCGTTGGTCTCCTTCTTGGCTTGACAACGTCGAAGGTCACGCCGGCCATTTCAGACTTAATAAATTTGTTTTACTACACAGCCGGATAATCCTTGGCTACGGGGGAACACAGTCCGGTTGGGATTTGATATCCGGTCCTGTCGTGTAAAATTGACGTCGTTTAACACATACACCACCGGGCCGCCCCTGCAATTGGTCTATTAGCAGCATTAAACTATCTAGTCGGAGACGATATAAAATCTATATCTAATCTAATTGCGTCTTTAATAAATTTAAGTTTTTTTTATTTATTTATTTATTTATAATTAATTATTACGGCTTCGGCCGTATTGTCAGCCTCTGAAGCTGAAGAAGTACATTTTTCACAAGGCATTTCCTCCTTGTATTTTACCTTATCCCGGGCATACTCGGTTGTGGTAGAGCGTTTTGTGGATATTGCTGTTGTTGATGGTATTGTTGTTGTGGGTTGATTTGTCCGAAGTCCTATTGCTTTTTGTGCGTATTGTTGTTGAATCCATGTGGGTAATTGTCATACTGGTTCTATTGTTTGATGGTGGTGCTGGTGAAAATGGTGAGTGTTGGTGTTGGTGAAAACGGCACCAATAGCGGTCTTGTTTAAGTTTTTTTTTAGTTATTATATAAAAGCCATCGTGAAGCTTATTTCGGAATATTGGCTTTAAATTAAATATGTTCAACTCATTTGTTACTTTAAAAAAATGATAATAATTTTGAATATTTTTTGTACAATTTGAACCCGTCTCTTTTACTGCAGGCCCAATTTCAACATTTACTGCAGTTAGCATTGAATTATTTGTTGCTAGTTTGTTGGCATTTTGGTCAAAATTGTAATTGTCGATTACCTTAGGTTGATGAATAAGCAATAAAATGGGTTTAGCTTTTCCCTCGTAGCTACTGTTACACATCAAAGATCCATCGACTGTCAAATTGCAGGTTAGCAGCCATAGAATGCCTTTTGTTCGCCTGGTGTACTGAAGTTGCATTGGGAGTTTTTGGTATATTGGGATTCGAAAGGTTATGTTGCTCTTGTGTACGGTTTTGTTTTCAATAAATTTTTACTAATTCAATTTATGAACAATATTTATAGTATTATACTTACTTGGAAAAATAAAAAAGATTTTTTTTAAATAAATTGAGCCTTGGCATTGAAGTTGCTATGTCACCCAGCGAATGCTTATTTAGAGACCTTTTTGAAATTCAAAACAACGCTTCCGTCAAGTGTCATGCCTTCAAACTTTCCCACCAAATTAAGTAATGTAGACATTTTGGTCGACACGTGGTAGTTGTTTTGGAGTTATGCTCATTCGTTCACATTTTTTACAAATAAGTCCACGGTTACACTTTCTCTGCAAAACACTCAATTTGTGAGTTGCAAGTTTGGCCGTTTGTCCAATTTCCGATTTCAAAGTAATCGATTTCAAAAACTCCCCACTGAATTGGTAGATTATGATGTCTGTCAATGGTACATTGCTGAGTGCCTAGTACCTGTTCTGCAAGAAGCTGTCCAAAGTGTAAATATGTTTTTCTGGATCAATTTCCCAAGAGTGACGTTTGAACATTTACTGCAAGTATGTTGCAAATACAGGTAAAACACTGACGAACAACTGAATTGTATATAAATCAATACTAAGTCCGAGTACAACTAAGGTGCAGCCTAATCGCCTTACTTTCTTCGTAAGTATAAATGGGCGTGGAAAAAAGGTCTTCTAGAAGAAATCGAGAGAGAGACCAGGCAATTGGTTTTATCGATTCGCGCTACATGAAACGTTTGTCATTGAAAATGAATGAGTTTATTCATAATTCAACACTGTACTCATTAGGCTAGTACCTCGAACCCTAAGTAACCTTGAAAAGAAAGGCGTTTTAGCAAGGTTGACCCAAAGAACGTTATCGAGGTACAGTTATATAATGATATTGTTTAAAGCTCGTATGGATTAAAATATCCGTTTACGTGTTACGAGACTATATTGTGAATATTTCGTTTCAATTTTTATGTTAATCGAGAACTGTTCATTGTGTGATATTCGTTTAACTTTTGAAGTGTAGATTTTGATCAGAACCACATCTCATACGACTAAAGTGATCTGATCACGTCGTGAGATTTATCCGGGGAGATTTTTGAAAAATATCAATTATATTTATTGTTTTTTTCTTAAGACTATGTGTCTGAAACGCCTTTGAAAGGTATCAAATCAATATACCGATCACCTCTTTTGTTAGTAAAGTAAGCAAATGGTCTTTATACAATTTAATTATGAAGCCAATTTATAATTGATAAAATACAAGTAATCTGCAATTAACTTAGCAGTGCACTCCGGTGTTGAATCCGGAGTTTAAATCGAAGATTACTCCGGAGTTACCTCTGGACTCAGCTCCGGAGTTAGCTCCAGAGTCAGCTCCGGAATCATCTCGGGAGTCAACTCCGGATTTGAGTCAGCTCCGTAGTGAACTCCGGAGTTGAGTCAGCTCCCGAGTCAACTCCGGATTTGAGTCAGCTTTTCAGCCAACTCCGAAATTAACTCCCGATTATTCCTGATTTAACTATGGAGTTAACAATTCGTTTAAAGATGGAGTTAGCTATGGAGTTAACTCCGGACTGCTCCGGATTTTTCCGGAGATTAATTCTGTTTTTTTACGTCGGAGTCGTAGTAGATTCATGAATCCAATTAATTTATAGAATTTTCCTCCTCTCTTTCATAAAATACAGTATAGAAAGTGGGTCATTATCTTCAGTAAGTTGGTAAAAGTACATGGAAGACACAAATGGGGGAAGTAAATAAATGTCATAAAAAGTGTGTGGAATTTCGCGATATTTTGCGCGATGCCTAACGGTGAACATTATAAATACTCACCGACAAAAGTCACTTGTTTTCAGTGAAAATGGGTAATCGGAACGTGGGGAAGAACAACCCGTTTCATCGTTTGGTGGTAACCACCTGTTTTAAAATCCGGCAGGTGTAAATGGCACCTCCTGTGGCTGCTTGTCGTCTTTTTGTTTTGGCTTTTGCTTTGAAAAGTGTTGTGCGTGTGCCGGTACCTCGTAATCTAGCTCGCGAATGGTGTCTGTTGCTCTTTGAAAATATGACACTCGCCGCTAATCGTGACATTTTCTCATCAAGATCAACCTTGAGAACTAGATCGGCTCAGCAGCTGTTCAAGCAATAGTCGGACGATTGTAAAGCTATGAAGAGTTTAGGTTTCTTATTCATTGTCATACCTTAACAACCCTTGTTGGGCAAGATAATTGTTATTTGAGCTGCGGAGCTGAAAGGAGGTAACTTTCAAGGTATTTACATATTTTTTTTACTAATCACATCCAAAAGTTTCTATGTTAAGTATTCTCTCTAGCCTATTTAAATACATTTATTTTAAAATCGCATCGAATAATAAATATAATATGTTTTCCCTCCTCTTTTCAGGAATCGTATTAGCTGGAACGACGTCTTCGACGACAATTTTTGTAACCTTGAGCGGCCTTTCGAAACATTGAAAACAGGTAAACAAGCTTTACTTTACGACAGTCAAGGTGAACCGTGCTTATTAAGTTGCTTTCCCAAAAGAAACTTCCTCCCACTATAGGCAGTGGCAACGGCTCAATCAGTGGCATTTGCTAAATAAAAATAAAATTTATCCCGCGTGGGCTCATTCACCGTTCCTTCGTCATCACTGTTACACCTTTAGGCGCGTGTGAAAGCTTCCAAATAATATGCAGAAACTGGAACTCCTTCTTTTGCTTCTCAGTAGCACCATTTTGCTATTCGTTTGTGTTTATTAGGCACAAAAAAATCCCCAACCTCGGACATTAACTGCACTTAGCATAAGTACAATAAGTCGTCTTTCAGTTATTTAAAGCTACGGCTCGGTACGTTATGGTTCAGTTTAATGTAAGAAACGTTTTACTGTGCGTGCAGTAAAAAATGGTTCCACAATGTCGGCGCCATACATGCATCCTGACTTGGTGTGGTATTAATTACGGAATGCATGTGCCGAGTGCAATGAATTAGTCATCCTCTGCAATACGAACAATAAGAGCGAAAATGTATAACAAAATTAGGGTACATTTTGTATCTAAGTATAACATAAAACACATGTTGTGTAAATGAAATGAACATAATATTTTATTTCCATCACGTTCCGTATTACTCCGTACGTACTTGTTATGAGTCATGTAAATAATGCTTCACACAAGAAGGGTGCTACAGTCAATTTAGCCTTTGCCGTACACTTTGCTACTACTTTGGCGCCAGTTTATTTCAGTAGCGTCACGGGATTTATTTTGCCACATTCTGTTCCTCAAAACATACACCCTGACCGTACCGTTTGATAAGATGCACGAAATACCTTGGTCAGCGAAACCGAGGGAAACCGTCAGTTCATGTGTCGCTTCATCAACGGCAACTGGCGGTTCTTTGTGTTTGATGGTTTCAGCCGAAAACATAAAAGGTGAGACTGGTGAGACAATCGGTTTAACTAAATTAAATCTCTGTTTGAGTAAGTAGATAAGGGCTCTGTGAATTTATGTCACTGCAGCAGATGAAAAAAAGAGAAAAATAAGGCTAATAAACCATAAATTAATGAAGAATTATGATTTTTAAAAAAGTGTTTTTCTTCATAATTTATATGGATTTTATTTCCTTTTTTGTAATATTCTTCAAAATTGTTTTTCTTTAACATAATTATACGCCTTAAATTATTATTTTAAATATTATTGATATTGTAAACCCCATTTGTATAACAACTTGTATGAAAGTGTTCATACAACAAATTACCTTGAAATTAAAACAAAATCAGCTTAGCTTAGTAGAAGGACATTCGCCAAATGGTTATTTTTGCTATCGTGCGCTTGCTAACGATAAGATGGAATGCTAATGGGCATAGTTGAGTCGTTAAAAAATTTGCGTGTCATTTTTTTCCTACGATCTATACCGTTGATTCGCAATCCGCAAACCAAACATACGAACCAAATGGTCGTATAAATGGTGGCCATAAATTCTGGGACAAATTGCAGAGTTCACCTGTTACACTCTCTACGAAACGAAGTGCTTAACTGTTATGTTAATGAAGTTTAATTTATTAAGCTTTTGTTAAACTGAAACAGCGAAATAGGATAATCTAAATGATAAACTAATTTTAATATAAAGTATATAATAAATGTTCTAATCACTAAAATAATTTTATTCAAGTCAGCATTTACTTCCTACCATTTGGGAAGATTTTCTTTCGTTTGCTCGATTTTAATTCTATTTTTATTTGGAGCATATCGAGCTTAATTACCTTCAGCGCTTGCACTTACTCAATCCATCCTCAACCCGTAGCAATTGCTGGCACCGTAAAACTAATTAATTATCTCACCAAGCAAAGATGTCCCGGGAATTAAGAAATTAAATTCAGTCTGTCAAAATCGAAACGAACCAACTTAATTGTACCGAACGTTGCAATAACGCGCTTTGAATTGATGTCGTTTCGATCGTGTGCCAAACGGAATGACAGACACGAGATATGATTGTCCTTCGAGCACAACCCTTTGTCCGGTATGTGTAATGGGTTATGATTTATTAATTACTTAACTCAAAACGATTCGATGATCGAGAAAAAAAATCAATTGAACACTAGAAGTACCAAGCGTTTTAAGCGTTTTTCGTTCGAGATTAATTTTTAAACAATTCTGAAGAGTTGGAATACATTTTATTATTTGTTGGAGATCTTACTATAGAATATATAAGTAAAATTCATGTTTCAACTACCATAGGATTGTTTAACTCCCAAAAATAATGTGATGAAAATGAGGCGCTTCAGTCAAAATGGCTGGTAAGGTCTATCTAGTGTTAAATAAAGTTTAATTGATATTTTTCCATACTTAAACATATTCAATGTTATCTTCTGATTAGTTCTTTTATTGGGAATTTTGAAAGCGCCTTTCCTTGTTTGTCTTTCCTGTGATTGTTCAACAGCAACTTTCAGCGCAATGCTCTTTGTTTCGAACGATTCTTTCTTTGTAGGATCGTAATCTGATTAGCCTTGGGACGGTCTGTTGTATGTTAATCAAACCGTTACCAATATACCCGTAGCGTACGAATCGCTCGAGGTCAAACTTCTTCATCGAGGATCGCATTCGAACGGTGCTGAAAGTGCAACGGGAAATAACTGGGTGGCAGCGTAAGAAGTTGACGCTAGACCCGCCTAGACCGTTTGCGTACAGCCCGAAACATATGCCATCGGGTTCAGGCGCGTGTTAAACAAAAGGCTACTTGTGTTGCGGACGATAATGAATGCACGCGCACGCACACTGCGCCACTAGAAGCTGATCGGTGTCGTTGCACTTAGTCTACGCTAGTGATGAAGTTTTATGGTGCTTTACCCGGTACAGCTGTTCGGTCGGTCAGTTGTTTGTGCTGTGCTGTTACAAAATGGGATTAAATGCAAATGTATGCAATTTTGTTCCTTTTCATAGTGTTTTATATGTTTACAATGAAAGTATGTACTTTTTAAATATATTTTTTATGTAACCCATAAGTATTATTTTTAATTTCATTTATTTATAATTCATGAACACGGCTGTTAGTCGTATTGTCAGCCTCAAATAGTATATTTTTTCCAAAAAAGATGTTTTTTCTTCTTCTTTTGTGTTTCACCTTTTTATTTTACTAGTCAATACATAAGTATATTACTCTTTATTTTCTTTTAATAAAAATATTTAAAAAGAAAAGAAAAGTAAATTATAAAAAATGAAAAGCATCGGTAATTTAAAATATTTTAACCAAGAGAATTAATTTAGGATTCTTTCTCTATTTTTAAAAGATTGAAAAAGATAAAAAGAATACATTTGGTTTACTTTTGAATATGTAAAAATGTTTGTAAACACATGCAAAAACGACCAAAAAAGACATGCTAAACATCTTTCATTTATTTTGTGCCAAAAACAAACTAATCTTCGTATATGTTACTCACTGCACTAAGAGAAAAACAATAAAAAAAATTCCCAAGCAGCAAGTGTATAAGATAAAATATTTATAAATACTGCAAGGTCAATTTCTCAGCTCCCTCGCTGTCTACTCTAACTTTAAAGCTTCTGCTCTAATGAAGCAGTGTCACGATTAAAAGTTTTAATTAGTATGAGCCCCCAGAGTGTGCATTCCCTGGAGGCCTAATTCCACCGCATTATCATTATGTGAATCCTTTGAATTATCTCTCCTGCATACAAACAGAAAGAAGGAGCAACAGAGAAACAATTTAATCCTTACAACGATAAAGTGAATTATAGCTCCCCTTAAGCCGGCGCATTAAATCCCAAATTGGATGCTGCTTTTATAAATTTTTGAGCTAGAGATGAACAGTTGTTTGTATGAAAAGATTACTTACCAAAAAAAAACCACCATGAGTGAAATATCTTCGATTTGTTGTGCATTTTTCGGTTCATCATTTAGCTTTCTGAGATGGTCGTTTCGCTGGTGGACTGTGTGATAAATTGTGAAAAATGACCATTGAGCGCAGCAGGTGGTAGATTTGATTTATATTTGGTGGTGTGCAAAATCAAGATATTTAGTGATCAGCAGCAATCTCCCAAAGCAAAGCTATGTGGAATGCAATCGAAGGGTTTTAGGTTCGATTTCAGTTTCTTGGAATAAATAAATAAATGTCCGACAGTTTCGGAAAATAAGCAAATGAGCGTTCGAAAAAGAAATATTAATTGAGTTCGAATCTTCAAATCTCGCGTGAGGGACGCAAATTTTTGCTGAGGAAACAAAATTTCTGTAAGTTTGAGAGACGTCGTGCAATTCGCCGTTCGCGATTGTGCATGAAATTGTACGTAATTTTAAAGCTTAATATCGTGCTTAACATTTTCTTTTTGAATGTTTCTTGAAAAAGTGTCTTTGTCGAATTAATACAGTATTCAGAGTTCACATTTATGTTTGAATTCGTTCTTTTCCCGATCGTACTGGTCTTTCCCTTCAAAACTTCCAATTTTGTCTCTCCTCCAAATGAAGCATTTTTCAAGGCGTCTTTATTTTCATTGCCTACCCTTTTTGTATTGCAACTTGCAACACATAAATACAACAAAAATTAATCAATTTGTTAAAATATTTTTTTATAAAATTACTTATATTTATATTCTTTGTGAAAAATGTAAAATAAATAATAAAATTAAACTTCAATTAACAGGAAATAAAAATATATTTGGCGTAAACAACTTTTACATCAAATAATTTAATTACCTTCCGTGAAGGTAACAAAGTTTCAAACACTGCTGAAGTTTATAAATTTAGTCTAAAATTCTTTCTTTCCATTCAAAATGCATTTAATATAACCGACATTTAACCGTCAACGCACAACGTCATCATCAAGATTTGATATTTCCACGGAGGGAACAAATCAATATAAAAGTTTAGTAATAAAATGTAGTAATAAAATAAAACAACCACCTCAAAAGACATCCACAACCGAGTATGCCCGGGATAAGGCAAATTACAAGGAGGAAATGCCTTGCGAAAATTGTAATTACCTCAGCCGTCTGTGGCTGACAATACGGCAAAAGCCGTAATCATGTAATAAAATAAAAATAAAATAAAAAAATGTTTAAAACATTATAGTTTAATATAGTGAATAAGCATGTTAAAAGGAAATATGACTACGCTTGTGTTAAAAAATGCATTTTTTATGTTTAATAACAAAAGTTAAACAATCTATCACAAAATGAATCTATAAAAGAGAACAGTGTGGTAAGATTATTTTAGAAATTTTGTTCTTTACAAACGAATACACCAGAAATAAAATAAATCATCCTCCTAGACGTGAGTGTACTAACAACACACCAGCCAAACTCCAAACATAATTTAATATGCAGCGCGTCAGTATACATCTGTCGCATCAGAATTTTGGAACCGATAAGGCAAAAGTAGTCGCAAACCGTGAAGGACAGCAGCTTTCTAAGAAAGGATTCGTTGCCAAATCTCTTATGCTTTTCTCCCTTTACTTCTCAACATTGCACCTGCAGCAGTAAAACGGGGTAGGCTTAATGTAATCGATGTGTACTCTCCGCTACCGGGCATGTGACTGAACTGGATTCGTGTGGCATTAAAAATGCATTACTCATGCAACGGCAACGCGCATACCAGCAGCTGGTGCGGAATCGACCTAAGTTTCACGCCGGAGCGACACTGTGCAATATGCTGAGAAAAGCTTCAAAGACTGCATTGAATCGATAGTTGTTTTTTCGTTGTTTATTTTCTCTCTACGGAAGTAGAGGCGAATGCAT
The DNA here is from genome assembly GCF_943734845.2 of Anopheles funestus. Lineage (NCBI taxonomy): Eukaryota > Metazoa > Arthropoda > Insecta > Diptera > Culicidae > Anopheles > Anopheles funestus. The sequence continues at coordinate 68,504,162 of NC_064598.1, read as the reverse complement.
CTTTTAAAATTTCTTTCCCCGTTCGGTTTCTTGTAAAATGTCACGCAACGAGGAAAGTTCACGTTCGACAGCAATCGACGCGGATTGATTGATCGAAACCGCTCACACTTTGCTTCGTACAGCAACTTGTTGCATCCACTCACACAGCATCGGCAAACCACTTGGGAAAGGTTCTAGAAAGCATTCATTTTCTTTACCATTTTATTTTTAAAAAAAACCCAACTGTGTTGACCTTTTTGGGTGTATGAGTGCGCTTGTGCATCCTGACGTGACCCACCCCCCCTTCGCACACCAGGCAAACCCTTGCGTCTACATCGTGGAATCCGTTTTCAAGGGCACACACCAGTCGTGACTCCGGTACGTACGGCGATTATTTGCTGCGCCGCAATATTTCCGCATTACTTTTGCTCCAATTACACTGCCGTCGGTTGGGTTCGTTGCAGTGTAATCGCCATCAGCGGACCAGAGTGCAGTAGTACCGGAGGCACGATGGATTGCTTTAACCCACCCAATGTGATGTCGCTCTGCCGCTCTGTTGTTGAGATGCTGAGGAGGATACATTTCCCGGATGTGAGTGTGTTAGTCTTCGATGTTGCTGTTTCACTTGTGTGTCGCTATGCAAATTTAATTAACTACCGTTACTAAACGAAGCCTTGTTGCACCGGGTTGCTTTGTGGCCTCCTTTCCATGCAATTGGTGCAAACGTACGGAAACGAGAAACCGACCAACTGACCAGCGGTCTCACGAGACGTTCCCTGTCGGATCGGTACTGGAATGAAAATTAATTTTATTTCTCCATAAGTCTTTCTCTCCCGGGGTGATGCATATATAGCATACGATTATTTTTGTTTTGTTTTGTTTTTTTTTGCTACCTTCTTTGTCCGGTTGTCCCTGGTCAGTTATTTTGCTTGATTGGTCGGTAAGTGGAGTTTGATTTTGTTTCGTTTTTGCATTTATATGATCACGCAAGAAACGGCATGGGAAAGGTTGATGAGGCGAGCAACGGTTACCGAAGGTCAGGATGGAAATTTTGCTTGAAAGTCACAAAGAAAAGGATGGAATTAGTGGGCTAATGTTTCTCTTCTCAATGGGTGCATTTTGTTTATATAATTTTTAATTTTTTTTTGCAATTTTTTACATCAAATTAGAATATTCCAATTATGAAATATTTAATTATTTTGATACTGTAAAATGAACTGTTTCTGGGGCGTCCCGGTGGTGTATGTGATAAACGGCGCCGGTCCACACGGCAGGACTGAGGATCAAATCCCATCCGGACTGTCCTTTCGTAGCAAGGGCTAACTAACCGCCCACGTGGTCAAAATACGGCCTGGCCTTAAAAAGCCTTAAGAGGCCTTAAGAAAAAATTTACTTCTCCATTCACTATGGTGAACAAAATTTAATAAATTTGCATTTTCTTTTCATTAAATACAACTTTATTAAACGTGACCATAGTGCACGCAATAATGGTCAAAAACAAGCATTTTCTTTTTTGCAATAAAAACGTTAATAACGTTTTTAAGAATTTTCTATTATTTCGTTTGTTTGTTTGGCACACTTTTTTAGCTTGCCCAATCGAACAACGCAAATGAAATGTAAATTTCAAAGGAGCCTCACCCCCTAATCAAACAGTCATTATTGAATGCATAAACAATCGATCGCTTTATTTATTGCAATTCGTTTTATAATGCGAAAAATAACCTTGTTTACTAATTGGAGTTTGTTTGTTATTTTATGTCCAGAACTGTATTTTGACTATTTCTTCTTCGGGTTCGATCTTAATACATTTCATCAGGGATTGACACAATTTTACCTTTATCTTTACCTTAACAATGCAAAAAGAATGTTCACGAACGAGAAGACTAATTAATGGAACATAAACGATTCCCAGCTCAGTATTGTAGCGTTTACGGCGGAAAAGGTTTAAATTTATCGCCGCTGGATGGATGGTGGCCGGGTTGCAAACAAACCATTTCCGAAATACGCAATGCACGTTCCAATACTTCGTCCCAATCGCGTTGGATATTCGATCCGTTCGGATCCAGCGGCTATATAAACAGCAAAGCAAAGGCACCCTGGCACGATTTAACTTACCGGCTATTTGACGAGATTATACGCATGTAGAAAAAAAATTATACCGCCTGTCCAAAACAGATGTGCGCGAAGCTGTTAATCGAATTCAGCCGTCCTCGGTGGGGAAATGTTTATGTAAAACTGTGTTTGGTTGGCTGCGTTTCATTGAAGATTGGGCAAGAGATTCATGGATACGAAACTGGCCGTCTAACGCGATATACGATGGTGATCGATTAAATTGATTCATTTTAGTAAGATTCACTGTATAAAAAGGTGTTTAATATTTGCATCAAAGCTTATGCTAAAGTACATTCTCAAGAAGAGTGAGAGAAAGTGTGGAAATGCTTGAAAGATTAAATTCCATAACCATAATCCTTAGCGTTATTAAAACCAAAGATTTTCTTATACTTTAATGCTGAATGTAATATAAGTAATAAAACAGAAATTGGTTTATACTTGACCGAAGATGTATGTACCTCCTTCAAGGTGTATGTGGTAAGCAGAGCCATTTCTACACGACACGAACGGGTATCAAATCCTATCCGAACCGTCTCTTCGTAGCAAAGAGTGACTAACCAATTACATGCAGTCTAGTAAGCCAGAAATGACCGGGATGACCTGTACGGTCCATAAGTCAAGAAGAAAAAGAAAGAGAGAGAGAGAGAGAGAGAGAGAGAGAGAGAAAGAGAGTGAGAGAGAGGTTTTACCGAATGATAAGTTCATTAAGTTTCGATAAGTTTCAAAGTTCAACATACAATTCAACAACATACCCCGTTTTGGTTTAACATTTGAACTACCGAGCTTTTAAAGAAATTTTTCATTATTTGTCAGTTGTTTGAAAAATTTGAAGAGTTGGATTTTATGTTCTTTTTTTTTTGGAGTTTATACCACAGAAAAGATATGCAATGTAATGCATTAAACATTTTAGAGCTGTTGTGAAAATGAAGCTTTCCAGTCAAAATGACTGATCCGGCAGTTCTAATGTCACAACTGTACCGTGCCCCCAAAAGATAAGCCGTTTTGCCGAACTAACCAACGTTTGTAGAGCATAATTAAAAGAGAATAAATAAAAATATTCAACCAGGAAAAATATTCTATGCGACTTGACCAATGGCACTTATTTCCTCCTGTTTTATTTAAGTATTCCTTTAAATTGAAATAATCAGAATTTCTAAAAAAAATGTGCATTAATAAATTAATAGAAATGACATATGACAATACGGGCAAGGCCTTGATCCTGTAGTATAAATAAATAAATAGAAAATAACATATGCAAAAACGATTGTGTTATCAAATCGAGAAAAAAATTGGTAATTTTAATATCAAACAAATTTCAACGAAAAAGCACAAACTTACAGTTTTGTGATAAGGTTTATCACTCTTATATAGAGCTAAAAATATTTAACAACTACCTTTAACTATGACAAGCCTGATTTTGACACTCGCTGAAGGAATGTTACATATATTAAAATCCATGTCACTCAACATTTTTCATCACCTGATCGTCTCTTAATTATCATTTTCCGCATTCAGTACTCTCAGCGGAAAGGAAAAGAAATACAGTTCATATCTTCAATGTTGCCTTATTTTCGTTCTATTGTTTCTATTTGCACATTCAGAAATGGCCCGAAGGTATTGTGACCATTATACGACCGTTCATTTTTCTCCCTTTCGTTCATGTAGGCCAAAGGAAGCATTTTTAAATTATTCCATTTTCTTACCACTCGCAAGCGACGTTTCTTTGTAAAGCTGCGGGGCCACGACAGTTGAGACTTTTCCTCAAACTTCCTCAGTCACTCAAATCCCTCAAAAAGCGTCTCAAAACCAGTGTTGCCGTGGCCGTTTGAGGTTTTCCTCAAATTTGGTCACACAAACAATCACTCATGCTGCCTCTCTTTCCGTCAGCGACAACAAACAGTGTTTGACAAATGCTATGTAATTCATGTAATTGTAATCTTTGTTCGAAGGTGTTTTTTGCTCAATTCAATGGAAAATATGGTCAATAAAATGTTGTTTTAAGAAAAAGAAAGTATTTAAACATTTTATCAATCAAAAGAACGAGATACAAGGATACTCTTTCGCATAAAAAGTTTATTTTTTAAATTAAAACGTATACATAAATTGTGTCACACACTGTGCAACAAATGAACAATTTACCGTCACAAAACACAAAAAAATAAACACACAAATACGGTGTTTAATTATAATTAATGTTAATTCTAGTTCTTCAGTAGGTATTTGCATTAACAGTAGCAAACGAAAAGTGTACTTTCATTGGAAAAAACCGCAAACAAAAATATGTTTTGTTTACATTCTGAACAGCTGAGGCATCGGAACTGTCAAAACGATTCCTCAAAAAAAGTCTCAAAAAGTTTTTGAGGTTTTTGTAGATCGGCCAGGTTTTCCTCAAAACGCAAATCCCTCAAAATCACTCATGAGTTCCTGAGGTTTTGAGTTCTGAGGGAATCCTCAACTGTCGTGGCCCCGCAGCTTAAGGTTCTAGTTCACTCAAACCAGTAGATACGATCTGTTTTTTGTTTTGTTTTGTTTGTTTCTAATAGGGAATCCATTGCGGTAGGTCAGAAGTACTCCAATGTGAAAGTAAATAGTTCAACGGTGCAGTAGGTCAATTCTTTTATTTCTAGCCAGGTTCGTTTTAGAAAAAGGAAGCAACTTTTGTGACAGATAATATTATTATGCTCTGTAACACGCGATGCGTGTGAAGGCCAGATTAATTTATTTACATATTTGGTTGGACTTCTGGTGGAATAATTCACTCACTTTATGTTCATAACGTTGATCGTATATCATTGCGATTTGGTGAAGAGAATTGTGCATTTTCATAAATTTAAATATAATTGTATAATCGAAAAAAACTACTTCCCAAAACGTTGATAAAACTATCGGTCAACAGTAACACCTTGCACAACAGGGAATCGATTGAAAAGAAAACTCTTTTCGGTGGACAACACGAAACACACACAGAACCATAACCGTGCCCAAAAGCCCCTAGCCTCAATACATTTTGCATTTCCATTCAATTTTCTCCCATCGATCGGTACAAGCAAACGCCGTAAAATTGTTAATTAACTTCCCCGTTCGCTTTTATGGACCTTAGCGCGCACACCATCAGTTTCGCACACAAGATGGACAAGATAAGGCATGCTTTGCTCCCAGGCCGCCTCCCAGGGCGCTCGCTTTTGTCATCGGGTAACGAAAACTTTACCAGTCCCCGAAACGGGTTTGGTTGGCCAAATTGTATCGAATGAAGGTACGGTAAACTGATTCGCTTCCGAGTGGTCCGAAAGCTTTCGTCATTTTTCGCGTGTCTCAAATCATTTTTCTCGTCCGTTTTGTTTTGCAACAAAGCGAAGGAAATGCTTGACGTGTTTGGGGTGACGAAGCTAGTCCCACGGTAGACTAGTGCGCCTTGTGTGTCTATCGGTGGAGTTTTACGGCAAATTGTGTCGCATGATGGTTCATCGTAAAACCACAACATTCGCAACACAGTCCATCTGTCACCAAGTGTTGTAGGAAGGAAAACTTTTTGCAAAAAAAATGGGGTAGGAATTTGCAATTGTAAAATCCCTTTTACTGCAAAGTATTTCCTGAGACAGTGTATGAAATTTGGCAATATGTTATGGCAATATGACCATATGTTTATATGATGGCATATAAGACAGTGCTTTTATATTCATATTTCAATTTTTTTTAACTTTTGATTAAGGATGTACCCGAAATAAATAAAAAAATATGTACAACATGTATTATAATTTGTAAACTATTATCACTCCAATACAGTAAACCGTAATCAGCTCGTTTATGAAGTTTGAATATGAGCTTTTACAAGTTACAAATGGCCTAATTTATAGATCTATTCCCAACACCATAACGTCCTTTTTGATGAAATTGAGATAGTAAAAAGGTTCTACTGTAACTCCAATAGGAAACAAACATGCAGCCAATGTCTCGTGTGCAGTATTTGCTTTCCGGCGGAACCAGATGGAGTTAGCTTTTACTACCCTCGAGTTCCGGGTTTTGCAATACGAAACCGAATGAGGACTTATGCGCTGCAGTTGTGTGGGTGTGTGTATGTATGTATCTCTATATGGACCACCAAACACACTTGTTCACATCAGGGAATAAAGAATGGAGAGATACCACTTTAGGGACGAAAATACCTATGGGGAACATTATGTTCCATTTCCACCTCGGCACGCCACCGAAGGTGCTGCTGGCAACGTTAACGTTATATGGGTTTTTTTACGCTCGTTGACCAACTTCATACACCACCCTTCCATCCCCCCGACAACACTGAATGCAATCAAATGAAAGAATCATCATCCCCGGCAGCTACACACTAGTGCTTCTCGCCCCATCCCGGTTAGTCTGTCTGGTTCCGGATATTGGTCTTTTTCTTTTAGCCACGCCAGGTCAGTGAACTTTACTCACGGCGTAACAGAAGCAGGAATCAGTAGCGTAGCCCGACTAAAACCACCCCAATTCTATGTGGAGCATTTGTTTGTTTTTTTATTCGCCATCCCCAATGCTAAGCTGTGGGGGATGTTGGTAGAGATATTTTCCCATTCAGCTAGGAGATTCGTTAATGTGTATGCCCCTTTAACCTGCGCAAATAGGAAGGACAAGATATGTGCCGTGGCAACGAAATAGGAAGGCATGTCACGTACGACGATGCCATGCCGTCGGTGGAAAGTTACATTCGCTTCATCAATAGTTAGCATTTGCGACTCATTACAGTACTCGGATGGAAATTGGAATCGGATTAACTTTTAGATTATCGGAAATGTAGTGATCAGGAAGTGGTTCTTAGCTCTTGTTTTATTTCTGTTGTTTTTTTTTCAATAGAGTTTGTTAATGATATTTATGTTAGACTATTGCATTCGATTATTGAATTACCAAGATAAAAGTACAACAGTTTAATAAGTGTTGTTTTGTTTTTTATACATATTCAGTGATAGAAAAATCGGGATTACTAGACATATTTTACCACGTAGCCGGATAGTAAGTCCTTGCTACGAAGGGGCGGTGCGGATGAGATTTGAACTCCGGTTCTACCGTGTGGAGCAGCACCGTTTATCACATGCAACACCGGGCGGCCCCTTTTGGAATTCTGGAATTACAGAAGCGTGTATTTGCGGATGGCAAAGACGTTTGCGTTCATTGTCGCATCAAATGGATATTTTTTTTTTTATTCATAAAGAACGGCCTGATCAAATGGATATTAAAATGTTGAAATTGAGTTATTCGTAGAAGAAGTCGACGATCTTTTCAGTTCAATCAGTTGTTGATGTAATGTAGTTTTCAAGAATATTTTTTATAATAATTATATTCATCCAATTCATAATTAAACTGCTGTCCTGTGAGGCAACAAAACGCTGAAATCCCGTCATCCTTCAATATAGATAAATAATATAATGCAAATTATAAAGAATTGGATTTTTGGTTTCAAATTTTAATGAAAATTAAAAAAATTGAAACTTGTTTTGTAATACAACTTATAACTTCAGACAGCTTATAAAACTTATAAAAAAATATAATTTCATGTTCAGATTTTAGTATTACTGTTGGAAAACGTGAATTGAGGATAAAGACAATTGAGGCAATGTGGATTAAAATGATAAAAAAGGGATAGAAAACAAAGATGTCTAAAAGAGTAGAACTAAAAGAAGTAGATTATGAAAATAATTAATGTAATAAAATCATTTGCTCAAAGTTCATTTTGCAGTAAGCGACGAACGTATCCGTAAGGAACGAGTTCAACCACAGCTCTTATCACTTAAAATAAAATAATAATAATGAAACTGTAATAAATTCTCAAACATTATTCCCGATATGAAAATTTGTTTACGATAGTTTTAACGCTTATTTTCAATTGCAGTTCCCTTAACAAACTTTCCGCTCATTTGCAAATTAATCATTACAATCGCACGGCATATGTATCCATGTCCGATAAGAGTGACATTTGTGCGGTGACTTCAATATCACTTCACGATATCGATAATTAATTGCGAAATTTTGATTCGCAATATGCTCATCATCAGTCTATCAACTCAACCCCACGCATCCAGCTTCTCATCGGGTGTTGGGTCCGAGTTCCTCCCCTACCAATTGGCGATTGATGGAATTTTGGGGCGGAAATGTTGACACTCCACGTCCATCCATCATGCAGGTAAACCGGACGGGCTTGGACATCGGCCACATCCAACCATTCCAGACACACCATCAGGTACTCTTGCACATGTTGTTGCGCAAAATTGCACACCATTGACAGCAACGAATCTGTTGGTTCTTGCATCCGCATCATGCGGTCCCATGGTTTGCCACACTAAGTCCGCTCGGGGGAAACAGGTGTCTAGAGGAGGTGATGGTGTGGATGGTTTAGTAGCCGCGTTCTTGCCAATATGTGGCATAGGTGCGAATTTACCATGTACCGGATGTTGTAGGATGTTGGCAGCAGGGTTTTTACAAAACAACACACTACACCCCGAGTCCACCCAACACCGGGGCGCGTGAATTCATCAGCTCAGAATTTAGGTCAAACGGCGAACGCTTATTAGCATCAACACCTCACGAACGTTTTTTGGCACACGGTATACTAGCCAAGAATACGCTGGTCTAGCGAAAGTCACTTATCATCAGTTGTGACAGATCGCGGTTAGTGGATCCCGTCCGTCGATACACTCGGATGCAATACTAAATTAATGTCAGTCTTCGAGCCGAGACCTTCTAAAAGGTTTGTTTATATAACAGGATGATGTGTAATGTTACGATGATAGTACTTTCCAATGCCATTATCTGTAGTACATGGTGGTTCACTCGGTCACATCCTGGAATAGATGTGATTACACCAAATTGCTCATTAAATGATCGTTAACCCGGATTCATCGAATGCTTCCAAAAATCCCCTGAGATATGGTACACAAAGAATGGGCTCGTGTTTCGTGTCCAGTGTTAAAGATGTTCTGTATTCTCCGCTAACGGGCTATCGTTTACGCTTTACCACAAAATGTACCCTTGATGGCAGTTTAATGCGGGCTGAGTTTTATTTCAATATTTTTTTCTAAAATTGGCTCGCGTTTTGCATACGCATGATGTGGAACGAGACAGTTGTAAAAGTGTGATTTGATTATTTTTTCTGATCTCTTCACTTTGGAACTGTGTTGTCCATTCGCGCTGGCAATGATGTAAAATGTAATCTTTTCCATTCCTACTTTTCTTTTTCCCCTTTTTGCAAACGGGTTGGATTACATTTGGATTTATATTTTATAATATCTTTAAATATTGCAGGACTTTGTAGGTCTCATAAGCAATAAAAAGTTAATGAAATATTTTTCTATTTTTTTTAAATCTGTTTTCTTTCATTTTTTTTTATTTTTGCAGGAAACAATTAACTACATATAGACCACCCTGATGTCGGATTGGACGGAAGTACTGTAACAATAGCACCGGTGTTGTGTGTTTCTATGCTTAGAAACATACGTCTCGAAGCAGAAGACATGATAGCGGCGCAACCGACAACCCTTGTTGAACATTGGTTCTGTCGAACGGGCGTACAAAGCAGCAACAGTTTCCCTTGAGTGGGCTATTCATAACGCTTGCAGCGGAAGTTGGACGGTCGGTGCTGGCGGAGTCTGCAAATTTCGGTGCATTCCTCTTCTGATCCATTACGATCCGTTGGATGAAGATGACAACGTCCGGTGGAACCGTCGATGGAGCCAACTGCCAACGTAAGGGGCACAGGTGAGTGGAAGTAGTTAGAATATTTTACGCTAACAGGGAAATAATGTTAAGAAAAGCCGGAAATCGAACTCTCGAAGCGTATTTCTTTTTTTTAATAACTATTATCCTTGACTTAAAATCGTGTTTTTTTAAACGTTTAAACACATTTTTAAATTTTGAATCATTCCTTAAACTTTTACCATTTAGAAAAAGAACATCTTAGTAGGAATTGTTATTAAAGCAAACTGTTTGTAATGTCGTTTATTGTTTTACCGTAGGCGAAATGAATCCATGTACGCCATGACCGGACTGTATTCGGAAGCGCAAACCGACGACAGCAGCGCAGATATTCCGCAGGACACCGAATCGGAGTCATTGCCGATGTCGGTGAACACTGCCACGACCACGACAACCTCGGCAACGGCCACTGCCGACACCGTTATCAAGTGCCACAGCCGACAACCGTCCAGCAGCGTCATGATGGACCGGGAAAAGCCACTACCGAACGTGCTGCTGATCAACGACGACTACACGCGCGACTGCGGCATCTTAAACTGTCGACCATCGGCGGTTCAGCACTTTGCCCGAATAAAGGTATGTTTAGTAGAAAGCAAGTGAGGCGAACGTTACAAAATTTTCTCACAAATGTTGCTAAAGAATGTTTCATTTGAAGGACATTTGCGTTGAACACATTCCAAAAGAGCAAGGGTTTTTTGAAAATTTTGATTATTTTGTCAGAAATCATTAAGGCGAACAAGAATTCGCAGAAACTTTAAAAATCCTTAAATTCCACTCCTGAACCTTCTTTAAATTATTCGTTGTGACAAATGTTTTATTTTGTTGTCTTTCGTCTCCTCACAGGTGTTCGTCCTGCTGCTATCAATCTTAGTAACGTTACAACAGGCGCTTAGCTCCGGTTACATTAACTCAGTGATTACGACAATAGAGAAGCGGTTTGAAATACCGTCCAGCCTGTCCGGATTGATTGCATCTAGCTACGAAATTGGCAACGTTATCACGGTCATCTTTGTTAGCTACCTTGGCAGCCGGCGCCACATCCCGGTCTGGATCGGCATTGGTATGTATTGTGCACTGTAACACTTCACCAATCCCTTCAAGCCATACTAAATGGAATCGTTTGCTTGCAGGTGCCGTCATCATGGGCATTGGTTCGCTCGTGTTCATGGTGCCACACTTTACCGGTGAGCCTAACCCGGGCATAATGATTGACAATAAAACGTCCGACAACATCTGTCGGTTGGTGTCGGTACGTGAGCAGGATATGGGTCTTGGGAGGCTCTCGAATAGCCTTTCAAATCCACCACTTACATCTCACAATTTAAGGTACGTAAACGACAATTACCCGTAGCGTGACGAATAAAGTGGCTGATATGAATATCTTCATTGCAGGGGAGACAATTGTCTCAAAAGTAAATCGTCAACCTTCGGGCCTGTGATACTGTTTGTAATTGCGCAAATATTGCTCGGTGGTGGCGGAAGTCCACTGTTCACACTCGGCACCACGTACGTCGATGATCACGTCCGGAAGGAAAGTTCATCGATGTATATCGGTAAGCGCTCTACATTTGCCCGTCACGCCCGCAGAAGAAGTAATCAGTTTTCGTCCATTTCGTTCGATTTTTTTTCATGTTCCCGCAGGTGCCATGTACAGTATGGCCGCCTTCGGTCCAGTTCTTGGCTTCCTGCTCGGTGCCTATCTGCTGTCCTTCCATATGGATTCCTTTTCCGGTAGCGATATCAATATCGGTAAGTTAATTGGATGAGCCAATTTCCGCTCGCCAGACGTGCAAACCGCATTAAAAGAACCATTTGAGAAAACATTCCGCTGGAAAGAATGCTAATAAATTGTTCCGTTTTTGCTTACCCATTTGCCGTTCCTTGTTTGGTTTCGCGCCCAGATCCTGACGATCGTCGATGGGTTGGCATGTGGTGGGGTGGCTTCCTGGTGTGCGGCATCCTGCTCATCATTGTGGCGGTACCGTTTTTCTCCTTTCCGAAGGTAGGTGAATTATTTGGCAGTAATATCAACCTGCCCGTAGAACCGAAATGACCAAACATGCCACTTTCCGTTTTGCCATTATTGCCGGTCCAATAATTCATCGACTTATGCGAGACCTCCCTTTTCGATTGTAGGTTCTAACGCGCGAGAAGAAGAAAATACGCATTGCCGAACAGCGGTTACCACAGCTGCAGCAATTAACATCAAATAATTCCAGCAGCCTTCCCCGATCGCAGCCGAATCTGGCTCAGCAGCAAACGGGAACTCTACAACAGCAGCACCAGCAGCAGCAGCCGCAACAACAACAAACAGGACACGCTGCCAATAGCGCACCGCAAGCAAACAAAACGGGCGAGGACACCGGATATGGCAAGGACATAAAAGGTATGGTTGAATGTGATACAGAAGGTAGATTTATGGTATTGGCATTTTGTGCGAATAACACAAATTGTTTTGCGTTGGGAAAATGTATCCCTTGCATTTTACAGCCTATTGCTTTAAAGATTAACTTTGGATTGTTTTGAAAGTGATTTTGTAAAGTAAGAAAATATTCGTAACTGAGTAAAATTCAAATCCGTGCTATTAATTAGAAATTAAATTTCAATCGGCTGTGGTTTGGTCTGATTCCATTCTATCTAGAATGCGAAAAAAATGATTGCAATGCTACCGTATTGCCGACATAATTCGGTAAGGATTATTTTAATTTTCCCCGCTTTCTATCGTTGCAGACATTCCCCAGTCAATGTGGCGTCTGGTAACAAACCCGGTGTACATTGTTACCTGTCTTGGCGCCTGCATGGAGCTGATGATTGTGTCCGGCTTCGTCGTGTTCCTGCCCAAATATCTCGAAACGCAGTTCAGCCTGGGAAAGAGCCAAGCGAGCGTGTTTACCGGTTCGATCGCTGTTCCGGGCGCCTGTATCGGTATATTTATCGGCGGCTGCATACTAAAGCGCTTCCAGCTGAAGCCAAAGGGTGCTGTTCAGTTCGTGCTGATTTCGAACTTGATATGTCTGTCCTGCTACGGTTTGTTGTTCTTCCTTGGTTGTGAAAATCTGAAAATGGCCGGCACAACCATACCGTACTACAATAGCTCGGCCCACAACGTAGAACCGTTCCAGGTGAATCTAACGGCGGCGTGCAATTTTGGTTGCGAGTGTCATATGTATGACGTCGAGCCAGTCTGCGGCAACAACGGGTTGACCTATTTCAGCCCCTGCCATGCCGGTTGTACCGCGTTTTCATCTAGCTCGAATTACACAAACTGTGCATGTAAGTAGTTCGTTGTGACCGGTTTGTAGTCACCTGTTTGTAATTATTACGCATTTTCTCTGCAGGTGTACAAGCAAACGTTACTAACAACAGCATTTATCGAGGCGCAGAAGGAGCACAAGCGCAAGCCCTGAACGCACATGAAGCTTTCGCCGAGGTTACGGTTGTGCCAGTAGCAACTGCGGGTGTTTGTAACACTCCTTGCCGCACGATCTATCCCTTCTTGATCCTTTTGTTCTTCATGACGTTTGTCGTGGCATCGACGCAAATGCCACTACTCATGATTGTTTTGCGGTATGGATGAATCCAACTAACAAATAATGCAAAAAAAAAGAAATAAGTAATAAATGAGGTGGTTTGTTTATATTTTTAGATCCGTTTCGGAAGAGGAACGCTCGTTTGCTCTCGGTATGCAGTTTGTCATATTTCGACTATTCGGATACATCCCGGCTCCTATCGTTTTCGGCAATTTAATCGATTCATCCTGTCTATTGTGGAAGTCAACATGCGGCGAAAAGGGTGGCCGGTGTTTAATCTACGATATTGAAAAATTTCGCTACAAGTAAGTGATAATTTCCTTCAACAGTGAATGGATTGGTTATGTCTCTAATGTCCCTTATCACAGATACGTTGGATTATGTGCGTCAATTAAAATTATTGCCTTGGTGATCTTCATCATTGACTGGTGGCTGGTGAGGCGGCGGAAAAATTTGGACAAGATGAATCCACTGTCCACTAATGAGCTCGTTGGATCGATTATAAGTTTAGACAAGTGTAAGTTTTGATCTACGGAAGTAAAGTTTAATATTACTAATAAATTAAATTGCATTTTGTTTTTATCAGTATTTGAGGAAAAGAGTGCTTTGGATGAAAACATTGCGGTACCGTTCAACGGTGAATGCATTTCTGGAGACGCACTGGCAGAAAACAACAAGCGCATCTTGGTCGCCAGTCGTCATCAGCGAAATGATTCCAAAACTATTCAGCTGGAATACAGGTACTGTGGTGCGGTTCGCAAACAGCAACTTTACAACAGAATTATTGATTTCATGGTTTTTCGCTACAGGTACGACGATGGTGTCCATCAGCCGTACCGTTTGCCACCGGCAGCGTCGGCAGCTCGCAAACACTACCGCAGCAATTCCTGTGATATCAAAATCCAACGCAGCAATTCAGCAACAAACCGTGAAGTAGACTTCCACGATTGGAAGTTGAAGCGGTTCATGCGGCACCACACGCGCAACAACTCGCACGATTACAACAACGAACAGCATCGGCACCAGCAGCAAACATCCTCTTCCTCATCGGGTCATCTCGGCCGGTGGATTGCGCTGCAGCAGCATCAACACAGTGCAGGCGATCAACAGCCCCCTTCGCTGGCGTCGGGCGGTGCCAGCAACATTCGGTACATACTAAACCATCTGAAGCCGGGCGCTAGCAGTGGTTCGGATCACGTGAAGCTGGGCTATAGCAGCAGCTGCAGTGGCGGTGCAGGCGCTGGTCCAATAAAGAAGAAGCGCCACACGCGCAACTACTCTTACGGGCAGGAGTTCTCCTTCCTGCCAAATAATGTCATAATTCGGCTGGATAACGACATTGCAAACAAGTTCCTCAGCTCCACCGGTGCCTCCATTACCGGTGGTGGCTCGTCACGGAAAAGTTCCTTCTCGCATGACGTGGCAGTGCTGAAGAACAACAACATCGGTGTGCCGGGATGCGGCGGTGTGTCTAGTGCGAAGCTGAACAACATGAAGCACAGCAGTGATCTCAACGAGGAGCTTGAGTCAAAGTACGGCAAGGGTCACTCGCGCAATAATTCGCGTGATTTGAATTTACTGAATCTCGCCCCCAGCGCGCTCGTTGGTGCCGGTGCTGTAGAGCAGAGTGCTCCGAGTGGCATTCTCGGTGGCATCAAATCACTGATCGAAGACTCGAATAGCATACTGCGTCATCGACGCACCAACTCCAAGGATCTGAAGTACGGCGGATACCAACCGTGCAGTGGTACAGAAACGGCCACAATCGGTGTCGGTACTAACGCACTCGCGCGCAAGCTTTCCGCGGCAACCGTTACACTGCCAACGGTCGATTCGGGCCACGAGTCGACTGGTCTTGCTGGGCGGAGTTCATCCGTACTGGCTCCGGTCGTAGCCTCCTGCCTTTCAACCATCGCATCCGACGTAGGAAGTGTTCAGCCGGAATCTTTGCAGCTTCTGTTGGACAAAAACAGCGTGCTACCGGAAGAAGAACCGACCTGCTGTTCTTCACCATCTGCATCTTCCTCTTCGTCATCGCCATCCGCCTCTTCCGCATCGTCATCTGCAGCAAACGTTTAGCCGGAGTTGAGATGTCTTAGGCGGTGCTGGTGGCACTTTATGAATGGTGGTGATGCATTTACGCGTACGCTTGTCTCTAACTAAAGTAGAAAACGAGCCCCACAAAGGTTGGAACTTTAAGCTTAATCGTAACACAATCTCCATGAGACGATACAATCTTTGTTTCTTCAATTGTTTCTTAAACAATTGTGGCATGCTAGCACGACTAGAAAATCGAAACGACGACGAAAAGCCCGCAAATCCAATGCTAGCAGTGGTTTCAATCCGTTAGTAGCAATGTAAAGATTAGAAAAAGTTATTGATTTGCTCCTCAACACCCATTCTATGGTGGATGCTGTATCGACACTGAACTTGATGGTACTGGCGTGGTGGTCGTGGTCTGTGGTGTAGACCATTGCAGACATTTCGTGCATTTTAACATCATTGCTATGAAAAACGGAAGGAAAAAGATATCAAACCGATCATGGAAATGAATTGCAATGAATTGGCGTGTATTTGGCTGCGTGCGTTTGAGATAGATTGTGTGTGTATTTAGCTTATAAACAGTCCTACTGTTGTGGGAGCCAGAAAGCGTCAGAAGCGTACGAAACGGACTATTGGGAGCTTTCGTCCGGACTGTCTCCCGGTCGAGTGGAACATGGACTGATAAACTGAGTGTATAGGTAACGCAGATGTAATAGCAATATAACTAGATCCTATTAATATGTACACACACTACAATTGATTCTCACACGTGGTTGTGTTGAGTCCAGCACAGAATGTGATGTGGGGAAGTTTTGGGAAATCTCACGTCGAATAGTTGTATAAGATGGTAAGAAATCCAGTTAATAATCTAAAGCAAACACATATTTTTTATATCAAATTATTAGCAAAATGTTGCAGGTTCGCATGTGTCCGTTTGGGACTGCAGAAGAATGAGAGGAGAGAATGAATGAAGCGATAAGAAATTTTAGTGAAATGAAATGTACAATGAAAGGGAAAAGAGTTTTTGCAGAGAGGAATGATAAGAAAGATAGGATGTTTTAATGTCCGAAAGGAAGCCCAGAATAGATGAATGCAGTTATAGCCGTAATAGGAAATCAAAACACAGAGAGAGAGATCCCCGAATTCTTTATCAACAATCAACCACTCCGAAAGCGGAATACAAGTATGTTTCCCCCTTTTATTTTTCTATATTTTTTTCATAGGTGACTACCGCCTACAAGAGGTCCCACAAAAAAGCGACTGTTTAAACTGATCCTTTTTATTCACCGAAAAGAGAACACAGATGCAACACTGAAATCGTATTTCTTTCTTTTCCACGTTAGCATTATAGGGATGCAATAGAGTTTTACCTAGACGCAGGTGGTGCAATAGAGACCGATTTTTAGAGCCTTTCGACTGGGCACGGTTAACTAATGGAGCTGTGAGAATTAATTAGCAAATGCGTTACGATAAGATATGGCCTGTGGGAACAGATAGACGCGAGTGGGTTGTGACACGATACCGAACATTGTAATGAGTGGAACATTAGCTATTCAGTGTACAGAAACAAAAACAAAGAGAAGATTGGATTCGAAATGTGACCAAAAGCAGGTTGCCTATTTAGTTTTTGCTTTTCGTTCAGACGACAAAAAAAAGGTTTTGTTATGTGTTTTCGAGTATGTAGAAAAATATTATAAAAATCAAATTATTCATTTGCGGCTCGTTTTGTGCTCGTTTTTGGTGAGAAGAATTAACTGTTGTATGCTTTTCATTCGGTAACGCAGTTCCGGTTCGTATTTCATTCAATTAAGATAGAATCATTGTTGGACAGAATTTAAAATGTAGTATTAATTGATGGTAAATTTTCCGTAACCAAAAACAATAACAGAATCATGTAGCAAAACGAAACAGGACTCGTCGGTTTTGTACATTGCCTTTAATTTCTAAAACTAATAATGTTGCAAACAAACAAAAAAGTGCAGACTACTGAAGTGGGGATGGGTAATGTTCCGGTTTTATTGCATGATATAAAGTAATATACGTTTCGTAACAAAAAATTAACAAAAAAAAACAAAGTCTCAAATGTCGCCACCATATACATCGTTTGGTAGGTTTTTTAATAGCATCTGCATAGTGCATTGGAGCGCATATATTAGAGAGAATTTAACCGTTTACGTAGCACAGTCGCACAGTCCTTTCACGGCGTGGGGATGTGACACTGTTTAGTGAGTTTTATTGCTTTAGAGAGCGCTCCTTTTGCTGGATAGGTTTTTGGAATCTTTGCAATACCAACCATTGATTAACGGTCCGGTTGTATGCTCATTCATTCCCTTCATTTGATCCGTTTCATAGCATTTAGTGATATCCAGTCAACTAGCATCAATTATTATCAATGGAAGATCAATAGTTACGAGAAAACCGTACTTGGAAAGCAATTTAAAACCTTTCGTAAATTATGTGGTGTCTGTTTTAAACGTAGTTGCGCGCCGTTGTGCACTCTCTTTACCGTCGATAATCGAACAATGTTCCAAACAAAAAAAAAACCTGTTCCTCTCTAGGGTCCTGCTGTGCTAAATAGAAGCTCGTTCACGCTGTACGCGTTGTTTGGTATGGAAAAACAAAACAAACCAGGAATTATTAAGTAAGATAAACAACAAGAGTAGTGAAACATCCTCATACACACACACAAAAAAAACACCACACATCCGATCCCAGTGCGTTAGAAGTCAGCTGCTCATTAAAAAACATACATATCGTGCAACACATAGCCTAGTAACAAACAATACAACACATAATAGAACAAACAAACAAAAAAATAAGCAAACGCGTTCACAATGCATTTGATGGGTGTCTGTGTGTGTGTGGGCGTGCAGTGGAGATAATAGTAATAATAATAAAAGAAATAATCCTTTCACAAACCGTGTCCTTAAGCTGGTACCAGCGCCTGGTACTGGGCGAGCAACGTTTAATACAAAATCGCTACAAAAAAAGCCCTTTGTTGGCAGGAAACAAACGATAAAATCCATGCTTTGCTTTTGGACTGTACGTTTCATCCTTTTCAATCGAAGCCCTGTAGAATCACGTTTGCATTAACCCAGTTGTCAATTATTGGACGAGAGCTTTCCTGGTTTTATAACATGGCGCAGCTCCTTAGCAACTCCGTTCCGGGATCATTAGTCGCGAAAAGCTCGCGCTCGCGAAACACTTAAGGGAACATTTTAGGCCACGCTTTAGCTAGCAAACCCGTCTGTCCCTTTTTGATGAACCATAATGCAGTACTACGTGCTGTATTGCAGCTGAGCGCAATTAAATAAACCCATCCAAAGCGTGTATATCCGGTTCAAATGATTGGCAAACAACGCAGCATTTCAACGGCGGAATTAGATAATGGTTGCCGTAGACCGGGAACAAACAAACAAACAAAAATACCCCCGGTTAGTTATTCTTTTATTTTTAAGATGATTCATAAAACTAGAAATACAGATTGCAAATTTACAACAACAAAATATCTCTTTGTCTACAAGTGTTTATCATTTTAAAGTTCATCCGAAACGAACGGCAAATGGTAAATTAAAAGCTTGAAATAAATGTGCAATTAAAGTTGATCTTAAAGCGGGAAACTTTCTTCGTGGGCCGACCACCTGTTGATAGAATCCACATCAAACTTTGGGTAAAAACGCTTATTTCACCGTACGCCATGTGGGCCGCACATCACATGGCATCGATACGTTTGCGACGTCATTTGGAAAACCCAGCTCCGTTCGATTTGTACAATTTTTGCACGGCTTTCCACGTGCACGTTGGCGTCACAGCGGCATTGCGCAGTAGCTATATAGGGAAAACGGCGTAGCTTTTTTAAATGACGTAACTAGATTTTCTATCAACACTTTTTTTGTATTGATGGTAAAGAGAAAGCCGAATATGTGTGTGTGAGTGATTGCAATTTGGGAAAATTGATTGCGTCATTGTTTTCCAAACATTTTTAAAGATGGTAAAAATGAAGGTTGAGTTCCTGGATGTGCTGTTTCGTTGTTTTACGTATTTGTGAGGAAATATATATCTTCCTAAAAGGGAAACTCATTAGAAAACCTAGATTTGGTGTGTGTTTGTTGCTTCAGTCCAGCGAAACGATCGATTAAATTGTTTAAAATGCCTTCTATTTACTAACGCCCTCTATCGGCTTACCCTAAACACGAACCTTTATGTTGAGGACTCTACTGTATCACTCTCCACACAGCTTGTCGATCCGGCAATATAAACGCTCTGACATCAACGCCATGGTGCTCAAACGATGAATGCTGCACACACACACAACGATACCTACACTGCATAATACGAGGGATATCTATACACTCTCAGAAGAAGTTTTTCCTCTTCGGGTGCGTGCGTCGTGACTGAAAAGAAAATCGTGTTCCAAATCTTCTGTACGGAAGGTGTGTGTCATCTCGACTTCGTGTACCGTGTGCTCTTTTCAAACGTGTGGAAACCGGAAAATATCCTATTTCCAACTAATTTCACGTACAGCTATTCGTACCGTTTTGGTAGTGTGTAACGAAGCGATAGTCCACGGTCTACCGCCAGCGAGGCAACTTTCGTACGAATTGGATTCAATTCACGAAAGCAAATCCTTCCGACCAGACACGGTTTTCAACCTAGTCAGTTGCAGGGTAGCAGATAAGGAAATCGTGAGTGATAATTGAAACACACAAAAAACGGGCAAAACCAGTACGAAACAGGAGCTTTTGTCGCTCGTACGGAGAAAGTTCCAATACAAAATTGTCCACCATTGTCGAAATTTTTCCACCACCAAGAATTCACAATTTTGGGCGTGTATAGATGTGTGTGAGTTGTGTGTATGTGTACGTTGTGTGTACGCGACAAAATTTATCCTTTTTTTTGCGCGACGGTTTTATTTCCTTTGGTTTCCGTGAAGCAGTGAAGTAAAGTTGCAGTGGCAAGACGAGGTATAATCAAAATCGTACAAAGTAGGCGATGGGGGATGTTCACACGCGCAAATGTTCAATTAAAAGCGTATAGCGTAGTGTGCGTAAAGCTCTCGGAATTTCTGCTCTGGTCGTCTGGTGCTCTGTTCCTGTGTGTGCGTGTGTGTGCGTGTTCCCTTTGTGTTACCAATGTCGCCGTTTTCTTGCCGTCTACAGCACCGTCTAGCGGGCCCGCCACACAGCTAGGTGGTTTTCAGTAAAACGATCCTCGTGCCCTCGTGTAGTCAGTTCTTGTGCAGCGTAGTAATAATTTGGTTCATTTTTGTTTGATGTAGGGCCAGTTAGTGCGAAAACGACGAATACACAGTATGGGGAGGGCAATTTTAGCAAAAATTTTGTTTTTTTATTGTCGTTTTGCAGGAGCTCGACAACCTATCCGGCGACGATATTCACGCAGTTACCCTTGAGGAAGAAGGAAGTTCCGAAGGAATCAACCAAAAAGCAAAAAAAGTGTATTTTCTCATCTCCACATCCCTTTGTCGCGTTCTTCCGGCAGTGGATGAAGTGAAGTTTCGGTGAAAGTGTGCGCTTTTTGACGGGCAAAATTGCGAAACGCAGGAAAAGCGATTTTACTGTCGACGTGTGTGGTGTTTGGTGTGTGCAGTGTGTTACTTCAGCCATTGTGGTGTCGTTAGCGTCGTACTGAATATTCCCAGCGTACAAAATACGGAATAGTGGCAGAAAAGTGGACGGGACAGAAGAAGCAAGTCCTCCTCCACGCTGGTGTGTAACAGTCGTCTAATCTCGTGGTCCAGCTGCTGAAGGCGTTTGCCACAACAAAAAGTAGTGATCACCACATTCGTGTGTATTTCGAAGTCAGGCTCACGCGGTTCCATCCCGTTGCAATCGCTAATTCAATGTGTATGGCTTTAGTGGTGAGTAGCCCCCAAAAAACGTGCCATCATTTATTATTTATCGTCCATATTTTTTTTTTTAGATTCGTTTCCTTTTTTTCTCATGCGTAAAGACAAATGCTAGAATACAAAAAAAAGATGGAGTAGGTATTTTATGAAACGCACATAGCAAAACGCAGCCTGCTTCGATCAAAGATCGTGCGAATCGTCGCAATATGCCAAAATTGCTATAAAATTCCTGCTTACCAATACAACATACCTAAAGGCGTTTGAAGCACACTGTCGTCCAATTCAATGTGATAATGTGCCCCATTACGCGACGCCTGTTGTACACTCCACAGCGCACAGTTCCTTCCATTCATTGGCATCGAATATTTTGCACACTTTTCAACTCAGCCGACGTTGTTGGTGGATCGCGATAAGCGGAAACCACGGAACGTTGAAGAAATTGTGGAAAGCACACGGGCGGCGTGTGGCATTTTAGTTGTCTTCTTCTTTTGCTTCTATAATCAATGACAATCGGCGGCCGGGTTTTTTTTCTTGATGGGCGTGTTGCCCATCTGGTGTTTGTGTTTGTGTCTCACAAACGAATCTCAAAATCATGAGAATTGGTTTTAATTTCATTCCGCGCCTTAACAGAGTCACATGCTGTCGTCTGATATCTTTCAATGGTTCTTACTGTACTAGCTGCAACGGGTCACCGATGTCCTATAAAATCTTGGAAAGAACAACTAAAGTAGTGTAGTCCAATGATGAGGATTATTATGAAAGACTTTGGTGGACTTACGTAACTGTACGGAGTGTGCGAGAACTATTATTATTTTCTGAAATCAAATGTATCTTCCAGTTTTCTTTCATAGCCGCAGAGTAGAATGTTCTTTGTTTTCTATAAAAATCTGATTAAGATCCATTCAGAATTGCAATCCATGCAATAATCAATCTATCGCTTGAGATTTAAATTTCGGATTATTCGGACTTCTGTACACGGTTAAGTGCTTAACATTCTTGAGAGTAAGCAGATAGGAATTCATATATAAAGTTCATTTGAATAGCTGTACCAGTCAAAATGTAGAAAAAGATGAAGAGATTCTGTCATTTCTGGCTTCTTGCAACTTTATTAATCAGGATAGTCCTCCGTACAAGGATACGGTTCGATCAGGATTTGATACCCAGTCCTGTCGCGTAAGACCGAAAATTATTTCCGAAAAGGGTTGAGAAATATTGAATCAAACAACCCTGTAATTATTGCGCACCCAAGACACAGAACGGTCTCTATTGCTTTTCCCAGCCATACTACACACCTGTATGAGTGCCAAAAACGGTTTCCTTCTTGCGTCTACCGTGTGCCACGGAGTAGAAACATATTTTCAAACCCATCAAACCATGGCCGGTTAGCAACAACAACACGCGCCTACAATCGTTCGTTCTTTGCGGGTCTTTCGGATTCTTCTCGGTTGGACAGACTGAATAAATTTGTAATGAGCATGTGGGTGTGTCTCGTTCTCGTCTGGGTGTTTTTTTTGTTTTGTTTTTTTTGGAAACATTGCCTCCCGCAACTTCAAAACGTTGTGGATCCACTGATCCTAAGAAAAAAAAATCTAATCCCTTCTGTGAGGAAAAGTTGGAATTTTTTGTTTTCGAGTTGGTGCGTACACATGCTCCCCTTGTAACATAAACATTGGGACAATCAAGTGACAGAATAAGAAACGACACATTTTGGTTTGTGGTGGTTTCAGATGTGATAGGAACAACAACACAAATTCCCGTTTCACATGGAAAATTGCGTCAGATTTGATTATATGTCAATCGAGCAATTCGACGCAAACCCAAAAGTGGATCAATTTCCCGAGCGGCCATAGATTCTGGGAAGTAATCGTAACCGGTTTGGGATTATCGATCGATCTTTCTTGCCATGTAGAAGGAGGTGAAAGTCCTTAAAATGATTTTGGGTTTTTGGTTGCCGTGTGAGCGCACGGTAACTTTGCATGCGGGAGTCAATTTCCCTAATGCTTCGATTGTCGGATAGATTTATGTTTTTGGCACTCTATTTTTGGATCTCAATTAGTGGTTAAAAGCCAGTAATTCTTTCTCTTTGTGATAAAAATGTGAAAATTATATCATACCCGACGACCCTCATAATTTCTACCCAAAATTTCTTCTTATTTCCTACTCTAAAACTTCCTTTGGTAAAGCGTTAGGTTGTCTGTTACACAACTAACAGAACGTTAAACCTTCCATTATAAAAGCAATAGAGCGCCAAGAACAAAGAGAGCGCTCCACGGTGAACAGAAATGCGAAACTCCATCCCTCGGTAGATCAAGATCCAGAAGGAAGAGGGCAGATTGGGTAGACCCTCGCCAATGGAGCTGCTGAGGTGCAAAACTATCGTACCGTGTCCTACATTTGTGCAACAGAAACTTGCTTTCCACGCGTTTGGCTCCCAATCTCCCCTTCATCGATCGTGTTCGTGTGTCCCGGTTTGGATTTCTTTTCTTAAGAATCTACACGAGAAAATCCACTTTTCGCTCTTGTTGATGGCTGTTTGCTGCGGGCATGCTGTAGGGGGCAATAGGGAGAAAGTTCCACGAGGAGGCCTGGGTGGGGGGGACATGGTTGACGATTGTGGTTTCATTTCAATGTATCGCTATCCAACGAGTTCCACTTTGGATACCAAACCCGTAGGCATTGATTGATTGCTAAGCTAAGCTTTTGGGAAAAAAATATCATTTTTCTTTGGCTTATGTGTCAGTTGCAAAAACAGGAAAATTGAAAATAATATAAAAATGTCGGAAAACTTTTATACTTAATTGCTTTTGATACAATATTCGGACTAAGAAATTTTGTTCCAATGACGAGTAACATTGCTGGATGTTTTGAGGAATTGTTTTATTTATGGCAACCACGCAACAGTCAAGAGAAGTGATAAACTATTATCACTATTTCCAACTTCGAATGACATCAAATTTTGCTACAAACCCCAGTTACATACCATCCTAGTTGTTGGGAAAGTCACAAGTTTGTTTACATTGGATAAACAATCTGTTGTTTTATTTTTATGGGTGATTCGGGCCATTCCTTTCGTTCAACATAAAATGTGATTGCAAGGGCACGAGGGATTTTGCCTATCGTGACTAAAAAGGATGCGACCATAAATAACTCTATTGCTTGCTGATTTCGTTGATAATAATGAAATTCAACTTGAGACTCAGCCAAAGCTGCAACGGATTGTTTTAGTTTTATTTGTTCGATATTTGAATAATTCTCCTCCTCGTCCTATTTGTTTTATATCTATATTAAATTGTACTGTAAATTTAAGAGAAAATTTCGATCACATTAATTGCTTGTCCGCTTCGAATATTCCTCTTCTCGACCGGAACCGAACCAGACAAAGCGTATCCCTTTTTGGTTCCCGTTGGATGGGTTTTTTTTGTCTGCCCTTTAGTTCTGTCACGTTCCTTTTCACAATGGCCGTTCGTTCTTCCTGCTCATCGGCTTTTTCTATTCCTTTCTTTCCATCGAGAGTTTTTTTTTGTGTTGTTGTTGCTAAGGTTACACAATTTTTTATCCGTCTAGACAAAATTTCCTCTTTCCTTTGCTACCCTCCCCTCATCCCAGGTACGGTCAGGTTTCGGAGGTCATTTGATGCTCCCCGTTCAGCGTGTGTGCGGGCCTTTCCAATTCAAAATTCAGACAAATTCCCCCTTCTAAATTTCTGCGAATATGTCGTTTATGTCTGGTCCGAGCATGTGCATGTGGTGCGCAGACAAAATTCGTCCCCCTTTTTAAGCAGTAAAATCAGACTGAACCGATCACATTGACAACAGTGCGTTTCACGAAAAAATACCCTTTGACGATGAACCGGCTTTTCTATGAAAAAAGTTTATCAAACAAAAGTGAGGTGGTCTATGAAAAAAGTTTGTCAAACCAATTTAGAGCTGTCAAATTTAATGCTTCCTGTTGTATACAAAATGATTCGAAATTAAAATTGAACAATTATACTATAACAGGGATAAGCCGTAATACAACGGCTATGACAAACAAAACTAACAAAACTACAAAACAAACAAAACAAAACTATTCATTACAGAGGTTTCGTATAATTCAGGCGTGGCGATAGCCAAACAGGAAGCCGATTGTGCTGTGCGTAATGAATCTTTTCTATAGAGTCATTCATGTGAATCTTCAGTGAAGATTAATTGAAATTCGAAATCGCTACTCAAAAGTTTCATAAAAATGTTATTTCAGTTAATTCAGAAAATAATACAATAAAAATATGTAAAATCAAGATTGCTTAGAGAATCTTGAATGTATGAAGATTCTGGAAACTTTAAGTATTCATGAATCTCTAAGGGACTCATGAATCTTAGAGGATCCATGAATCTTCTGTGTAGAGATTCAAAGTCATTCGTTTAAATAAACATTTCATTCTGATGGAGTTCTGTATTATAGAACTTAAATTTTATTTATTAGGCACTCCAATTAGTCTACATTGAGATGTAAATGTTTTTTGGTTACTGACTGTATTTGTAAAAAAATCCCCTAAAATTCCCGCAAACACTCGCATATCGTTGAAGGATTAAATTTCGGCTGTTTTATATATCCTTCCAGATCGGATTGTTTGCAGTTGTTCAGATTTTTTTTCCAAAAATTCTTTTCATTAAATCAAAAGTACCATTTGTGCGTACCATTCGAAGCAATAAAAGAATCGGGTTCTGTAAATTGTTTCCCATTGTTTCGTCTACCCATTTTCTAAGCATTCCAATTCGCCTATTTAACCACAAAAACGCGAACGGAAATCACGATTTGTTTTAGCTGTTTTGCATTAATCAAAAAATCTCCCTCAACCCCCTCTCAAGAACTACCCGTACTCGGTTCGAGAATACTTTTTTGTACATCTAAAACGTAATAAAACCCACCCCTTTCTTGAGGATTACCTAAAATGCGCACAATACACCATTGCGATCTTTTGCTTAATATTGGTGCATGGGGGTCTGCAAGACGGAAAAGTGTGTGCTGGCCTTGAACCAGGTTATTGCCCTCCTTTTATTCTGCTTCGAAACATGTTGTGCGTGCAGAATACAACGATCCCCGTAGAGAGGCAAATGGGGAATAATATGTTGCGTTTTTTTTTGTTTGGAGTTGCCGATTCTCCAGATTGGTGATTGATTAAAAATTGCAACTCCACTTCCAATATTCGATCGAACCATTATTAGATTGATGAATTTCCATCTTAAGTAAGATTAGAAACAGTTTGCCTATGGTTTAATATATAATATTTTTTCAAACAATAAAATATATAACACTAAATTTATAACACTAAAAAAACCGCCTAAAAGTATGAAGATCATCTCATACTGGGGGTAAAATTGTTTTGTAAGGAAAATGCATTAATGAAGTGCTTTTGTTTGAGTCAGGCGATTAAAAAAAATGAAGTTGCTGTTGTGTAGGGCAGTGAGAAGCATAATAATGTTTTCCGTTCCCTTTTTTCCTTGCTCTAGAAGTCATTCACCTTTTTCGGATGTGTCTGCAACGTATTCTGTGCCATTTTCCAGCGCATTGTAAAGTTACGGCAGCCAATGCGAAGGGAAAAGTAATATGAGTGTGTACACACAAGAGCATGTCTATCTCCTCCGTCCGATGTGTATCATTTTCTTTATCCTTTTTTGTATGCAACGGTGTGTGTGTGCGGTGCATCGTGCTGCATATTTTATTGCGTTGGTTAGACTTTTGTAAATGCATTTCTGCACTCTTTTCTATACGAGTTTTCATTATTGTGTGTGAGAAGGATATAATAAAGTTAATTTTATGCTTATTATCCTAACATATATTTACAAACACTAGCAAGTTTTAAATTCATTCTACTTGGATATTTTATTTTTGGTTTTAGATACTCTACTAAGTGCGTAAAATTATTATATCTCACTTAAGTAATATTTTTATAAATTTGTTTAAATTATTAATTTATGTATGTAAAAGAAATAACTAAATATATAAATGAAATTAATGTATAACAAACAAAAATATATAAAGGTCACGTGCTAAGTTCGAGGCCATTGAACCTTCTTTCCGTCACGTTGTATTGGTTAAATGCAGACCATTTTTTTTTGCTTGGACATGCTTTATTTTCCCTCCATACTTCACCTTACTCCATACTTCACTGGTTCTACCAAAAAAAACTGATGATCAAAGCAAAACAACTCTTTAACTATAGCCACTTTGGAGTAGAAATGCAAAAACCGTGGGAATGATGTTAAGAGCAAGAGTGACAGAGTGCGAGACTAAATGTAAAAATGCATCGAAATTATCTTCCAATTCACCTTTTGGACAATCGTTTTTTTACTCTCTCTCTCTCTCTCTCTCTCTCTCTCTCTCTTTCGTTGTTCTTGCTTCACTGCGTTCTTGAAATGCATCCGCGATTCGTGCAGTCGTGCCGTTTGACGTCGACTTCACAGTTTGCACAGTTTTCGCATTTGTTGTTTTAAGTTGTTGCTCGTTGCCATTTCCTCATTGACGGACACAAAGGGTGTAAGTTGTTTGGCCATTGCCGGCTGTAGAGTAGTGACGCACCAGTGTGGTTTCCGCATTTTCCAACCCTTTTCCTTTATGTTCTTGTTTTCGGGTTGTAGCTTGCGAAAAGTTCAACGATCGTACACCATCTGATCTGGTCTTGGCGATCGTGGGATTCAAAGTGCGGGGGAAAAAGATAGCCGTTCTGGTTCTGGTGCATCCTTTATGTCTTGTTCTTTTCCTTGGCCGCTCTGGAGGGTAACATATAATGCCGATGGTACAATGAACTTTCATGCAAAGTCAATACACTTCTTCGATTGCTTTCGTACATTTTATGCTAATTAAAAGTTGTATTATTTTTCTGTACAAATGGAGATGATATATTTGGATATCGAATACCTGTAAGTTTAGTGGAAATAATTCTGCAGCTAAATAATATAAATTTTATTGTGACGTATTCGGTTTCTGGCTATTAAAGAAGGAAACAACCTAATGAAGACTGGCAAAACTAATTCATTTGTTCAATTTTTATTAATTTATTCTTTGATTTATATTCGGTTATGGATACCTTTGTTCCTAAGAATGGTCTTGTATCCGATCTTAATATAAATGAGCTATCTGTTAAGTTTTGAGACAGACTTCTAGTTGGTGTGGTGATCAACATGAAAGTAATTTTACTTTTAATGGAGTTCATAAAAGTTCCCAAACAACAATCTTTCTAAGGCAGATAAGAAAATTTTGTTATTTTA
Organism: Anopheles funestus; assembly: GCF_943734845.2. Lineage (NCBI taxonomy): Eukaryota > Metazoa > Arthropoda > Insecta > Diptera > Culicidae > Anopheles > Anopheles funestus. The sequence continues at coordinate 68,475,645 of NC_064598.1, read as the reverse complement.
AGGACAGACGGGTATGTGGCGAAGACTTTGAGTGTCATTTTCTGAACGAAAACAGTTCTTGGTTGTATTCTTGGTAGTCAAACCGGCCATGTTTTCGACGAATTAATGATGGCTTTGGACACCTATTAGTACTGATAACCAGAATGTTTTAATATTGAGTATTTTTTTCAAGATTTCGTTCTCTTTTTTCTGGTTTGATGATTATGCTAGATTATGCTTGTAATATAATCACTTCCTAGACTTATTGTACTACGTAACCAAATACAATGGAGCGCCGATTATCCGAGTACCTTTTATCCAGCTGTCCCATTATCCATACAGTTCATAAATGACAGTTCCAAAGGCGAATTGACATATTAATTGCAAACCGGCGATGGAAAAAAAATAAAGGCCTTAATAGGAAATGATACAATTTGCTCAAGTTCGACTAAATAGAACAGATTTATTTTGCAAAGTGCACCTAACAAAATTAACATCCAGCTTTAGAAAAAAAGTCTACCCGTTACACACTGATATTTATCAATAAAAAGAGTTGAGCCTATTATCCGTGATATTCGCTTATCCGGCAGGGATTGAGTCCCGTTGAGCACGGATAATCGGCGTTCCATTGTACTACTTTTGTTGGTGTTTTATATTCCATAATCAGATGATGAACTGATCTCTGACATTTAGCTTTTCAATTACCCATGTACTAAATGATGCAATACAGATAAAGTAATATCGTTTGATATTTTTGTGATGTAATCAATGATGTTTGTGACATTACATCATCAATTTTTGTTTTCCTTTTCGTTTCTCTCATTTCAGGTAAGTGTTCGTCGGGATGTCGGGATGATGAAATGTTGCACAATACTGGATACATTCCAGAACCACTAATGGTATTCCATCACGCACTCATCGATGGTGATAATGTATGTTTCGTGCCAGCAGGGCCGACGGCCATGTCATCTGTCTTCTTGTGGCTTCCCGTTGCTTGAAGCGCCATTAAAATAGGTCATTCCATCATGCCTAGATGACGAAGGTTTCTTCCTTCAGCGGCAAAAGGATCCTGAAAGGTCAAATGCATAGCTCCTTAATGTGGCCCTTGGTGTGTGGTCGTTGTGGTTCGCTAGCGAATTGATAAAAATATCATACACGAAAAAAATCGATAATCGGCCAGCAGTTTGTGTCCGATGGTTGTTTGTCCTTGTGGCACGGGAAGACGCATAATAACTGAACACACAACAAAAAAAAAAAACAAGTCAGTCTGAAAACAAGAGGAGAAAATGAAACAACAAAAAAACTAACCGAAATGTGAAGGAAAAAGATACTGAGAGCTTTTCGTCGTTTTTAGTTCACTTTTGGCTACAACATTATTTCGCATGTCATTTGATATGCTGTTGCTACATCAAGCACTATTTACTTTTGGTTGAAATAGAAGTAAAGTACTGCATTTCCTTGCAACGTAACGTCCTTTCCTTTTTTCTTCAACAGAGTTAAATGTCGTTAGTTTTTTATAGACATGATGGATCGCTTGCTGTTATTATTTGAAGAAAGTTTTAATTACCAGAAGTAGATAATCGCAGAACGATAGGACCTTTTTACTTCTTAACATTTTCTATAAGAAGCCATGCAAGATTGTTATGGAATAGATAATATCGTACTGCTTTCGTGTCTCTTTCTACAATCATCAATACTGACGCACTTATTGGTAGAGAGTAATAGCCAGATAACAGCTAAAAAGTACATCTTTTTTTTTACATGTTCTATGCTTTGTCACGTTTTTACTTCTGTTTCTGAGAGAATGTAAACTTCTCCTTGGTATTCGTTAACTTGACCTTTGTAATGGACGAACCGGTAACGTGACATTCTCCTCAGGAAATGGTTATGATGGTGCACATACAAAGTTATCGTGTTTATAAACGCAACAACCACTCATTCTCGGCAGACAGGAAACAGCGTCGCACGTGGCACCAGTTGTGTGATTGTTTGGTGAAAGTTTGGTTCGCTTTGGGATTATGCTTAGAGTGAGAAAATAATTATAGTTAGCAAAAAAAGTGAAAACAGTGTTATTGCACGGAAATTAAGCTATTACCAAATTTATATTTGTTTTTAAACTTTAAAAACTAATTTGAATTTGTTTGCAAATAATGCGTTTGTACCTTTGTTTATTGTAACTTCGTCTCGTTCATTTTTCAAACGAATATTTTTATCAAAACTTTCAAACCCGCTTATAAATAGCAAATTTGCTCATTGCGCTCGAGACGAGACGAATCGTAACCTAATTTTTGCTCACCCGCGTCAATGTTGTTTCCTGTTTAAATGTACAATTTTCTTCCTCTAGGATCACTTCTTATTTGTCGCTTTCAATAAAAAAAAATGTGCTACAGAAGTGTTTGCTGTGTCCTTGGACGAGAAAAATCGTTTACAATTTGAACGAATGATAAAATTAAATGATGGCCTATTTTCACTTGACACAACAATATATTATTCGTTTTGTATTGTTTGTGAAAATTTGCTCCCAGCCCAGATCAGCACTAGCGTATGTCTGGTGAATGAATTTTTAGGTTCTTCTTTCACTCGGAAAATGCTAACTAACCGACTCGGTCAAAAGCAGATACACTCATTTAATTTGTTTAATGCCCCATAAACCGAGTATGGTGTAATAATAGTTTGTTCTTTGTATTTATTCAAAATACGTGTAATTTTGACCATTTGTACAATTTAAGTGCTATTTGCAAACGTAAAGAAGATAAATTTTATTCAAAGATGTTTACATATTTTAACACTGTAAACAGTATAGGAATGTATTGCGTTGAGTTATTTTTTGCCTTAAAGTGCAAATTGGTGTCGTGTTTAAAATGGAGGCAAAGATGTGTTCTAAGTCACCGGTAAACTAAACAACTTCCTTCCGTTGAGTACACAGTCACAGCAGTTAACAGTATGCGCGGTCTATCCCATTAGAGTTTGCATTTTAATGAGGCATTAAATTTGCCTAGCACATGTTAAACAGTTTGTTTTGTTTTTCAGTTTGTTTTTGAAGTTTCAAAACGATGTTATGATAAAAGTTTTGTTTAGCGTGCCATTGTTTAATTAGTTTGAGTGTGTAATATCTGTTTATAGATAAGGCATCAGTTCTTTAGCAGGAAAATGATAAAATGATCATTTCATAACTATTAAATTGCTTTCTAAATGACTATGTCGCAGTACGTGCGACTATTTCGTCTTATGATCGACGATCTATATATACTGACAGCACACGCCAATATTTGCACCGCTCGGATGGCGACCTCCAGGTGACGACGGTGAGCTCTGCTAATCTTGGCTTGGTCGCGCGTGTCCCCAATCCACTTCGTATCTATCGGTAACCGGTGTTTTACGCCTGGGCAAACGGTGTGAGCCTTGCACGAGCCGCACGAGCCCCAGGAGGCGAGTGATTTATTTTAAGGGTCGCTGTTAAGTTCCGCACAGGACTAGGAAAAGGTTAAGAGTGTGCCGTTAGTAGTAGGTTCTATTTTTTCCACTTCGTAGCTTTGGATCGATCGATTGGGTACAGTTCGATGGACAGAGAGTAGTGGTGTCAATTGCTCCGCAACGGTAAGGAAATGTAATTCGTACTAGGTCGAGTGGCGCATTTAACTACTATTCGTCTCTAACTTGATTACTTATTTCCAATAACATGCAAATTACTTTGCAACAATCCGTATATTTTTGTTTTCTATACTTACATTTCATAACCTTTAAAGAGCAAAATTCATGTACCCTTCCATTATTTATCTCATTTTAGATGTATTATGTGTTTCCGTAAAGAAAAAGTTCGCCTGACAATGTTGACGTTGATAACGAGGCAAGCCACATGACAGAAACCGATTCCCTAATGCTATTCTTCCGTCCATTCGTGTGCGTCCATATCCTGTGTGTAACGATCACGTTTACACTCCTGACGTTTGCTTTCCTGTTTTTTTTAGCTGTACGCCATTCAGACCGGCCACGCAAAAAATGGAAGCTCGTGTCCGCGACCTTACCGTTACACGAGCAAGGGCATGGACATTGGTTTGAATGTAGTGAGAAGTGGCACGTTGCAAGTGGTAGCTTTTTTGCAGTTATTACGGCTCAGCGATCGGTGGTAGTTTGTATCATGTTGGTAGGTTAGCAATATCGAGCATAGACCTCAGCAATCCATTGGATTAATTTATGGAAATATGCTTTTCAAAGAGAGACCGAGACCAGGGAACACGTAACAGCTCTGCTAATAAATGTAAATATGGAGTCAATTTGCTCTTTTTCAATAAGTATCTATAAGTATCTATATGATTATACACCATTGGTTATCCCTATATCGATTGAATCACCAATGGATCTTTCTTTCATTTTAATCATAAATTGTGAAAATTAATTTGATTAAAAATCATGAGATTGACTGCAGTAGAACTTTGCAATTTTAATATCGCCTTGCTTCCTCCTTCGTCAACTCTTCTCAACTAAAAAAAAACAACAATTCTAAGCATTTTTTCAGTTTACCAGTTTCTTGAAGGTTCAAAGTCCATTCTAACGGTTGCTTGTTCGCTTTAGAAATCTAAGATAGTACTCACGAGTCACGTTACTGTTGCTTTTGGCTCACAATGTCTGGTATGACCATAGAGTGGTAATCCGATCGCGCCCAGTTTACGATCACGTTTGCATTATTTTCTGTCATCTATGCAGACATGCGTCACCGAGTCTTTGCGCTGTGCAGTTCTGAACGTTGCTAATAGGAAGCTTCATTTTCAACCCAGGGCTGAACTACTAATCGTAATGTGTGTATGCAAGCATATGTGCAGCCGGAAATGTGTTTTGTTTACGCTATTTAATTGCCAATTCGGGTTTGTTTTCGTTCTGCGGCTACACTGCCAGTGTCTCTGTCTGCAAACACTTTTACACTGTTGCGTTTAATTTTAAACAATTATCGCTTGCCTGTTGACCGTCCCTCGAATTGTTGGTCCGTTTCTGGTTTGTCTCAATGGTCAAAATATTGCATGGTTGCGCGATAAAAGCTGAACATTCCTAACCGTAACTGCCGATGTGTATCTCATCCGTTTCGGTGAGTTTTTGTTTTGTTTACCAACATGTACCAGCATGCGCAACGCCCGGGTCATGTGATGATCCGAGTGTATCGCCGTTTATCTTTGGCCTACGACGTTCGCATTCTTTACATTTATGAAAAGACGATATCTAAGGTTGTTCTAGCGTTTGCGCTGTGTGAGAAACTGCACGTTCGTTTGTTCGCCGTTGAAAGGGAAATCATAATAAAACGTTTATCGCAATGGAGGTTGCATTGTTTACCTTTTACTTTAATACCACTGTGCAGATAGAGGCAATCTTAACTAATGTAAGAAACTCAATGTAAGAGCTGCAATTGGACATGTGTTGGCTAAATTGCAAAGAAACTTTGTTTACGATCGTATAGTTCTTCAGAGAGATGTCGAATTTTTAGATGTTTTACCGGTATATCCTCAAATCAATCAGCGGTTGACGTTTAAATGCGCTACGGGTTGTAAAATGAAGGAAATAAAGAACTTGTCAGCTGCCAAGTGGATGCCGTCCCAAAATGGTTAAACGCCATTGAAAATTATATCAATTTTCCTTTGGCGACTATACTGAAATAATTTTTAGATGAATAGCATTTAGAAGTTCTTTTGAATTAGATATTTTGTTTTATTTAGTTCATATCTATTATTTTTCTTAATTTTCTTTTTTTAGCGAAATTATTTATGCATTTAAGAGTATCTTTTTTATTGTCATATTTCCCCTTTTTTACAGAGTATTTGGAAGGTCCCATAATAACTTTCTAAGTATACGGCCACTTAACACACCACTTACGTGCTTAAACCCGGGCTAGTTCCGTGACTTCTTTATTTCATTTTTGGCTTTCGATTTGTTGGCAAGATCGCCAGCACGTTAGAAAATTTGGTTTGATTTACAACCTCGGTCCAGAGCAGCAAGAATGCAGCAGGATGCTACAAAACACACAGAAGCAATCAAGCGGGTTGATGTTTTCCCGTCATTAGACCGGGTTGTAGCATCCACGCTTGCCTGTTATGGGATGCTTTTACCGCACACTCTCTCCGATGGCACCGATGATTGACGAAACGTGGTGTGGGAAGCAAATCGACCCGATGTCAAATCAAACCGAAACGGAACCACACCGCACACCATATGGCACTCATTTTGGGCACTTCTTCCCCTTTACCAGCTCTTGTCCCCCAATCGACATGTGATCATCCAACGAGCCGCACGTCATTGGGAATATTCTCGATCGCGGAACATGTTCGAAATGAATGACATCGAACGTCGCAATGGGCTGGCTTTATCACGCAGTTGTCTGTCTCTGTGTGTGGAGCATTCGCTGCCGTAGAATTTGTTTTTTAAGTGCACATCCGCTATCTGCCGTGCAGCATTATTTTGTACCCGTGGGGCTAGATGGGAATGAGTTTTGCTGTCACACACCGCCCTGGCTGATAAGGGTTGATACAACACTTCGCATTCCAGTACTATCGATTCAGGGATGTGATTGTGTGACGTTGGGACATTCATCAAGGGAAAGTGTGTTGTTAGTTGCACGGGCTGACATTGCATTTATTGCGTATATCGGTAACAATGCATTGCACTGTAACGTGATCGTTGTCTGCGTATTGGGTGGTTTAGATAAAGGTTTTTACTGCTTACTAAGCTTACTGTTAAAACACGTTTCTTGCAACGCAGCTTCAATGGTACATATGTTTGCTAGATAGAGCTTTTATTGATAGAATTTCTATGTTCATTTAAGTCAAAACTACTCTTGTAATTCAATCTGGCTACAGTTGTGTTTGAAAAAAGTAAGAAATTTTCACCACAAATCCTACAAAACCTTTTTTAAAGATCTTTCGAAAAATTGCACATGTGCGGGTCCGTTCACGCTTGATGCGTGGAGTACGACTAAGTGCTAATTGGCGCAACATCACGACTTTTATATTCGTGCCGATTTGCGATAGACGTTGTACGAACAAGCAAGCGAAAAAAACGGTATTGAAGCACTTACACAAACATTCTGCCCAACATTTACTAACCACGGCTCCTACACCCGTGGCACGTTGTACAAACATACGGTCGCATACACGCGTTCATCTTTTCCTACCGGATCCATCCGCAACCATGCCATGCTGTATGTATGTGTTTCGCATCCGCATTCGGGGCGCGCGTTGTGTGGCGCGCTCTTGACATCTCGCGAACCGTCTCGCGGTGTTGCTTAAATTATACCGGAAAGCACCCCCCGTATAATCGTAAATAGGGGTGGGGATTTGGTGCTGTCCGTCGAATATAGGCGAACACAAGTGTCCGGTTCAATACTACGTTGGACCGTTTGGTGAATACGCGTTGAACAGGTTAGTAGGTGTGACTGTGTTGGAGCGAACGGGTCGGATCGGTACTATCATTAGAAGCGCGATTCTCCCACGCGCCGAGGACTCTAGCGAACAGGTTTCATCATGCACACTGCCAGTCATTACCGCAAGTTCCAAGTGGTTGAAAGCAACGAGCTAGTCGTGGTAGTTGATCAATCGGAGCAGGAAATTACGGCTGATAAGCATCTTACGGTTCTCGTACGACGCGCAAACATATTGCCTTTGCAATAAGAACGTGAACGTGGTTCTTGAAGAAGCTGGTCGTGAATTTTCAGCTGGAGCAGACGGGACTCCCTAGTGAGCAATTGGGAATTCCCAAGAGTAAGACTCTTGGTCAAGAGAAGGTTCTATGCTGAATTTGTGAAGCATCTTATCATAGTGTGTGATTAGTGGATTTGGTGACTCCGGTTTTTTTTTGTTTTGTATAATAATGTTGAACAAGACAAAGAATAAACGATTCAATGTTGATCATCGCTTGCATATTCTAGTGTGAACAAGCGACTTGGGAAGTGAGTTCATAACCATTATTGTTGCATATATGAGCAGGAGAAAAAAAAGTCAACGTGATCTGTGTCAGGCAGAGTGTTTTAGCTGCCTATTTCCATCTTCTCGTTAGTTTCAACGCCAGGTGACAAAAACGAAAAACGGGAATCATTTGAACCGTGGGATAAATCTTTTGCCAACGCGAAAAAAAAACAGGCCGAGTGAACATCAGTGCGGTCAGCTCTTGTTCTTTTTACATGATTGACAGTAAGGGGCACTGTCCCAACGACACCACCAACATCAACATCATTGCCCGCGTCTTGCTACCGCGACTACAGCTAAAGCGAAAGTATTTGCACTCGGCGGTGCAGATTGTTCCCGTACGGCTCGGTGTCAAGTGGAAAGGTTGCTGCCCAAACGTAGTAATTCCGTCCCGGGATCAGGACGCAGCCATTCGTCGGCGAACTGTCAGCGCACAGGAAGCGTTCTTCAAGGAGAGCGTTACATGAGCTCCCATCGGTGTTTGAGTGTCCTTTTCGATCCGTTTTTGGTGTGTGCCTTTCAAACAATTGTTTGAGTGTTGAACGTTGCTGTTAAAGACTTTATGTGAGGCTTTACGATACAAAGTGGTTAAGTGTGTCACACATACGACGAAGTGATTAAATTGATCAACGTTGAGCGCGGTAATTCATAAGCGCAAAAGAAAGCGCTCGTTAAACGATCATTGGCCGTGTGCGTGTTGTGTTTTTTTGCCAGTAAGTCCTTAGTGTGTTCTATATCAATGTACATATTTCTGTCATCGTCTGTTTATTACTTTTATCTCTCACGCTTACGAGTACACCTGCGCAATGCGAATATTTACACAATCTCAATACCCAAAGCCTAGTTTTTTGTTGTTGTACATCAGCAAAAATGGCGCCTTGCGGAGGGTGTTACTCATCATCTTCAACAGCGTTTGTTGTATATTCTTTAAAAAAAAAATTATCATTCCTAGAAACAACAACACCTTGGGGGTTGGCTTTGTCATATTGCGGTTGATTTAGGCGAGATATTTTGTTCTTCATGTAATGCTTCTCTTTTTACACCTTTGCATCGTCACGCCAAATGGCATCATCTATTAGCATAAAGGGAAGTGTTTTTATCACACCTTTTTGGTGTGAAATCTATCAAAATGGGGAGATAGTGTGATGTCTGTCGCCGGGTCTGTCCCGCCGATAAGTGTATGAAAATAAAGATATTTGTTGGGGTGATTGTGACTGTGTTGGTTGGAAAAAATTACGGTTGCTTTATTCACAAATTGTTTCTCAACAATTGTATCGGTTTTGATGATCGAACCACTAGAACGTTATTAGAAAAAATATTTAAAAAAATCCCACATCCACAAATATCGACTAACAAGATTGTGGAAAGATGCGCAAAAACAAACAAACGTCTCAGATCTTTACGTTCCCTGGATGATGAGATGCGATCATCATGTCGTGTGTGTTGTTTTGTTTTGTTCGCTTTTTTTGCGTTTGCTAGCAGTGTTTCGCGATCTATTTTCATGTTCACATCACACGGTCCGCGGACTCGTTAGGACAGCTGGCTACAACGCACAAGCGCAAAGTACTGAGCCGCCGACACGGCGATCGAGTGCGCGAACCATCCGTCCGTATCACGTTACGTGCGGAGAATGAGAACGAATCGGCACAATCGTCACCCGTAGATCGGGGTGGATCGGATCGACACGTAAAGGTGACCTAGTAGTATAGCAGCACTGGCTGGTTCTGGCTTGGTTTGTAGGAGGAAGTAAAGGCAACAACAAACCTAATGGAAAACAACTCCGCTGTAGTGCGAATTTGCATTGCAGTTTTTGCGCGGGTGGATCGGTCCCGCAAACGGTTTTTGTGTGTGCGTCAAATCTGTAGTACATTGACACCTCGATAGTAGTAACACCACACGGTCCAAACGGGAGAATACCGGGAGCCAAAGTCAACCCACCTCTCCTGGTACAGTGGCCGTCAAAGTGATCGAGGGAGTAGTATTTCGTGTTTTTTTTTGCCCACGCGATATTCTCGTTGTAACAGCTGAGGGCTATATTTATTTGCCAAAGCAAACCATCCGTAACCGAAGCTTGATTTAGTGTGTTGCAGTGTGCGTTTTGTGTTTTTACCAAGTGAGTCCTTGGTTCCGAGATGCGCAATAGTAGTAATTGATGCTGAATGGGCTGAATTGCACCATTGAATGATTGGGAGCCGTTGAAATTATGTAGATAGACCATTTTGATGGATTATAAGCGACAGTTACGATTGTTTGTCTTCCAACCGAGCGATTCAGCGAGTTATTACAGATGGTAATGACTTTTATATGCTTGTTTGCAATCAATCCAAATGTCAATTTTCGTTTAATAAATCGTTTATAACTCACCGCCGTACAAACAGTCTCTCATAATATGGATTTTATCATTGGAAGAATATTTAACAAATTGATTAATTTTCACACTAACCAGTTAAATGGTACATTGTGGCATTATGTCATTTGCATATGCTAAAAAAATTGTTACATTTTTATTTATGATTTTGAAATCTGAAATCAAATAAGTCTGATAAACATACTTCAGCCTCGGCACGTGTTCCCGCAACAAATGTTGCTAAAATACAGTAGAGCGTCGATTATCCGGGGGCGGATTAACCGTGCGCCGAAAATTGACAGCTGTTCTACCACGGTGAACCATTGTACTGATACTGTTGATGTTGATTAAAATTATTAAAATCGTTACCAAGCAATATTTTTGAAATGATTTTATTTTACGTTTTAAATTTCAATTGTTATTTGATAATAATTTGCTTGTCCCAGGATCATTTTTAGCATCAAAAGGACCACCACAGTATAGTATATAGATACTATATAGGCTTTACCCTATAACCGGCATCAGTCTGGTTCCGAGCACTCCGGATAATCGACGTTCTACTGTATTTGAATAGACCAGGACCTTAGGAAGAAATTTATAAATACCGTTGCAATTTTATGTTATGTATTAAGTTTATGTATTAAGGAGATTTAATACAATCATTGTTATATCAATGCATCCTGCAAAGTGGCCTGAAGCTCTAGCAGGTTGCTCATCCCTGCTTTACGGCGTGCAATTAATTGTTAGGGCATTAGTAATAACTCTGGTGATACAATATAGCTTAAAATTACTCAAATCCATTTATATACGATGAACATTCATTTTGGTATTGATAATTATTGCATAATTTTTATTTACAATACATAATTTAGCGAGAGTATTTGGCAATTAGCCTAAAAGCCGTAATCATGAAGTATAAAATAAAATAAAAAAATAATTTAGAGAGAGATAAAATTCTATGGAGTAAACGTATAGTTACACAGATGTGCAATTCAAAACATTCTTATGTTTACTTAATATTATTGTGATCGAAACTCGCCTGCGACCGATTACTCTTCCCCCTAGTAGCGACTATTAACATTGCTTTGCGTTGCTCATAAGTATAATAGTTTACTAGTCCTGTTTCCACGCGACAGGACCGGGTTTCGAATCTTATCCGGACCGTCTCTCAGTAACAAGGTAAAATAAGTCTAGTAAGCCAGAAATAGTAAGCATGACTTTAAACGTATTTAAGCCAAGAAGAAGAAGCTTACACTCATAAGCGGTTTGCCAGACATGCGTTGATAGTGATTTAAAATGTGAAATTAATTTTTAATTTGAGCTGTTTGAAGCTAAATACTATAATGAATCAGAGAACCTTCCGACCACGCACTCGGCAATCGTACTTCACTCATTATGCGACCACGATCTGTTCCGGGTGAATCACTGTGCCCACAATCACTGTCATCGTTTTGCTTAATGTGGGTTTCATCTCGTTGTGCGATAGCTTTCCTTCGCACTTTATATGAGTCTTTTATCGTTTGACTTTGTAGCGCTGTGCACGTAACACGACACTAAACTGGTACACTCAACCAGGGACAGATAGAGTGATGATGGCAGTTAACTTTATGACCAGAGCAGATGCAAATACTACTACCTCCATTATCCTGTGCTCTCCTTTGCACCAGCAGCGATTACATTGCATCCCGGTCGTCTATTTTCACGCCAACGCGACGTGCAACGGCCGATGAGAGCGAGAGATAAAAGAAGAGCGCTTGCATCTACTACTGCCACTACTACCACCAACATCCACTACTAGCACGAGTGGGATGATTCCGATTTCGTGAGATTTTTCAATGTTAGTTCAGGATGCTGTGCTGCACTGGGGTTGACGAAGCTGCTGTTACCTGCGTGTGGGTTCGTGCGGGAAATGGCTGCTGTGCCGCATGATTGCCAACGCAGTTGATGTCGAATGACGTCATGGGGGAAAACATTGTTGCGCATTTTACCGATTGCATTTGAATGATGGTATATGGTATATGGGTAGGTGGGTTGCAAACTTGGTTTACATTGATTTTATCGATGTTTTTTATTGGATTATCTGCTGGGGGATGTAACCGTGATGGATTAGCTTCTTGAGCCGTGTGGGGAATTGGGTGATGAAATAGTGTCACAACATTTACTTTGACGTTGGAATTGATTTTTAAATCTGGTACATTACGTATGCGTATAAAGGAGCGGCATTATAACATATGCAGTGTTTTCAAGACTTTTTAAAAAATGCTTGTTATGTGAAGGAATGACTGATACATGAATTTCATTGAATGTTATTCAATGATATGTATTGGTACATTTAATCGAACAAATTTCTAAGGAAACTCGTATTGCTTTGCAATTCTTGGAACTTTATATAACAAAATTCCACACATTTCTTTGCTTGCTTCCTCTTTTAGAAAGCCAATTGATCGGTACGAAAAGGGGCACTCCCACATCAATTCGCTCTGGTAGGAATTCTTCCACTGCTGGATTGCATTTGTAATTGACTTCCTCTCCGGTCCTCCCAATACTTCCTTCAATTGGAATCTGTGACATTGTCCAGCCATTGAGAATAGTGAAGAGCAACAGCAGTATACGGCGTCAATAGGGGCGTTTGTAAAAGACGTTCGGTTGCGTATCTCACAATTTGCGTCACCGACCGACGACAAAATGTATTTATTTGTTCCATTCGCCAAACTTTGTGGCTTTTTTTTCCTGCTGCTGGTGTATATAAACTCTTGCAGAAAGTACACAGAGACCATCCTGTATTTCATTCCTTTTGGCGATCATCGTTTTGTTAGTCACATCGTTAGCAACAAGCTTTAAGGGATGTTTTTATAAACTTACGCACGCGATCATACGCTAAATGGAGTATTCTGGAAGCTCCAATCGTGAAGGAATGATTAGAAACAACCTGCAAAACAACTTGTTCTACAGTTTCTCCTTTAACCTTCATTCCAGCTCACCATCATTTTCATCCGTCAGCCCCACAGTCCCCGTTACGATGTCGATAGCGTTTGTTCGATAATTAAAACGGGGCCACTGCGGCGACAAACGATCGTGTGTTTGTTTGTGACAATTACGTGCCCACAAGGCGCAACAAACGCAAATTGCAGTGAAAAATGTGTTAGTTTCATCCCGCACCTTACTGCTAGAATATGGTGTGCTGCAACTAAACTGCACAGATTGTGCTAACCAGCATCATAAAAACCGAGGTTGGAGGCAAATAAAATGACGCCTAACTTCAGAATAATCGTTTCCCCCACCGGGGGTGTATTTGTGTGTTTCGGGTATGTAATAATCATGGGGTTGGCTGTTGCCGACGACCAGTTCTTGTTTTGGAAGATACACTTCACTGCCTATTTTGTATGTTCAAGTGGTTTGCTTCCACATAGCTTTTGACGTAAGCTTATATATGTATACATATATAAATGCAAGAACATGACGCGCGCCTCTGTGTACATGTATGGTGGGGTGGTATTTGCGCAATCGCTTGTACGATCCAGCCGGGAGGAAATCGGAAAGTCAACTGAAGGGTGCAGTTGACTGGAGTGGTGTGATAAGATAGAATACTTGGGCTAAAAAGGTAAACGTCAACGATGCAGTATTTTCTGTACTTGTGGTAGAGACTCAGTAAAGATATTATAATTCATTTGCAATGGTTTATGGCGATGAAAAATAATCTAAATATGTCCACCACCTCAATTTTCCGGTTAAGGTGTATAAAGACTAAAAAAAATTAAAACAATAATTTTATTAAGTTTCTTTTTAATTTTTCCTTTACCAAAGCAGGTAACTTGGGAAAGAATAAAACTAAAAAAAAAAAAAATTAGTTGAAACTTAAATTTATAATAGGGAAATTATTGAACATATGAAACAAATATTTGCAATTTTTGTAATAATATGTTATAGATATTCTATAGCAAGGACTGACTATCCGGCTATGTGGTAAAAATAAGTCTAATAAGCCAGAAATGGCCGGCATGACCTCAGAGGTTACGCCAAGAAGAAGAAGATATTCAATAATATGTTATTATTAAAATTTCAAAATATTATTCAAAACCCTATAACTTAAAAAAAAAAAACAGTACCAGCTTGTGATAAATCATAATAATAAAACGAACACCGTCTAATACATTCTACGGCCATCAGGTGAATAATTGAACAGAATTAGTCTGGCGGGCCCGCTGGTGTATGTGATAAACGGCGCCGGCCCGCACGGCAGGACTGGGGATCAAATCCCATCCGGATCGTGCCCCCCCGTAGCAAGGACTTACTATCCGGCTACGTGGTAAAAATAAGTCTTGATACGACCATGCCGTTCTTAAGAAGTAAAAAAAAAATATAGTTGAAGTATGAATTGAATTGAAATTTTGCCCACAATTTTTGTTTAGTCACATTTACATATTTTGCAATTGTGTAACAATGTAATAAATCTGAAGGAAATGACTTATAAAATCTGTGGGATCAAATTGACTTGCATAAAAGTAGGTCGTACGTACTTTCCTGACCACTGCAGTGCATTTTATTGTTTGTTATATTGTTGTACATAGTGTACCCGTAGGATGATTGTTTTATTTTCCCTTTTTTGTACATTTTCGGTTTGTGCAAATAGACTGGGCTTACGGTGATTTTAAGTTTCGATAAGAATATACAATGTTGAGCAAAAAAAGAGGTTAGGGGATGTTTTCTTTTTTTTAAATTATGCTTCGTTGCTTTTCATTTTATCGTTGGATGGGTACTACCGACCATCCGTTGCTTGAACGCATTTGTGCAGTAAGTATTGCATCATCCGTTAAATTAGCTTCAACTGTTCAGTTACATTCGCTCGGCGCCAATGTCAAGTTCAGTGTTGAAGAAACATAACTGTGTGGGTTTTGCATTTATTTGCATTCGCTTAGGTGGTGTGTATTGTTTTCCTAACCTATGAAAGGATATATTTATTGTCCCTTTGGTTTCCGCAACGAACAAAACAATACGGTTTTTGGTCGTCCTTCACAAAATAAAAACAAAATCTACTAATGAACTCATGGGAAATTTGATTGTCCTTGGCATAATTTTGGTCGCATGGGAAGCAATATTAAGTATTGGATTGTGTGCATCTTCCTCTCTTATGCCATCATTACCTTGAGGAGAGATTGGAGAAAAGCCAACAAATAGTTGAATTATGACATTTTCCCACAACAGTTTCGTAACATGATGCAGGAAATTGGTCATTTTGGTTTACTTTAATTTAGACTTTTATTAGTTGCTCTTATTTGGGTGTAAGTTTTATCACGATGTAAAGTTTGTTTGTAATTTTTTTCGATAATTATGCTTTCTTGGTCTTGATCTTTTGCTGAAACTAGTCGATCTAGTCCAATGCATCGGTTGTGCAGAAGTTGTTACTAATAAAATGTTTCTTGCTGTTCTCTCTTCTCTTACTCTCATTAGCTGGTGCGGCTAGTTCCAACCTCTATGGAGTTTCAGCTAGACAGCGCGGAATACTGCCAGGCACAACACAAATAAGCGAAAGGCGCGCTTTTTCCCTGCCATCACCATCAACACACCATCGTCGCCTGTGTCGCCCACACCCTCCCCCCTGGAAGGATACCGAACTGGAGAAAGTTGTAGCGTTGATTAGCGCGAGAGAGTAAAAAGGGTGCTTGTGCGGGAGCGACAACGAACGCGTGCGTGTGGGGGCAGGTAGCGTGCAAGCAGTGGAGGTCCTCCAGCGAAAGTGAATGGTGGTGGTTGCTGCGTAAGGAAGGCGATTTCGCGCAAAACCTAAAAGCGGCGCAGCAGAGCAGAGCTTTTGAATGAGAAGCCCCGAGCTGGAGCGTACATTGGAGAAGAAAGTGCTGCACGTAGCGAAGCGCACATCACGAGCGTGGTTTTGTTATTGCCGTAGTCCAAGAAGCGTCGTCAAGGTGAACCTGAGAAACTAAGGTCCTTGCGGAAAATCTGGTGGAAGAATAGATAACGAAGCGAATCAAGACGAAGTGGTAATCATCAAACCTTAGCGTCATAATCGAGTATCGAAGGTGCAGTGTGGAGGACGTGTGTGTGTGTGTCAACGCTAAAATTGATATCCATCCCGCATCCATATCTAAACCTGAGGGAAGATCATCTGTGTCGCGTCTTGTGCAAGCGAATCTTTGTTTTGCTTGTAAGGTGCATTCTCGCCTATCCTTGATTGCACTGCACGTTGCATACTTTCAACCAACCTTGCAACACACATTGTTTGCTTTGAATAATTGGTGAGCTTTAATAATCCCATCGTTTCCCTGTGGCTTCGCTAGTTTGCGCGTGTGGCAATTTCGTTGCAACGTTCTACAAGAACACATCGCGACGAATATCTTCGACAACTGCAAGCAAAACTCGGCGGCAGAAAACAACATGTGGGTATAGTTTTGGTTTTTACATGATTTTCGTACGAGCGAGACGTCTAACAGCTCTCCTTTTTGTTTGTTTTGCAGATTGAGACTGATTGTAAAATAGATCTATTAAGAATAGTAACCAAGCAAGTATAACCATCGTCAATCCATTACCATCAACCGCAGAACAGACAGCCGGACAGTAGCGGCGGCCTCGAAGTGAGGAAAAATTAGCTGGAGGTATTAGTTCTCTTACGCTTCCCCAGAACGGACGTCCCTTCCGTATAAGCGCATTCACACCAACCAACTCTAAATCAAAATAAAACATACACCAGCATCCCGACCAAGTGAATATAGAAGCGAAAGATCCTTAAAACCCTTTCTGCTGCAGGCCCTTATATCGCCCCCGTTTCAAGAGAAAGGGTAATCACAGTTCCACCGAATTTTGGCCGATGTTTAAGCAGGCGGATATAGTCAAACGAAATAAATAACTGTAGTGCGATTCGGAGCAGCCATCTAAGTCCCGCAGTGAGCAGGGTTTCAGATGAATATAAGTAAGTTTTGTAATATTGTGTTTTTTTAAATTTTATGTAGTGCATTGTTAAGTGATTTAATGTAATATAATTTATTGTAATCTTATGTAATGTCATGTTATGTCATATGATTTCAATATTATTAAGATAGTGTAGCTCCTTGGGTTAACGATTTTCCACTAGAGATGTTGTCATTTCTATAGGGCGGTTTGCTTGAAGCCAATAATTACATTAAAATATTTGTCCCTATGTACATTTATTTATCGGTTCATTCTGTATGTTACCATGAACTAAACTATCTTAAAACCAAGAACTATTCGTAAAATTTGTTTTATGCTATCAAAATGTGCTGCTAGTTTCCGCATCAGCACTTGGCTTCTGGCAATGAAAGCTAAACCAATAAAAATGCACTCTAAAGCATTAAAATGCATACACTGTTGCCTTGAGAACTAACTTACAATGAGCGCTCGGTGTTGTTGCTTGAGTGCACTTAGGCTGGTGGCACAGCTCCATCGCTCCGATTTTTTCGCATGGTCCTGTCAAAATTTTGTATGGAATATGACAGATCTCAAAACCTTCCGATTTTATCGGAAGGTTGAAACAAAAATTTTTGTTTCTATCGGAAGGTACCTTCCGATTTTATTTGTCAAACTGAACTCGCTCGTATAAAACTCTCAAATGATTCTTTTTCTCGAAATGACAATGGCAAATGTTTACATTTATTGTAAATAAACCATTAACCATGGCAAACGTGCGTTTGGACGAAGAAAATCCATCAAATCCATAGTGAAATCTTGCGGAAAAATCGGAAGAGCTGTGCCATACCTTGCGATTCGCATATGCGAAAAAATCGGAGCGATGGAGCTGTGCCACCAGCCTTAGGGCTGTTGTTTGTTTAACCTTGGAAACTGCGTTTTTCTTTTTTCTCTAATCTGGGTCTAAAAATATTTTTCCTAGTACTCTATAACGTGGATATATCGATCATAATGAGGAATATAAAAGATACAAATTTGATCAAATACTCATTATGGTCGATATGATGTTGCAATATAAATTATATATTGTATCTCTTCAATACTCATTCCTAAGTTCTTAGTGCCGTAGTTCCTATTAAGTTTGGATTAAGGTATACCGGCTTATTGTATCCATGTTCATATAATTATTATTTTTAAATACACATTAAAACATCTCCGTCATAAATGCATCGTTTTTAATTATGTTAATAGAATATTTTAAATAAAGTATTTTATGTTAAATAAAACGTCATATGTAACAATACATAATTGATAGCGACCTTATTTTTTTTTTAATTTTCAGATATTTCGAATGAAAAGTACTTTTAGATACGTGTTTCAAGCTTTACTCTGAAGAAGATAGATCCATCTTTTTGATATCAAACTACGCATCGGAAGATTACAACCCAGAGTGCATCTGTTATTCCATCACCTCAAGACGATCAGGTGCTTGTGGTTCGCGACACTGTGGACACGCCTAGCGAGCAAATCTGATCAGATAAAAGATAAACGCGTTCGTGTGTGTGTGCGCGTACGAAGAGTAAAGGAAATTAAGATAATTTACCAGCACTCACTCGGGCAGCAGACTCCAGTGTCAGTTTCTACCTTCATCTGCAAGGTGTTATCAGCGAAAATTAGTCGACGAAAAGATTTAACATAGGTGTATTTGCTTGCCATCATCGTCGCACTGAGCGTGTTATTATCTGTGCTGGAAGAAATCGTATAAAAAGAAGAATACTGTTTGCTTTATGCATGATTTTTTTGTCTAAACTTATACAACCAGAGTGATAGGATTCCTCGATTCGCCTAACACTAAAATTGCTGTACAAGAATATTGGAATATTTCCTTTGAAGAGGACAAGATTAACCGAATAAGTGAAGAAAAGATAAAAAAAACATAAAAAATACAGTGTGGCTAAAGGCAGTTTCTCCGTAGAAGATCAAACAAATGTAAAAGAGAACAAGCCAGCAAATCGTTTTACTGAAATATTTCGGAGCTGGCCAATTTTGAGCATCGATATATCTCGTTGCAGCTTAAAAGAATTTGAAGAAGATAATAGAACCGCAAAACAAATTCATTGCTGTTCGGACGAAGACAGAATCACCGTAGAAGATCAAGAGGATTTGATAGAGAACACAGCATCGAATCGTTTTACTGAATTATTTCGGAGCAGGCCAATTTTGAGCATCGATATAATATCACGTTGCAACGGCCCAAAAACATAATTTGAAGAAGATAGATAGAACCGCGAAGAGCATTGTGATAAGAGAATTTTAAGTTTGTTTTAGTGGTTCTCATCTTTATTGCTTATTGAAGCGATTTTTGTGGAAGTGTTAGGTTTCTTGCGTCTTTAAAATATCTTAATTTGTAAATGTGATGAAAATTGTACGGATTCTTCATTGATAATATTGTATATCCAACAAAGAGAAGTGTATGAAAGCGCGCACTTGCTAGGAAGAGATCTCTACCGAAGAGAATAAGTACGATTGTTAACGTCGTTATTTTGTCTGTAAGACTTACGCCGTAACCGTTGTCGTGTGATAAAAAGAAAGACTTCCGTGCAGAACCTTCTGCAGAAGGCGCTTGTGCAAGTTCGTAAGCTCAGCAAGGACGAACAAGACAGCAAGAAATCAAACAGCGGGTGACTGGATTTGTTTTTAGTCGTCGTGAAGGAGTGTTTTTATGTCAACCGTCATCATGCGTCAGAAGGACATCAGACCCGCACCGGCGCGGATCGAGTTCAAGTCAATGAAATTTCTGATTACCGATCGGCCATCGGACGCAAACATACTTTCGTATATCACTGTAAGTTGTGTCAAATGTAGCTGTCTGCTATCTCACAGTAGATGCACTGACGATCACTATTACTTGTCTCATTACAGGAGCTGAAAAAACATAATGTCTCGATTGTGGTACGCGTGTGCGAGCCAAGTTATAAGATCGAAGAGCTGGCAAACCATGGTATTGTCGTGCGCGATTTGGCGTTTGAGGATGGTACCTTCCCGCCGAACGAGATCGTAGTCGAATGGTTCGAGATTTTGAAGCAAAAGTAAGTCAATTATCGTTCGATCCAATGGCGGTCTATTTGTTGGGCAACCGATCCGATAAGCGATCCCTCCAATAAATCGTAGCTTTCTGTACAGATTCCAGGAGGACCCGGAAGCGTGTGTGGCGGTACACTGTGTAGCAGGTCTAGGCCGCGCACCAGTGCTTGTGGCCCTGGCTTTGATTGAACTAGGACTTAAGTACGAGGCAGCTGTAGAATTGATAAGAGAGTAAGTATGGTATTTGGTGGTTTCGTTTCCGTTTCCTTTCCTAATCTGTTATTTTCTCCGTCTCTTTCCCTGGTTCCCACAGTAAACGAAGAGGTGCTATTAATGCCAAACAACTATCATACCTAGAAAAGTATAGGCCGAAATCGCGGTTAAAGCACAAAAATGGCCACAAGAACTCGTGCTGCGTGCAATAAAACTATCAAAATTCCCACCAGTTAAAGTGTTCATTTTAAGCAAGTGACATCCAGAGATAAAACTATGGCGCGACGTTGAAAGCAAGCGAGAGAAGAAACATGGACATGTGTAAATGTTAAAAACAAAAGATGCAGATCCTAAAACAATAGCAGTAGGCTTTATGTTCACAAATCACACTAAGCAAGTTTTGGGTCTTGTGTGGAGTTCTGATTTAACGGTACCGTTGGAACTGCTAGAGCATCGGCGATAAATTGAACCGTAAAGGAAATATAGAATCAATGCAGAATGGAATGCTAGAAAAGATGCTAAAACAATAACCAAGAAAGATGCAATAGGATGGAATAACATTGAGATCTTTAAATAAACTGCTGGTAACTATTTAGTTTTTTTTATGATACTTAAGCTGAAATCAATTATGAAGGGTCATCCCTCATAGTCGAGTTTAGTTTCAATTGAATATTTCATCGTTTATTTTTGCATTCTGCTCACGTTAAATTCTTATGATTCTTTATTCAATTCACATCTAATTCATCCTATCAGTTCAACGATCTCGATGCGTTGAAATGCAGGGCAAGCCTTTCGCTTGCAAACGGTTAATCGGATCCTCCGAACACGAGACCCATACCTAGCAAAGAAATGCGATGTACAGTACAGAAAGCATTTTAGGTTTTAGAAAGGCTAATTTGAAGCGCAAGCAGAGCGTGTTAGCTTTACTAGCAGTATATTATTCTTATTTTGCTATACATCTTCGACAAACCTTACACACACCAGCCACACATGAACCAGGCGTGCGTC
This sequence comes from Anopheles funestus, assembly GCF_943734845.2. Taxonomy (NCBI): domain Eukaryota; kingdom Metazoa; phylum Arthropoda; class Insecta; order Diptera; family Culicidae; genus Anopheles; species Anopheles funestus. The sequence goes on along the minus strand of NC_064598.1, from coordinate 68,454,192 downwards.
TATGTGCGCAGTTTACACATTCTTAGACAGAGACATATTATGATCGTATCCGACGACGCCCAGTGTGACCGTAGATCATTATTAATATATTGTAATAAATTAAATAATCGAAATAGGGAAAGAGATAGCGAATGCAGAAGATGAAACCAATGTTCTCTACAGTATGTTCTTGTGGAACAGGTGTTGAAGACGCGACTTGTCCGAAAGAGGGATATTTCTGTACGGTTTAATAGCTGTCTTACAGTGTTATGATAATACTTGAGTTCATAAGATTATTCATTGCTGGGACACAGTTTAGTTATCAAGCCGGTGGAAATAACCAATTTCCTAGTCGTCTAAAACTAGCTAACACAATGGCTTATCGTGTATCGTGAAGAACAGCTGTATGATTGAATGCGATTACTTAATTTTTGTTTTGTATTTATTAAATCTGCGACAAACTGTACTGCAATCAATACTATTGTACAAAACCCGGCTAACATGCTTCTATATGATCGTTCAAACCAAAAACAATAGCGCAATGTCAGGCATGAAGGCAGTAGATATGTACAAGGGCCTAATATCTGTATCCTAAAAAAAAACATCGCGTTCGTCACAGGCGTTACAATAGACGATATACACATTTTTTTAGAACTATTGGGCGGTTTCAGCATGGTTCTGGCGACCTGCAAAATGCTTATGTTTATAGTTTTACACCTTACCAAATCAAACATCCTTCATACGTGCTGCAAACGAGACGCATTTTACTTTGCAAATTCCAGTGCATAAGTTGTGCGTGTTGCTTGGAAAATGAGCAGACGTGTACGAACAATAGCCAATTTATCAATAATTTTATTCGTTACTCTTATGTTTAGAAATATCTGAAATGGATCGTGCAATATGGCTGTAGATTAACCGGAGGTAAAGTAGTTCCGTTTGTCTATGTTTTGTTTTTGTTTTCTTTTGTTTTGCAGTAGGCTTAAATTAACGTACCACGCACCCTATGCAGCAGCAAACGCAACCAGCTACTGCAACTCGCGCAAAGAACTCTGCAACACTGTGATCGTAGCGATATGATCCCATCTCTTTAGTTAAGGTTAATCTACATGGTACATGAGTTCGAGGGAACTCTGCTACTACTCCCAAGAATTCTAGTACAATTGTTTTCTGCAAACTGCAAAAAACTCTTCCTCCGGTGATGGCACCTCATTTGGAAGTATCAACGTTATTTAAATGCTAGGTACTTCCTTTCGATACTTTGTCCGCAACCATGGTGGATGAGCCACAATTGTTTAATGCTGCTTATGTCGATCATTCCACCAGAGTTTTCGTTAGTTAACATAGTGAAAGAACCTAATCTAACACCTAACAGCTACACTATCAATAATTTATTTGTTGTATAGCTCAATACGCCCAATAGTAAACAATTTTACTTATCGCAATGGATGCTTTAAATTATTTCATATTTTCTAAATGAACATTGTACGTCGCCAACGCCAAAACAGACCTAAATCAACAGACGAAAACCCATTGCAATATATCTGCACAGGACTGCTATTTTATGTTAACTTTCCCCAAAAACGCCTGTGATGAACATCCGTAATTCTTAAACACTTTAGCGCAGCGATCTCTTCCCCGTTTTATGCTCGAAAAGGTAGCTCTCCCTTCGATGATTGCACACAAAAAGGTTGATGTTTTTGAAAAAATGTTAAATCACAAAGATTTGTCCCGGTTCTGTGATCCATTCATTTGTAGGCAGATTGGTGATAATCTGCAAACATGGTTTTGGAATACAAAAGAAAAGAAGAAAACAAGCGCTTCGTCCAAGTGGAACGAACAATCGATAAGAGACAGTTTCCATAGAATGTTTTGCATATTTTAACTTAAGTTATGTTCACATGCCCTGAACGGGGCACATTTTAAGACGAAAATGCAGAGTGGTCATTGTCTTATTCGCTGTAACTAATGCCCTCGTTTAACTATACTCTACACAGTCATACCATGAGTGAACGCGTGTTTGTGGCCACTTTTTTCTGTGATACTATAAAACAAAAAGAACGACTACTGATATGAGTGAGAAAGGGGGGAAGCAACAGCGGAGGTAGATCTCGGATACGTTTGAAGTATGTACCGGGAATGAACCGATTTTTTTATGTGTGCTTGCAAATTGACAAAATGATATTTTTGTTACCACACTGCTAAGCGTTGCAAAAATTATTAAACCTGTAAAATGATTCACTATACGACTCCGCTAGTTCTTCCGCTTGGGCAAATACACGCATAATAAGAAAGTATGTTAAACATGCCATAAAATACAGCTTTCAATTTTTCAGAACAATATTCAAATCATCGAAGGGATAAAAGCTAAAAAATATGATTTGTAGCTGTTTTTCTGCCGTAAAGTTACGTTCGTACAATGACTTGAACGTTTTGTTTCCACTGACGAACATTTGAAATTGGTGTGTATGAGAAGGATAACAGCATGCAATCATAGCATAAAATAACATAAAAAAACTCTATTAGCAAAATGAGAAGAAGGAAATCGAACTAGACACATGGCGTAAAGAAAGCATCTACTACATGTATTGATAAATAGTCATACTCGATATGGCTAATTCTTTACAGAAACAAGCTAATATTAAAACACGAAACTATACAAACAAGCACTAAAGTAAAAACAGAACCGCAAATAAATATTATATATATAATAACTTACACGTGGTTCCGGCAGAAGGTTACGGGGATGGTGACAAGATCGTATTCATATTTTATACACAAGCAACAAACACAAAAAAGGAAAACAAAAAAACCAAGAGCTAGACAAGTGCAAGAGCCAACTCAATCAACCGCAAAGATAAAATTATAGACAAAACACAGTGAAAAGGGTAGCATAGTCGAAGGAACCATGATAGCGGAAGTGGACATGCAAAACAGATATATTATTCACACTACTTTAGAGCCTGTGCGGGGAAGCTTTTGTTGAACGATGAGGACAAGATCGAAGCAAAATGGCGCTAGCGTCTACTGATAATGATCACTTTAACTGTTGCGGTACTTGGATATATGTAATTTGTTTGTGTGTGTGTTTTTGTAAGTGTGCATCGATGCAACCAGTGTGTAGTAGTGGGCAGATAGTAGAAAGGCGGGCTCTGTATGTCAGCGAAACAGCAGAACGCCCCGTCGAATGAAACTATAGAGGGGGGAAAAAAATCTGACGTTTTGTTGATTATAACCAATCGATTTTCGTCCAGATAAACGATCATTAGTAGCATCGTCCGCAAACTAACACGTACACACAATTGCACACAATGGGGGAGAACAGGTGAAACACAGTAATTGTGCTGAAGGCCATATCTCTTCTAACCCTCTAGACGCACGGCACGGAAAAACGGCACCGACATGTGGTTGTATGTAATGTGTAGCACGCCCTGTTCTTCGCCGAGAAAAGTGCTTTATTACTCTTTTTTATGGCAGCAGGATGGAAAAGGGAATTACAATTTAGAACGAATGAACGTACCATGAAAAAGAAGTGTGAGCGAGTCATGCTATTAAAAACATCGTAAACATAAACAAAACTGACGATAGTCAACGTAACAAAAAAAGAAGGGAAGTTTAATGCAAACAAGAAAAACTTAACTGTGAGCAAAAAAAGAAGAAAAAAAAAACAAGGAATAAAAAGAAAAATTAACCGAAAACACAACATTAGATCATACCCTTGGCAAAACACTTGGCAAAAGAAGCAGAATATGGTAAAGAAACTTGCTACAGAAAAAAAAAAACAATATTATACTGAATAGATATTGTAATTTTATGGAATGATTTATATCAATGAATATGTGGTCTAGTTTTTTTCGTTATTGTCTGCCTTTTCGTATGATGACACGTTAGTTTATTAAAGTGTTAATGCCTAATCGAATAAGTTTCTCAAATTTCTTAAAGAAAGATATCAAAAGTAGAACAATAACGATTATCTTAAAACTCTCATTCTACGTGATAGTCGAACAATTTACACAGTTCTACAGAAAGCCGGTACATTGGTAAGCCAACAACGGTAAAATAATCTCCTTCAATTCTTTCTACGAAGTTGCCACCTAATCCTTGAATACCGTACCCTCCAGCTTTGTCACTGTAAAGAGAACAAGCAGTTTCAGCTATGTTTTTACAAAACCCTGACTCCGCAAAATCAAAGACAGCACTTACAGGGGTTCACCTGTGTCGACGTACGCTTGAATCTGAGCATCAGTTGCTTTGCCAAAATGTACCTTGCAGGATTCCGTAAACTTTACCTCCTTCTCGTGATACTTTATTACTACTCCGGTGTATACAGTATGAGTGCGTCCAACGAGCCTGAGGAAGAGTTCGAATCTTACGTTAGGCGGAACCGCAATTGTTTACCGCACTGTGCAACCAGTTACATACTTTTGCAACACTTCAAATGCGTGTTCCGGTGTTTTCGGTTTACCATACATCTGTCCATCCATCGTGACCATGGTGTCTGCCCCGATCACAACGTCCGCTTTCGTTGCATCATCTTTCGACAGGCGCTCATAAACTTCGCGCACTTTGCCGAGTGCCGTCATGGCTACATAATCGCTGAAAGAATACAGCGACGGGTCCAGGTTTTCCTCGAACGTTGATGGACATAGCTGAACGTTAGATATACCCTGAAAGATAGTCACAAGCAGCGGTCAGATCATGTTGATATAGGCACTATTGTTTTGCCGCGAGCATGCACGCTTATCAGCAATCAGATCTCGGAGCCGTCATTATTGATTTTACCAAATTTTGTATCAACTCCTGTCGACGCGGGGAACCACTGGCAAGTACAACCCGTTTCGCTCCGATTTGATGGAGTATTGGTTTCAGCATATTACTTAAGCTATTGCTAGAAGTTAATATTTGTACACTGCACGTGGTAGGGTAACGTTTTGAATGTAAGCAAATTTTTGAGATTCCGCCTTGGATGTTGATAAACATAAACTGACAATTTGCTATTGCTGAGTGGGCAGCACTTGACAGATAAACGATAATTATGTAAGGTTTTTTCAATTTTGAATTATTTGAATTATTAACACAGGAAATGGGTAAATGTACTTTAAATGAAAAGAAAATGAAGATATTTTTTCTATCTTTCTTTTACGAAGTAATTGCGAATTCCTTTTCATGTTACTATAATTATTCAAAAAAGCCTTTTCGTGGTTTCAAATTTTCCCATTCAGAATTGTTACTTGGGAATGACAAATGGCGCGCGCTTGTACTGTTGACGTTTAGTTCGATTTGAACTAAACCGAAGTCGCTTTGTGTGTTTTCATTTCTATATTCGTCGCGTTTGTTAAAAGCTGCTTTTGTTAAAAGAAAATGAGTGATTTGGCAAACGTTTACCAGTTGTTTCGTAATAAGTTTGAGGCAAATGACTTCCAGTACTATTGCCCTCCTTCATATATTCACACGCTAACGGAGAATAATGATAAGGTCATTTTCGCGTTTCGGAAGGTATGCATCCGGTGATTGATAATGCTTGAATAACTTCCACTTATACGCTAATGTGTTTAACATCAAAGCAGAAACAAACCCTTCCGCTGGATACAAACTGGACCAGTGTGAAGAATTCGCCTAAAAGCAATACATCAAACAACCTGGACCTTACCGGCTCTCCATTGAAGGACGAAAGCTTTGATGAATTTCAAACAATTGATCATTCGAAAGACTACAACGAACCGGCAGTGTGGAACCTTTGGACACCAGAGGAGGAATCTTACGCACCGCTGGCAACGGAAAAAGCTCGCTCAATTCTGCAAAATTTCATCAATCTCGATTGTCGTATCGGGCGTGGCAGCATATGGACGCTATGCAGCGGTACCGATGCTGACCGGACGGTACTACTACAGCTGTCGATCGACTCAGCATCTAAGAATCAACGCCAGTTTACGCGTGGCATCGTGCGCTTTAGCGGAGTGCAAGCGAGCAGTGGTATTTCGTTGGCCCAGCTCATCGATATCCATCGGCAGCGTGCCGGCGATGGGATGAAGTTTAACCCGAAAATCCAAATCCAGCAGTGGTGCAAACTGTGCCCCCAGATTACCGTCCGCTTAAGCTGGCACACAATGGGCGAAGGTTCCACATTTATCGTCGAGCGGAATGCACGCGTCCGATTGAGCCAGGAGCTGCCGATAAATAATGGTGCATTTAGTCACAGTTCCGTGGCAGAATACTTTTGGCAGCAACTTCAGCGATTGGCGTTGATAAGAGATAAAATTATGGATATTCGTGCCAACCGGGAATCTGGTTATGCCCGTAGCGAATTCGGTGGTGAAGAGTGAGTAGACGTAGCTGTAGGGTTTTTGAACAAAATATTAATCGTATAGTTGTTGTTCTCAATTGTAGCGAGATGGGTTTAGAGTACGTGAAGCAAAAGGTGAACAATATTCTGTCCTCCTTTTTGGCTGTCGAGCCAACCACTTACACATTATCCTCGATCGCGGACATGATCCAGCAGGTGCAGAAACACAATCTTACGGACGTGATGGAACGGCTGTACGATGCATTAACACGTACGTACGAAGCGGACAAGAACTAGCGTAACTCTATCCGAAGTTCTAATATCATCTTACTTATTCTCTTTTTCCAGTATGTTCAAATTACGATGATTTGAGGGCAGCCATTGATTACATCTTTCATCTTTCGACGCACTCTAACGTTGTGGTAAACACTCTCTAAACATCTAAACTCTAAACATTGCATTTTATGAAAATCACCAAATGGTTTTACCTTTCTGCCATTTTCCAGAACGTTCCAACAAATGGTACACGGTTCGCGCAGCTAATTCTAGCAATGATTCAGGACCGTCTTGCCATTCCATCGCTAACCGGATCGGAACCGTACGAGCTGCTTCTGGAGTGTGGCATCAACAAGCTCATGAGCGACTATCGGACGATCTTTAGCGAGAATGGTGTGTACGAGCTCGAGTTCGAAAAGCTCTTTCAACCGCAGGTTACCAACCCACGCAAATCTCGCTATGCGACCGGATCGGGGCCACAAATCGATATGCACCATAAGGCCAAGCAAAGTGCCCACATGTTTCAACCCACCGTCGAGGAACGGGGACGCGAGAAGTCGATCCTTTTGAGCAACTTCGATGAGGACGAAGTGAAGATCCGTCTTAACCGTCTGGCACAGGTGCATCTGCTGTTGGAACATTTGCTGCTGCTAGAAGGTGTCGTTAACGTACCGTCTATTTACGGGCGTGTTTGCGAGCTGTACCTGAGCCAGCAGCCATATAGCTACGGTGAGGTGTATAACCGCAAAACCGATCTGCTCGAGTTTGATATGGATGAGTTTATGTTGCTGCGTAAAGCGGATCAGCTGGAACCGTGCGCCCGGCGGGTGGTAATGTCGTCGACCAATCTGCTGCAGAAGCTGGAAACCGTTTTCTATCAGAATGCTAAGCCGCTGCTACCGGAAAGTTTGTATCCTCAGTTCGAGTGTAAGGAGATTGACAATAAGCACATGTTCTGGTGTTACGAGTATGATCTAATTGAGCGTCTTTGAAGAACTAGCCCAGGTATGAGATTTATGCTAGATTGTCGAAAAGGAATGTGTGCGCGGCGAACAAGATCAAATACAGTTTCATGTGCATGTGTAAATGCGTTTATTAAATAATGTTCTTTTTTTAAACATCCTGTTAGAGATAGGGTATTGTTTGCCTTTTGTTCCCAATTCTTTTATATTAGGAAACCCGATGACCGATGACCGATGACAAGTTTTCCTAATCATTAATAACAGTAACACAATAAGTACTAACCTATTTGTTGTGCCTTACAGTTTAACAATTCTTAGGGATTAATTACGATGGGAAAAATATGAAAAAAGAGAGTGATGGGAATGGTTCAGGGATACCACGACTTAAAAAATGAAAGGATTCCGCAGGTGGTACAAAAAGGTAGAGTAGAAAATCACGGGAAAAAGATCGGAAGAGTCCAGTTGATTGATCGAGGAGTTATAGCTCGATGGCTTTCCAGGGCTTTCCTTTCCGTTTTCAATACCGCTAGGTTTTTCACGATGTCGACCATACTTAGACTAAAACCCTCAAGAAACAACATTTCGAGTTACAAAGAAGAAGATGATTTTGGAGACAATAGTTATTCGTGAAAAGATTAAGAATCTTTTAGAACAAGGAGCAATCAGCTGGAGCGGTGATAACGGGAAGGACTAGTGGGGGGTTTAACGGAAAACGGACTATGCGGCCGCGGGTGCTACTGTGTTTTTCATATTTATTGCTTGTTCTGACGCCCTCCAAGCGTCCCTTCTTGGTCACGAATTACCGCGGCATCTCACTTCAATGTGCGATGTCAAAGGTGTTTGAGCACCTTCTCCACTCTTTCCTTTTGAAGTCCGCCAGGCCGTTTATTATCCCTCAACAGCATGGATTCCTTCCCAACCGATCTACCGCTACTAACCTTATGTCCTTTACTTCCTTTATCTCCTCCAATCTGGAATCGGCTAATCAAGTCGATGCCGTGTATACGGACTTTAAAACGGCCTTTGATCGCGTCCCTCATTCCTTACTCCTTGATAAACTTTCCCGTTTAGGTATTAGCCATTTTTTCATGTCGTGGTTGCGTTCTTTTCTCTATGATCGTTCGTATTGTGTTAAGTACAATAATCAATTCTCCTACTCTTTCTCTTCCTTTGCGGGCGTTCCACAAGGTAGTGTCCTCAGTCCTCAGTTTTTGTTTGTTATTTTCATAAATGATGTCAGCACCGTGTTTCCCAATGATTGTTTCCTGTGCTATGCAGATGATTTAAAAATCTTTCATCCTGTGTATACTCGTGAAGATTGCGAATCTCTGCAAGGCACGCTTGACCGTTTCTCCATCTGGTGTGCTCGTAATTCCTTTACCCTCTGTCCCGACAAGTGTAGTGTCATCTCATTTATCCGCTCTCAATCTCCTTTTAGTCACCCTTATGTTCTTGACGACCAGATTGTCAACCGAGTCACGCATCTCTCCTTTAATATCCACATTGATTCCGTGGTCGGGAGGGCCTGGAAGATCCTTGGCCTGATCAAACGTATCGCACGCAACTTCTCGGACCCCAGTTGCTTGAAGGCTCTGTACTGCTCGTTGGTCAGATCGATTCTGGAATATTGTTCAGTAGTCTGGTCACCACTAGCGAGAACTCATATCGAGCGAATTGAGGAGGTGGAGCGATCGTTCACCAGGTTTGCGGTTCGCAAATCATTTGGAGGGTTATCCTCCACCTTGCCTCTCCCTGATTATGAACTCAGGTGTCAGCTGCTTTGTCTTGACTCGCTCGAAGCTCGCCGTTCCCAGGCGCAATCAATCCTCATTGCCTCTCTCCTTCTTGGTTATACCGATGCTCCCACTCTGTTATCATCAATCCCATTTTACATCCCTTCCTGTGTCCTTCGTAATCGTCCCCCTCTTGCGACCCCAACTAGAAGGACTTCAGTAGGGCGCAAAGACCCCCTCGTGTGTGCTATCCGTCAGTTCAATTCCGTGTGCCATGTATTCGACTTCCACCTTAGTTTGTCCACTTTCCGGTCCCTTCTCAAACACTCTTCCCATTCCTCTCCTGGTTCGTAATAATGTTAGGTTTAGGTCTTAGTTAGTAGGTCATTTCTGTTAACCCGCGTGGCAACGGAATAAATAAAATTAAACATTAAACATTTGTTCTATTATTGGGTCATTTTTAAACGAACACTTCTTCCCTTATTTATTTTTTTATTTTATCTTTTTTAATAGGAAACCATTAATTTACGGAATTAAATACATCAATTTTTTATTCGTTTTTGCTTCTGTAGATTTCGTTAGTTTGTTCAGATACGATATGTTATGGCACTAATTGTTTCTTGCGTAAGTGTACAACAGGTTAACGATAAGGAGTAACTTTATTTTGTATTTTTATTTGCTCTACAATTAGCTTTAGCAATTTCTTTAGTCATTCTTAGTTTGTCATAATAAGGGAATAAAATTTGTTAAATCTTATCTAGGTCATGGTTCGTTGTTTTAACTTATAACATAAGATTTTAAAGAATGTTCGAACAATACGAAAATTTGCAAATGATTGAAAGCAACATTCGTTAATCGTATGTAAAATAAGAACAATATGCTATATTTAGCAATACCGGGCGGTAATTGTAGTTCTGCCCATTCTGACTACCACCTGATACTTGTCCTAACTTTCACCCAACTTAAGGACGGAGAACATAAAGCCCTTCAACAGCGACAATTGACAGGCAGAGAAAAAAGTGTTTGCAACACCCCGTGCAAGCGTGATCAGCGTACGGAACTTTGGCGAGCATGTAAAATTATGTTCGACCGGAAACATCCGGTAAGCATAATGCGGCTACAATTAAATGTAACCAACATACGGTTTCAGGGCTCTGGCCATGAACGCGGCTGTACAACATGACCGGGATGCAGCCATTCGGTTGCAGCTGCTGCCGCTCGATTAGAAGGTGTACGCACATACCAAATTACCCATTTCGCAACAGATCGTGACCGTGTGTGTGTGTGGGCAGCCGGCGATGGTGTACCAGCGTCCCCGATGGTATGCAACGCGTGGGTCACAAGGAGACAGATTTTCATTCATAAAAGTTTACAACCTTGCCGGGTGTGACAGGTGCTACACACGTCGCTCGAGCTACACGTTGTAGCACGGTTGTGGCCTTACCCGCCGAAACCGGTTGATAGCGTCATGCACCACACACCGATACGCCTTCGTCTGGTTGCGATCAATGATCGCGTGGTTATCGAACGGGCACGTGAGCATGTGCTGCATTGATTGTGGCTTTCCGTACGCCTTCGGATTGCCTTTCCCATTGGTCTGGTTGTGTCGAATGAATGGAAATTAATAGGTAGTGGTTATTTTAGAGCATGAACTAGGTGCGTGATCTGATGGTTTTGTGTAGGATCTTTTTTTTGAGTTGTAATGAAACAATTTAGATTCAATCCCTTCATGTTTATTTGTGTAAGAATGATCTCTAATATATTGATGTTTTTGCTCTTTGATCGGCAAAATCAATCTGTACATACTTTTATCATTTCCATTTCTATTTAAACAACAAATTATGCCTAAAGCATTGAATGTAAGTAATAATTTGAAAAGGATTAAAATGAATTTAAAACATATTAGGCAAGAATAAACATTAACGTTGAATCATTTTGTTGACCTGCTTTGAAAATATTTTTTTCTTATCTTTTTTTTGTTTTAAATCGATTGAACATTGATCTTTCTGCCAGGTTTACTAAAATGACTTGCAAACCGTGTGCGTGCCAATGGCATGTGTCACGAAAGTGTCGCAAAGATTTCCCAGTAACCATTCTGCTGCTGATGGTTGCTGCTGCACCTTAACTTTTTCTCTCCCGCTGGACCGGTTGTGACCGGACCTATGCTCCCCACCCCGAACTGGAATCTGGTTCCACTGAAGCACGTACGTGCAATCGACTTATCCACCTGTGTTTGCCGAGTGGCGGTAAAACCCAACGCGCATCACGATCGGAATGCAGTGGCGTATCCAGTGGCAGTAGTAATTCCACGGCCAGCCAATGGATTGCCGTTGTCATCTGGTGCCCCATTACCGGGGGGACCGTTGAATAAATACATACGAATACTGTTGAGCTGCTGTTTTTTTAACGTATTCACAGAACCATGTCATGTGATTATGATTCGCGCACGCGTCACCGTCTTGGCTGATTTGTGCTTCATTTGGCGGAAGTACGAGGACGTTCTAAACGGTGAAGCACACACACACACACACACAGGGGTTTGCCACGAATAACAGGGTGCTAAAAAAAGGGCTTGAATTATTTATCGAAAGACAACTACTTTGTAAAGGTTGATGAACAAAAATGTGTTTTGCTTGATTTGTTGTTCTGTGGAAGTCGTGAAGGGAATTTGTATTACAAACTGTTGAAGCTGATTTAAAAATTATGTTATTCATTTAGATATATTGTGTTCTATCTTTTTGACTCTGTTGATAATTAAATCAGAACTTAGACACATGTTCTTTATTTTCTAATTGTTGTTTGTAATCGTTTTTAGTGTTGCTTAATCTCTTCATGTGCTTTAGCCATTTTAGGTTTTCAAAAATAATTGAATTGTTTTTTTACATGTCTTTGCTTTTGAAAACATTTTTTTAAACCAGCAACAAACCAAAAATTGTAAATTTCACGAGTTTTTATTTATTTTGTTGTTGTTGTGTTTTGTTATGTAGTTTTACATGGTTTTTAAACATGACAATTCTTTTGGATTAGTCCAGGGGATTTTTATCACATTTTTTTCAAAACTTATTTCCGATTGCAAAAATGCAATAATAATGTTAATAGATGTTTAATTTTCACTATATCTTGGTGTAGTTCTAATTATTTCATATTGAGATTTTATTTTAGTTTTAAAATGCTGAACCAATCGAAATGACTGGTAGGCCGATTTAGTGTTAACTAGCCTTTCCATGAACGATCGACTAGATCAGGGGCTTCCAAACTTTTTAGATGGCGGGAGGCTTTAAGTGGAATAGCCACAGCTGAGGGCCAATCTCGGGATATCTCGGCTTTGGTGCACTGGAATAGATCATGAGATCATTGTGTGAGAAAAGTTGAAATTTCCATTTATTACACCATCCCCTCATTTCTGTACAAAGGTTTTTAATTTATCAAAACGTTAATTCATTTTACTCTAAACTATAATCCCTAAAATTTGTATATCAAATAATCTATTAATATTTAAATTAAAATATCAAATAATTTACCTATCTCACGTGCATATTTCTGTACAATAGTATCACTTTTGGAATGTAAAATGAGTTCAATTCGCAATCGAACATTAAATGGCTCAACCCCACATCACACCCCACACTCCCCTTTCCCGTGAAGTTGGGGGAAGTTTTTGAGAAAAATTGTCCCACTGGCCGACTATTTTCCATCCGCAAAACCGAAATGATCGACACATTTTCCATCACGATCATGATCTACCACGGTCCACTTCACTCGTTCGCTACGTGCCGTTTTCGGTTGATTTTGTCGCCCGACAAAACAGAACCGCAACACGATCAAGTGCACGCCGGTACTCACTTTCTCTGGGGCAGCACCCGCCCGAAAAGTGTTTGCGGTGTTGGCCTTGGTTTGGTGGTGGCGCGTTTGATATGGGGGGTTTGCGAAAAAAAACCCGTTGGCGGCATAATTTAACGGTGATCGCACCGATATTCGCCAGTTCGACTTTCTGTTAGTGATGCTACTTTTGTTTTTAGCTCTGACGAGAGGTTTCTCCGTTTTGTTTTTATGTCCCTTTGGGATGCTTATGCAATGCCGTTACGGTTACGGTTCGCAACGCATAGGAAGTGTTTCGGGAAGATGTATAGTGGTCGGAAAATGTTGTGTCCCATTGGGTTAATCGGCCCGGTATCGGCTAATCCGCCCATAAATCGATTGGGGCGCTACGAGCAATTCGAGTTTTATGGTACGGTAGTTAAATGCTTTATCATACCACTCGGTGTTGATGATTTACACCCTTTTGTATGGGTTTTTGGTACAATCAATGAAAGGAAGTGTCCGTGAGCCTATTGTCTAATGAGACGCCAGCGCGGAAGCTGATAAAATAGGTTTATACTGATGTGTTTTCTTATGTTGGTGCCATTTTTCGAGATTCCAAATAGACTGGTGAAGTGAGGCTTACCTTTTCTCTTCTATTACTCCTTTCAACATTGGAAGTTTTTTTCGGAGGAGAACTGTTCAGATTATATTACAACAATAATTCATGCCGAGCACTTCATACTAACTGAAGACTTAAAGATCAGTTAAGATAATATGGTTCTTTGTTGATCCGTTGATTATTGTAGGATATTTATTCCTGTTGGGAGAGACTTTCGTACAGTTTCATGTAGTGTTTCAAAAAACAACTTTCAACACTGTGTCATCCGTTTTCATTCCATTTTTCCATAATTATTCTATCGAACGCAGATAATCTGTTACTAAATATGTTTAAAGATAGCAAAGTTATCAAGGACACAATGTAATGTATAAAAATGTTAACAACAGTGAACTTTTTCTATTTTTTTTCCAAAATTTTCGTAATAAATAAGAGGTTTTATGACGATTTGGAATGAATTTAATAGGAATGTTTGCAATCTTACCTCACGACAATCAATTGTATGTGATTATTGGCCTGTGAAATATAATTGATGGCTATTTGTGTGATTTGATCGTCACATTCTGCGTAACTCTGGAGCATAATTAGTTCAATTGAGATTAGAACCTAGAACGAACGTGTTTTTTGGTAGATTTTCACATAATCGACTATAAAAATTAATCGATTCATTGTCGGTAGAGCAAATTTGCTTTTTTCGAATTGTTCGAAAATAACACTATTATACAAAACGCATTAATTATAGCTCATTGCTTTCATTATACAATTATCTAAGATATTTAATAGATCTTTTGAATTACATTTACGATTATTTTTTATATTATATTTAAGGTAATGGCTCGATCCCATAAAGGATTTTCCGCTTCTTCCATTAGGCAGTCCAATCTGATCTGGCAGGGTGTGTGACTGATGTGTAGGAAGGGTCCCCCCCGGGGAGGTGAATCCGGAACTGATTTCGGTTTGTATCCAAAAGGTTGCACACTGTATGCGTAATTGAATTGAAGTTTATTGCGACTGGGAGATATTTCTTTAAATACCTTTGACAGTTTCATTTTACGAACAAAACTTTTTAACTGATGTTGTGAAGGAATTTGTACTTAAAATTTTAACGAATAAATTAGATCTTATTAATATTTAAAGTACAGTTACACATCGAAACATGATAAGTAGAACGTTTCGGTTTAGATTTACGATTTATAAACATTTTTATGTATGGTTATGGCTCGATCCCATATAGGACCGAGACGATCAAAAATTCAATTTAGACTCATTAGAGTATCCCTCTCCACGGAAATCTTTAGTAAAAGGCGAAAGATTTATTCGACAATTGAAGAGAGATCAGAGTGACTTCCAACGGCCAACATCGAACCACCGGATTGCCCACGTACGTGTTCTTCTAGCGATGCATACCGTTTTCAGTTATCCTGCAGTTGTGATCCTTTATACGGAATCATACTCGTACCTGCAAAAAAAAATGGAACATTCTCTGCAACCCTAATACCAAGACAAGCGACAAGAGAGAATTGTCGAAGGTAACAGAAGGGAAGAAATACCAAAAGAGAGCAAACGGTACGCACTGCAAGATTTAGTGCCGCTTTGGCAACTCTCGTGCCGTTCTAGGCTCTCTTTAAGGTAAACATTAGCTTTTGCCCTAACATGGAAATATGCAAATACGCACACACTGCAAACGAACTACATCGAGCATTAGAAAAGTTTAATTATAAGCAAGAATGTGATTAACATTACGTACAAATAATACGAATAAAAAAAAACTTTTCTTCCTCGTTTTGTGTTTTACATATGTAACAGTAAAAATTTAGTTACATTCCTTATTAAATTTAAAATATAACAATGTCACAATGTCTGTAACAATGTCTTCCTGCCCATCCCATATCAGTATTTACTTCAATCAGATTGATTGCTTTAAAAGCACAATCGGCAATTGCGGTTGCTTTAAAGTGCGTTGTTCTAATCGATCCTAGTTCAAATCTCTTTCTTGTAAAAAAATAAATTTTCTGAAATACGTTTTGGTTGGTGTAAATATTTTGGAACCAGAAAATATTTTATTGAAGGTATACGTATTAGTCTTTAATATAGAATAACATTCTTCTATTTAGAGCATTTTTTTTTATTTACCCTTGCAATGAACCCCCTTGGTCACAGGTACCATTATTTTTCCCTTTCCTTGGGGTTCTATTCTATTTCACCGTTTCATTCGTTCTGCAAAGGTATATGGAACCATTACGAAAAAGAACGAACAAATTGAAACGAACTTTACACATCGCTAGAAGAACACGTACGTGGGCAATCCGGTGGTTCGATGTTGGCCGTTGGAAGTCACTCTGATCTCTCTTCAATTGTCGAATAAATCTTTCGCCTTTTACTAAAGATTTCCGTGGAGAGGGATACTCTAATGAGTCTAAATTGAATTTTTGATCGTCTCGATCCTTTATGGGATCGAGCCATAACCATACATAAAAATGTTTATAATTGCAGATCTAAACCGAAACGTTCTACTTATCATGTTTCGATATGTAACTGTACTTTAAATATTAATAAGATCCATTTCACGAATTCCTTTACAACACCAGTTAAATAGTTTTGTTTGTAAAATGAAACTGTCATAGGTATTTATAGAAAGATCTCCCAGGCGCATTAAACTTCAATTCAATTACGCATACAGTGTGCAACCTTTTGGATACAAACCGAAATCAGTTCCGGATTCACCTCCCCGGGGGGGACCCTTCCTACACATCATCCACACACCCTGCCAGATCAGATTGGACTGCCTAATGGAAGAAGCGGCAAATCTCACGGTTTTAAACCCCGTTCTCATCAACACATCACGATCGATAGCGACACCGAAAACGATCGAACGATTCCGCTTTATCACACAAACGTGTGGTGGAAGGAAATAAGGGACGGCCTCCCGATGGACCGGAACTCCCTTTTGCTGAAGCGGCGACCTTCATTAGATCTTCCAAAAACTGTACACTCGGAAGAGACAGTGCGATAGAAAGAGAGGGTGCCCAAAGAGAAAGGGCAAGAGAGAGCAAACGGCCTGACGGAAATGGGTACTGACCGTTGTGGGGAGAAGATCCAACAAATCACGACAAGAGCATGCGTGCAAATATTTGGGTCGCATCCCGGACCAAGACCTCCGGATCATCCGCTAAAGACAAAGTGGCCAATACCCGAAGACTAAAAAAAAAAACAGTTGAACAATTTTGTTTGCTGATGAGCAGCGAACAGTAGAAACAAAGACTGCAGATCACTCTCCCCTGGCTACCCTCTGTCCAGTGGTGGCAGGAAATGATGACCCATGATGCTGGTTGGAGGGACGGGTGGACCTCAGCCACATGGTTGAAGGATGGAATTTGGTTGGACGGGACGGGAAGGGAAGCGTTCATTGCATCGAATCCAAGTCTCGGATGTCGCAAAAATGGTGTCCCGCTTCGGATGACAATTAATTTGAAGAAGAGAAGCCGGTTAGGGTGGGCGCCAAAGCCAAGAGCACCGCACAAAAAACACAACAAAAAAGATACCGATAGACATGCAAGAAATATCATTGATATCTGCTTCCGGTCTTGACAACGGTGTGATGGTAGTGGGTCAAGAATGTGCGTGAGCATCTCCGTCGCGCGTTGGTCAATGTGTGAGTATCACCGTAAGCAAAGCACGTTGGAATGTTTCTGAACGTTTTTTCGCCCAGGGAATGTTTCTACACGTTCTTACGTTTCAATACGATAAGGAGTGAAATAACAAAAAAAAAATTAGACAAATACTTGAATCATTGTAATGTTATTTAAATTGTATCGTAAATATTAGTCTATTTATATAGTAATTGAATCGATTGTTCGGGTTGTTGTAATGTCGAATTCGAACAATAATTTTTAATTTAATACCCTCCAAAAAGAAAAATGAATGAACACATTTCGATCATTGTCGATAGATCAATCTGATAATTATAATCTGTTAATCGTATAATCTTAATCTGTTAGACAATTTGTCCAAAACCAAAATTAAAAGTAGCCAAATATTCCAATTACATTTGTTTTTATCATTAAAACTAATGAAATGCAAATTGTTATCAAAAAAAATTCAATAGCCTCAGTTTTGCTATGAAGCCCTAAATTGTATGATAATGTTGAGCTGAGTCAGCTTTAATAGAGTTTTAATCGTTATGTAATAATTGTTTTAATTTAATTTGAAATATATTGGGAAAACGTAAACTAATTAAACAAATAGTTATGCTTTTAAAACCATTTGTTTCATTATTTTATATTTTCTCAATATATTTAAAATGTGTCTGCTTTTTTGTATTTCCAAGGATTCGAAAGTGTGCTTGTGGAATTTTTAATATTAAGTTTAACATACTAGAAAATAGAACATAACAAAATTAAAAACTTTGTGCAATGCTGATTAAACGAAATTTGAATGTTCCAGAGATTTAACATATGATCGCACTATTTGTTTTACATATTAATTTACTTTTTTACAGCTTACATCATATGTTGTATGATGTAGCTAAAATTCCTTTTTCAAACAAGTAAAAAAAAACTTTAGCTTCGCTGAAAAATGATCTACCCGTTGTTGGTCATTCTAACTGCCCCGGGAACTGCCAATTATTCTCAAACAAAGCGATACTAAAACAAACGTCAGCAAATCAATGACACCGATAATTGATTCCTTTCTTCAACGAATCCATTTTCTTCGTTAACAGTGGTCGCGGTAAATGTTCGGTGGTTTTGGAAATTGAAATTTCTCACTCTCTGTAAATATAGGCAGCAACCATCGTGTACCATGAAGCCTCGTTGCGGTACGCGACGACATTCGGGTTTCGGGTGTTTAATTTTTCAAAAAACCAATTAAACTGCTCGTGGCCGGTGCGTGATAACGGTGACGTTATCACCAATGTCCTGTTCAATTTCGTTTATTGGACAGAAGTTTTTGGGGACCAAACGGTGTACAAAGATTGGAAGTAGAAAGAAAGAAAAAAAAGCATGTGGAAATGCGACAAAAGCATGTGTGTTTGTCTACTTCGTTGATTTGCTTCGCTGAGTAGTATTGATTTATACTTTGGAACAATTTACTTCAAAAGTTAAGTGACACAGTGACACTGGGCACTGGGTGAAATAGTGCCAAAAATATTATTTATCTTCTTGTATAAAAACTGGTTTGTCCTTAACATTGTTAGATAATATGCTTTTTTTAAGTTAAATTTTGTAAAATTGAAGATTTTCCATGGATTGAGACTTTTATTATAATTTTTTTTGTAATACAAATAGCAAAATACATTGGAAATATTTTTTTATACGTTATACGATTTCAATAAATTTTGCATTTACTTATGTGTTCAATAATTATGTTCTATAACATAATTTCCTTTAATCTTTTGAATACTTTAACATGCTGATTGTTATAGATCTCTTACTTAGGTGAAAAACAAATGTCCTACACAATGTCCATTATCGGTTCCATCCTGGCATAGTGTGTATTGATTTCCGGTAACTGACGAACGACCAGACCTTGCCAGTTAGTATTCTCCCCCAAACAGTGACCCAATTACGAGCATGACTTGGGACAAATTATTATGTCAGCCCATAGGCCATAGGCACGTGCCTATTAAAGC
This sequence comes from Anopheles funestus, assembly GCF_943734845.2. Taxonomy (NCBI): domain Eukaryota; kingdom Metazoa; phylum Arthropoda; class Insecta; order Diptera; family Culicidae; genus Anopheles; species Anopheles funestus. The sequence continues at coordinate 68,434,916 of NC_064598.1, read as the reverse complement.
TCGGTCAAATGCTACCATCATCATATTCCCCCTTTGTCCATACGTACAAGACTGTTGTGGTTTTTTTTTTACGTTGTTGTTAGCTACAATCGCAACAAATGCCCTTCACTGCTTTCATTACTTTTGTTTTAACTGTATTTATGTGCGTATGCTTTTTCCTTTCCGCCTTGTGCGTGACTACATACTCCTTTTGAACAATGACCCACACACCACTGTACTGTGGTCCCATCCATGGGGGTGGATGAAGTGCCAAAATCAGTTCAAGTTTGTGGCTGAGGAAAGACACATTTTTTTGCTTCCACTTTTTTTGGCGCGTAGATGCGAGATTTATGCTCGTGTGTGGCACCCCTAAAAGCATTTCGATGGCGGCAAAAGTTTTTGTTTTTGTGCCAATCAAATTTTATTACCATGCCCCAAAGCCCTCAGTCATTTGTTCTGCTTGTTTCCGTGAGCTGTTGGTCGATCGTTGCCAACACACCAGTGAGTGGTAAGATAGCAATTGGAGCAGAATAAGAGTCGACCATTTAAAGATGATGTACTCGATCGATCGATCGATTGATCGATCCGTCCCGAAAATGGTTTGGCCGGCTAACTGGGTCAATGGAATCTTTTTCCCGGTAGCTGTGCGTATTTTTTTGTCCCTTTTTTTATTCTTTCGGTTGTGGTTGATGACGATTAAAGTGCATTTATTTTTAATAGAACGCACCGCACCTTCACTTAATGTTAGTTTCCGGTCTGCGTAACAATGTGATTGTGACGGAAATTGTTATTATTTCTACTTGTTAATAATTAGGAGGGGGCGTCTATTGTCTACCGCAATTTACGAATGAATGGATACGTTTTTCAGGATTGTTTACTGTAATAATACCCACTTTCAAATATTCATTTTCCAATGCTTTAGACTTAGTCCAGGAGACAAATATTCGACTCTTTTATCTGTCCTACAAATTGTCCCTACAATATTCCATATTGGCTAAAACTGACGAATGAATCTTTCGTTTATGCAAGTTAATATAATTATAACGTATCGACTTTATTATCAACTGGATTTTGGCCTGTTTTTCGTTGGTATTTATGATTAATGATTCAAGAAATGTCCTTTTTCTTTTGACTTTAAGGTATTTCCTGGAATACTAGGTGTTTGTGGTCCTACTGTTGCTTAGGACATTTCATGTAGTAACTGTTACAAAATGTTTTTTTTTTATTTCTGGGAAAAAATTCTAACTTTAGTCGTTTTTTTTATTTTTAGACTATTAGACTTATTTCTGAAACGAATAAATATCAACAAGTTATTAAAAGTTCTTTCTGTTTAAATAAATTTGATATATTTCCTCAAACTTTTAAGATATTTAATATTTCATACTTAATATTTACTTATATTTCTTAGATCTAATCTTAGATCTAGTTACGTTTTAGATTTCAACGTTGAGCAGACAAAACGAAATATATTTTAGATACTTTTCTGAAGATCACGTTATCGTCCCTTACATATTGCTAATTTTTCGTTAAAATTAAAACACAAGCATTAGCTGTTGAATACTTTGGACGTAGAGAAATTAGGGTCATTTGCAGTATGCATGTTTTTGAATTCAAGGTATTAAAATTAACGCAAGAAGTTTAGATTAACACGTATAATTAAACAAAATTCCGATCAATAAAGCTCATAATACTTTTGGAATCCGTCCATACTGGAGTTATTACAACTTTCTTGGATTAGAAGATAATAAAAATTGTGTAAAAATAAATCATAAAAAAGTCCAATAAATCTAAATTTTCTATTCTTCAAAGAGTCCATTATTCACTTTAATTTTTTACCCACATTGTATTTATCTAAAATTTTTATTTACCACAAACGTAACATCATAACTCATGCTTTCTACCTGTCAATTTTCTCCATCATAAACATTTAAAACATTCTGTTTCGTTGTTATTGTTGTGCTGACAGTTTTCCGAATGTTCTGCAGACCACAAAGTAGCGTTCCAGCCATCGTTTATCAGAGCGTGACAATGTTGACCAGTCTCGCGGCATTGTGTCGTATCCAGCTGTAAGCTGTAAGTTTATCAAACGAGACGGACTGCACATGTACCGATCTTCAGTAATTATTGGGTTTTTTTCTCTCGCTAAATTAGCGAACCCAACATCGTCCGTTACATCATCACGATGCTTCGGTCCAATCGTAACGTTTTGCGTTGCCGTGCGTACAGTGGCCTTACATCGCAATGTTTCGTTATCCGTTCCCGTCGGTCCATCCCATCCAACCTTTCCCAAGGGGAATAGCTGCTCAAGAAGAGGGCAACAAAACGGTAGGGCGACACATCACAACGCGAATGATGATGGCGATGATGCTCATTGTCCCGGACCTGTGAGCCCAATGTTGTAGGGCGCCATTCGCATGCCATTTCCGATCCGTCTGGGCAGAGGTTAGTTTCGTTCGCACATCCGGCCGGATGCATTCTGGTTTTGGAGCAAGTTTTTGCTGTGATTCTTGCTCTAGTTTCCGGTTCTGTTAAGCATCGTGCGAGAATTCGAACAAAGTAAGGTGTACCGCAGTAAAGCGAGTAAATCGATATGATTGGCACTATGATTACAGGATGTACAACGGGCCGAACCCTTCATTCAATGGAGGAACCAAACGAAAGCATATATGTGAAGGGAAGGTGTTTGTAAAGATTGTTATTATTCTACACAGTAGATGGAAATATTGACTTTGGTTTGTAAGATTAGATAACACTTTTCCAAGCTTTGAAAATATTTTTCCAAAGTTGTGTTTCTGCTTGTTGACTAAAGGTTATTTACTTGATGGTTTAGTATCTAACATAAAGAATCAAAAATAAAACAAAAACAATTCATGTAATAATCAAACGTGCTAAACAGAAAAAGGAAAACAATGTGTACGGAAAAAAAGGTAATAATTTTTATTTTTTTGTCTTTCGATGTATATTAATTTTTTCATTTTATACTGTGATTGACACTTAACAACATACTTTTTCAACTTAAAAAAGGGAAAAATTGTGAAATAAAGTTTCCTTTTTTTCATTCATTTAAAAATAAAGAACTATTTCAAAAAAAAAACTGTGTAGCATAAGACAATTCAACGTAAGTTTCAAACTCCAAAGTATAAGACAAATCAATCAATGAAACAAATAAAAAAATAATCAAATAATAATAATAATAATAATAAATTTTATAATAATAATCTTCTGCTTCTTCTTGGCGTAACGGCCTCTGAGGTCATGGCGGCCATTTCTGGCTTACTAGACTTATTTTTACCACATAGCCGAATAGTCAGTCCTTGCTACGGGGGGACGGTCCGGATAGGATTTGAACCCAATCCTGCCGTGTGGAGCGGAGCCGCTTATCACATGCACCACAGGGCCCTATAATAATAATAAATAACAAATAAAATAATAAATAAAGTAATTAATCAAAACAAACCAGCATAAGAGAAAAAGTTCTAAAATAATATACATGTATGTGTTAGTACAAATAAAAGAGCAAATGAAATGACATGATAAAAAAGTAGCTTAAATAGAAACGAACAAATAAATATTTTTTATGTAGAAAAATTTGAACTTGAACAGCTTATTAGAATGCAAACCCCGTTTAAAGTTGATGGCTGAACGATACGGAATTTCTTTGCTTTCCTTATTCATGTCGCAGCCTTGTTAATTGACAGGGATACTCTGTAGTTTGAATTCTCAATAAACGAATAGTCAGTTTTGCGTTCTGAAAAGCTTGGTTGAGTTTAGAACTTAACCCAAACTGCGCGTGTGGCAACGATATCAGCTAAAAGAAACAATTTTACACCACTATTCGCAAATCCCAATACATATGTTCATTCTGACCAAGTTTCGGTACGTTTTTGGGAAAGAAAGTCAATATCCCGTCTATCATTCCCGAATGCTGTAAGGTGAAGCGAGGCATCGTCATCGTTTCGAAAATTGATTGGAAAAATCGTGATACCCCGGTCATGTCGGATACGACCAAAGTTATGAAGTTCAACTGCTATCGTAACGTCTGCATTGTGGCGGTTAAGTTTTGGATCGTTCCAGAACAGTTCAAGTTAGACGATCGATACTTTTTTGCTGCATACAAATTGCCAAAAAACATAACTTTTCATTCTTTGTGTTTCTTTTGTACTATAAACTAACATGAAAAGGGAACTGTATCTCGTGCTTCAACGCACTTGTTAAAGAGCAATAGTCACGAGGAAAAAAAACAATTTACACTAGCCTCAGATTGGTGCGATACCACTATCGGGCGATTTGACATTTGGATTGAATTTTATCACCAAAAACGTCAACTCTTCGTACGTACGTCCTTTTGCAATTTGCATACACACTGCGTTGTATCGACTGCAAAGGCCGGGCGTTTTCCATGGCTGAATCAATGCAGTTTGCCGCGTAATTGTATTTCTCTAGATTAATAGCTCTCGCGCTCAATTCGCTTCACTTCGATGGTCATTCGGGATAGCAAAAAAAAACAATGTAAAAAGAACTATTTACCCATTCGGAAACATTTTTGCACCGATTTGGTTGATTTTATTACACCCCAAAAAATCCAACAACGCGGTGTGGGAAATCCCAACCGGTGAGTGCCGTTTTAAATTGATTCCAATCGATTTAGCTTGGTAGACTGGACCAACCCCCTTATGGTAGGTAGAAACACGATCTAGGATTCAATTAAATCTGCATACAAATACTTCCCCACCGTTTCCGAACGATGTCGATTTCCTACTGCACTTGTGCAGCAAATTGAAATATCATTCCAGCGATCGATTGATATTATCGTACGAGTTGTTTTGTTATGTTTTGTTACAGAATTTTTTGTATTATTTTTTATTTGGGTTTAAATTTTCTTCCTGTTTCGATTGTTTGTAACAGTGAAATTGTTTTCCCTGCGAAATGGTGTATACAATTATACTTTTTTTTTGCATCTGTGTGCAGGAAAAACTTTGAAGAGCTTTTTATTGTACTTTTGATTTTCCAACTCAATTAAAATGGATTTTAGAGAAAATATCCTTTGTGTATTACGGTATGGAATGTTGGAAAATGTGATTATTTTGGAGGCTGAATAATCATCATTTGCATTGAAATTGCAATTTTTTTTATGTTGTTGTATTGTACACAATGTTCAACGACAATTTGTACTTCCATAATCATTTTATTTATGTGTAAAAATATTGTTTAATTATTCAAACGCAAGTTTATTATTCAAGTTCAAAGTTTTATTATTCAAAACATTCGATTTCGATACGAAATTCCTCAGTTAAAATAAATGTAGTGGAAGTATGTAGTGGAAGAAATAAATAAAAGTAATAAATAATATATATCAAAATTAAACAAAACAATACAAGGAAAAATGTCTTCTATATAAAAGTTTTATAAAATCATTTAAACCTACAACTCTACACTTGCGGTGATGAAAATGCGGCATTCGTCGTAATATTCGACTATAAGAAAATTAATTTTTTTTTTTTATCGTATTACATTTATAAAGAAGCACCAAGAAACATTTCTAATTCATTCTTTTCAATAATTTTCTTTCTAATGTGTTGAGCCAGTGTTCTTTTTTGTGTACGTTTCAGTAAGACAACAATCTGTAAATTTGGAAAATATGTGAAATTCACCTTAGTTTGTCTATTGCCTATAGATGTGTCTGCTTCACAGCAAAAGCGGGTCAACTGTAGTAGAAGATGGTGATATTTTTCTTTAATTTTTATAGATTTCACACTGCATAGTGTTGATGATCGATTTCATATTCCATAAGCTTAGATTTCGAATCAGTTTAAGTTTTTTTTTTTAATTTCACTTCTTCAATCAATTTTCATCGTTCTATCAAGAAGATTCCCACAAAGTGTCAGTGTACGGGCATTGGCGCAAGACCGGTACACGTCTATCGGATTTCAAATTATTCAATACTGCGCTTTCAATTCAATACAGACTGCTGTGTTCTGACGATCATAAAATCCAGGTCAACCAAAAATCTGAAGAGAAAAGCGTATCGGAAAAGCCCTATACTACTTGGCAGTTTGAAATTGAAATCATTCGAAAGCCACCAATAAAACAGAAAAAGCCCAAAACAAATTTCCCAACTAAGAAAAAAAAACATACCTCGGTCTTTGATGCCGTGATCGACCGTAAACGCCTGTCCAGGGTTTTGAAAATATGCTACCGTGGTTTAGTTAAAGCATGGATGATGGATGAAAACCGCATTGGAAACCGCGTGCACCCACTTGGCCCCACTTAACTGTACAGCGGGCAGTTATGTGCAGCTGAAAAGGAGCAAAGGTTTCGAGTTAAACGGTTCACGACCTTAACCGTCCAAACATCTGGCCAGCGAATCAATAAGTGTGTGTGTGTGTATGATAGGAGATCGAATCACCTAAATCGGAGGTGTGAAGAGTGAGAGAGAGAGAAAGGGAGGAAAAACCATATCCCTAACCGACCGGTTTTTGGGGTTATCGAGATTAAAGATGCTCCATGGAAGATGGTACCGTTTCGTATTTTCGTAATCTTCCGTGACCTTTAAATGTTTTGGAGGCTTTCCCTCAACAAACTGCGCATATGAATTGAATTGATCTGTGAGGTGTTTTGGTCGAATGAAAGAATCATTCCCACACAATCTGGGGGTTGTGGAAGTTGAAGTTCGATTGCATCCGGTGCGATATCGATGATTGAATTATCACGCTCGAAGTTGGTCAGTAAACGGATTTTCATTCATAGGGGTTGACTCTGGTACAGGTGATAACTGTTGTGCGGTAACATTGATCATTGATGTTTTTTTAAATTTCAATTAGGACGGCCAGGCCGTATGGTTTATAAACTATACTTAAAAACTAATTAATTTCTACTTAATGTCTACTTATATGCTGAGCTTTGTTGAGGGACATTTTCTTCCCATCAACAACAGATCATTGATGGTATTGTGTGCAAAACATTAGGTGAGCATTTCCTCTCAATTTGCCATGTTATACCACATTTTAAATTTTTTCAAAGGTATCTTTAAGTAAAAAAAATAGTTTTAAACAAAATATATTAAAACAATTGTCACTTATAAGTAAAATGAATTGTTATAAGTCCTGATATTGAGTTTCGAGTGCTTAGAAATAAACATAGACAACGTTTTATGAAACTGTAAAAACTGCAATAAGAAAAACACTTTTTTTTGGGAAATTAAACTATACCAATAGCATAAAAGCATGAATAAAAATAAAATAATGTAACATACAACAATGATAAATATTTTATTTTACTAGGATAAAAAATTGATAATAAAGAAATGAAAAGGAGAGAAGACCTATATTATTATCAAAACCCCTTGAATTATACATATACAAAAGCATATTTAAAAGAACTAAGTCAGGTAAAATGTAAATGTAAAAATGTTAAATTCAATGTTTCGTATCCAACAATGGATTTTGCGACCATACAATTCCAATTTATTTGATTCCAAAGAAATTTGTTACAAAAATTATTTCTACAAATTGCCAATTGAAAATTTCCTTCTAAGTATAACATCAAACCAGACAAGCTTTGCTAGATTTTACTGAAATGTTTTTTTAACGAAATATTTTCCGCTTTTTTAAAGCCCTATATTAATTGGATTTAATAGCATAAACACGCTAAACTTAAACCAATGAGTATCTTTTCCTCAGGAATATTTAAAGGTTATAATAAATTTTAAATTTTTGTTCTTGTTCAAGTGTAAGCCGTGACAGACAGATCTAGCAAGGAAAGGTCGGATGATAACAATAAAATATTGTAAAATAATTCATATTCTAAAGCTACATAAAATTGAACCCCTCGAGAAAGATCTCAACGATGCGTTGCTGTAGTGTATTGCATTCCAATTTCCAATTTCGCTAACTAAAAATTCTTTTAGCTTGTTAAACTATATCACTAGTTTTACGAAACATAACAACAAAAACATACATCAAACACGCAACTACATTGGCCTGCCAAAACTACATTTAATTTCCATGCCCGAAAAACATGACATTTTGCAACGTGTTTAACATGCCATTTTGTTGCTGCTGTTGCTAATGCAATGCCACGAACGCCGGTTGAAGAATATTGTGCCGATTCCCGGCAGCTAACCACAGAAAGTAGCACGGAAAGTACCAAGGTATCGATATGCATATCCGTTTGACAAGGTCGCGGTTTTATCATCGCCACCGCACGCACCTTTACCGTGGCATGTGGACCCAATTTTGCGATCGATCGTGCGGTTCGGAAGTGTGGCGATGGTGTATGAAGGTGAACTTAGCGGCACGGGAAGGGAAAGCATAAAAGTATGCCAACGATTTTGGAACTAATCTCCACACTGCCATCGATACGGCGAGGAAATCAATATTCAATGCCCGCTCTCGATTGCTTCAGCCTCTGTACGTACGTGGTTGCCTCCTTACTGATGACGTTGTGTTTGGTGTAGAATTCGTCAACGTTTAGCAACGATGGATGTTTTCGTGGAAACTGCCCTTCCCCAAATCATGCAGACGGATTCGAGGCACGTCGTTCAAAAACCACAACGTCACAAGATGCCACGAACAACAACATTCCATCTGATGTCATCTGACGCATTCGCCTTCTGCGACAGGTGAAGGAACGCTAGCCGCCTCCGGGCAAGGTTGGTTGACAAATTGAATTACTAAACGGGGTGCCACGGAGTGTTGGGAAATTACGTTAATTCGAAATCTGTTATCAAATTACGCTGCCACCGCTACGCGCCTTTCCCTACTGCCCACAGATGAAGAAAGTGCTACAAACAATCGTGTCCAATCAAAACCGCGACTTTCGCTCTGCTGATTGTTGGCCTTGAAGAAGCCTTGCAGGCGAACCTTCCGTTGGGCCAGTGAAGGATGGTTGATGAGCAGCAGTTTTTGGGGTAGAAGGAAAATTTGATTAATGTGACCTAATAATTGTACACTTGGGTATTTGCGTAATTAGGAAGAACACCTTGCCAATGACAAAAGTTTGGATGGTGATGGACGGTGAAATGATTGCGAACGATAAATAATCGTTATTGTCACGATGATTCACTACAGGTTATGTTAATGGATGAACGATCTTTTGTTAATTCGATCAATGTTCTATAATGAAGTGTACGATTTTGAAGGATTAACTTGGGAGCACGTTTTAATGTTTTTGTTTATTTTTTATCTTTTTTTGTAACATAGAATGCAATCGAGTAAGTTGTTCAGCAATGTTTTTACAAAATGCGTTATAGAGTGCATCCGGAGGTTATGCATTTATGTGTCAACTTATATGGTAATCAAATGATTCTAAACGGCAAAGTTAATGAGCTATATCAAGGGTAATATGTAAATGATAATGAAACATAATCTTGGGATTATATCAATTAATCATTGGAACCATTTTGGCTGTATAACATATTGATTTTTTCTAAGGAATTACGTTGTTATTTATGTTTATGTGTGTTATTAATAGCAATCCGGATCGTATTTATTATTTATATATTAATTGTTTATAATGTACTTAGATTTTCCTATCTATTTTATAAAATATATCTACATTTAAAGCAATAAAAAGCATGAAAACAAAAAGTAACGCATAACGCAATACTTCTTCTGTAACATTGGATTTGTTTTGTTTTCTTCTCAAACGAGCAAAAATTTCGACTTTAGATGGTCTAGAGACTTTTTTCGGAAAATCTTTTAGATTTGCAGCAATTTCAACTTTTAAATAACAAATTTAACTTTGAATAAGATTAAGTTAATGGAAAAAAATCCACAACGGTTTAGATAGGATTTTGTGCCGGTTTTGTCGTGTGAAACCGACACCACTACCACATATGGTTAAGTTAAGAAGCTGTGGCCGAAGTTAAGATGCTTGTATACATTGAAATATTAATTAAATTTCACACAGTAAATTGGCCAAAAGTTTAGGCCATTATTTTCATATTGGGATTATTGTCGGTCTTTACGTGTTCTCTCATTTGTCGTATTCAAAGGAAGGAATTTTAATCAAATGTTCTCTTCCGTCGCTTTCCTGTACTAAGTAACACTACCTGTAAAATTGATCATCATTTTGATGAAAAAAATTCATTATTTCTTATATTTCAGGTTTAATAATTATAATGAATAAACACATTTCAACAGAACCATCGGAGTAGATATTTAAAAATTTGAAATTATTCCATTTGCGTTTGTCAAGATTGTAAAACAAGGTATATAATATTGTAATTAATGCAGGTTTTGTTAAAAAAAATCATTTTGCCTTACGAGGTGTTAAGTTTTCCAGTAATCTTCCAGCTTGCTAGAAACAACGTTAAATAGCATATTAGTAATTGATGACTCTATTTCTAAGAAAAGAATCTACTAAGTATCAACCTTTTCACGTGAGAACACAATGACGTTTCAGGGATTTTTTCCCATTTACGTAAAATGATGTAAACCCTAAAGTAACACTCATCACCTACACTGCCCTAAAGGTGGCTTACCTTAATGCTAACGTGTGTTTCTTCATTGAATCATCTCCAACCAGAAGAAGCGCACATGTGCTTTATTTGCAACCGGTATTGACTGTCTCATTATCGGATCTGTCCAAACCCCCCTTCCCAAGGGTGGTTCAACATTCTTGCCCATATCGACGTCACGTCGTTTAGTTCCTAGGTTTAGCGTGCGGATAAAATAGTACTCAACCGGGTCAGCTGCCAGCATACGACATCACGAATGTGCAAAAGTGTTTTTGTTGCCATGTGTTAGATACATAAAACCACACAGATTGGGGATTTTGCAGGAAGCTTATTTCCTAGAAGTTGCTGGCGTCAGTGCCCGTGTCGCAAAACGAGTTTATTGATAACATTCTAGGGTGCTGTTGCATTTTTTTACTACAAGCTTCATATTTCGTACAATGTTGGTTTTGCATATTTGTTGATTGAGAAGGAAAAATGTGCTAAAGTTTTAAAAACTTGTTTGTCTTAAAATTGAAAAAATATTATAATGAAAGATAAGGTTTTACTTAGTTGGTTGGGATTTAAATTTTGCATAATTGAAGTAATTAAATTTAGAAATAATTTAATGTAAAGAGCAAAACAATTTAATCAGAAATAGGTTTTTAAATTAACTTTATTTAACTATTTTTTTATTCTATAACCTTCTAGAAGGCTAGATTGCTCGTTGTTTAGAAAATGCTCTAATCTCATAATCTCATCAGAGTAGAAAAGCCTGAACTGTGCTAATTGTAAGCCATTTATGTTATTCATTCCTATCGTTTAGTAACGCAACATAAATAACACTAGTTTTACTGATTGCTAGCTCATTACTGGTTGATTGCTTTTTTTTTTTAATTTATTTACAGTCCGTTCCTTGCATGATAACGATCATATTATTAAAAACGATCCACGTGGCCCGAACAAGTCGTCGATCACGAAACAGCGTTACCAATGTTGGACGATCTTCAAACTCGTTACGCATGTAACGTAGCATAGACTTTTTGGTATGGGCCGTAATATGTGATTCGATTTTATGCGTTATCAGTGTAAACATAGTTTAGTTTTCTAATTGACCTCTGCTTCTTCGAACTTTGTGAGGCGGGGGGGTTATCTGTAACTAAGTGGAAGGGAGATTATTTACCCGAAGAAACCGAGGCCATTTAGTGTTTGGTGGCTTGTTCGCTAAAAGGGAACAAATACAGAATCGTCCGATTCCTCTTCAAAACGGGGTCTTCAACTATCTCTTACTGCATGATGGTTTTCAATTTCATTAGTTGCTAGTTTTTATTAGCCTTTCGAATGATTATTTATTTTTTTCATTGAACTACAAATATGGCTACGCGACTTGCTCATAAAATACGATTCCAAATTGTTTACCGAACGAAGCATTCGGCAACACATAATCAGTTAATTGGGTCTAGTTTACATCTGCACCCGTCCATCCTCCACATGGGTGGTTCGAGTGGTAACACACAAAAAAACGCATCCAGCTGAATGCCATCCCTCAGTTCTTTGAGTAGCGTCCCAAAAATATTCACACACGAAGCTTCAAAAATTTGAAAAAAAGTTATAATAAAGAAATAGTTTTCTCCACAGAAAAAAAAAACATGAAACAAACTTTACTACCTCGGTTACTCAATCAAGCTGGCTCGGTTTGAGTTCAAACCTACCAAGTCCCACTCCAAAATGGTACCAAATGTTGTGTCATGAACGGAAGCTATTCCACTTTCTGGCACCCGACAAAATGGTTCACAAAACCGTCCGAACGTTTACTTTGTTGCGTTTCCATATGTTTTTATTTTTTCGGGGGAGCCCGGCCACTGAACATCGTTTCCCGTGGACACTTGGCCGTGAGGGGGTGGAAAAAGGTTTTTGGGTGGTAGCGAAAGCACGAGTCTCGAAAATTAAATGAAAACGCACGCGAACATCGATCGACATCGGTTTTGTGTAACGTCGTTATCATCGAAATGTGCGTTCCGTTCACTTCCGTGCATTTTTGTTGAAAACTATCCAATAAAACATTTTTCGACCATCATTTGGAGAGAATGAATTTTCCATCTCTTAATTTTCGTTGAAGGTGATAAGTACCGTCCGGAATGTAAAGCCTACCGCCGGGGTAAAAGGTTGGTTGGAATGATAATGAGTAAATGATAATGTTTTTTTTTCTAGTCCCTCGAAAAAAGGTGAAAGTTTGTGTGCACCCTTGTGCACCTTGGCACGTTGCTGAGTGTGTTTTCCCCTCTAAATGTAAAGAAAAGTGAAAAGGAATGCAATGTTTCGTTCAGCTACGATTTAAAAAACAATCGTTTTGTGATGTATGCTGGTTTGTTTTTTTTTGCTGTTGCTTTGAATCACATATTTTTCATGAAATATTTGCTCTTCAGTGTTTATCTTCTTGTGGCCGAGTGCTATTATGAGCGCTTGCATAATCTGTGGGAAGTGTTACACCGTTTCTCGAGCTAGTTGGGATCAACCTCCGCTGAATTGGGATCACCATCAAGCAATTTGGGATTTTTCGCAGCGGATTTGGGATCTCGTGCTGCCGAAATGGGATAGTTCTCATGTTGTTGGGATCACCTTCACTTGAAATGGTCACTTTCTCATTCAAAATGGGCTAGTTTGACAGCGCGTGGATTGTAAACACGTTCAATCGATGTTTTTATGTAAACAAACCAAATTTTAATAAAAGAATTTACATAATTCACATTCATTAGATGTATTTTATAGTTCAACAAGCAGTGCATTTATAAATTCTATTACTAAAATTTTATTTGTTTACTTAAAAACATCCAATAAACGCTTGCACTCCACGTGCTGTCAAACTAGCCCATTTTGAATGAGAAAGTGACCATTTCAAGTGAAGGTGATCCCAACAACATGAGAGCTATCCCATTTCGGTAGCACGAGATCCCAAATCCGCTGCGAAAAATCCCAAATTGCTTGATGGTGATCCCAATTCAGCGGAGGTTGATCCCAACTAGCTCGAGAAACGGTGTATCTCATTAACACAATTTATTCTTCAATTTCGCATAATTCAGTGGTTGGCAAAACTAGATAGGATAAATTTTTATTTTGAAGTAGGAGATATGTATTTGAAGCTATTGGATGAGAGTTTATGATATTCCTGTGCTTTATTTGGCATTCAAGTCTTTCAGCTCGTAGTCATTATTTCCAATTTATCAAGGAATAATTAAAAGTTTTTTTTAATATTTTTTAAAATAATATAGTTATATAGCTTTATAGTTAAATGTAAATAAAGGGTTTCTGTTTATGTTAACATAACAGTGTTTATGAAACTAAAATTTAAAAATGAAAAAAGAAGTTTGAGTCTAACAATATATAACAGTTTCACAACTTGCCCTAACTGAGTTTGTGATAAAGCTAATTAATTTTATTTTTCATGTGAAAAAATGAACAAACAAACTATTAAATTGAATCCAATATGCTTACAAACGATAACAACCATTGGGTAATAAGGTTTACATGTTGCCAACCTCTGCCTTTAATTCAGCGATTACATTGTTTTCTTTGGCAACGTTCTTTCTATGCAAAAATTTTAGGAAAAATGAGACAACACAAACAAACAAAAACAAAATTAACGTTGTGGGTTTAGGATATGGGTTTCGTATGCCAAAAAGTACTGAATAACAATGCGAGCCAAAAGCGTGTAGTGGAAAATTTGTAAATAATGAACTGGGAATCGTATGGAAACTAACAGCCGTAAACTTTAAGTACATATTAATGCAAAGATATGATCTTTTATTTAAAAAAATGTTTGAATAGGATATGCAGCGCGTTGTCGCAGTTAAAAGTTTCTTAAATTACTTTCATTTTTTCACGATAACAACAGAAAGCTGCTTTACTTTAAACACGAAGATGGACTCATAATATTGTTTTGTACTGCTTTATATAAACTTGAAAATGAATGTCCAAAAACTAGAAAATTTAAAGCACTCTTGTGCTTACAATATCTTATAATTAAAGTAAAAGTTTTATTTGTTGCTATAACTAATACGTCTAAATTAATACCTGTCACATACTTTTACTATTTTTTTAAACTTTACCCTTTACCCGGAATAACCGATCAAACGCGTAGTCGGTTGGAAGGTAGCAATTTTCAAATATTTCCCATCGCTCGAACGATTCCATTTTTCCATTTCGTAGCATGCCCTTCGATCGGAACTCATCGGAACACGACCAAATAGGACTGTTCCAAGTTACTGTCCCATGTCCCTAATCTGCATAATGAGGTACCATTTAGCGGCTATTAAGCGATTAAACCTAATGTGATCGGTGGCATTCCTTTAAGGGAAGAGTTTGGGAACATAAAACGCAGCGGAAAAGCATTCACATTGGCGCCACAATAGTCGAGGGATACTTTGTGTCTAACAACCAAAACAAAAAAAACAAAAAAATCTCTCCACGGATTGATGGGCAGGTGTTGTCGAGCGTACAATTGTCTCTCCCATAAGCACTACGGGACGCACTGCCCGAGTTTTCATCCCCGGAGAGGTGAATAGGGAGGGTTATGCAATTGCTGCTCAGTGCCGTCCGTTCAATTTGTCCGTTCGCGACCGATCAACGCAACACCGCGCTCAGTGTCGTTCGATGTGGCGATAGTCACATTTCCGGTCAATAAACGCAACCACGGCGGCAGTGTCATTGCCTTCGGCGACTGCAAACAGTCCCAGCAGCAGCTGATTTGTTGATCTTCGATAAGGCGTTTAGTTGCTTGGGGTGCTGTTGGATAAATATTTAAATATTTCGGACGCTTTTTGAAAGAGACCGATAGGTCGGGAAGCGATTTGATGGTTGCGATCAATAGGGATGACTATGTTGTACACGGGAAGCACGCCCCAGAAGACGAAATGCGGGAAATAATCAATAAATTCGTGTTGTTATATTACATTTTATTGTACATTCTGTCACCATCGTGGAGAAAGTCGTGAAAAACTGTATATTTGAAATGAAAAAATATGAGAGAAATAGTTTACAAATATTTATTTTCTTTAGGAATTTCCCCTTTACGAACTCGCTTAACCTTAGGAATAAATGTAAAATTACTTTTTTTCCAAATTTAAATGAATGAAATCAAATGAAATCAACGCTAAGACATCTCTTTTTTCCCGATCGCGTAGATAAGTGATTTTTTGGTGTGGATCACCTCAACCGATTGCTGTCACCAGTGATCTCCAAGGAACCGTTCCACTCCATCATCGCCCAAGCCCTGATGCTAAACCTCAAAACAATGAGTTTTATTGTGCCAACCAGACCAGTTTGTTTACATCCGTGATTTTATGCTCGTTTTCCTTCTGCTTCCCATACATACCGGGACTGTTGTGGACAGTAAAATTGGACAAACGCGCGCGTTGTCGCCAGCACATGGAAAATGGAACAAATAAAAGCCCCATTTCCTGAAAACGAAGGTATGTTTTGGCGCTCGTATGGACGATGAAGGAGAGAAAAAAAAACCACAACAAAAATAGCACGAAAACGAAGGAAAAAAAATTGTTCCCAAGAGCTGCCGGAGGCAAACAACTGGACGAAAGAAATGGAGATTACCGGTTGCCGATAAGAAGGGATGGAGATTCTCCACGGTATGCACATGAAGGATTCCTTATGTTTTTTTTACGTGTTGTAGAAAACTGGTTTTTTTCGCTGTTGGGAGAGGAAAGGTTTTTGTTTTTAATTTCAAGCAACGGGGTCGATTTGATAACGAACCGCGGCAGGAATCGGATTTATGCTGCGAGCGACAATCCGATGCTCGTGGGGGTTAAGATTTTTTTCTTTCGGGGGGACTAAATGTTTGGAAACCAAACATTCGGTTTGCCCCAAGGGCATGATGAATATCTCAATCAAAGTACAGCTAGGTGAGGGTTGAGGGAGGAAGGGAGGAAGAGAAGACGGCCCGGTATTGATATCCGAGCTATTTTGATTCGTGGGAAATGTAAGTTATTGGCTATAGGGAATTTCGATTTGTCGTTTTTAATGGTGAGGACAAAGGTACAAATATAAATACAAAATATGTTTACCATTTGACAGTTTAAAAAATATAAACTATGTTAAATTGGTAAGGAAGTGATGGTAGCTTAAAATTAAAATTTCTCCGTTTTGTTTATCAGGTCAACCAATGCATTGGTTGGTGAGTGTTCGTTTACTAAACGTTTTACAAGCATCGTCATAAATCAAAGCTTACGCCACTCCGAGTTTCGGCTGCGTGTAACAGCCGAAAATAGTATTTTTCTACCTGAATGGGTTTTTATTTAATATTTTAAAAATTCCCTTGGCACAAACCCGAAAAAAAGGTTTCGTAAAGGGTCCTTTGCGAGATGTAAAAGTAGCAAAAGAAAGATGTGAATAATAACCCAAATAAGGAACACAAACCAACCGGCCGGTCGGTCGGTGGCTGCAGGTGAAAATGAGCAAAATAGCTAAATTAATTGGTCTTCACGCTCATTAGTTCACCGCCTTACAGGGGCTCAAAGGGAAAGGTACAACAGGATGGGCCTTCACTAACAGACGCTTGCGCAGGGAATTGGTTGTGTGGTGTTTGATTTACAGGTGTTGTTTTTTTTTTTTAAATTTCCCTTACACGAAATGGTGTTGAAGTATTTTTAAAGTGCTTTTGCCATTTTTAAAATTAGGTCACCGAACATCATCGTCCGGGATTGGATGTTTTTAAACTGTCTTTCATATGCTACCGGAAAATATTACGTTTGACAATAAAAACGAGGAAACAAACAATATTCCGTAGGTAAGATTACACAATTTTTGTGCGTTTAACATCGATTTGGAAATGTTTTTTTTTGGAGCTGGATGTGTGTTGAATTTTTTGACCATTTTGGATGCGTTTCGGTGCGAGTTGGGGTACCAAGGAGAATATCATCGATGGCTTTATTACCTTCTCTTTTTTCCTTCATTAAATGGTTCCAATGGTATAGCCACAGGTGCTTTTTAATTTATGGGTAGCTTTAAACTAATTTTCCTACATTCCACCAACCATTACAGGGTGTCGAATGTTTACGAGCAATGATCAGAAGAATGTTAGACTGGTAGTAATAAATCGTAATGCTGTAATGTTGGAGAAATGAATAACCAGGAAGGTAAACGTTATATAAAGTTGCTACAGCGAAGTTTAAAAATTTATGCAATACCAATTCATAGCTTGAATGTACAAAACGTGGGATAAAGTGAAATTCATTTTCATTCGTACAGAATCATTAAAATTATTAAAATGTTAATATACAATCAAAAGTTTGGATAAAAGTTTCACAATCGTGAACTGAATTATGGTTGTTTATATCATATTTTTAGGATTAAAATTGCAACTAAACATGAGCATATTTCGGGTAAATCATGGCTGATTTGATTAAAATTTTACAATTATTTTGTACATTTTTCGATGCGTGAAAACTGGTTTATAATATTGTTAAAAATACACTTAAAAACAGCTTCTGACTTTATTATTTAATATGCAAAACTTTTCGCATCGCCCGGTGTCATTCTCATCACATGACTAGTAGCGTTCTATGTGCTGTCCAATAGTACTCATTATAAGGAAAAATGGAAGATATATTAAAATTTATAAGGTTTTTGTAATGTAGTTTTAATTACATATTTAAAGTAGAAGATATTTTATCGCAATTTAACTAATTAACTACTTCAAATATTCGATTGCTTTACTAAATTTAATCGATCATCATTCACAAACTTTTACTTTAATTAGTATAAATCAACAAATAATTGCGATTTCAAAAGCCAAAGTAGGATTATAAAGTTTAATCGACTTAAAGAAAACCTGTTTAAGAAAAATGGTGAACTCTGTTCATTTCAAAGTGCAATTTTTCATACATAACAAAGGAAAGGTTGTGACGATTAAACAAAACAAAAGCACAACTGTCGATGACCTGTTTGAAAAGCACAAATCATAACAGATATTACAAGAGAACAGATACTCGAAAAAAGCGCCACTAAAACAGCGATTGAACCGTAACTCAACAGCTGAAAAGGATCAACTTTATTGTGCTTTTGCACGTGTTTTTGTTTACTACCGTCTGCATGGAGGGAGATCTGCCCAGAACTGTTCAACCTCCGATCGTTCAGATTGTGCTCTAAGGCGAGAGCTTCCAGTCCCAGAAGGAAAACTATCAATTTTACGGTCATTATTGATTGCGACCATTGTTGTTTGGTGTCGAGCGCCGAAATCCCTGTGTGGCCGCGTACTGCATAATCTTTCGCCTTTCGCAGCATCAATTGTTGTGTGGGGGGCTGTATGTTCGCGGGTCTCCCGTTCGTCGCAGTGCAGATTCATCGCTGCATAATATCAAGGTAGAAGAAGACGTCGAATCACGTCCGCTGCATCGGAGTGCAATCAACGGGAACGGACTGACAATAGTAACGGTCGGGAAACGTTAACCCGCCGTATCTCCGAAGCGTAATGGGATTGCGATGGCCGACACTCGTAACTGCTGGTTGGACCGGGTTGGGTGGATGAAATGGTGGGTGGACGGATTGTAAGTATCACGTTTGTTGTCGGTGCGTTTGTGTCTAAATGTTGCTAAACCAAGGTCACCATTGAACCGGAACGGCACGACGTTGAATGGCGAATCGTTTGCGATTTTTTTAGCATAGCTTCGAAGTACAGAATCGTAATAAGAGAAAAAACGAGCTTAATGTCTAGCTTTGTCTTGTTGAGGGTATTGAATGAACGGTTACGATTAGTCGTACATCATACCTAATGTCGATTGTGTTATGAACCATGTTTTGTTCATCTATTGCAGATAATGTTTTACTGTATCAGCCTAAAGAATGGTATCACATCAAACATTTATGAAGTCAATTTTCTTATTAGTTTTAGATAAGTTAATTGGATGTTTATACATTTTTTGTGTAATCTAACACCTTTTGTAATACTTTGATGAATGATGTTGTATTTTAATGTTTGGGGTGTTAGCATGTTGTACACCAGAGCACTTGACGGTGGATGAGT